>NC_080170.1:107273037-107923189 GCF_950295315.1 Erinaceus europaeus
AGAAGCTGGCAATTAATACCATACAGGCCATTTCTAGTTCATGTCCTAATATATTGTTCATTAATTTATTATAATAATAAGTTGAGTGAAATATTTAGAAACTTTCTAAAATATTTATACCTGAAAATAACCACCAAAAATAGCTTGATTTAACAAGCCAACATTTCTCAAAATGATCCATTTATAGAAATCACCACCTCTCATTACAAACAAAGGTCCCATGTTTCTGTCAAAAACCTAATCGATGATCATTTTTGGGGGGTGGATCTAAGAAGCTGTGCAAATAATTTATTCTTGTGAAGCCAATCAAGTTTTCATTAGAGCAGTGTTTTTGAAACTTACCACTTGAGAACATTGCTAAAGTATAAATTCTGGCTCAGAAAAGGGACTAAGTATTAAATTAGGACCTTGCCCTCAACTTGGATCAACAACAGTAGAGAATGTAACATCCTCCAAAGGGAACGTAGACAACATACTCTATGCTATACCTGAGGAAGATGGGTCAATATTGGGGCAGCTTGTTCCTACTCATGACTGCAGAATGTGAACTCAGATATACAGGGATGCAGAGGTCACATAGACTCCTAAGCTGAATATGGACCCCAGACCAAATCAAATTGATGGGGTTTACAGTTAACAATATTTATACCCCTTCTCCATATTAGGGAGCTACACTCTTCCCTGATCCAGCTTTCTGTCCCTTTTCCAGCTATGACATCATCTCCCTGGACAATAACTTGGATCCATCTACATATCAGATTTCAGGCTCAGAGAAAAAAAAACTAATATAACAGGCCCTTTGAAATATAATTAAAATATGCCTACTAGCTATCTACAAAATGAAGGACCCCCCCCAACACTGCACTATTCCAGCCTTTAGGTCCATGATTGTTCAACAATTTGTTTGGCTTTGTATGTTAACTCTCTTTTCAGCCACCAGGTTCCAGATGCTAGCATGATGCCAACCAGACTTCCCTGGAAAGACAACCACACCAATGTGTCCTGGCGCTCTGCTTCTCTAGAGCCCCACCCTACTAGGGAAAGAGAAAGACATTCTGGGAGTATGGATCGACCAGTCAACGCCCATGTTCAGTGGGGAAGCAATTACAGAAGCCAGACCTTCCTCCTTCTGCATCCCACAATGACCCTGCATCCCATACTCCCAGAGGGATAAAGAATAGGAAAGCTATCAGGGGAGGGTATGGGATACAAAGATCTGGTGGTGGGAATTCTGTGGAGTGTACCCTCTTATCCTATGGTTTTGTTAATGTCTCCTTTTTTGAATAAATACAAAAATATTTAAAAAATAAAATCATCCTTTTAATAAATTCCCACGTGACAGTGACACCTCATTTGCACAAAAGACAAATTCACTGTCCAATTCAGCAGCCCATGCCCCAACTGATTATTTAACTCTGGAGTTGAGTTATGCTATATGTATAAGATTTAATACGTACTAAAATTTCAAAGACACTTAGTAAGAAAATCCAACTTAATCCTCTCCATTAATATTTAACACAAAGAAAATTGTAGACTGAGTAAGCTGTAATGCATCAAAGCAAAGGACTCTGAGGAAGGAAGAGATTGGAGGGACTGGAGAAGGCCTTGGGATCCAGCTGTATGACGGTGAAAAAGATTCTAAATTAGAAATGAGAGTGTTTTGCAGGCACCTATCATAGGGACATGTGAAACTGTGTCCATGTGCCAATAATTGTATTGTAAACCATTAACCCCCCAATAGAATGATAAAACCCCCAACAATGATGACAACAATAAGTACAACAACAATAAAGAAAAAGACAAGAAGGGCAACAAAAGGGAAAATAGATAAAAATTTTAAAAAGAATAATAAAAAACCTTTTAACATTAATTCATGCTAAATTTTAATGTGTTCATGGTAAATAAGATATTATTGAAATTAAATTTACTTTTTATTTTACGTTTTAGTGTGACCCCTAAAATTTTTTAATTATGTTATCTGGTTACTGCTAATTTTCTAATTGGGATATGCTATTCCAGGCTAAAACAGAGAATAAAACCCTGTATATCAAACATTAGAGAAAATTCTTATGAGTAATTTTCGAAACAAATATTACAATGCTTGAACTCTCCAAGTAAGCTAGGTTTAGTCAAATAAACATCTTGTCTAAAGATGAGAATAAAAGAGACTTATATCAAATCTTCATTACTCACCTAAAATGGTTTCATCCGTTCCAAAATGAGCCCTATAAAACAGGACCATTTCTAGCCAATAGACATGGTAAACAACAATGAGAATTACTACTAGCAGGATGGTGGCTCCAAATCCACAAGCTAGTTCCACAGTGTATCTTGGCGGTATAACTGAAATAACAACAAAGAGAGAGATTTGACTTTCACATACTGATCACTGAGACCCACCAACCTGCCAGCAGCTAGATAAGACAAGCAGTTGAGCCACACATCTGCTTTATATGTGTGAACAAGCAAAAAAAAAAATACGGTAAGATTTAAGTACTATGTTTAATACTACACAGTATAATTATCTTTTTGTTTGTTTCCAGCACCTGCCATTAGGTGATATGAGGTAATTCAAATAAACACTGATAATATACAAACTAAAACAGAATCTTAGCTTTGGGAATGATTTAGAAAGTTCCTCACTTCTTGAATCTCTTCAAAAAATGCATTAAAAATATAAAACTATATCCTCTGCTTTCCTATCTTTTTGGATGGAATGCTAACTAATACTACTAGAATTAGCATGATATTTGTAGGGAAGTTAAATTGAGCAAAAGTCTTACTGTATATCTTTAGTCCTAATTGAATCCTCTTGTCCAGAACCATATGGAAGAAATTTAATTCCTTTTTTTAAAACTGAAAATAGGCCAAAAATGTTTATCAAGAAAGCATATGTTCATAGAGGTCATCCATGTGCTACTGAGTATGACTATCTCTGAAGGAATTTCCAAGCTCTATAGAGCTAGGATATGCATTACAAAGACTGGTGTGTAATATTTAGGTGTGAACACATTTCCACATCATCTGTTTATTTTCATATGATAGGCATCTATTTTTTTTGAAATTATCAGAAAAAGAGAAAATCCAAATTACCCAGCTTAGCCTTGTAAACAAGGTCTGTCACAATCAAATCACCTACCACCTCTCTCATTTACTATTGTCCTTTCCTGAAGAAATGAGGCAGATTTGGCATTTTTGTCTTTATTTATGCTATAGTTTCTGCTTTGACAAATAGTGATTCTATTTCTTTAATTCACATCCACATTATAATGTCACTATTTTGTAAAGGTTTTTCTATAATAAAACTTATCATGACCTAACCTCTGCCTGGTAGATAGTCCTACTCTTCTCCTCATTTCTAATCTTATTACAGTGTTTTTATTGTATGTAGATTTGTCTACAATTTTCTAGAAATATGTATCCAAACCTTTATTTAGCTACATTGCAAGCTTGTGATAATGAAGGTCAAGAGATAGAAGATCTAACAAGGAGTGACTTAAATTATTAATTAGTTAATAGGTTAATTGCTTATTCACATTTACTATACGCCAAAAGCAAGTGGAGACAGAATAGTGAAAAAGAAAGAAAAGGTATCTGTTTACTTAGTACTAATATTTAATGTAGGCAAGTATATGTGAAAATAAATAAAATAATAAAATTCAGATCATTATAGCTATCAGAAAAGTCATGATGCATTCTTGCATAGAAAACATAAAAGTAAGTCACGACTTCACTGGCAACCCAATGTAAACAAAATAGCTAGGGTGATGTTTTGGACATGGTAGATACAGGAAAAATACACTAAATAGAATAGGGAGCAAATGTTCCTGTGAGTAACTAAATATTGTAGCTTTTCTGTTTGCCCAGACAAAGCATAAAATTATTTTTTTCAAGTCTGGAATTGTTAGTGAATTTTCCTAACTTCAGTGTTCAGAGACCACCGCAGAAGACTACCATGAAATTCAATTTCTTTTTTTTTTTTTTTTTGCGTTTCTACTTCTTTTTTTTTTTTTACATGCATAACATTCCCCAGATTCCCATTTAACAATACAACCCCCACTATTTCATCATTTTTCATGGATCTGTATTCTTCCCACCCACCCACCCACCCCAGAGTCTTTTACTTTGGTGTAATACTCCAATTCCATTTCAGGTTTGACTTGTGTTTTCTTTTCTAATCTTGTTTTTCAACTTTGGCCTGAGAGTGAGATCATCCCGTATTCATCTTTCTGTTTCTGACTTATTTCACTCAACATGATTTTTTCAAGGTCCATCCAAGATCGGCTGAAAACGGTGAAGTCACCATTTTTTACAGCTGAGTAGTATTCCATTGTGTATATATACCACAACTTGCTCAGCCACTCTGATTATACATCAGTGGAAAAATCTTTTACGACAATAATGAGGAATGATAAGTAGTCTGAAGTTGAGCCTGGAGCTCTCCAATTAAAATTTCTAGTTTGAGGTTGATTGTCCAAAATTCAGTATACTACCACAGTGATGGTTTGTGACTCAACAGTGAAGATGTATGATCCGTACCTTTCTACTCATTCTATGTATAATGGTGCTTTGAAATAAGAAGACTCCATCATAAAAAGCTAGATGTTTATTAGTGTAGTTGTTGAAAATTTACTAAGATCAATCTGGTAGCTGTTATGAAAGATTCTGTGTCCTTGATATTTCTCTGGACCTGCTCTCTGTATTTACATTGGGGTAATTACTTACCATCTTCATTATTTGATCAGCTATTTTAACACCCTCTGGATGAACACTTTGTAACAGGAGAGAAAAAATTCATGACTGAAATGAAATTTTTAATATCAGTAGATACATTGCTCAATGATTAAGAGATCAGTTGCCCTCATAAATTTCCCCGCTGCCACATTCATTGTACTCTGCTTATTTTATTTCTAACTGTGATTTTAAATGTTTTATTTTAATATGTTTCATATTACAGACTGTACTTTGTGTGTAATCTCGATAATATTAGGAAATCTCTCATAATCCTCAAATAATTGAACTGTTTTCTTTCTTTTTTTTTTTAACTGAACTCTTGAACTACATAGTTCAAAGTCTAAATGTCTAAATGGCTTGAATCACATGTAAAAATTATTCTAAACTGGTTTCACAGAAAGCTTTGTTGGCTTGCTGGTCAAGCATAACTTTTGGCTCAGATTTTTCTATTTGCCTCAGCTAGAACCTCTGATGTTTGCATACTAAGATTTCAACTCTAATGCAATCCTAGACCAAAAGGTTCCCAAACAGAAAAGGGTAATGCAATTTGACCAGTCTGGACTTCTAAACGGCTCCTCTCTGATCTCACTGATAATCTGATGCAGGACAAAAAACAAATTTAACCACTTGGTCTGCTATTACTTTTTGAATCAGAATTTTTCTCCATCCATTTTGCAACTCTATAGTAATTACTAGCTCTAAAGCCCAAAATTTTAGTGAAGCACTCCTGGTTAAAATAGTTCAATATATCAGATCTAAACTTCTACTGCCTTGAGTTTTCAGTTTACAGTTTTGTTTCTCCTTAGGAACTTCAGTCACTTATCATTTTCATTATTATAGAGAGGGCCTACCCATTCTGTCTCTCGACCAAATGCTTTCAAGTATCCCCTGATGCAAAAATGTGTGTCTACTATTTGCTACATTGCATGAACTTCTTGGTAATTTTTGCAACTGTGGTAATGACCTCCTTCCTGAATTATAAGCAAAGAGAATGCTTTAAAATGAGACCTGTGAATTAACCTGTAGACATGATTTGTTTGGCAAGCAGTATGTTAAACTATGCATTTTGATGATCAGCAAAACAACTTAATTGTACAGTGTGTTGCTTTTCCATGAGTGTGACACAACTTTGAACATGGCCTCTATTACACTGAAGGAGGCTGTGGTGCTATACTTTCTTCTTCCATTTATAACCCCCTCTTGATCCCTCAGTTCACTATTTCCAAATGAAATATTTCATCCTTGAATGGTGAAGTCCCAGGAGACAAGGAAAACAAAAAGACATAAGCCATACATTTTGGACTTTAGCATATGGCCTTAAACGGGGGTAATACTGGAGTCCCCTTCTCCCCATAATATATAAAATAATAGTTTTTCATATTGGGACAATTGATAATCCTGAAATGTGAGTGTTGACAGAAAGGATATATAAAACAATGTAAACCTCACGATCATCTTGCTTTTTGCATGAAGGCACTTTGGGTCAGGGAAAAAAAAAAGAAGAAGAAGAAGAAGAAGAAGAAGAAGAAGAAGAAGAAGAAGAAGCTCCTTGGCCCCTTCCAAAAACAAAGTATAGTTAGTATCCCAGTTGAGATAAATCCAGAATTATCCACAGAGAAGAAAACCGTAGAGAAGAATTCTGGAAATCTGCAATGGGTTACTTCAAGCATTTGAAAAAATATGAAGACATTTTTTAAGTGCTATTTCACAAGCCCAGGCTACTAGTGAAATAATTGCCATAAAAATGAAACTACTAGGGAAGAAACAGTTCCAGGAGAACTGGTAGCTAAACAATCCTAGGACTGCACAAAGGATTCAGAAACAGTTATTGTTATTCAGAGGGTAGAAACTTTAACTCCCAATTACTAAGTGGAGACACCAGAAAAGTTGAGCCATAGAAACAGGTTATTTTAGTCTTCAAGTAAAAGTTATTTTACCTACTCTAACAAATACAAGTAAGGGGCCTTAAAAAAGAAACCAAGTTGGTATACAAGTACATTTAATGCTTGCTGAAGTATAACACTAAAAAAATAAAAATAAATCAGGCACTCAATTGTGTAACTTCACTAATGTATAGTATGTGATTAAATAAATCTAGACAGAAAAAGAAAAAAGTAGTACAAAAGAAAAACCCTCAATCAGCCAATAAACTCAGAACTGGAGCGCCAGAAGATGGCTCCTACAGTAAGACCCATTCCTTGTCATGCAGGAGGTCCTAGGCTTAAGCCCAGGTGCTACAGAAAAGCACCACAGCACAAGACAGAGCAGTGCTATAATGTCTCTTTACCACCCTCACACACACACACACACCATTCTCAAAATGAAAAGAAAAACAGATTAATCCAGAAGAGGTAGGCTTGTGCATGTCTGAGGACCAGGTTCAGCAAAACTTCAAAACTAAACTTCAACAAAAGAGACTGAAATTGACAAAGATGATAGGGTTAGCAGGTAGGTAATTTAAAATGGTTAATATAAATAAGCTTGTGGGACTGAAAAAGAATGAGCACCAGCAATAGGAAATAGGAAATATCAACAAAGATATTTTGATTAACACAGACTCAAAACAGAAGAATATAATTCTGAAGCTAGAAGTGCTGCAGTTTACAAATCAGACTAGAAATGATCAGTGAACACTAGGAATGATCCAAACTGAAAGTTAATTAAAAAAAAGGGTGAAATCTAGATATCAAATGTCCAGAAAATAAATTTACTGATGTTTGCAACTACACTGGCAATATCAATAAATTAGATGAATTATAGGAATGGAAAGATATATGAAAAAGATAACAAATGATAGAATCTAGGTCAAGCATATGACTACCTACCATATAATTCTTCATACTCTCTATGTGTTTGAAAAATTTCTTAATAAAGTATTGAAATATAATAACATAGATGAAATACTGCTGGATAAAAAACAAGAGGACAGAATTTGTCACCAGCAGATGTGCACCACCAGAAATATGAAATAATTATTCAGACTAAAATGTTACCAAGAATGAATGCACCAGAAATGGAAAATATGAAAATAAATGTAAAATTTTCCTTTTCTAAATCACTCAAAGGATAATTGGCTAAAGGAAAAATAATCACAATATGGTATGGAACTTATATCAAAAACTAACTGAAAAGCAGGAGGAAGGAATGATAGTTATTCATTGAAAGGGTGTCATAAAAGATGTGAAATAGTTAATTTCAGACAGAATATGATAGGTACAAAATTAAGTGCACATTTTAGAGAAAAAAATAAAGATGGAAGTAAAGTAAATAGGTCCAAGGAGGTGATAAAGAACTAAGAAATAGTGATTTATTCCAAAAGAAGGTGGGAAAAGAGAACAATAAAAGGATACAATAAAAAAAAGATACGATAAACAAATAGCAAGATGGTAAATTTACAGTTGATAAAATAACAATTAATTTAAGTTAGATATTCGAAGTAAAATTAAAAATAAATTAAAAGTGAAGAGCCCACATTATCTACATGAGATGTGCTTTCAACATGAAGACACTGATAAATTGGTGGGAAAAATTATATCATGCAAATACTAATTGCAAGAAATCCTAATGGTTAAATTACAATCATACAGAATACTAACAGAATATGCAAACATTAAAAAATAGAATTCAGTGGCCCCAGAGGTGGCGCAGATGTAGGGATTTGGAAGTATAAGGTCATCTATTGATACCCTATCTACATACTACTACATATAGTGATGAATACTGCTCTGAACTCTGATCTATTTACTAATCTTGTGTCAAATAAATCTTCAAGCAAACAAGGAACCATCCATCCAAAAGATCCAACAAGCTGGAGAGCTAGTTCATTAGATAGGGCTCAGACCTTGCCATGCATGACACCCAGGTCCAAGTTTGAGCACCACATAAGAGGTGTTATGGCACTAGAGAAAGAACCTGTGTTATGGGGCCTCTCCCTCTCTATTTGTTCCCCTCTGTGTGTGTCTAAATGAAAAAGTGACATGGAGTAGGAACATATTTCTGGAAATAAAAGTCCAAAATGTGTATGTTTCTAATAACATAGATCCTAAAATCATAAAGTGAATGCTTGTAGAAGTGAAAAATTACATTGAGATCAGCAGATGCAGTATCAGCTGGTATGACTTGAGAGAAGCATGCAGGAAAGTGAGCCCCACCCTAGAGGTTCCAGGACTGGGAGAAATATGGATTTTATAGAGGAAGCTGAAGGTTCCTGCTCTCTTAGAGTTTAAGAAGGCAATAGATAGTTATTGATGTAATCAAATTATTTGGCAATTGGGTTAACTTTGAAAATCCCATTGTTAGGATTTGCTGTATCATACATGACCTCACCGTAATTTATGTCCTTTGATTCTTTTTATATATAGCTGTATTTTAAAAAGTAATGCTACAAGTTGCTTCTGTTCTCCGTGGTCTAAGCTTTTAGGAGAGTCAATATCTCAAAGAATTAGTCATTATTAGAAATGTATTAACAATTTGAGCCCACTGTTAAAATTCAATCTGATTACCAATTTGAAGTCTCAAGTGCCTAGATTGAAGGAACCATACACTCAAGAGCTATGGTCTATGCATCCAAGTTTGAGACATTCAATTTTTCCCTTCTCTTATTAATTAAATAGTAATTTATGAGACTACAAGTTATTAGCAGTGTACATCAACACCATTCCCACCACCAAAATCTGCCTGCTTCCCCCCTACCACCACGCCTCCAGTGAAGCTGAACATCTACCCTTACCCTCAACCCAAGATTTTAACTTAGGTGCCCTACTCCAAAATCAGTCAGATTCTGCTTTGAGTTTCTCTTTCTGTTCTTCTTTCTCAGCTTCTGTTTATGAGTGGGATCATCCGATACTTGTCTTTGTCTTTCTGATAAAGTCACGAACCCCTTAAAATATACCTAAAATAGACCTACTAGCTTTTTCCAAAATGGAGACCCCAAATCTTCATCTGCAGTATTCCAGCCTTTAGGTTCATTATTAGTTAACAATTTGTTCTTATTTATATCTTAACTCTTTTTTCAGCCACCAGGTTCCAGATGCTACCATGATGCCAACCGGACTTACCTAGGCAGATGACCCCACTAATGTGTCCTGGAGCCCTGCTTCCCCAGAGCTCTGCCCCACTAGGGAAAAAGAGAGAGACAGGTGGGGTGTACAGATAGACCTGTCAATGCCTATGCTCAGCGGAGAAGCAATTATAGAAGCCAGACTTTCCACCTTCTACACCCCTTATAATGATCCTGGGTCCATACTCCCAGAGGGATAAAGAATAGGAAAGCTATCAAGGGAGGGGATGGGATACGGAGTTCTGGTGGTGAGAACTGTGTGGAATTGTATCCCTTTTATCCTATGGTCTTGTCGATGTTTCCATTTTATAAATAAATAAATAAAATAATTGAAAAATTACATAAAACCATAATTACATGTAAAGTTTTTAATACCTCTCAATCTCAAAAACTGAAAGGTTCTGTAAAATAATAAAATCACTCTATAAGACTTGACCAACACAGATATCAATAACCTTATTTGAAACTTGTAAGACATCATAAATGTAGAATATATGCTATTGAAAAATGCACATTAACTGCTCATCATGGTAAGTAATCATTTGGGACTTAAAAACAGTAAAAGAATGAAAAGAAATGGTGATGTGTATTTTTGGTCATAGTAGAAATAAATTAGGAACTATAATCACTGTGCTATAGTATGTGAAGCACCAGTAAATCATTCATTGTCACAGAGACACTGGTGATTTGGCATGTGAAGGATAAGGAAAGAAGGTTTAAGTGCCAGGAATAGCTTCCCCAGTACATATAATTTACCATGCATGAAGACCCATGTTGGAGCCTCTGAAACCATATGGGATACCATACACAACAGAATCTTCATGATGGAGCTACGTTGTGGTATATCTCCTGTAATTCTCTTTCCCTCTCTGCTTTTCCCCTTCCCTGTTTCTGTCAGTGAATGCAAGAGAAAGAATATATGCTAAGATCAGTGGAACTGTGCAGGTACAAAGTTCTGATAAAGCTTCTGTCACAAAAATGGAGGTGAGGGACAAAGAAGGTTTGGACCAGCTCATAAAAGTAATAAAGCCAGAATTAAAATGGGTCTGTATTGCAAAACTTTCCTATTCCACTGAGTTTCACAATAGGTAAAGCAATACTGTAGACACCTCTCTTCCTCACTTCTTTCCCCTTCCTTCTGAATTTCTCTCTGTCCTTGTTTTTTTTTTTTTTAATATTCTTTATTTTTTATTATGGCTGCTAAGACTCATGGATTCATCATATGGACACCAAGCAAGACCTAGTGAGTAACTTGGTGGCAATTAAAAAATGAATAGATAAAATAAATAAATTTGAAAATCATGTAAAAACTGAAGGTTCCTTAAGAAAAAAAGGCAGTAACTATAATAACTGTGTTTGTAAGTCAAACTGCAGTTTTAAGAAAATGAAGTAGAAAAGCAAAATGAAATGAAAGTATAATATAGAGGAAATAAGGAGTAAAAGTCTATTTGTGGGTGGCAGATCTATTGATATTATGTAAAACATGCTAAGTGTTCCTTTTGGCTACTATCAGGCCACCTCATCACCCTAGATTCTAGAAAGGGAATCCTTGTATTACTCCATTGAAATATGGGCCTAAATGTCTAAAAGATTCTCTCTACCATCACTGATCACATCCATTAGGAAGGTCACCTTAAGTCCTTTTTTGGGCTTTCAGACAATAGCCCCACTATGAGCTAGCAATGGTAAGAACTGCCCCACTTTATGAAAGGCAACTTCTTCCACCTGAGAAGACTAGTTCTAAAGTGAGTACAGCCTAGAATGTTCCCAAATGTGTCTATGGACTGTGAGGTCAGTCTGACGACGACTCTGAGGTTTTGTAAAAACTGAATGTTCCCTAAGTCCTACTTCAGGCTCAAGAAAATGAAGAAGGCAAGCAAAATAAATTGAAAGTATAGTATTTGGGAAGAAGGAGTTTATTTATGGGTGACAGACCTATTGATACTATGTAAAAAAAAAACTTAGTGAATGTAGAAAATATAAAGTGATATAAAAAAGCATGCTAATAGAAACCTATTTAATTAGAGAATCAAAATGACTAAAGACTGAGATCAAGGTATTAACAAATCAATTATTTGCAATTCTATTTTCTATAAAGGAACAACTGGATGATAAAAGATTTAAAATACCAATTATAATAATACTATAATATTTAGGGGGTAATTTTAAGTTAAAGTGGGCAAAAGCTGTACACTTTTAAAAGAAGAGCTACACAGTGAGAAATTCAATGAGTACTAAACACTTACCATTGTTTAGAAAACTCAATAATATTAAGATTCTTAACTTTCCCTAAATGATAGGAACTTAATACCATCTCAGTCAACTTCCAGCAGACTTCTTTTTTTTAAATTTTTATTTATAAAAAGGAAACATTGACAAAACCATAGGATAAGAGGGGTACAGCTTCTTACTTAGCTCACTTAACATAATTCCTTCTAGCTTAGTAGATCAGAAACAACCAACAGCACAGCTATATACAAGATACAGGGTACTGTACAGCAAACCCTAACAAAAGGACTTTTCAAAGTTAACCCAATTACCAAATAATGTGATGATAACATTAACTATCCATTGTCTTTTTGAACCTTAAAACAGCAGGAACCTCACATCCCCACTATAGAGCCTCTACTTCCCCCATTCCTGGAACCTTTGGATAGGGCCCACTTTCCCGTATGCCTCTCCCAATCCATATCAAATAATATTGCATCTGCCAATCGCAACCTAATCAACACAACGATTGCCACCTCAACATGCTTCACCTCAGACTGTGTCCAGAGACTTCACGTGTGGAATGACAACCCTTCAGCTTCATTACTCGGGTGAGACCTTTCCTTTCATAGTATTCTCTAATTCCATCCCAGGTGGTTCACTTTCTAACAAAGTCCCAAAACCTAGATATACACTGGTTTCTGTGAGAGAGAGCATATGTTCACACGTATCCATAAACTACTGCAAAATATATACCTGAAAGCAGAAGTACACTAGAGTTTGCAGTGAGTACACCCCAACACTTCCTCTCCACTATTCCAAGCTTTGGGTCCATGACTGCTCAACAATTTGTTTGGCTTCGTATGTTAACTCTCTTTTCAGTCACCAGGTTCCAGATGCCATCAGGATGCCGGCCAGGCTTCCCTGGACTGAAGACCCCACCAATGTGCCCTGGAGCTCCGCTTCCCCAGAGACCCACCCTACTAGGGAAAGAGAGAGGCAGACTGGGAGTATGGACTGACCAGTCAACGCCCATGTTCAGCAGGGAAGCAATTACAGAAGCCAGACCTTCCACCTTCTGCAACCCACAATGACCCTGGGTCCATGCTCCCAGAGGGATGGAGAATGGGAAAGCTATTGGGGAGGGGAGGGGATATGGAGATTGGGTGGCGGGAACTGTGTGGAGTTGTACCCCTTCTACCCTATGGTTTTGTTAATTTATCCTTTCTTAAATAAAAAAAATAAAATAAAATAAAAGAGGGGTACAGCTTCACACAATTCCCACCACCAGAACTCTGTATCCCATCCCCTCCCCTGATAGCTTTCCTATTCTTTATCCTTCTGGGAGTATGGACCCAAGGTCATTGTGGATGCAGAAGGTGGAAGGTCTGGCTTTTGTAATTGCTTCCCACTGAACATGGGCATTGACAGGTTGATCCATACTCCCAGCCTGTCTTTCTCTTTCCTTAGTGAGGAAGGGCTCTGGGGAAGCAGAGCTCCAGGACATATTAGTGGGGTTGTCTGTCCAGGGAAGTCTGGCTGGCATCATGCTAGCATCTGGAACCTGGTGGTTGACAAGAGAGTTAACATACAAAGCCAAACAAATTGTTGAACAATCATGGACTTAAGGGCTGGAATAGTACAGATGAAGTGTTGGGGTGGGGGTCCTCCATTTTGTAGATAGCTAGTAGGCATATTTTAGTTAAATTCCAAAGGGCCTGTGGCTATACTAGTTTTTTTCTTTCCTTTTTCTTTTTGCCCCTGAGCCTGAAATCCGATATGCCAGTGGATCCAAGTTATTCTCTGGGGAGATGTCATGGCTAGAAAAAGGACCAGAAAGCTGGATCAGGGAAAATAGTAGCTCCCTAATATGCAGAAGGGGTATAAATATTGTTGACTGTAAACCCCATTGATTTTATGTGATTTGGGGCCCATAATTAACTTAGGAGCCTATGTGACCTCTGCATTGCTCTAGGATCTGAGCTCACATTCTATAGTCATGAGTAAGAACATTCCATGCTGCCCCAATATCGACCCATCTTCCTCAGGTGTAGCGTAGAGTATGTTGTCCAGTGTCCCTTCAGAGGATGGAACATTCTCTACCATTGTTGATCCAGGTTGAGGGCAAGGTCCTATGGGGGCCCACAAAGGGGTCTATTTTGTTGTTCCTGATATCCACCAGACTTCTATGCACAACTGACAACTTGATATTAATACCTATGTATAAACATATATGATCATCTATTAAAATAGTCAAATCAATTTTGGGATTTATAGACTGCAAGTGACATTGGAATCTAGGATAATTATGAACAGCTTGAATGCACGTATAATACATTCTCATCATATTTATCCAGATGACTGATATATATTCTTGATGGTTTAATTGTCTGGGATTTTGCTTAGAGTTACAGACCCAAGCAAAATGTTAGACATAGTTTGTTTCAGGAACAATATCTCTCATAAGAGATTTAACATTTTTATTAACTGTATAAAAACACAGTAATATCAACATAAAACTCATTTTGACAACATTTTAAGTCAGTTTAAATTATTTTATTTTAGCAACTTGGCTAATAATATATTATAAATTTGAGAGTTGATATTGTACTTAAAATTTAAAATTATGTTTCTGCGAACAAAATATATTTTATGTAACTACTTACATATAAGCAGATGGCTCTATTTTTAAAATTTCATTTTTATTAATAATGTTTCTAAGAATATCACTGTGACACAACTGTCTTTCTGTGTCTCTATCTTTTCTTTATTCACCACAATGTTACATTTGGAGTTGCCATGTTTTTCTGTTGAATGCATTCATTACCTTTCTGTTTCACTTGGGCTACTCTGTTAACTTCTCCTCTGGCGTTTCTAGCATGACAGACATAGTTGCTCTTGAGATCCTCAGTGGTAACTTTCTTGATGATTAAAAACTGAGTTCTGGTTTCATCTTCCGTTTTACTATATCTTACACTAGAAGTTGGAGACAGAAAATAAAGCTTTAGTGAAGATTCAAGAGTCAAAAGCTCTCTGTGAAACAGTTAAGATAACCACAGAATCCTCAGAGGTGAGCAGGTAAGAATAAATTGTAGACTGGGATGAAACTATAACAAAAGAAGAATAGTTTTTAGATGCCAATAGTATGGTTACCATATACCTATATACTCCCACACTCCATTATCTATACTAAATCCTAGCATTATGGTCTATTGACCACAGTATGAATAATATTCACAGAAAATGTCTTCTTCCTTCACATTTTTGAGGTAGGGTGTTTATAAGAAGTTTCTCAGACCAGATATAATTGAATTTTGATCTAGGCTTTGACATGGACTGGCAACATAATTTAGGCAATGTAACTAATCTTTCCATATGTTGAGCATCATTTTTTTTTATAAAAGAGAGTAGCAATGCCTACAAAGTACATTGTGTTTATTTCTGAAAATTACTTCTGTTAAATATTAAGCAGTAGAAAAATCACTAATATTACTATCTCACACTCAGATATAATGCATTGTATTTTTTTTTTAAGATAGAGGCATAAAGAAACTGAAAGGGATCACAGCACGGAATCTTCTTTCAGTGCAGTGGAATCCATTCTCAAATCTGAGTCATGCACATGACAAAGCAGCACTCCTTCCAAATGGACTATCTCACCAACCTAGAGATAGTAAATTTCAGTGATAACTAAAGTTAAGATTTTAAAGACAATATATTTCTTGGTGAGAATGTTGGAGTTTAACAGTTACTTCTTAACTGATATACAGAAGAAACTTCTCAGAGAAACTCTGTGAAACTTCTCAGAAACTTTGTGAAAATAAATGTATCCAAATTTCAATAAGTTGTAGATTAGTTCTTTGGGAAAAAAATGCAGATTTCAATTTATTTAAAACTTCTTAGCTGTAAAGGAAATTAAAAAAAAAATCTCTCTTATAGCTGACTGCCATATAGGTTATTCCTGATAGTACTTACTGTTACTCAGAAGGTCGATTGTGAGTCTAAACTCAACTGCACTGCTCAACTATGGGCAGAGAATTTGTATTTCAGCAACCAACAAGGATGAGAAATTCAATTGTCTTTATTATGAGACCAGAAAGCACAATGTTAAGAATTCTTGAAATGACCAATATTCTCCCATTGTTTCGTTAGTAAGATTCTCATCAATGCTTTTAGCAACCCCCCTCCCCCGCAATTTCTAGAACCTTCTATACTATAAAAATGCTCTACTTCTCCAACCTCTAAATCTCTGCATATGATGCTTCTTTATACAGCAGTGTTCTTTCCATTTCCTTATCTAGTTGGTTTGGAACCACTCTTCAGATCTTATATATGTATTATATCATCTAAGACGTATTGTTCAATGTCCTAACAATTCCTAGAATCTCTAACCAAATTTTCTCATGACATCCAATAATTCAAACTCACTGTATTTATTAAATTATATTGGGTTATTTTCATTTTTAAATAACATTTTAAAAAATATTTTGAGACCTTAGGGGCATATTTTCACATCTACATCTGTACTACTCACCACAGATGGCAGCAAAGTTGCAGTGCCATCAAAAAAAGACCCCTCTACCTGCCTCTCACAATGTTTCTCCCCACTCTCTCTGATCATCACCAGAGTTTGGGACTACTATTAGGTAACTGTGAACACTCACATAATTTAAGATCTATCTACGCAATGGTGATGAGGCTTAGACAAATTCGTTATAAAGTTGTTCGGCTACTAATTTAAATAATAACAAGAGTCAACCAGTTGTTTTTTTTTTCAGTCATATGCTTCAGTTATATAAAATGATTTTTCTCTAAAGCTTTCTTCTTTGCCAACCCAAGCTCTTTCATAAAAGAATGTATATTTAGTAATAAAACGACCCAGCTTGCTATTCTTTTAATGCAGTGTTAGTGATGGAATTCAGGGCATCAGGTATGTGAGACATACTCTCAACTTCTAAGAAATATCCCTGGCTGATTTTTTAAAAATATATTTTATATGAAAGATAGCAAGAGAAAAAAATGGATAGATGAGAGAGAGAGGGGTAGATAAGATATATAAGTTTGTAGGTAGATGAATGATAAGCAGGTACGGATCAAAGCACTGCTCCATCATCCATAAAGCTACATTTGTTTTTGTTACTCTCTCATGTGGTGTCAGTAATAGAACCCACTACCTCAAACATGTAAGACAAAAGTTCAACTAATGAACCATAAGCCTGATCACTTCAACCCATGATTTTAAGGGTGAACTACATTATCTACCCCTTTCCAGTTTATGACAAAACTTGTGGTGTTGAAAAAGTAGGTGTCAATTTGATAGTCTAAATATTTTGTGAATTAAGAAAGAAAGGATGATGACAGTAAATACGGGCTCACTGAAAGACAAGTGACACCATTAGATGAGGCCAGTTACATAGGAACAGACTCCAGTTTTGAAGAACAGGGTTACACTGACAAGTTATTCTGTAACAGCTTAATCTCGTGACCTCGCATTTATGTAAAATAGTAATTCCATCTATTTTCTAGTGGGTATCATAAGTGTGTAAGCATTCTGGGAATGCTGTGCCCTATGGATAACTTTTATTGAAGACTGCCCATGTCAGGAAATGGTAATTCAACTCTAGGTCTTGGATTGCAAATCTAGAAATCTTGCTTTGGGATGTAGTCAGTAAAGACTTGAAAACTCTGCAAAGAGGCAAAATTACTTTATATCTATTGACTAGTATATATCGATGGGCATCAGATTGAAGGGTGAAGGTTAGTCACTCCCTTAACTGCATCAGTGATACCTTTCATTAACAGTAACTTCAATAGTAGTGTCCTCTGGTTTTTTTCCATCAATGGTCCACCAAAGTTCATTGCGAGAGTTTTCCAGGAAAGTGAAGTAGACAGTACAGGGGATTAATAGCTCCTCTCCTAGAAGACAAAAACCCATCAGTTTATAAAATTCATATGAGAGTATCTATGCAGTGTATCATGACTGATCAGAATTATTATAAACAAGTTTCAACTACTTAAAATTGTTCATCTAATTTTCAAATGAACTATTACAAATGTGTGTACCATACTTCATTCTGAAGCAAATTAAATAAAAGTATCCAAAAACTTTTCCTAATTTCACTAGAATGCAACCTATGTAAACAGTATCTGTTACAATCTATTATTTACTATATAATCCAAAATGACAATATTTCTTCAAAGAGACTCTGATGGTGTATTTTATTTTCTTTAGCCCTAAGCCTTCATGTCTATTTACTTTTGTTATCACAAGGAAGGGTCAGTATGAAAGGTTCTGCAAATCTTTTTCTTTAGAGAAAAGTGGCAATGAAACTGTTGAGAGGATGGTCACAGTGGGACATGCCTAGAAATGTTCAAACCGTCAGGACACAATCAGTTTAAAGGTAATTTACAGAGAAACAACTTCTGTAACATATTTTGAGGTGGAACATGAGGTTGGAGGGATGAAGAAATATCTAAGGTTTACTGTACTGAGGAATTGCTAGGGGCAGTTTAGGGTCAGAAAGAGACCCTGGGAGAAGGGTTTCTGGAACAGAATGTCCACACTCTGTTTTAAAAAAACAAACAAACTATTAAGTGATTGGCTGTGATATGCCTATATGCAAATGAGGTACTCCAGACAACTTGGATCAGCCTGCATATCAGATGTCAGGCTCAGGAAAAAAACTAGTATAGTCATAGGCCTTTTGGAATGTAACTAAAATGGGCTTACTAGCTATCTTCAAAATGGAGACCCCAAATCTTTATCTGTAATATTCCAACCTTGAGGTTCATGATTAGTCAACAATTTGTTCTGATTTATATCTTAACTCTTTTTTCAGCCACCAGGTTCTAGTATATTCAATGTATTTGAACAAACATTATTTTATAACATCACTGAGTTTGAGTAGATTTATTGTATAGGATACAATACAGAACAAGTCCAATTTTTCTATTTTCCCTTAACTGTGGGAAGCATTGAGTTGGAAGAATTACAAATTATGCCTCTTTTGGTCAATTACAAGTGATTTTTGTCTAGAATTACATAAATAATAAACTATACAAAGTAAAAACAAAAAACCTAGTCTTAGCAAACAAGAGGATTCTGAATAAGACTTAGCAGTTCTACGAATTGTAAAATTAACAATCCTGCCTCTACACTCCATCTCCTACCCCTTTGGAGTAGAGCAGATTAAAGGTTATCTTATGCTCATGCTGAAATGTTGCCAAGTCAATGTCTTGTGCAAGTTGTTTGCCTCAAACTGAAATCACTAATAGGAAGGGAGAAATCACTAGCAGTTGAAGAAATGAGTCGTTTCCCAGAGAGGCAGAGCATACTGGAACTGCCTACAAGATGGATGAATGAGTTTATCTCCTGAGCTGCCATATTGTCAGACATTTCACTTTCAATCCATATTTTCTCTTCTAATACTCCTCAATTTTCATGTGTTATTTATCAAATTGAAAAGCTATATCAAATTGAAAAGCTTCTGCACAGCCAAAGAAACTATCACACAAAGAGACCCCTCACAGAATGGGAGAGGATCTTCACATGCCATACATCAGACAAGAGACTAATCACCAAAATATACAAAGAGCTCAGCAAACTTAGCACCAAAAAAACAAATGGCCCCATCCATAAATGGGCAGAGGATATGAACAAAACATTCACTACAGAGGAGTTCCAAAAGGCTAACAAACATATGAAAAACTGCTTCATGTCACTGATTGTCAGAGAAATGCAAATAAAGACAACATTGAGATACCACCTCACCCCTGTGAGAATGGCATATATCAAAAAGGACAGCAGCAACAAATGCTGGAGAGGCTGTGGGGACAGAGGAATCCTTTTGCACTGCTGGTGGGAATGTAAATTTGTCCAGCTTCTGTGGAGAGCAGTCTGGAGAACTCTCACAAGGCTAGACATGGACCTTCCATATGACCCAGTAATTCCTCTCCTGGGGATATACCCCAGGATAACACCCAACCAAAAAGATGTGTGTACTCCTATGTTCATAGCAGCACAATTCATAATAGCTAAAACCTGGAAGCAACCCAGGTGCCCAACAACAGATGAGTGGCTGAGAAAGCTGTGGTATATATACACAATGGAATACTATACAGCTATCAAGAACAATAAACCCGCCTTCTCTGGCCCATCTTGGACAGAGCTAGAAGGAATTATGTTAAGTGAGCTAAGTCAGAAAGACAAAGATGAGTATGGGATGATCCCATTCATCAACAGAAGTTGAGAAAGATCAGAAAGGAAAACTAAAGGCAGGATCTGACTAAATTGAAAGTAAGACATCAAAGTAAAAACCCTGTGGTGAGCGAGAGGGTGGACATGCGGCTTCCTGGGCCAGCAGGGGTGGGGGTGGGGGTGGGGGCGGGTGGGTAGGATGGGACACAATCTTTTGGTGATGGGAATAGTGTTTATGTACACACCTATTAAATTGTAGTTATATAAATAACTATTTAATTAATATGAAAGGGGGAAAATTGATTGTATGTCTAACAAAGGGACTTTTCAAAGCTAACCCAATTACCAAATAATGTGATGATAACAGTAACTATCCATTGTCTTCTCGAACCCCAAGACAGCAGGAACCTCACATCTCCACTATCGAGCCTAAACTTCCCCCAGTCCTGGGACCCTAGGGTGGGGCCCACTTTCCCATATGCTTCTCCGAATTCTTATCAAATAATATTGCATCTGCTGATTGCAACCTAATCAATGCAATGAGAGCCACCCCAGCAGGCTTCACTTCAGAGTGTGTCCAGAGACTTCAGGTGTGGAACGACAACCCTTCAGCTTCATCACTCGGGTGAGAACTTTCCTTTCATAGTATTCTCTAATTCCATCCCAGGTGGTTGACTTCCTAACAAATTCCCAAAACCTAGTTATAGACCAGGTTCCAGGAGACAGAGCATATGTTCACACATATCCATAAACTACGGCAAACATATACCTGAAAGCAGTAGTACACTAGAGTTTGCAGTGAGTTCCCCCCAACATTTCATCTCCACTATTCCAACCTTTGGGTCCATGATTCTTCAACAATTTGTTTGGCTTTGTATGTTAACTCTCTTTTCAGCCACCAGGTTCCAGATGCCATCAGAATGCCGGCCAGGCTTCCCTGGACTGAAGACCCCACCAATGTGCCCTGGAGCTCCGCTTCCCCCAGGGACTCACTCTTCTAGGGAAAGAGAGAGGCAGACTGGGAGTATGGACCGACCAGTCAATGCCCATGTTCAGCGGGGAAGCAATTACAGAAGCCAGACCTTCCACCTTCTGCAACCCACAAGGACCCTGGGTCCATGCTCCCAGAGGGATAGAGAATGGGAAAGCTATTGGGGAGGGGAGGGGATATGGAGATTGGGTGGCGGGAATTGTGTGGAGTTGTACCCCCCATCCTATGATTTTGTTAATGTCTCCTTTCTTAAATAAATAAATAAATTTTAAAAAAGAGACATATTATGCTTTATAATTAAAATAATCTAAGTGAAATTCAGAGACACATTACCAGGTTCTTTTTCATACACCACACGATCATTAGGTGAATATATCTGTGGGGGCAAGGCATCATTTGGAGAGCCTGTGTGAGAGAGAAATAGACAATGGGAGACGATGTCAAACTATATAGGTTTTATCCCTCAGAACCCTCTCAAAAGTTGCTCTTCTGTGAATTCTTGCCTAACTTTCTGGTACAGTTTGCCAGCTCTTCTTGAAGGAAATCACAGCCCTATACATGTTCAATTACAACATTTCATGTTTTTAAAATAAGCTAAGAAAGAGATAAACACTACATATTAAGTACCCCCCATGCTACAGAATAGAATGTTTAATCTGTGTTTTTGTTTCCCAAAGCTTACATATGTGAAACATTTGTTAATGTGAGTATACAGCTATATACTTCAAAAGTTTATCTTAAGTTTCACATTTAGTGTAAATTTACTTCTGAATTAACTCCTGACCACATTATTCTGAAAGTAAGCATAGAAAGGGGAGACTGAAATCCATCCAAAGTTTTTATGTAAATTTTATTTATACTAGTTAATTCTCTCCTTCTTTTAAATTTATCCATGACAGCAGAGGAATCTGGGGAAGAAGAGTAGGGAGGAGGCTGGAGTCTGTGGGGTCCTGAGGTATGATGGTGGTAAAGAGCCCAAGTCGGGGGTGACAGTGCCTTGCAGACATCTACCATGATGAGACGAGAAAGTGTGCACATGTGTCAACAGCTCTACTGCAAACCATCAGCCCTCCAAAAAATAATAAAGGAAAAAAAAGAGAGAGTCTTTTGACTCTTTTTAAATGTTCTCTACGATTCTCTGGTTTTTCACCCTTGTTCTTTCAGTGCAGAGCAGGGATTAAAACAGTAAAAATAGAATGGGAAAGCTATCATGGGAGGGGGGTGGGTTATGGAGATTGGGTGGTGGGAATTGTGTGGAGTTGTACCCCTCCTACCTTATGTTTTTGTTCATTAATCCTTTCTTAAATAAAAAATTTTAAAAAAACAGTAAAAATAAAACTATTTTGAATTATTTGTAACATTTTACGTACATAGAAAGACATAAATTTAAGGAATTTACTTATTTTACCCAAATACCAAATTTAAATAAACTTAGTAATATAGTTCAAAAATTGCGTGCCTATTACCTTGGCCTCATTATGCATATTGTTTATAATATTCTCAACTATGCTGAATGCTAAGTAGTCAGTCTCAGTATAGAGAGAGGAGACTAAGATCAAAGTTGCACTGAAAACGAATTGCATTAGTATAATTTGAACATGGATCTGAAAGTACACCCTTCATTGACTAATCTTTATTTCAGTTATTCACATTTCCATTCAGTAGACCAATAGTTAATAACTGCCATGGATGTAGAATTGCTGAAGGCTCTGAGATAATGCAGTGCACAAAGAGACAAAAAAACCCCCAAAACTTTACATATATAACTACAAGTCAAAGCAAGATCATTGCATTTATGTTGTCTACATATAATATGAATCATACTTACCTACCACCTTTACAGTCAGAGACCTGGTGAGATGGAAGATGCGTCCATTTTCTGGATATGTTACTACACATGTGTAATTTCCATCATTTGTAACCAATGCTAAGAGAAAACTCAATTCCATGCCTTCAGGGATAACATTAGCAAAGCCCTTTATTACGCCACAGCCCTAGAGGAAATAAAAGATGTTTACTACTGTATGGGCATGTGTCAAAAATATAAAATGCATTTAATCTTACATAGAACATACGAAAATTGATATGGAAGAATTTTCTACAGCATCACTTTGGTTGATTATGTGGTGATGTTCTGTAGTGAATAGATATAATAACCTTCACTATCTTCCTGCAAAGGAAAAACTGACTTTTGGAACTGAAATAAAATCCCAATGTATAAACTTCCTGTCTCTGATTCCAATCTCTGACCAAATAGTATAGCAAGGTTAAAGTTCAGGAAGCTGACTAAGACAATATTAAAAGACTACATGCTATTTAAAAATATCAGAGCTACAGAGATAGCACAGAGATGATATAAAACACTTTTATGCCTGTTACTCTGAGGTCCCAAGTTCATTTCCCAATACCACCATAATACACCATAATGCATAGTCCTCTGAGAAACAAAACAACGAAAAAAACTAAAACCTACTTTTCATTTTTCTCCCGATTATATTAAATCAGAAATCTAGTCACTCCATTTGACAAATTAGGTTTAAATCTACATGCTTGATTTTGGCATTCAATGTAATTAGAATCTTGGTTTTCATGTCTTACTGTGCCTAATATTTTGTTTTATATTTTAAAGCACATTAATCAGTGTATAATGTGTAAAATATATATGTGTTGAACATTAAAATTTATATTTTTCTTTCTTCAGGAAATGACAAGTGTTGTAAAAGATGTGGAGAAAGAAGAACTCTATTACAGTGCTGGTGGGAATGCAAATTGGCTCAGTCATTATCAAGACAGTATGGAAAATATTTAAACAAGCACAAATAGAAATACTTTATGATCCAGCAATACCACTCCTAGGAACTCCTAGGAACATGAAAAACACTCATTCAAACAGACATATGCATGGGGGCATGCTCATAGCTGCACTGTTCACAATAGCCAAACTATGGAAGCAACCTAAAAGCCCACGGGCAGATGAGTGGATAAAGAAATGATGGCACATATACTAAATGGAGTACTATTCAGCAATTTAACAAGACAATATTGTTTTCTTTTGGACAAAAATGGGATAGAACTGGAGGTAATTATGCTTAGTGAAGTAAGGAAGTGCAGGACAACTACTAGATGGTTTCATTCATATACAGAACATAGAGAATTGAAACAAATAAACTTGAGGAAAAAAAGAAACAGTCGACCAATATCTAACACCTTGTGAGACCTATGTGGTTACAGTTGTGGGGGGAGGGATCCAAAGCCCAGAACTTTAGTAGTGGGAATGGTGTGGAACTATACCTCTATTACTTTCTAATTGTGTAAATTCTGATAAAATAACCAATACTCAACACAAAAATGATGTTTTATTAAATGGATAATTTAACTATGACATAGATGAATATATTACCTTAAAAGTAATTTCGATCCTTAAAATTAAGATATAATTCTTAGGTATTACTTTCAATTTCTAGTACTTACATATTTAATTTTAATTCTTATACACTTAAAGATTTCTTTTCTATTTTTTAAATATTTATTTCCTTTTTGTTGCCCTTGTTTTTATTGCTGTTGTAGTTATTATTGCTGTCGATGTTGTCGTTGTTGTGTAGGACAGAGAGAAATGGAGAAAGAAGGGGAAGACGGGGGGGAAAGAAAGACACCTACAGACCTGCTTCACCACCTGTGAAGCGACTCCTCTGCAGGTGGGGAGGCGAGGGCTCGAACACGAATCCTTGTGCGGGTCCTTGCACTTTGCGCCATGAGCGCTTAACCTGCTGCCCTACCGCCTGGCTACCAAAGATTTCTTAATTCCTGGAGATAGGGCAGGTATAAGTAAGTAGACTATTGTCACAGGAAATATGGTAAATATAGCACCAAGCTTTTCATTTGCAGTGCTGGGGAAAGAACTCAAGGACTCTCCACACATAGAACACTGATAAGTATCCTCCCTGGATTTTTTTTTTTTATTATTTAAAAAAATTATAGGGAGCCTGGCGGTAGCGCAGCGGGTTAAGCGCAGGTGGCGCAAAGCACAAGGACCACATGAGGATCCCGGTTCCAGCCCCCGGCTCCCCACCTGCAGGGGAGTCGCTTCACAGGCAGTGAAGCAGGTCTGCAGGTGTCTGTCTTTCTCTCCCTCTCTCTGTCTTCCCCTCCTCTCTCCATTTCTCTCTGTCCTATCCAACAATGACAACATCAGTAACAACAACAATAATAACTACAACAACAATAAAAAGACAACAAGGGCAACAAAAGGGAAAATAAATAAAATTACAAAAAAAATTTTAAATTATTTATTTATTTTATTTTAATGAGAGAGAGAAAGACACAGAGAGAAAGACCACAGCACTGCTCAACTCAGGCTTATGGTGGTGCTAGGGATTGAAAGTCTTTTGCATAACCATTATACTGTCTCCTCAGTCATAATTTTTTGGTTATATTTTTACAGGAGAAAGAAGAGGAAGGGATATTTGATACCACAGCATCATGCCACCACGCACACATTCCACATGGTATCAGGGCTCAAATCCATGGCTCTATGCACACACAGTAAGGTGTGTGCTCTATCTACCAGGTGAGCTACCTGCCACTCTGAGCACTAATTTTTGATTACTGGAGATGATCATCAAGAGGAAGCTGACATATGCTCAATTTAGTTATTTTCTGAATTAATTTATCCTATTTTGATAAACAGTGCTTCTAGACAATTGTCACCTTAGCAAAAAATTTCAGTACACTTGGGCTTTCACAAAGGCCTATAGCACTATAATGAATTCATGTCAGAGCTGGTTTAAATGTGTTTAAACTAGCCATAAACACTATTAGATGTTTTATAGCACCTTTCACTTAAGGAGTTTAAAGCTATTTTCCTTTCTAATTTATTAGCTAAACGGTTCTTAAATCGCAACAAAGTTGACAGATCAGACTAAACATGCTCTAGTTTTAGAAGTAAAAAAAGAGAGAGAAGATAACCATGCAGAACGCAAATCAGTTTTTCTATAGCTGAATATAGAAAGGTCTTTAGCTAACTTTTAAAACAAGAATGGACATTTCTTGTTCTACAATGAGACAAAACTAGAAAAATTATACTGAGACATGCACTTCAATTTACTTCATTATCTTATCTTACCTATCACGGTGCCAAACTTATTCTGTGATTCTCATTATCATCATTATTATTGACATCAGGGTTCTCACCCATCCCCAGCAGGAACTTTGCCCAGAATGGATAAGCCATTTTCACTGTCACTGAGTTAGTAGAACTGTCATCTGAATTTAGATCTACGTGTTTGGAGCCCTTTGCTTTTAATCCACTTAATTCTATTTCCCAAACATCGATTCTGCTTCAGCATATGTATCATATCACTTCAGTATTAAAAGTATGACATGGTTCCATCATTGCCATGAAGCTAATTCCACCAACTGTAAATTGAAATCATAACGTGTCAGCTATTTATAGTGAACTTGCTGACAGCACTTAAGAATGTGCTCCAAAGGCGGTTGCTTTATTGTTTTTGTTGTCACTTCACCATTCTGTGCCATCTTTAACAGAAGAGAGACAGACAAGTGAGAGACATCACTGCCCTCAAGCTTCCCCTACGCTGTGATAGGCTGGGCTTGAACCTGGATCACACGTATAGCGAAATAGATACCCTGTCTGGTGAACTATCTCAGCAACCCAAAAGGGTGTTTCCCCCTCCTATTACCTTGATGCGTATCTGTCACTTATGGTGGGACTATTTAAGATGCATGGCCTTGGGGGGCCAGGTGTTGGTGTATCTGGTTGGGCGCACATGTTACAGTGCGCAAGGACGCAGGTTTGAGCCCCTGGTCCCTGCCTGCAGGGGGAAAGCTTCACGAGTGGTAAAGCAGGGCTGCAGGTGTCTCTCTCCTCTATTCCCCCCTTCCCTTTTGATTTCTGGCTGCCTCTATCCAATAAATAAATATAATAAAAATTTAGAAATAGATGCATGGCCTACACATGTAAAATTATTTTCTGACTTCTATTCACCTATTCACTGTTGTATATCATTAAATAAATTGTATACTGGATATTGTTTGAGTTTCTAACAATAACAGTATTAGATAAAACAAAGGATTAGTTCTCAAGGACTTTTCACTAATAGTGAAATTGAATCAGATAAATCCAAATGTCAAGGAACATGAAAGGAAACAAATGTGTGTCTATTTCTTACTGACTCTTTTTGTCTTCATCTTAATCCAAATCCATGAAGATGAGCTTGAAATTTAGGCTGATCATACTTAAAGCTATCCATTAAATCTGTACTAGTAGGAAAAAAAATTCTTTTATCTAGTATTTCTTTGTCACCTCATAACAGAGGACAAAAATGTCAAAATGTTCTCACTTATATGCTGGACTTAGTAAGTAGGGACTGGCAGAGGGAACACAAAGTGAAATTTGGACTGGTTATGGTGCATTACATTACAGAAAATGACTCTGGGGAAGGAGGGAGGAGGAGGGGCTGAAGAGATCCTTGGGGTCCTGGTGCTTGATGATGTAAAAAGTTGTGGGTTGAGTGTTCTGCAGAGTACTTTCACAAGGAGATGAAGAAGAATATCTGTGTGTCAATGCATGTACTGTAAACCACTAATTCCCCAATAAAATGATAAAAAAAAATGCTTGGCAGGTTTCTGAGGTAATTTAATCAAGAAAAAAAAAAGGAGAATATCCTATATTCCAGATGGATGGTGGTGAATAAGGTTCAGAGCATGTTACAGTCCGCAAGAACCAGGGTCAAGCCTCCAGATCTCACTTGTAGGAGGAAGCTTCACATGTGGTTTTTCCTATCTCACTCTTCCCTCTCAATTTCTGTCTCTAATCAATTAAAATAAACAAACAAAGAACTAAATAAATCTCTAATGAATATCTCACAAAACTCTATGGGAAATATTCAGGGAAAAAAGGTTAATCAAAAATGGTTAAATTAACTAGTTTAACCAAAGAAACTAAAAAAAAAGAAAAAATAGCTGCTTCAAAGCTTTTAGCCCAACTCTTCATCTGCACCACTCCAGCCTTTAGGTTCATGATTGGTCAACAATTTGTTTGGCTTTGTATGTTAACTCTCTTTTCAGCCACCAGGTTCCAGATGCTACCATGATGCCGACCAGACTTTCCTGGACAGACAACCTCACCAATGTGTCCTGGAGCTCCACTTCCCCAGAGACCCACCCTGGTAGGGAAAGACAGAGGCAGGTTGGGATTATAGATCGACCTGTCAACACCCATGTTCAGCAGGGAAACAATTACAGAAGCCAGACCTTCCACCTTCTGTATCCTACAATGACCTTGGGTCCATACTCCCAGAGGGTTAAAAAATAGGAAAGCTATTAGGGGAGGAGATGGGATACGGAGTTCTGGTGGTGGGGACTGTGTGGAGTTGTACCCCTCTTATCCTATGGTTTTGTCAATGTTTCCTTTTTATATATAAAAAAAGATTAAAAAGACAAAGCTATTAGACCTATGGTATTTAATGAAAAAAAGAAATCATTTTATTTTGTACATGTGTATGTGTGTTGGGTACTTTTAGGGTGTTGATATGTTATACATAATCAAAACTGAGTATCTGATAAATTCTTTCTGTTTCTTTTTAAATTTTATTTTTATTAATGATGATTTGTTTTATGAGAGCATAGATCATCTCTGGCAATGTGTGCTTGGGCTTAAACCTGGGTCCTCTCATGTGTAACTCTCATATCCTATGGTGGTGGTATATCCTTAGTCCTTTTATTTCTTATAAGTAACTGCATATCTAGTCCCTTCCGTACACACACCTGAAATACATAAGATATTTTTATATATAGTAAACTGTGCCAGAAACTAAATCCTACAAGTTTTATGATAACTTTAAACAAAGTATTAGCAATACATGAAAATAGATATGTATAAAGACTGGGCTACTCAAAGACTAGAAACCATATTTCCAAATACAAGATTGAGTTAAGTGTAAGTGAATTTACAAGTGTTTATGAAGCAAATATATATTTAACAAGTCATGGTTTTAGTTTACCCATAAATTCATTCCAGATCTAAAAGAAAGAAGTTAAAAAGAAGACCAACCTTTCAGCTGCACAATGGCCATGGTGGCGATCTACCCACAGCATACTTATTTACAGTTCAAATATAATTGATATAATGTAATCAATTCTAAATATAAAACATGTTACCTCAGTTGAGTGCTAGATGGTTCATATTTGATGGAAAGAAAAGAGAAAGAGTACACTAGTACAGTAAATGAAATGCAACGATTATAGTGACAAAGATAAGGTACAAATTAAGTGCTATTAAAGTACCAAGATAGGGAGATTCATTTTGGCCTAATTTATTTTTGTGTCTTCACAGATATTTGAACAGACTTTTTGAGTTTAGTAGATGGATCTTGAGTTCTCAGAATTAGACATGAATGATATGCATATGTGGTTAAATATGTACAAAGAAAATATGATAAACACTTTCTGCATACAAAATGTTAAAAACCACTAAGTATGGAGAATAGGCAAAGGAAAGGGATAATCAACTAAGCTGTCAGTCCAAAATTAAGTAAGCATTTTAAACACAGAGTCTATTACACAGACTTTGGACTAGCTTCTCAACAAGAATGTCAAGAAGGGAAATTTTATCAGAAATGTCATCTCTTTATGATATTTTCTCATAAGTAATAAAGATTCACTTTTTAAATATGACTTATAAATAGTATCTGATGAATATAGCTCAGGTACTTCCAGGAGGTATGGCCATGGAGTAAAAGTCACAGAGCTGATCTCCCACAAAACAACAAATATCTACAACTACCAAACTTAATAAAACTCACCAACTACAGCTGAGATATCCAAAGAAGAACCACAACTCATACACATGACTGGGGTGAGAATGGACACAGGCAAGGAAACCAAACACAAAGAACTAAGATTGAACAGCAGAGGACTATACCATTTTCCCCTCTACACGCAGCAGTAGCCAAAACAAAACACAACTCTGGTGTTGAAAACCTTTCAACTTTTAACCCATGACATTACCAGCATTAATTACTGAATATACAGGCAAAGACACACCAAAAAAAAGCATGGAGCATTTCTAACCAAAAGAAGTCCCATCTATTAGAAATCCTGTCTGTTGCCAAAACATAAAGGGAGTTTGTGGCAGATAGCAACTAAATGGTAACGTGAAGCCTGCTTTTCTGAATACAGCTGCAGCCTAACATCAAAGGCCTGAGACTTGGATTCCAATTGAAATCATACAGAATATATATCATAGAGAACACAATGCTCAAGAGAACAACAAGAAACCTAAACCCAACCCCCATCCCTCCACCACCTGACATATAAATAAAGAGAAGTCCAGAGACTACAACAATACTACCAATTGTTGGCCAGTAGTAACCAGCATACACACACACACACACACACACACACACACACACACACACATTTGTAAATAGAAGAATTGCAGACAATCTACCAAACATGACAAATCAGATAGACAGGAATGAAATAAGAAGACTCCAAGAAAATAAGAACATAGCAGGATTATCAGAGAAAGACTACACAAAATCCATCATTAAGACTCTGCACAATCTAAGCATAGTATGGAAAAATCATATGCAAGAGTTGAAAGAATCTTTCAATAAAGAGTTAGGAAACACAAAAGAAGAGCCTGGACCAAAGTTCTCTAAGAAACTAGAAAACATGAAAGAAAAACCATTAATCAGAGTTCTCTAAGAAACTATAAAATATCAAAGAAGAGTTTCAATCAGAGTTCACTAAGCAGTGGTAAATTATAACAGAAAAACTTCAAATAGGACTGCAGGGACTGAAAAGATACTTTGAGGGCAGTACCAGCTTAAGTAGAAGGTTTAGAAAGTAGATTCAGTCATGCAGAAGAAGGAATATATAATCTAGAAGATAAATATAACCCCCTCTTTCACTTTAAAGAACAGGAAGTAGAAAGGTAGAAAGAATGAAGTGACTTTCTGTGAAACTGCAGACTCCATCAAAAGGTGCAATATAAAATTGGCCAGAATTCTGGAGGAAGAGGACAGGCTTATGGGAACAGAGACCATATTCAGGGAAATTTTAGCTTTCCTCAATTAGGCAATCCTTATAAAATAGCCATTCAAGAGGCTGAGCATACACTCACATACATGAATGTAAAACTACCAAAACATAATTGTAAAAACTATCAAAACTCAATGACAAAGGAAAAATTGGCAGGCTGCTAGGGAAAGGAAAGAAGTTACACACAAAGGGAGATTTACCAGGTTTCATCAGACTTCTCTTAATAAACCCTAGAGGCACCGAGAGAGTGGAATGGCATATTCAAAGTAGTAAAAGAGGGGGGATTCCTGTCATGGATCTTGTATCCTGCAAAACTATTTTTCAAATATGAAGGGGAAATAAAGGTCTTCTTAAATATCCAAAAGCTAAAGGAGTTTTCCATCACCAACCCCATCTTATATAAAATACTGAAAGGAGTTCTACAAGAAATGAGGAAGCAACGGATTACATGTTCTAAGTGAGGTGAATAGCAATAGACTAGAATTAAGAACAGGCCCCTAATAAGGGGCCAGGTGGTGGCGCATTGGTTGAGTGCACATGAGCAAGGACCTAGGTTCAAGTCCTTAGTCCCCACCTGCAGGAGGAAAGCTTCATGAGTGATGAAGCAGAGCTTCAGGTGTCTCTCTGTCTCCCCCTATGAATTTATGGCTTTCTCTATCCAATAAATAAAGATAATAAAAAAGTAAAGTCACTGTCAATGGCAGTTGTTAAAAAAAAAAAGAACACAATAAAAAAGAAAGATAAATAGGAAAGAAGAGGAAATTAATGGACAAATCAATTTTATCAAATGTTAATCAAGACCAAGTGAGGAACTCATCACAGAAACCCATCCACACAAAATGACAGATAGAAATAAATGGGCAAAGAATCAACCACTTAAAGCAAACTCAAAAGTAAATCGGAATGAGTAGCAACAAATGCTGGAGAGGCTGTGGGAACAGAGGAACCCTTCTTCACTGCTGGTGGGAATGTAAATTGGTCCAGCTTCAGTGGAAAGCAGTATGGAGAACTCTCACAAGGCTAGACATGGACCTTCCATATGACCCAGTAATTCCTCTCCTGGGAATATACCCCAAGGGCTCCATAACACCCAACCAAAAATATATGTGTACACCTATGTTCATAGCAGCACAATTCATAATAGCTAAAACCTGGAAGCAACCCAGGTGCCCAACAACAGATGAGTGGCTGAGAAAGCTGTGGTATATATACACAATGGAATACTATGCAGCTATCAAGAACAATGAACCCACCTTCTCTGACCCATCTTGGACAGAGCTAGAAGGAATTATGTTAAGTGAGCTAAGTCAGAAAGATAAAGATGAGTATGGAATGATCCCACTCATCAACAGAAGTTGAGAAAGAACAGAAAGGGAAACTAAAAGTAGGATCTGACTAAATCTAGAGCAGAGCACCAAAGTAAAAACCCTGTGGTGAGGGGGAGGGTGGATATTTGGCTTCCTGAGGTGTCAGAGGGGAGGGACAGGGATAGGAGGCTGGGAGGGGATAGAGTCTTTTGGTGGTGGTAATGGTGTCTATGTACACTCCTATTAAATTGTAGTCATATAAATCACTATTTAATTAATATGAGAGGGGAAAAATTGATCATATGTCTCGAACTTTTTAAAACATAGACTGAGTCTTTTTAATACATAGGCTGAGTCTTTGATATGTTGACTCTCTCAAAAGCCTAGACCAGGGAGAACAGAAGCAACTGTGGCACAGCTATATACAAGATGTTGGGTATTGTACAGAAAATCCTAACAAAGGGACTTTTCAAAGTTAACCCAACTACCAAATAATGTGATGATAACAATCACTATCTTCTTGAATCCTAAGACAGCAGGAACCTCACATCTCCACTATAGAGCCTCTATCTCCCCCAGTCCTGGAACCTTAGGGTGGGGCATACTTTCCTGCATGCCTCTCTCAATTCAAATCAAATAATATTGCATCCACGGATCGCAACCTAATCAACGCAACGAGTGTCACCTCAGCATGCTTCACTTCAGACTGTATCCGGAGACTTCAGGTGTGGAATGACAACCCTTCAGCTTAATCATTCTGGTGAGACCTTTCCTTTCATAGTATTCTCTAATTCCATTCCAGGTGTTCACTTTCTAACAAAGTCCCAAAACCTAGATATAGACCAGGTCCCATGAGATAGAGCATATGTTCACACATATCCATAAACTAGGGCAAAATATATACCTGAAAGCAGAAGTGCACAATAGTCTGCAGTGAGTACCCCCAAACACTTCATCAGCACTATTCCAGCCTTTAGGTCCATAATTATTCAACAATTTGTTTGGCTTTGTATGTTAACTCTCTTTTCAGCCACCAGGTTCCAGATGCCATCAGGATGCCAGCCAGGCTCCTCTGGACTAAAGACCCCAGTAATGTGTCCTGGAGCTCCGCTTCCCCAGAGCCCCACCCTACTAGGGAAAGAGAGGCGCAGACTGGGAGTATGGATCAACCTGCCAATGCCCATGTTCAGCGGGGAAGCAATTACAGAAGCCAGACCTTCCACCTTCTGCAACCCACAATGACCTTGGGTCCATACTCCCAGAGGGATAAAGAATAAGAAAGCTATCAGGGAAGAGGATGGGATATAGAGATCTGGTGGTGGGAATTGTGTGGAGTTGTACCCCTCCTACCCTATGGTTTTGTTAATGTCTCCTTTTTAAAATAAATAAGTTAAAATTAAAAAAGAAAAATCAGAATGTATGTAAGTATACTATATATATCAATAAACACCCTAAATGCAAATGACCTACAATCACCTGTCAAAAGACTCAGAGTAGCTAACTGGAGTAGGATCCACCCACTATATGTTTTGGAAACACACATTCAAAGACAAATAGAAGCTTAATGTAAGAGGCTGGAGCAAGATGTTCCAATCTAGTAATTCAGGAAAAAAAAAAAAAAAAGGACAGGGACAGTTAGTCTGTTCTCATATAAAAATAGTGAGCAGAGACAGAGAGAAACAACACATAATGGTCAAAGGATTAACCCATCAAGAAGACATAACCTTTATACATATACATGAGTTTAGGGCATGTATATGTATGAAGGTTAATATATAACAATTACTTACTGAACATAAGTGAGATATTAATAGCAAAAATAGTAGGGGGTCTTAATACACCACTCACAGCAAGAGACAGATTATCTGGACAAAATATGAACAGGAAAATAGTAGTCTTAAATGAAACCATAGACAAAATGGACCTAACAGATATAGACAGAAAATTTCCATCTCAAAAACAGTTGAATACACATTCTTCTTAAGTGCACATGGAACATTCACAAGATGTGACCATATGCTGGGTAAAAAAGAAAGTCTAAACATATATGTAAATGTAAAATTATAAAATACATCTTTTAGACTATGATGGCATGAAGCTAGAAATCAACAACAAAAAGAAAAGAAACTGCTCTAAAGTCTGGACACTAAATAGCACTCTTCTGAACAATACATAGATCATTGAAAAGATCAAAAACAAAATTAAGATTTACCTTGATACCAGAGAAAATGAAGAAATCAACTAACAGACCCTACTGAATACCATAAAAGCAGTCCTGACAGGAAAACTCGTAGCAATACAGTTTGACATTAATAAAGAAATCACTAGATTTTTTCCAAGAGAGAAGTTAAGTATAGCTTTCATTGGAGGCAATGGGACATGGAACTCTGGTGGTGGTGGGAACTATGTGAATTATATCCCTGTTATCTTAAAATCTTGTTAATCACTATTAACTCACAACTAAAAAAATAAATATTGCCTAATCAAATTCAACAACAAAATAAGAGAATAATTCACCAAAATCAAGTGGGATTCATCCTTGGGAAAGAGGGTGGTTCAATATCCTCAAATCAATCAATGTAATCCACATATAAATAAAAAGAAAGCTAAAAATCACATGATTTTATCGATTGACTCAGAAAAAAAAAAACATTTGATGAGGTTTTTTTTATGACACCCTTTTACGATAAAAGCCCTAAAAAAAATTGGGAGTGGAAGGAAAATTCCTCAACATAGTAAAGGCTATATATGACAAACCCATAGCTAACTTCATACTCAACAGGGGAAAATTGAAAGCTTTACACCTAAAGTCAGGAACTAGGCAAGGATGCCCACTTTTAGTACTTCTATTCACCATAGTCCTAGAAGTCCTTGACATCACACTCAGGCAAGAAAGAAATATCAAAGGAATAAAAATTAAAGATGGAGTTAAATTATCATTGTTTGTAGATGATATGTTGATCTACCTAGAGGAAACTCTGCCAAAATCTACTGGAAATCATCAATACACTCATCAAAGTAGCAGGTTATAAAACCAATACCCAAAAATTGTGGCAATTCTCTGTAAGGGTGATGGGTCAGAGAAAGGCAACTGAAGGAAGCAATCCAAGTTATAATCAAACCTAAAAAGATAAAATGCCTAGGAATAAATCTAACAAAGAAGGTGAGTGACCTTTTCAAGGAAAATTATAAAACACTGTTAAAAGAAATAGAGGGTGACAAAAAGAAATGGAAGAACACCTCATGTTTATGGACTGGAAGAATAAACATCATAAAAATGGCAATCCTGCCAAAAGCAATCTATAGATTCAGTACAATCCATATTAAAATTCCAATGATATTATTTCAGGAAATAGAACACCTTATTCAAAAATTCATATAGAATTTCAAAAAAGCATTACTAGCAAAGCACTCCTGAGGAAACAGAACAAAAATGGAGGCATCACAATGTCTAACTTCAAGTTATACTATATAGCAATAGTAATTAAAACAGTGTGGTACTGGAACAAAAAAGGTCACATGGTCCAGTGGAATAGGTTAGACAGCACAGAACTAAACACACATGTATAGGCACCACATATATGACAAAGAAGCCAAAACTGCCCAGTGGGGAAAAGCAGGTCTTTTAAACAAATAGTGCTGAGAGAACTGGGCAGGCAGATATAGAAAAGTGAAATTAGACAAAAAATTAATACCATACACCAAAATTAGCTCAAAATACGCCAAAGATCTAGATACTGACCTGAAAGTAAACATACAGAAGAACGTTATCAGTAAAACATTTCATGACATTAACATTAAAGATGTACTTAGAGACTCCACACCATGGGCAAGAGAAACACAAACAAGATTGGACAAATGAGACTATATCAAATTAAAAAGCTGACACACTAAAAGAAAATTCTATAAGGATAAACAGGAGACCTAGCAACTAGGAGATCATATTTTCATACCGTACTTCAGACAAGTGGTTGATATCAAACATCTATCAAACTCATACAGCTCAACAAAAAGAAAAAGAACAACCTAATAAAAAAGTGGATAGAAGATATGAATAGACAGTTCTCTAAAGAAAAGATATACATGGCCCACAGACATGTGCTGAAATGCTCCAATTCACTCTTCATTACAGAAGTGAAAACTAATACCACCTTGAGATAACTACCTCACACTTATGAGAATGACCTTCATCAGCAAAAAAGAAGAAGATAAGTGTTGGAAAGAATGTGGAGAAAAAGGAACTCTATTACAGTGCTGGTGGGAATGCAAACTGGTACAACTACTATGGAGAACAGTATAGAGAATCCTTAAACAAAGACATATGGAAATACCATATGATACAGTAATTCCACTCCCAGGCATTTATCCAAAAGAGATAATAACACTAATTCGAAGGGATTATATGTACCCCTCATGTTCATAGCTGCATTATTCACAATAGCCAGAATTTGGAAGCATGAAATGCCCATGACTGGATAAGAAGTTGTGGGACATATACTCAATAGCATAATATTCAGCAGTGAAAAGATGGTATTGTGTCCTTTTGGATAAAATGAATGGAACTGGAGAAGACTATGCATAGTGCAATGAGTAATGAGGTAAAGGACTTCATTCATATGTAGAGTTCAGAGAACTGAACACAGGAACTAGTAGAAGGGCCTAAAGAAGGCATCATAAATTCTCTAACCCATTTGCCCAAATAAATTTGTTAATCTAGTAGAAACGCCCAATGAAGGCAGACCCCATAAACCTAATACTGGTTTGGATATAATAAATGACACTCAACACTTTTTTAAAAAAAATTTATTTAATTATTATTGGATAGAAACTGGGAGAAATTGAGAGGGGGAAGGGAGATTGTGAGTGAGAGCAACAGAGAGGTACCTGAAGCACTGCTTCAGCACTCATGAAACTTTCCCCCTGCAGGTGGGGATTAGGGCTTGAATTTGGTTCCCTGCTCCACTGCCTGACCCTGACTTAATACTCTAACTCAATGGGGAAAAAGTCTAAGCTCATCAGATAAATGGTGCAGAAGTTGGTTAATGGCAAAAGACTGGCTCACTTAATGATGGCCCTTTTGGTCAATACCAGACCGCCTTATCATCTGGGCCCTAGTTAGGGAATCCTTGGATTCCCACATAGATATGATGAGCCTAGACCTCTAAAAAATCCAGCTCTTAAACATCACTGGTCACTTCCACTAGAAATGTAATCGTAAGCCCTCTTGTGGGCTCTTCCAGATGACAATACAAGATGGCAATGGTAGGGATTGCCCCACTCTCTGAAAGGATGCTGTATCATCCCACCCTTCCACTCAAGGAAAACTGATCTGGAAATGAGTGTAGCCTGGAATGTTCTCAGCCGTGACCATGAACTGTGAGCTCAGTACGACAAGGGACTCAGAGGTTACATAGGTTCCTCTGCTAAATATGAACATATATGGTCCCTGGATCAGATTGATGGGGTGAACAGTTAAATTTATTCATAGATTTTCTTCAAGATTGGGAACTACTCTTTGCCCCATTCCAGCTTTCCAGCCTTCTCAACTCTGACATTATCTTCCCAGACAGTATTTTTGTCTACCTCTATGTTAGCTATCAAACTCAAGCAAAAACTATGAAACTCATGGACCCCTATGTATCTAAAATATACTTCCTTGCTTCATTCCACCCTAAGATCCCCATTCTCATCTTCTCTATTTCTACTTTTTGGTACTTGTTCATTAATCATTTTGTCTTGCCTCCAAATTGCAGGTGCCATCATGATTCAATCCTGATGTCACAGGGTAGACTACCTCACCAATGAGTCTGAGAACCTCATCTCTCCAGACTCCTACTCCATTAGGGAAAGATAGAAACAGGCTGGGGGTATGGATTGACCTGCCAATGCCCATATTCAGCAGAGAAGCAATTTCAGGAACCAGAACTCCCACCCTATGTACCCTGAAAAGAATTTTGCTCCATACTCTTAGTAAAGGAGAAATGATAGGGCAAGATGACCAGAGGAGTCTGAACTATGAGTCAGGACCCAGAGAGAGAAGAGAAAAAAAGGAAGGACATTTGGAAGTTGTAATAAGTGTAGGTGTGACTTAAAAAGAGAAAGAAGGAAGAACCATAGAACAAAAACGGGCAAATATAATATATATAGATAGATAGTTTTAAAACTAATTGTCACCCCATATCTGGGAGAACAACTGTAGCTTCCAATGGAGGGAATGCAGATACAGAACTCTGGTGGTAATGGTGAGGAATTATATCCATGCTACCTTATAATTCTTTAAAACAATAATAAGGCACTAAAATACACACACACACACACACACACACACACACACACACACACACACAGCAGTATCTGATGAATTCTGATTAGTTTCACACTGGAATAGCAGGGGTGGAGGCAATATACCAGTTTTAATAATCACACTGAGTACTAGGACTACAGGTTTTTGCAAATTGATATCTGGAATGATACCCATTCTAGCAGTTGAGAACATATCAGCAGCTGCTATAAATGTAATATAAAAATTCTCAGTAAAGTGGTTCTCTAATCATCAATAAGAAGAGGAAATTACTTTCATTTTTAAAGGTGTCTCTGGGGAAAAATGAAACTCAATTATAACAATGAGAAAGAGAAATATCTAGTGAAATGAAAATTAAGATGGCTTGTCATGTTTTAAAACTCCTTTTTGTGAATAAATCAAAAAAATTAAAAGAACTAAAACAATGAGATCTCACATATATTTTTAGGACTATACATTTGTAATTCCCCAAGTAACTAAATTAGTAGTCTCCAGTTTAAGACTGGAGTGATATACCATATTCCAGCTATTTTATTTTATTTTATTTTCCTGTCTGTTGCCCTTGTTATCGTTGTTGTTGTTATTGCTGCCATTGTTGTTGGATAGGACAGAGAGAAATAAAGGGAGGAGGGAAAGATAGAGAAAGGGAGAGAAAGATAGACACCTGCAGACCTGCTTCACCACTTGTGAAGCGACTTTGCTGCAGATGGGGAGCTGGGGGCTCAAACTGAGGTCCTTACACTTCCTTGTGCCACATGTGCTTAACCCACTGTGCCACTGCCCGGCTCCCTATTCCAGCTATTTTCTAAGGTGGGTATTTGGTTCACTAAGTCATGGATAAACCAAGATCTGCCTTCCAGACTAGCCACAAAATTGGACTTAGTCAACAAACGTGTACTAAACATTTACAGCTACACTTACTGACTATTACCCAAAGGATTGTTAAATTTGAGAACTAAACTCTGGGTACTGAATGAAGAAAAACCTGCTACACAAATGAAAGAATAAAAGAAAAGAAATATGGGGGTGTTAGTGGGGGTTAAATCTCACTCATTTCTCCTACAATTCAAAACAGAAGCCTTTGATTTTTATTCTCTCCAATATCAGTTTCCTGAGCCCCCCTCCCCTGAACTCCCAAGACCCACTATTTACACTTCTTTGTTATAGTCTATCGTCCAATCTATACATCAGTCTATGTTAAAAACCGCCCTGCCACTCTCAGTGCAAACTCTGATCTTTCAGATACAAAGAAAATTGTTCGTCTACGGCCATACCACCCTGAACACACCCGATCTCATCTGATCTTGGAAGAAAATTGTTCATATAAATTTAAGTACAATGACTTTGAGGTAATTATAAAGAGGATTAACTCACCCCACCAAAACCAAACAACTCCCCCAAAAAAAGAAATTGTCATACCCCTCAAAGTGCCCAAAAGAATACATACATAATACATATAATATATATCCTTTTCTATATAATTTCTGGAGAGAATAAGTTTTGGAAAGTGGTCTGAAATTCCAGATTCTGCCATCATCAATTGGACTTTTTCCATTTTTTAATTTTTACTTTATTTGATGAAAGAGAGATATTTAAGAGAGGAGGGATAGAGCAGGAGAGAAAAAGATAGATACCTGAAGACCTGCTCTACCTGGGTTCTTGGATATGCTGATATGTGCTCTGAACCGGATGTTCCACTGCCCAGCCCCTTGAATTTGTTTGAGTAAATTATACAAGACAATATAAAAGTATAGGTCCTTAACACCAGTTGCACACTGTTTAATCTTCATTAGTCACTCAGTGACTTTTGACAAATCACTCAACTGCTATATGCATCAGTTCCTTAACTTATAAAATGAATAAAACAAGATAAACTATCTCACATAAAGAAACTAAGAAAAATGCATAAGGTATATGGATACATCGTTGTGGTCAATAAATGTTAACTATTATTATTTATCTATCATAGCTTTTACTCCTAATATATGAAAGACGATATCTACTTTGATGAATCGTGATGAGTATTGCATATAATATATAAAGTACCTAACACAATGTACTATACCAGTGAAGCTAAGTGAACTGTTAGTTTCCTTTTCATTTTTTCAGGTTTTCACCTTTCCACTAACAGGAAAGCAAGCATGCTCAAACTGACTGTGTCCTTTAACTCTCATACAGTTATCTGTATAAAGTTAAAATCTCTACATTGTCAAAGGAGGGAGCTAAACTGATAACATCACAAAGAGAACTACTGCAGGAGAATCAAGGTAAGTAGGTGGATATAGGGAAAAACTATAGAAGATAGAAAATAGAAGGTAATATCAGCATTTCTGTACCATGATAAAAAAAAAATGCAGTTTAAGGGATCTGGTTGAGTGCACACATTACCATGGCAAAGACCGGGGTTCAAGCCCCACCTACGGGAGGGGAAGAGCTTCACAAGAGGTGAAGCAGTATTTCAGGTATCTGTCTCTTTATCTCCCTTCCCTTTCAATTCCTCTCATTCCTATCAAATTAAAGTGAAAAAAAAGAACTCTTAAAATATATTTTTTTAAAGAATGCAGTTTCCAAGAAGCCTAATTTTATTTAAAATGTGGCAGAACTCACGGGATTAAAGGTACCATTTACTATTGAAATATAACCAGTAAAGAGCTATATATAATGTATTATAAACTTGTGGATTTAAAATTAATTCATTGGTGTCAACCCACTACAATTAATATTCATACTGAAATTAAAGTTGTTTCATCTCTGGCTAATGGATAACACTTAAAGTTGGCCCATAAGTCATACCACTAATGACTAAGTGAGATAAGTTAAAACTTTTAGCTATGATTATGGAATTGTCTATTTCTCTTTAATTCTGTTGACTACTGCTTTATGTGTTTTTAAACTCCATTAGTAAGAATATAAATTTCCCCTCTCTATTTTGTCCTGCTTGAACTGACATAAAATTCCTATTTTAGGGAGTTGGGCGGTAGCACAGCAGATTAAGTGTATGTGGCACAAAGCACAAAGACCAGCATAAGGATACTGGTTTGAGCCCCCAGCTCCCCACCTGCAGGGGAGCCACTTCACAAGTGGGGAAGCAGGTCTATCTTTCTCTCCCCCTCTCTGTCTTCCCCTTCTCTCTCAATTTCTCTCTGTCCTATCCAACAACAACAATAATAACTACAACTGTAAAAAAAAAAAAAAGAGGGGGCAACAAAAGGGAATAAATATTTTTAAAATTCCTATTCTAGCAGATTCTTATTGTGGCTGGTCATTTTCCAGAGTTCTGAGACACTAGGTCTACTCTGATGCCTTCAGAATCTTTTGCTATACAGTTATTTTGACTCACTGTCCCTAAGAGAGAAAAGCTCTTTTTTTGACTCACTGTCCCTAAGAGAGAAAAGCTCTTTTTTTTTTTTTTTAAGAGTCTGTACCTTCATGATGAATCCACCTCTTCTGGTGATACTTATTTTCACTTTTCCTTAGAGGAACTGACAGAATTTGAAAGTGAAAGGGGAGACAGAGGAGAGAGAATGAGTGACACCTGCAGCATTGCTTCACCACTCCTGAAGATTCCCAGCTACAAGTGGGGACCAGGGTCTTGAACCAGGGTACTTACGGAATGGTAATGTGTAAGGTCACCTGGGTGTGTCACCACCCAGTTCCTCTGCTGCTATTCTTAACTTGGTCCTCCATATCTTCCAGTGAATAAAAGTAAGAAACCTTTCTCAAGCTGTGTTTCATAGGAATTTAATATAAATAAGGCAATTTTCACATTCGATGAATGCAATATAAGAAACATGAGTTATGGTAAAACAATTTCTTCCCTTACTTTTAATGTTACAAAGTGAAAAAACAATAAAAGATATTAAAAGGGAGCTGCTCAGTATCGCAGTGGGTTAAGAGCACATGGCCCAAAGTGCAAAGACCAGCTGAAGGATCCCGGTTCTAGCTTCCAGCTCCCCACCCGCAGGGAGTCACTTCGCAAGTGGTGAAGCAGGTCTGCAGGTGTCTATCTTTCTCTCCTCCTCTCTGTCTTCCCCCCTCTCTCGATTTCTCTCCATCCTACCCAACAAAAGCATCTATGACAAACATAACAACTACAACAAGCACAACAACAAGGGCAACAAAATGGGAAAAATGGCCTCTAGGAGCAGTGGATTCATAGTGCAGGCACTGAGCCTTAGCAATAACCCTGGAGGCAAAGAGGGAGAGAGAGAGAGAGAGGAGAGATTAAGGAAGACACAAAACTGATGAGAAAATTTCAGTTTATACATTATCTCAATAAATACTTGTTGAGATTTTAGAGAAGGTAAATATCTTCTTGTCTACTTACCATATACCATGTAATATTTGGTTTAACACTGGAAGGAAAAAATCCATCTATATTTGGACAAGTGATCTTCTGAATACCATATTCTAGATATAGTCTATACTTGGGGCGTTTCATGGGAGACTGGAAACAGCTACCTTTTTGAACAACTTCCAGAGGAAATGCAACTTTGCTGCAATATGTGGTGTTCCTGAAAAGAGAAACAGACACTGAATGAGCAACCTCATTCCCATTTGATTTAATGCAGCAAACACCTTAAAGTGAACTAAGAAAAGCCATTTAACATTGGAACTTCATTTACATGTGTAAATTCCCATAAGAATTAAATGCACTCCTTTACCAAAAGACAAGACAGTATAAAAAAAAAATACATTAGCCGCTACTGATACACAAAGGTATTTAATATTTCCTTTATGTTCCTAAACATTTATGGATATGTACACATAGTCTACCTAAGAAAATAATGATATAACTACTCTAAGTTGTCACACATATATACAAACATATATATATATATATATAGACACATACACACACACACACACGTGATCCTATGCCAAGATTGAGAATATGTCTATGTCATGGTTTAGTTTCATCATGGCACTTGTGTATGCAAGTATATATAACAACATATCTAAATTATGTTATGATGATAAATAATAATGATGTAGAGAAACTGATATATATATATATATATATATATATATGAATGTAAATTTAATACTTGTAAGACAAAAGTTAAGACAGCAAACTTACTCAAAAGACAGATAACAGGAACCAGGCTTGGCACACCTGGTTGAGCACACACTTCACAGTGCACAAGGAACCAGGTTCAAGCCTGGTCCCTACCTGTAGGGGGAAGGCTTCATGAGTGGTGAAGCAGTGCTTCAGGTCTCTCTCACTCTTTGTATCTCTATTTTCATCTACCTCTCCTCTGTTTAACCCTGTCTGATTCCAATAATAAATAGATTTAAAAAATACTGATAACAGATAGATAATATAAGATAGTAACCTTAGATTGGGAGTCTGGTGGTAGCGCAGCGAGTTAAGCACAAGTGGCGCAAAGCGCAAGGACCAGCGTAAGGATCCCGGTTCGAGCCCCCCCACTCCCCACCTGCAGGGGAGTCACTTCACAGATGGTGAAGCCAGTATGCAGGTGTCTATCTTTCTCTTCCCCTCCTCTCTCCATTTCTCTCTGTCCTATCCAACAATGATGACATCAATAACTACAACAATAAAACAAGGGCAACAAAAGGGAATAAGTAAATATTTCAAAAAAAAAATATTGTAACCTTAGCTTTTGTCCTAGTAGCCCATTTCAAGAAACTAAAAAGTGGCTTATCCAGTGCTGTATCAGCAAGGGAAACACTGGACACAATAGGAGATTCTACCAAGTGAAGACTGTATAAAAAAATCATGGTAGCACCATTTATAGTGCATATATATATATATATATATATATTATATTTAAAATTACAAAAACATAAAACAACCTAGAATCACCAGGGCATTTTCTTTATGCTTAAATATTTGCATGTGTAATTTTATCTCCTACAGGATTCTTCTTCCATTGACCAAAAAAGACAAAAATGGGATCCAAGTTAAATGAAGCAATATTACTGTGACTGTTAGATAACATTACAATATACTTAAAAACCTTAAAGAGCCAAGAAGAGAACTTTTTGAAATCATTATACCACATAGTAATACAGTGGGCTACAAACTAATGTACAAAAATAAGAGGTATTCTTATATGCAAGTAATAAACAAGAAGAGGAAGAAATAAATCAATCTCATGTATATTCAAATAAAAAAATAACTAAATACTTAGGCACAAATTTAGCAAAAGGAGAAAAAAGACTTGTATGTTGAAAAGCATGAATCACTATGGAAAGAAATTACGACACAAGGAAATGGAATGTTAATTCATGCTCATAGTTAAGGAGAATTAACATCATTAAAATGACTATCTTACCAAAAGTGAAACACATATTCAATGCAATTCCTATCAAAAACCATATGAAATTATTTAAATAAGTAGAGCAATGGCTACAGAAGTTTATTTAGAACCACACTAGACTGAGAATTGTCATAAAAAGGCTGAACAAAAAAGAGCTAGAATAGAGATATTACATTCCCTGACTTGCAACCATATTATAGGCCTATATAGTAGCCAAATTTCTATAGTACTAGAACAAAAACATAAATTAATATTAATGGAACAGAGAGCCCAGAACTAAGCACTCTGATTTATGGACAGTTAGTCAATGGAAAAGGTGTCCAAAACATTAAATGGAAAAAGGAAAGTATCATTAATAAATGATGTTAGGAAAACTGGGTGACCATATTCAGAATAATGAAATAGGAAGGCTACATGTCACCATGCACAAAAGTAAACTTAAAATGAGTCGGAAGACTTAGATGTTAGATCCAAAACTGAAAATTACACAGTAGAAAGCATCATCAGAACACTACAAAATATCTGCATTGGAAATGTCTTCAGAGTCTTCTGCCCAACAGCAAGTAAAACAAAGAAAAATTAAACTACTGGGACTACATCAAGCTGAAAATCTTTTGTACAGCAAAAATATCTTCACCAAAACAGAAAAACACCATAGAGATTCCGGATAGAGAGAATCACTATGAAAAGAAATTAGACACAAGGAAATGGAATGATACTTCATGCTCATATTTAAGAAGAATTAACATTATTAAAATGACTATCTTACCAAAAGCGAAACATATATTCAACATAATTCCTATCAAAAATCCTATGAAATTATTTAAAGAAGTAGAGCAAAGTCTTCAATGAAGATATATAAAGAGCTCATGGGCTTGGAGATAGCATTTGGTTATCCAAAAAGACTATCATGTCTGAGGCTCTGAAGTCCCAGGTTAAATCTCCCATCCCCAGTACCACCATCAGCCAGAGGTGAGCAGTACTCTGGTACAGAAAAACAAAAGAAAAACAAACCAAACAAAGAAACAAACAAACAAAAATCACATAATTCAGTAGTAAAAACAAACAACCCCACTAAAAATGAGGTAAAGAACTAAACAGACATTTCTCAAAAAAATATACTCAGATGTTCCACAGACAGACAGATGCACACACACATAAATGTCAGGGGCTGGGGGTGGGGCAACTCCTTGAGAGCATATGTTACAATGCATAAGAACCCAGGTTTAAATACCTGGTTCCCACCTGCGGGAGGGGGGGGGGGCAAAGCTTCACAAGGGTGAAGTAGTATATATTTATTATGCTATTCTATACTGCTGTATGACTATGTTATTCACCCTACTTTATATACTGAATTGTGTTCTCTTAAAATTCATAATTCAAGTTCTTTTTTTATCTATTTATTTATTTTCCCTTTTGTTGCCCTTGTTTTGTATTGTTGTTGTTGTTGTTAGATAGGACAGAGAGAAATGGAGAGAGGAGGGGAAGACAGGGATGGGGAGAGAAAGATAGACACCTGCAGACCTGCTTCATCGCTTGTGAAGTGTCTCCCCTACAGGTGAGGAGCCGGAGCTCTGCTGGTTCTTGCACGTTGTACCATGTGCGCTTATCCCGCTGAGCTACCACCCAACTCCCCATAATTCAAGTTCTGAGCATCAGTACCTGAGAATTATTGTATTAGAATAGAGGCATTGAACAAGGTCACTAAGGTAAAAACCAAACAAAACAGAAAAATTCATACTAGTGGAACACAATAGATTGTGTCCCTCTACAATTCTTTTTAAGAAGAGACAGACTATAGAGGAAATACTGGGTGAATGGACACGTGTTACAAAATCTTGGAAGAGAGGATGATCATATATATAAGTCAAGAATAACTGATATATACCAATTCTGCCAATACTTTGATCTTGAGATTCTAGCCTCCAGAACTGTGACAAAAACAAACTTCTGCTATTTAAGTCTCCCAGTCTGTGGTGTTTTGTGATGGCAGAGCTAGTAAATGAATGAGTGCTTTTAACTCCTACTCTAAAATAGTAGGGAACAGTGTAAAAAAAAAAAAAATCACCAACATGGAAGGTCAAAAAACATAATAAAGCCTGGAAACTGAAAGAAAGCTGCAGGGGTAAAATCAGACTCAAAACAACATTGATCTAAAGTAAAAGAAGGAGGAAGTATATTATGGAGTAAAATGCAAAATATGCATAAGAATGAATTTTCAAAAGAGATTTTGCAGTAATGGTAGAATGTTAAGATAACATTCTTTTTTTGTTTGTTTTTTATTTTTTAATATTTATTTAATTTATTTATTCCCTTTTGTTGCGCTTGTTGTTTTATTGTTGTAGTTATTATTGTTGTCGTTGTTGGATAGGACAGAGAGAAATGGAGAGAGGAGGGGAAGACAGAGAGGAGGAGAGAAAGATAGACACCTGCAGACCGTGAAGTGACTCCCCTGCAGGTGGGTGGCTGGGGTTCGAACCGGGATCCTTATGCCGGTCCTTGTGCTTTGCGCCACCTGCGCTTAACCCGCTGCGCTACAGCCCGACTCCCCCTAAGATAACATTCTTATGTCCATAGATAAGGTGCTCATTTTTTTTGTAGGGAAACTTTGGTGGAAAAGTTTGAAAAACACTACCTTAAATGTACTTAACAGCCCTTAAGTATATTTTTTCTATAAAGACATCCTGAATGCTTAATCCATGTCGAATACTTTCTAAGATTCCAAGAAGAATACTTAAGAATGGGTTATGCTTGCTCTGCTCACTACCTACGAAAGAGTGCCTCCAAGTATGGCAGGTAAAAGTTTAGTCTGATAAGAGAAACAAAGCTCCACCTCCAGATAATAATAATTTTATTAGAAATTGAGAAGGAGGAAGTCGAGCGGTAGCTCAGCGGGTTAAGCGCACATGGCGCAAAGCGCAATGACGAGCAGAAAGACCCCAGTTCGAGGTCCCGGCTCCCCATCTGCAGGGCAGTCGCTTCACAGGCGGTGAAGTAGGTCTGCAGATGTCTTTCTCTCCCTCTCTCTATCTTCCCCTTCTCTCTCCATTTCTCTCTGTCCTATCCAACAACGATGACATCACAACAATTAAAAAAAAGGGCAACAAAAGGGAAAATAGGTAAATAAATATAAAAAAATTTTAAAAAAAGAAATTGAAAAGGAAACACGTGGTTAAATGCACTCATTACAGTATGCAGGGTGCTAGGTTTAAGCCAACAGTCTCACTTGCAGGTGAGAAAGCTTCACAAGCTATAGATCTCTTCCACCCATTTCTCTCCCCACTTAAATTTCTCTCTGTATCTATGCAAAAATAAACAAATACATTTTTTTTTCAAAAGAAAAGGAGCCATTTATGGAACATGTTCTCAAGGACACAGCAATTTTTTTTTTTCTCTCACTTCTTTCAGCCAACCACAGCTTATCCACAGAGGTAAAGTGTAATGCTTTCTAAAAACTTACTTCCTCTCTACAGCTTCAAACATTTTATTCAGTTCATGAAGCTTAAAGGAAAAGAGAACATCGTCACTAAATGCTGAACTACCTTAACATGCAGGTATAGTTGCCCGTGTCATTGAGGAGGGTGGGTCGGAACCAGAGCACATCTTTCTCTTTACTAATACGGTTATCAGGGAGGCGGAAGTTAATTGGTTCTTCAAGGTCTCGGTCTTGCCTAGTCCAATACCAGATCAGAGTAAGACCAGCTGAATGGGCTGTGCTGTAGTTATATTTCAGGAAGTGTTCAAAGAGTGGGCATTTGATGCGAGCTGGTTCATCTTCAAACACTTGGATCTGCCTCATAGTGTCAAGTCCCCAGTCATCACAGCGTTCTAGAACAATCAGAAAGAAGAAGCAGATTGAGTCATTTTACATTAAAGGCCACCAGAAAACACAGCTTTTCCTAATGATACACAATTTTCCCCAGGACCCTGCTTCTCTGACTGTTATAAGTCACTCTAAAAATGTATATAACATAAATATGATTATATAACCTGTCTTTTTGAATGAGAACACAGGCAAAACGCTAGAAAGTACTTTTTTTGTTCTCTATTAAAAATGTGTAAACTTCACGAAACCAGTATGTAACTCAGTCCAGTAAAAATAAAATGTATATGACAGACGACTGTGGTATTAAGAAATAACCCCTCTTATCCTATGGTTTTGTCAGTGTTTCCTTTTTATAAATAAAAATAAAAATAAATATAAATAACTTTTCATTCTGTTATCATGTCACTATTTTAGGATAATGATTTGACCTCCTAACTTGACTTTATTACGTCAAACAAGGCGTGGAAGAAGATAGGAAATGAAAAAAAAATCACATTCTCTTTCATTTCTCAGGGGTCTCTAAGAGAGCAGGTCTCTAAGGAGAATTTTTAACTGAAAAGCAAACCACATTAGATTCCCAGTGCCCCCTAGCTCCCCTGGTTTGAGAACTATCATAGAATTGCACTGCTCAAAATCATGTGAACCACATTTACATTGCAGATGCACCAGTTGCCACATTAGAAAAGGGGGGTTGGCACTTCTGGTTGAATGCACAAGGACCAGCTTTGTAAGTAATGAAGCAGTGCTGCAGGTGTCTTTCTGTCTCTCTCCCTCTCTACCTCCCCCCAAATCTCTCAATTTCTGGCTGTCTCTATCCAATAAATGAAGATAATTTTTTTTCAAAAGTTTAAAAAAGTAAAAATTGAGTAAATTAATTTTTATAATATTTGATAAAACATGGAGCATTCAAAACACTCCCCGCAATGCTGGACTACTTTACATCTGCATTATTTTTGTGAAAAATGTTCAAAAGTTCAATATCATTTATACGTGTAGCATGGCAATGTGGGTTATATGTGGATCTATTAGCTGCCATATTGGACAATGGTACTATGAACCTCAGAAAGTCAAAGGATCAGAGCAAGGTTTTCAAAAAAAGGTGCTAGAGTTTTAATCATTTAAAGTTAATACATACTATGCGATTTTAGGTGGAATACATAGCAGCTTTTATAAATTTATGTCATGAAACATAATCAAGAAGTCAAGGGATCAGAGAAAGTTTTCTAGAAAGATGCTAACATTTTAATGACTCAGAGTAAATATGCAACATGTAATTTTAAATGAAGTTTGTAGCAATGAAACATGAATGATTTGTTCATTCAGAAGGAAAACACAATATAAAACTTCATTTTGTGGGAGTTGAGCGGTAGCGCAGCGGGTTAAGCGCACGTGGTGCGAAGCACAAGGACGGGCATTAGGACCCCAGTTCGAGCCCCCAGCTCCCCACCTGCAGGGGAGTCCCTTCACAGGCAGTGAAGCAAGTCTACAGGTGTCTATCTTTCTCTCCCCTTCTCGGTCTTCCCCTCCTGTCTCCATTTCTCTCTGTCCTACTTAACAATGACAACAATAATAACTACAACAATAAAATCAACAAGGGCAACAAAAGGGAAAAGAAATAAATAAAATTTAAAAAATTAAAAAAATTCATTTTGTAAATTCATGTCTGAATGGTAGGCTCCAGATGACATCCAGCACATGGAGGCAAGAATAGCGGGCAAGGCTGTTGGAATCCTCTGTGTGTCCCTAACACAATCATCTTAAAACAATTTTCTTTTTACTTTTTATCATTGATATATAAGCACACACATGCATGTGCATATATACATATAAACTATATGATGCTCCTTGCATCACAGTTAACATCTAAAACTTTCATGAGATGTATGACAATTATAATGACCATACTTAATGCTATAAATTATGACATTTTAAAATAAAATGATGATGTCATTCTTTGATGTACATCACCCAATTACAATAAAATAGTCATTTGCTATGTATCAATATCAACTTAAAACTAGGAAGTAAACCTCAGTTTATTTATTGATTTTATTTTAATGAGAGAGGTATAGAGATAAAGACAGAGAGACACCAGAGCACTGTTCAGCTCTGGATTATAGTGGTGTTGGTACTGAACCTGGGGCTTCAGATCCTTAGGCATGAGAGTCTTTTGCATAATAATTATGCCTGGAAATCTGACATTAATCACTAATAATTCTATACTGTTCTTTGTTCTCTCTAAATTGACATTAATTCTCTATCTCCACATATAACCTTATAATTGTGGAATTCAGTTTATGTCTCACAGTAATTTGCTTTTTTCTGCAATTCTGTTTTCCTGTGATCTAAAGCGTTTTTTTGCTAAAAAGCTTTTTGTTTTGGAGTGAATTGTCTTATGATTACCGTATCAATACTTTCAATGATATATATTTTCAACTTTTCCAAGAGTTAGTAAGTATAAAATATAAAATTTTATTGGAAATACTTTCAAAGTGATAATTGGGTAGTTTCCTTTTTATAAGAGAAATGAGGTATTAGCTAAAATTTTTAAGTATAGGTAAGCACTGAAGAAGTTTTGTCTAGAGTCAAGCACAAAGAGAATTTAGTTCACAAAGAGAATTTAGTTCTAGCAAAGGCAATTGATTCTTTAAGCTTCTTCTAAGCCTTACGCCCGTTTGTATTTTTACTATCAAAATTTATTTGTAATAACTTGTCTTTGACAACTCTGGGGTATAGATCTTAGAAATATATACCTACTTTTCATTCCCTTTTGCAGCCTTATTTGCAATCTGATGCTATGAATTCTCTAGTCAAAAGGGAAATCTATTTCCCTCTCTTTAGATGTAAACTGTTCTTGCAGCATCTTGGCAAAATGCAACAGAAGTGATGTGAGTCAGTTCCAAGCAAAGACTCTAAAACTTTTATCCTTATTACTTATTTATTTATTTATTTATTTACATTTAAATCTTGATATCACCATAAGCATAAATAAAGTAGTATGGGTTGAATGTTACATCTCCTAAGTTTTACATGTTGAAACCATTATATGATATTTGGAGGATGGCTCTTTAGGACATAAGAGACTAGAGAAGGTAGCCTCACAAGACAGGATTATATGGGACTAATGTCTTTATTAAGAAGAGGAAGTGAGATGCCTGCTCCCTATCCCATATCTACCTATGCCTCCTCCTCTCTCTGTATCATGTCCTCACTGAGAAGTGAAAAGGCAGGCTTCTTTAAACCAGGGAAAAGAGCCTGTTAAACACCCTATCTATAGGTGTCTTCTTCTTCTAGCATTTGCCCTTCTTCCGTAGCCAGTCAACAGCATCAGGTTGAGCCTGATGTAAAGTTTCGAGACCTCCTTTGAATCTGGAGAGGTGGCAGTCGTTGACTATGTGGGTCATAGTCTGTCTGGAGCCGCAGGGGCAGTTCGGGTCGTCTCTGGCTCCCCAGCGATGGAACATAGCGGTGCACCGGCCATGGCCTGTTCGATAGCGATTGAGGAGGGCCCAATCATAACGTGCTAGGTCAAAGCCGGGTTGACGCTTGCAGGGGTCTGCGATGAGGTGTTTGTTCTTGACCTCAGCTGACTGCCAACTCTGTTTCCAAGAGTCTGGAACAGAGAAGTTCAGTGTAGGCGTAGGGGACCAGATTGGGTGATGAGATGTCAAGCGTTGGACAGGGTGAGCGAAGATATCCACGTATATTGGCAGGTCCGGTCGGGCGTAGACGTGGGAAATGAACTTAGATGATGCCGCATCCCGACGAATATCTGGTGGGGCGATGTTGCTAAGAACTGGTAGCCATGGAACCGGGGTGATCTTAGCCTTCTCATTCTCCTGAACTCTAAGGAATAAATGTTTCATCTTAAACCACCTGGCCTACACTATTCTGTGATAGCAATATGAACTGATCTGAGTCAGTTAAGTTTGCAAGCTTACTAGTGAATAAGAAAACTAACAGCATAGAGCTAAAACACCCCAACTGGCTTTTCCACAGTTGATCAAAGATGCCAGAGTAAGCCCAACTTGAGCCATGCTTATGTCAGCAGAATACCAAGGAAACCTAAAGACTCATGAGTGAAAATATAGCTATAAAAAATAAAATAAATTTTTGCCACAAAAAGTATGATGTTGAAACTATATTTTTGTGGCAACAGATAATTGATAGAACAATAATAAATGTGAAAATTAAATAAGCAAAGACTAACACCATTAAACCATTTATTTTAAAAAGCCAAGAATTTAGCTTTATGACTTGCAAGACAATTTATAAATAATAATAAATTTCTAAATTAAGTAATGACTCTCTGGAAAATTTAACAAATTTGATTTTTTTAATATTCAACAAAATACAACTATTTTAATTTATAAAGTTTTGCTTAGAAATATCTTTTAAATCTAATATTCTTTAAAAGAACTGAGATAATCAAAATCTTTTTCATATAACATATACCTGATAACATAGTATAATTATAAAACCTGTCACATCTTTATACATATTGTCACTAAAGACTCCACTAGAACTGAAATAACTTTTTCAAGAAATAACCTCAAGTCACATCAAGAACAAGAGAAAATAGCAACATAAACAAGGATAAGTAGCACTAAGCTCAGTCCATTTAAAATGACAAATCCTAAGTCAGAAAAAAGTTGGAGACCAAACCAATGTGCAATTCATAATGCCAAAGTGAAACAAAAAATGGAGATATGGAATCATTAGTGCTCTTAATCTGACACTTTTGAATTCTTTTCTAGGTATATTGTAATTTTGTAAATTTTCCATTCCTCTAAAGTAAAGAACAAGCCATGAAACTACTTTGGTCAATATGATGTAGTGACTGTCACTTGCCATAGGTATTTCAAGAATGAGAGTATATTTTACACACAGACTGAAACTCCCATAACTTGGGTCACTTAATGCGGATGTCATGAGGCAGAGCTTTGTGATATTTAGACATAGAGAATAGAACTGGCTTGTCACCAATATGAATAACCTACCCTATCCTGACCAATGCAATCAGATATATTGAATCTGAGGGTATGGAGATGGATAAATTAGAAAATTGGAAGAAAGCTATGTCCAAAAGTGACAGTATTTGTTCTATAAAACAAAATAAAAAAAACTGTCAAGAAAAGTTGGCTTTCAGTTTCACTCTCCCTAGCACTCAATGATTTTTCACTAGTCAGCTTCAAGGATGAGAACAATTAGATCTTTTCCCTCCAGCTGAGAAAAATAAAGACTACAAAGGGAAATTTCACTACCTTCAGAAGTTCTTTAACATATAGAACATTTTTTCAATATGCAAAAGAAATGTTCATATCTGGAGTAGGGCACCAAAGTAAAAACCCTGTGGTGAGGGGGAGGGTGGACGTTCAGCTTCCCAGGGTGGTGGTGACGGGTGGTGGTGGTGGGAGGGTACACAGTTTTTGGTGGTGGGAATGGTGTTTATGTATACTCCAATTAATTTGTAGTCATATAAATCACTATTTAATTAATATGAGAGGGGAAATTGATTGTATGTCTCAAACTTTTTAAAGCAAAACTGAATCTTTTTAATACATAGGCTGAGTCTTTGATATGCTGACTCTCTTTGAGCCTAAACCAGGGAGAACAGAAGCAACCGGTGGCACAGCTATATACAAGATGTTAGGTATTAAACAGCAAGTCCTAAAAAAGGGACTTTTCAAAGTTAACCCAATTACCAAATAATGTGATGATAACAATAACTATCCATTGTCTTCTTGAACCCTAAGACAGCAGGAACCTCACATTTCCATTATAGAGCCTATATTTCCCCCAGTCCTGGAACCTTAGGGTGGGGCCCACTTTCCTGCATGCTTCTCTCAATTCATACCAAATAATATTGCATCTGCCAATCCCAACCTAATCAACGCAACGAGTGCCACTTCAGCATGCTTCACTTCAGACTGTGTCCGGAGACATCAGGTGTGGAATGGCAACCCTTCAGCTTCATTACTCAGGTGAGACCTTTCCTTTCATAGTATTCTCTAATTCCATTCCAGGTGGTTCACTTCCTAACAAAGTCCCAAAACCTAGATATAGACCAGGTCCCATGAGATAGAGCATATGTTCACACATATCCATAAACTAGGGCAAAATATATACCGGAAAGCAAAAGTACACAATAGCCCGCAGCGAGTACCTCCCCAACACGTCATCTGCACTATTCCAGCCTTTAGGTCCATAATTGTTCAACAATTTGGCTTTGTATGTTAACTCTCTTTTCAGCCACCAGGTTCCAGATGCCAGCATGATGCTGACCAGACTTCCCTAGACAGACAACCCCACCAATGTGTCCTGGAGCTCCATTTCCCCAGAGACCCACCCTACTAGGGAAAGAGAGAGGCAGGCTGGGAGTATGGATTGACCAGTCAACGCCCATGTTCAGCAGGAAAGCAATTACAGAAGCCAGACCTTCCACAGTCTTCATCCCACAATGACCTTGGGTCCATACTCTCAGAGGGATAAAAAATAGGAAAGCTATCAGGGGAGGGGATGGGATATGGAGACTGGGTGGTGGGAATTGTATGGAGTCGTACCCCTCCTACCCTACGGTTTTGTTAATGTTTCCTTTTTTAAATTTTAAAAAAGAACTGGAAAATGAGGGATGCAGTTGACCAGCATGTCCTTCGGTATAATCTCACTCAGAGTCTGTAACTCTTGGCCTTTCCTCTCTACTAGATGGTGCACTGGCCATTGTGCTACTTATTCTCTTGGCCTCAGACACACAGCCCTCCACTGTGCTGGCAGAAGAATCTGTCTAATCATGTCTAATGCATGATTCTGGTGTGCCCTTTGTTTTTCTTTAATGTGTGAAGTTTCCTCCTTGTCATATTCATACTCATCCTTTAAGAAACACTGAAGAATCATCTTTTCTAAGAAGCAGCTCCGAACTCCCCAAAAGACTGACATTTTCCCTAGCACTAGGCCTTAACCATATCTGCACATAAAATTTGCAACAGTGCAAAAAAAAAGTTCAGAGTCAGAAAAATAGCTCACTGTGTAGGGAGTATGACTGTTCATTACATGGCTCAAGTCAGAGCTCCAGGACCACACAGCTAGATCAATGAGAAAAGTACTTGTTTGGTGGTGTCTTTCCCCTCTGTCTCTACCTTTCTGTGTCTCTATAATTGAGTGAAAAAGTGGTCAAGCAGGGCCAGTAAAATGCACATTTTATCAAGCACAGGGACCCAGGCCTATGACCCTGATTACCACATGTAAGCACCATGTAAAGAAAAAAATGTAGGAGTAGGTGAACAGTGCTGTGCTGTTTCTCTCTCCTCTCTTTCACCCTCTCCCTGAAAAAAAAAGGGGGAGGGGATAAAAAAGAAAAGACAACATTCACCAGAATAGGTGAATCATGCAGGTCCAAAGTTTCAGAAAAGATCCTGCTGACAAAAAAAAGGAAAGAAAAAGAAAAAAGGAAAGGAAATGAAGTAAGTAGAGAGATATGTAATAAATTTGAGCTGGTAGGGACTTTATCAATATTACACATACACAAGACCCTGGATCAATCTCTGATACCTTAAAAAGAAGAATTAAGCTCAACACTAATAACTTCTACATGGACATTTATAATTTTCAATCAACTTCTTAATTACATATATTTAAGTATGAAAAGATAATCTTAAATTGCACCTGAAAAAATTCTACCACAAAAAGTAAACTACAGAAAGATAAAACATTTTTTAAAAGCTTAAGAAAATAAATCTCTTAAATAAAGCCAGTTAATATTAACAAAGGAAAACTGTTTCTATTAAAAACAGGACCACATAAGAAAGTATTAGTGAAAAATGCTCATTAAAATTACAAGCATAGACGTAGAAAGTTTAATGTTAAAGGCATTATTTGAGCCTTAAGTTTAAGAATTCCCAAAAATTTAAAGTTAAAAGGAAAAAAAAACATAGGAAGTAGACAAACTAGTTAGAGAATAGTCGAGGAGTCTCAATTTCCCAGTAACAGGAGTCCCCAAAAAGAAAAAGTAGGCAAAGAAAATCCTCAACTATATCTCAACTATATCTGAAGAAAAAAATAAGTTCCAGAAGCTAAATTAAAGTGACTTTTCAACTGTGTCAACACAGTGGGTAAAAATAGACTTATACCACAAAAACATTATCAAAAACTATGGAAAAAGAAAATATTCTGTCATCTAGCAGAGCGAGAAAACAGCCTTTTATAAAGATTCAAAATAGTTTCGGAACTTTCCAAAACAAGATGAAAGTTAGAAGATTATCAAGGAATACATCTAAAAGAAAATTATTTCTGATTTTTTTCTATCTAAACACAGAGAAATAACCATATGTGACATGTTTAGATATATAAAGACTTGATAACAGGGGCCACAGAGTAGCAGCAGCTGTGTTTCTCCTCTCTCCTCTTCTTGCTCAACTACGAATATCAAAGAAGATCACCTGATACCACAACAAGAAGAGACTAGGACTACTTTGGGAACCCACTGAGTTACCAGTGAATGAAAATATATGTGGCCCCTGGACAGAAAGCAGCATAAGGAGAGATTCCTGGGGCTAAAAGCCTTATCTACTCCCTAGTGGCTGGTAACAGTTTGGCAGTTTGCCAGGTAAGGAGCCACCTCCAGTCTGTTTTCCAAAAAAAGACTGCTGAAGGGAGGAGAGGACTCCCCTAAGGTTCACCAAGTGCAACTGTGAGTATCCATTGCTACTGCCCCTTGGAGGCTGGAGGGGCAGTGGGGAAGACCCTGTGCTGACATCAGTGGGGAAGAGAATTGACCACGAAGCTCAGGAGAAGATCTACACCCTACTGGTCTAGAGATGGGGCTGTATAGGGGAGCCTTTCCACAGTGTTCTCCTGATGAGATCATGGTGAATAATTGCCTCTGCCTCAGAACCCACAGACTATAAATGGGACTAGTTAAGAAACTCACAGGGCCAAGCAGTACTACCTGGCTTGGCTCTGACTGACTGCCAGCAGAGAAGCTGAATTGAGCCAGGGGCTTTGGAACCTTGGGGTGTGGGACTCTCTTTTGCATAACCACTGAGCAACCTCTCCCAGAACCAGCTTTTTCTATTGGTCAGGAGTGAGTGATTAAGCTAACAAAGATACTTATAAGTAAAAAGCCCTCAGGCTACAATAGTCTACATGGAAAAAAAAAAGATCAAAAGAAGTTTTAACAGCAACTGTGCTTCAACTCAGAGATTGAGATAACAATGAAACAACTGTTAACTACCACAACTGTGAACTCTTTAAGTACCTTACTTAGACAAGTCAATTCAGGCAAGAGTGATCTGTGGATTGAAAAGTACAGAGAGAAGGACTTAACAATTTTTAACATCTATGCACCCAATGAGAAGCCATCTAAATACATCAAACATCTACTGAAAGAGCTGCAACAATATATTAACAGCAACATAGTCATAGTAGGGGACTTCAACACCCCACTCTTTCAACTTGACAGATCATCCAGGAAACCTACCTAACAAGACAAATACAGACTCAGTGAAAGGATGGAAAACAAATACAGAATCAGTGAAGGGATGGAAAACATACAAGCCAATGGCCCACAAAAAAAGGGCAGGAACAGTTATTCTCATATATGACAGGATAGACCTTAAAATAAATAAAATAAATCAGACAGCGATGGACATTACTTAATGGTTGGAGGAACAACCAAGAGGACTTAACGATTATCAACATTTATGCACCCAATGTGAATCCATCCAAATAATTCAAGCATGTAATGAAAGAGCTACAGCAATATATTAATGGCAACAAAATAATAGTAGGGGACTTCAACACCCTACTCCCTCAACTTGAGAGATCATCTAGACAGAATATCAATACAGAAATGAGGGAGCTTAATGAAGAGATAGATAAACTAGAAATATTAGAAATATTAGACATTTTCAGAGCCATTTACCCCAAGAAACTGTAATACACATTCTATGCAAGTCTACATGGGTCATTCTCTACTTTTAAAACTCTTTCAAAAGATTGAAGAGACAAGAATATACCCTTACAGCTTCTATGAAGCCAACATCACTCTGATACCAAAAGCAGACAGGGTTACAACATAAAAAAGAAAACTACAGACTGATATCTCTGATGAACATCGATTCTAAAATAGTGAACCAACTTCGAGCCAATCAGATACAGCAGTATATTAAAAAGATTGTTCCTCATGACCAAGTGGGGTTTATCCCAGGGATGCAAGGTTAGTTTAATATACATAAATCAATCAACGTGATTCACTACATCAATAAATGCAAGACCAAAAACCACATGGTTATATCAATAGATGCAGAGAAAGCCTTTGACAAAATTTAACATCCCTTTATGATCAAAATGCTAAAAAAAAAAAAAAAAAAGGAACAGATGGAAAATACCTCAAGATACTGGAGTCGAGTCCATATATAGCAAACCTACAGTCGGTATCACACTCAAAGGTGAAAAACTAGAAGCATTTCCCCTCAGATCAGGTACTAGACAGGGCTGCCCACTATCATCATTACTATTCAACACAGTGTTAGAAGTCCTTGTCATAGCAATCAAGCAGGAGCAAGAAATTAAAGGGATATAGATTGCAAGAGAAGTAGTAAAACTCACCTTATTTACAGATGATATGATTATATATACCTAAAGAATCCAGCAGGAAGCTTTTGGATATTATCAGGCAATATAGTAAGGTGTCGAGTTATGAAATTAACATATGAAAGTCAGTGACATTCCTTTATGCAAACACTCAAGTTGGAAGAAGAAGAAATCCAGAAATAAATTATTTTTTTACTATAGCAACAAAAACAATAAAATATCTAGGAATAAGCCTAACAAAAAAAGTTGAAAAACTTGTATACTGAAAATTATGAGCCACTATTTAAGGAAAGAGAAAAAGACATAAAGAAGTGGAAAGATAGTCCATGTTCATGGGTTGAAAGAATTAATATCATTAAAATGAACATACTACACAGAACCATAAACAAATTTAATGCAATCCTCATCAAGATTCCAATCACATTTTTTAACAAAATAGAACAAAAGGAAGATGAGAGGAAGGAAAGACACCATAATACAATGTCATTTTCAGTCCTTAATTTTATTATTCATTTTAATTTTTTTCTTTAAAATCTTGACTTAGTTTTTAACTTAAAAATGTATTCAAACACATTGGCATGAGGATAATTTCATTCATGAATTCTATCATTTCAAAGAGAAAGAAAGATAGCTGAGCAGTTGCTTATGAAGGCTGAAGCTTCACCACATTTAGTTTGCTGTCTAAGTGAAATAAAATGCTATCGCATTCTATATCTCATGAAAAAAAATCCTTTATGCTGTTCTTGAATATATCACTATTAAGATTCCGGCACTATTTGCATCAACATTGGGTGATGGCAAGTGAAAATTAGCGTCCTTTAAGCAACTCCACTCTTATATTTGTCAATTTAGAACACCTCATCTTGAGTCATTAGACCACTTGTTCTCATGTTATGACTCGCTCTTAATAGAAGCAAAGGCAAATTACAGAGAGGAAGCTTTTGTAGAACCAAAGGGGACTTTTTAATACAACAATTCAAATTGTCACTTTGGCCCCTGAAAGTCATTATATCCTTGAGTAAAATTTAACATATTAGCATAGATTATGAATGAAATGTGTATTTTTCTTTTTTTTTTACCTCCTCCCCCCCTTTCTTTTGTACTAGAGTACTGCTTGCCTCTGCTTTCTGGTGGTGCTAGGGATTGAACCTGGAACCGTCAATGTCTCAGACATAAAAAGCTTCTTATATAATCATTATATTATTTCTACAGCCCAGGTGTGTTTTTCTTTTGAACAGTAGCAGAATGCTTATTATGAAATGTGAGATGGAAGAGAGATCTAAGAATGCCATCACAACAAATATGTACACAGGCCAAAGTTCTAGGAGGAGTAGGAAATGAAATTTTGGTGATTGCTAAGGCAGACTGTGAAAGGAACCAGTTGAATGCTTATTGATCCTGTTTTATTTGTCTTACACAAAAACTACATGTCCTTATCAATTGGGATGCCACTATAATTTGCTCCGATCAATGCAATTTTATCAGCAATACTGAAATAATCTGAAATGCATATCATCAATATTGATGCTGTCTCCTACCCTTACTTGGGGACCCTAGAAATCTTTGAAAAGGTTAACATCATCACAAGATGGAAGGAGTCTGAACCCTTGCCACTGCTCAGAGCAGAGATTCTCAAGAATTCCATCTCAGTTAACAAGAACTGTGGTTGAGTGAAAAACAAAACTATTACATTATGGCTCTGAGACTATATTTGTTAAAGTAGTCATATTGCTTATCCTGACTAATAAAGCAGTTTTTTTTTTTCATATTGTAATACCCCAAGGGAAGACCCTTTAAAAATAGCATTAGATAAATGGTGCAGAGATAGCATAACAGGAAGGCCCAGGGTGATGGCACACCTGGTTGAACAAACATGTTTCAATGTACAAGGACCCCACTTGTAGGGAGAATGTTTTGTGAGTTGTGAAGCAGGGCTGCAGGTATCTCTCTGCCTCTCTTCCTCTTCTATCACCCCCCTTCTTTCTTCATTTCTGGCTGTCTATATTCAATAAATGAAGATAATAAAAAGAGATATCATAATGAATATACAAGAGATTTTCATACCTTAAGCTACCAGATTCAATTTTTAAATGTTATCTAGCCCTCTCTAAAATGATCCCTCACTATGAGAGAAACACAAGTCTTTCATAATAAAATTTAAATACAGGTAAATTATCAAGATTTTAGGCTATTCCATTTTTTTAATCAAATTTAACACAATATATTTTTAACACTTATGGGGGGGTTAATAGTTTACAAGACAGTTGTTTCCCCACTTCTATCACCAACTGCAGTCTTCTTACAACCAAGTTCTCTTAACAATGTATTTTTAAAGTGGAAAAGTCACTATAGCTGCTTTATATCTCCCTTGTAAATATTTCCTGGACCAAATGAGCACTTTTTAAAAAGCGAGTCAGGGGATCGGGTGGCAGTGCACAGGGTTAAAGTGCACATGGCCCGAAGTGCAAGGACCCTCGTAAGGTTCCAGCTTCTGGCTGAGGTCGCTTCACAAGAGGTGAAGCAGGTCTGCAGGTGTCTATCTTTCTCTCTCCCTTTCTGTCTTCCCCTCCCTCCTCTCTCCATTTCTCTCTGTCCTATCCGACAATGAAATCAATAACAACAATAAAAATAACCAACACAACAATAAAAAACAACAAGGGCAACAAAAAGGGGGTGGGGATAGTCTCCAGGAGCAGTGGACTTGTGGTGTAGCACGGAGCCCCAGCAATAACCCTGGAGGCAAAAAAAAAAAAAAGGTGTAACTATATAGCATTCTCTTTGAAGTATTTGCCCATTTGAATTCCGTTCTGTGAGATTCTAAGTTTCTCTAGTTAACCACCTGAAGGTATTTTGTCAGAATCTTTTTTTTAATTATTCAATGAGCAAATAAAAATAAAAATCTCTGGCAACAGGCTGAAGTGCCATGTAATACCAAATTAATTATATGATTCACTGCAGCCACCAGTAGAAGAAAGGATTGGAGAAAAGGCTGTTATGCAAATAGGTTTGTCTCTAATGGCAGCAAAGGGAATTTAGCAAATTACTGGTACAGCAAATTACTTTTCTTGTTGTTTAAAATATCCCCTCTTATCCAGCTTACTCTACAGTGCAAGCCCTCTCTAAAATGATCCCTCAATATGAGGGAAACACAAGTCATCCTTTCCCTCAATCAAAGGATTTCTTAAAGGCTGAGACTTGGGAGCACAGAAGACTAATGGAAATGTGCAAAGCTTCGCAAAAGCCAAGTCACTGGAAAATCCAAACCACGCTCCTGACAGCAATTAGCATTTATATAGCAGGGTATACATTTTAACTAATTAATCTCACAACACCCTCTTGGGCTTTCATGCCCATTCCCACATTACATGCCAGGAAATGAAGACAGAGAGATTAATTGACTTACTTTTGCCTGAGTGGTAACACAAATGAAAGCGGCCTGAACATAGATCTAGGATGCTTGTCCCCAATCTATGCTCACACATTTACAGAGAGATATTTCCCACAGGAAAGCTATTTGTGTATTTGTATTTATTAAATATTTATTGAGAACCTGCTATGAGTAAGACACTATGCTGAGTGCTAGGATAGAGAGACATATACATATTCAGGAAGCTCAGGCATAGTGAGAAAAAATATCTCCTATTGGAAGAGTAAGGCATAACTAATTGCTGTCCAATGGTAATTTGTCATATGCCACTAACTTTTCCTGTAACTGGATAAACCACTTCCCTTCTCAAACTCAGTTTCTTTATGTGTAGTAACATGAGCAACATATGGTGTTGTAGGAGAATAAAAGGAACTCAGTTCCTATTAGCTGAATCAAAATAATCTATCTGCATAGATCTGTCCAGAAGTCAACAGTCTTGAACAATGAATGATATAAGATATAGACACAGAATTAACTAAATGAAAATATCTGACAGCTAAAGAGACTCCTAAGCAGGTACACAACATGGCATGATATGATAATACATAGTAGTGCAGTACCGTACAGTGTAGTATAGTCAAGCATAGTGTTGTAGTATTCATGCGGTCAGGGATAAGATGATGGTCCTGAGATTGGGTTGACATAAGAATCAGCTGCTTTTTTTTGTTTGTTTGTTTGTTTTGCCTCCAGGGTTATCGCTGGGGCTCAGTGCCTGCCTACACTATGAATCCGCTGCTCCTGGAGGCCATTTTTCCCATCTTGTTGCAATGTTGTTATTTTTGTTGCTACTGTTATTGCTGTTATTACTGCTGTTGTTATAAGATAGGACTGAGAGAGGAGGGTAAGACAGAAAGGGGCAGAGAAAGACACCTGCAGACCTCCTTCACCACTTGTGAAGTGACCCCCTGCAGGTCACTGCAGGGGGATTGAAGATCCTAGAGTGGGTCCTTGGAGCTTTGCATCATGTGTGCTTAACCCACTGCGCTACCACCTGGCCCTCAGAATCAGTCCTTTTTGACATTCCCAACTGGAATCCAAGCTGCTTAAAAATATGTCTCCACCAATAATTCTATTTGTAATAGAGTAATATAACATTATTATTATATATGTGAGAGCAGCAAGCAAGACTAATAGGAGGACTGTATATCTACTGTGTTAGTTTCTGCTTAATTTTTCAGTAATGCATGATTCCTTAGGAAATATAAGCCTGAGGTTGTGATCTAGAGAATCCAGTGTGTGAGCCAATGGATTAGGGTGACCAGTGATGATGAGTGAGTGACATGAACACAGAGGAAATCAACAAGTGTGAACAATTTTTTGAGGCAAAATATAAGTGACAGTCCCAGAAATATTAGCAGGAGTTTTCAGATAGAGGAGACATATAGCACAGAACACATAGAACTAGAGCTTGATAAAGCAAATAAGATTCAGAGAGGCCTTATGTCACCTACTCGCCTTATTAATTCATATAAAAGCTATATGCTGAATAACCTGTCATGTGTCCAAGTACTGAAGTGGGCTCTAAAGGAGTATCAGTAAATAAAACAAAGGTCTCATGAAGCATACCTGCTAACACTGGGAGACTGTATTAGCAATAAACATTCCATAAACTACGTAAGGAAGAAATATAGAAAATATTGAATGGGGCCGGTTGGTGGCATACCAGGTTCAAGACCCTCAGTCTCTTCCTGCAGGGGGAAAGTTTTGCGAGTGGTGAAGTAGTGCTGCAGATGTGTCTCTCTTTCTCCCCTCTCTAACTCTATTCTCTCGATTTCTGGCTGTCTCTATCCAATTAATAAAGCGCTTTTTTTTAAAAGAGAGAATATTGGAAGATGATAAATCAGTGGGATAAAGTTAAATACACAACCATGTGGAAAAGGATAGGGAGTGAGGGTGTCGGGAGGACAGTGACAAAAGTATACAATTTAAAGAGAATAAGTACTCTAACCATTATGAACCTCAGTTTCCAAATCTAAAAAAGAAGAAAAAGAAAAAGGAAACAAACTTGGTCTGCTGAAATAGCTCACTTGTATAGGTGTTTTTTGTTTGTTTCGTTTATTTTATTAATTTTAATGAATAGCTGTTTATTTATTTATTCCCTTTTGTTGTTTTATTGTTGTAGTTAGTATTGTTGAATATGAAACGATATAAAACAGAAATGGTACAGTTCTAGGCAATGTGCTAGACATAATTAATCTGTGGGTTGCCATTTTCTATGTGACCACTGGGAAATTACTTCCCTTTCTTTAAGTCTATGGCACAAATGACTAGACCTGTCTATTTACCATGTTGTCACATCCCCTTCTTCTTCTTTTTTTTTTCCACTTCCCCTTCTAGAGTATAGGAATACTTAGATGGATACACTAGCTATTCAGAACAAAACCCATCATTCCCAGATTATCTCTCACCAAAATGTGGCCACGTCACTAAGTCCTGGTCAGTAGAATATATTTGTAATTGTCATGTGGTAGATTATAGAAATCATCACTGAGAGACACTGGTTTGTTCCTATGTTTCCTAAGCTTATGCTTAGATTCTGCTGTTTGAAAGATGGATATGCTGGCTGGGGCTGCGGCATGGATCATAAGAATGAAGGCCATCCACTAAAGGTAGGGAAATATGAAGATAAACGCAGGTAGAGCTTTGAAGAAGGTATGTGGATGCCTCACCTACTCATATTTCTACCTTGGATTTTTACATGAAAAATGCAGTTTTCTATATTCTTGATATACACCCACCATCATCAACACTTCTTGCAAAATGATTATAACTGTAGACTTTTAGAACCTACCCAGACCTAATAAACCAAAATCTGCAGTTTATGAACACCCATTAGTGTATTTGTATGTACATCAATACTGGATGTGTAGCAATTTAAAGCATTTATTTTTATTTCCCCTGTTAATAGCTGATCATCATCTTGATAGCAATATTCTGTTTAAACTATTAAAGTTGTTGAACTGCTTTTGAGCCATTATCTACCTCATGAGTCTATGGTAAGTACTTCCATTTTCCTTCTCAACAGAAAAAAATATTTAAAATATCTGAATGTTATTTAACAGTGGCCAAGAAATTGCCAGTTTTCAAAAAAATCTGTAAATTATTTGCCAGAGTATTATTTCTATGGAAAAAAATACTATTTAAACAATACTGTTAAAATAAGTATATTTTATGCATGGGAAAAATGATTCAAGAAAAAGTTTAGAAAATGTCTGAAATCTAATGCTTGTCAACCAAGTCTTTAGGAGTGAGAGAGAAATTAGGGGAGGAGGAGAAAGAGCTGGATTAGCTGTAGGAATCCATCATGTTGCTTGTAATGTCTAACAATACTGAGTTAATAACTTGGCAGATGGCTTTCCTGGACCAGATAATTGGACATACCTTACTCCCACCAAAAAAGAAAAAAAAAAAAAAACAGTTTCTAGATTGAGTAATTTGAAGAAAGAGCCCTGAGAGAATGACAAGATTTGTCAATATGGGAAGAAAGCCAACTTCAGAAAGTTGATTGCAAGAGGAGGGAGAATCTACAAATTGCAGTTGGAATTTTGCAAGGTTTTGTCACAGTTTGTTTCTACAACAAGGTTTATCCACCCTCCCACACCTCCAGTATACAGTATACAGCATCTCTCTGCAACCAGGAGCATTTATCTTTACACTGCCTTGTACACTGATATGTTTTATCAATTGGACATGATTGGTTTGACTAATTTTAAAATGTTCAGTAAAAGCATTACTAAGAAAATGTGAAAATAGACACGAGAAGGATAATATAATAAAAGGAAACAAATCCTCATAGGTGGAAACAATATAACTTGTGATGTTGGAAGCCAGGCTGTGGCACAGTGGGTTAAGCTCACTTGGTGCCAAGCAAAAGGACCAGTGAAAGGATCCCAGTTGGAGCCCTGGCTCCCCACCTGCAGAGGGGTCGCTTCAGCGGTGAAGCAGGTCTACAGGTGTCTATCTTTCTCTCCCCTCTCTGTCTTTCCCTTGTCTCTCAATTTCTCTCTGTCCTATCCAACAACAATGGCAGCAATAACAACAGTAATAACAACAACAACAACAATAAACAACAAGGACAACAAAAAAGAAAAACAATAAAAAATAAAGTTTAAAAAAAAGAAATATTAAAAAAACTTGTGATGTTTATAATCAGAAACACACACACACAAACACACACACCCTATAGTAGGTGACACTTAAAATCAAAAAATAAATTATTTAGAGGAAAATTCAGAGGTGGTATCATTCAGAACTTTGTAGTTATTATAAAACTAGTATTTTTGGATTTCTGAACAGTTTCACTTTCATTTTATATCTTTCACTCATATGTTGCTTTCAGTCTGTGACTATAAAAAATTCTCATTAAGGCAGAGATCTTGAATGAAAACTGTGTCCTCTGGAGGATATTCCAATTCCCAGGTCTGAAGGAGCTGCTAAAAGACTCCAGGCTTCCTTGGTTCCCATCAAGTCATTTTGCAACTGGTTTTTAGGGCACTAACAAAAAAGTTCCTCAGTCATCATGTGTTAATGTCCAAGAAGGGTCCAACAAACACCCTCCCTGCTGCTGTGCATAAGGAAGGACATGGAATAACATCAGCTAATAGCCATCTAGAAAAGACAGCAGGGGGCAGCAGGCTAGAGAATGGATGCCAGGTGTGCTGCCTCTGTACCATGAGTCCATTATTTTCACTTAAAAAAAAAAAAAAAGACTGTAATAAGCTTCCTTGTGCAACTGAAAGGAATGATTTTCTTTGCAGGGATGTTGTGACAATAATAATAATAATAAACAGACATGTCAAATGCGGCATAGTACACTAGGGAAACTCTAAGAAGTCACTAGCTGTTTTTTGTTTGTTTGTTTGTTTTCTGTTTATGTCCCCAAGCAATCCTTTAAACTTTCCAATTAAAATGTAAAGATCTACTTACTATTCACATACAATAGTCACTCAGCCTCCACTCTCTTTATTCTCATTATTACACAAAAATTTATTCAGAGTCCTGTGTGTGTTGCAACCTACAAACACAATTTTTAAAATATGACCTTTGCCTTCTAATTTCCATTGAAATGCAGATGTAAACAAAGGTATTTTACTTATTGTCAAAGAATTCCAGACTATACTGGTCACATATCTGGTTGTAGCCTCTGGCTTCAGCAGGACAGTTGGCAACATCCCGGTACCATAGTTGAGATGAATTTAAGAGACGATAAAAAACAAGGCTGTGATATGTGATAGAGGGCCGTATGTGAGAAGTGGAGGGGGATCAAAGCAAGTGCCTTACCTTACCAAGTGCCTTACCTCCAAATTACTTTCCCTATGGCTTACACAGTAGCTACTTTCTGGAGTTGGGCGATCCTAGATTAAATCCTTGTTTTGCCACTTCCTCACCAAGTGATCACTTAAAAGGAAATTAAAACTCCCCATGTGTGGATAGAGGAACCCTTTTACATTGCTGGTGGGAATGTAAATTGGTACAGCCTCAGTGGAAAGCAGTCTGGAAAACTCTCAGAAGGCTAGACATGGACCTTCCATATGATCCAGTAATTCCTCTCCTGGGGTTATATCCCAAGGACTCCATAACACCCAACCAAAAAGAGGTGTGTACTCCTATGTTCATAGCAGCACAATTCATAATAGCTAAAACCTGGAAGCAACCCAGGTGCCCAACAACAGATGAGTGGCTGAGAAAGCTGTGGTATATATACACAATGGAATACTATGCAGCTATCAAGAACAATGAACCCACCTTCTCTGACCCATCTCGGACAGAGCTAGAAGGAATTACGTTAAGTGAGCTAAGTCAGAAAGATAAAGATGAGTATGGGATGATCCCACTCATCAACAGAAGTTAACTAAGAAGATCTGAAAGGGAAACTAAAAGCAGGACCTGACCAAATTGTAAGTAGGGCACCAAAGTAAAAACCCTGTGGTGAGGGGTAGACATGCAGCTTCCTGGGACAGTGGGTGGTGGGAGTGGGTGGGTCACAGTCTTTTGGTGGTGGGAATGGTGTTTATGTACACTCCTAGCAAAATGTAGACATATAAATCAGTAGTTAATTAATATGAGAGGGGAAAATCAATTGTATGTCTCAAAGTTTCTCAAAACACAAACTGAATCTTTTTAATATATAAGCTGTGTATTTGATATGCGGACTCTCTCAAAAGCCTAGACCAAGTAGATTAGAAGCATCCAATAGCACAGCTATATACAAGATACTGGATACAGTACAGCAAACCATAACAAAAGGACTTTTCAAAGTTAACCCAATTACCAAATAATGTGATGATAACTTTAACTATCGATTGTCTTTTTGAACCCTAAGACAGCAGGAACCTCACATCTCCACTATAGAGCCCCTACTTCCCCCAGTCCTGGAACCCTTGGATAGGGCCCACTTTCCTGTATGCGTCTCCCAATCCATACCAAATAATATTGCATCCGCCGATCACAACCTAACCAACGCAACGATTGCCACCACAACATGCTTCACCTCAGACTGTGTCCAGAGACTTCACATATGGAATGACAACCCTTCAGCTTCATTACTCGGGTGAGACCTTTCCTTTTATAGTACACTCTAATTTCATCTCAGGCGGTTCACTTTCTAACAAAGTCCCATAACCTAGATATACACCAGTTTCTGTGAGAGAGAGCTTATGTTCACACATATCCATAAACTACTGCAAAATATATACCTGAAAGCAGAAGTACACTGCAGTTTGAAGTGAGTACCTTCCTAACACTTCCTCTCCACTATTCCAACCTTTGGGTCCATGATTGCTCAACAATTTGTTTGGCTTTGTATGTTAACTCTCTTTTCAATCACCAGGTTCCAGATGCCACCAGAATGCTGGCCAGGCTTCCCTGGATTGAAGACCCCACCAATGTGTCCTGGAGCTCAGCTTCCCCAGAGACACACCCTACTAGGGAAAGAGAGAGGCAGACTGGGAGTATGGACCGACCAGTCAATGCCCATGTTCAGCAGGGAAGCAATTACAGAAGCCAGACCTTCTACCTTCTGCAACCCTCAATGACCCTGGGTCCATGCTCCCAGAGAGATAGAGAATGGGAAAGCTAAAAGCTATCAGGGGAGGGGGTGGGTTATGGAGATTGGGTGGTGGGAATTGTGTGGAGTTGTACCCCTCCTACCCTATGGTTTTGTTAATTAATCCTTTCTTAAATAAAAAAACAAAAACAAAAACAAAAAACTCCCCATGTGCTAAAAAAGGAAGATTTGGACATTAATCACTTTTAATGTGTTTAACAGAGAGTTATTGAATAGTAGTCACTTTTATTCATTTTGGTTTTTTTTTCTTTTTTTTAATTCCAAACTGAGGGTCGCCAATTTCAAAATGGAAAGGGTTCAGCAAATGTAATTAATATATTTAACATATGATGGAGTTATTTCTTTGGGAATATTTTTGTTACTAGTTGGGCTCCACTGCTCCAAGTCAATGCTTTGGAGAGAGAGAGAGAGAGAGAGAGAGAGAGAGAGAAATTGAATGAATAAGGAGGAGGAAGAAAAAGAGGAAAAGGAGGAGAAAGATGAAGAAGAGGAGAAAGAGAAAAAGGAGACTCAAATGTTCTTAAAATTCTCTTAAAAAAAAAAAAAACTCTTAGAGCACTGGACTCAAGCCTGGGTTGCACACATGACAAAGCAGGCACACTATCCAGATAAGCGTTCTTGTTAGCCCTACTTGGAAGTTTTAGAAACATTCAGAACAAACCTCTCATTGAGCAAATGGTATTAGTAGGCTCAGAAAGCTAATTTGATGAACAACAGAGCTCACAAATGGTAAGTACAGAATCATCTTCCCAATTCAAGTCCCATGCTCTTACAAGAACATTATTCAGTAAAGTGCAAATTCCAAGGACAGAGTTTCACTATCATTCTCAGTCAGTACTTGGAATATAAACAGTGTAATAATATATTCTCCTTCAAAACAGAGCATGCAAATAATAAAATAATAATAATAATAAACAGAGCATGTAATAGGCAAAAAAAAAAAAAAGCAAACTTGGGAAGAATGAAGCAAGCCATATTAATAGTAGGCACTAAGAAAAAAAAAAATCGCTTTTGTTCAACATAATTAAGTCATGCAATTCTTCCCCATCTCCTCATTTTAAAAGTAAAGCTGTGCTATGGCTCTTGATCCGGAAGCTGAAGATGTACTAGGTGTGGCATATGGGAAGAAGGATTATTCTGAATCTATGTTTCATCATAGTATATAACATAGACTACAAAGACAAATATCTCTCCCATAAAAATGTTGAAGGAGTGAAAAAAAAAGTACAGGGAAGTAAGTACCACGTGATTTGAGGTACATAAATGAGCCCTAGTTTAGCTTCAACTGCTGTGTTGACTTTTATAGAGGAGCAGATTAAAACATGAAAGTTAAGAAGAAAAATGAGTAATTACATTTGTTTTTCAGTTTTTTTATAGCTATTTTATTAGAGCCAGGGACAGAACATTAAAAGCTAAGATTTCAGTCCTAAAATGTAGAAAGCAGGGTATGCATAAATTGACTTCTTAATTAGTAAAGATAGCTGCAATAATCTTTTTTACTCAGTAACATAATGGAAATTTAAAGCCCTGCAGGTGCTGAACAAAACTCTATCCCCTTCATCCTTACATCTCAATCGAAAGGTCAGGGAGATTATTGATGAAAGAATATCAGGGCCTTCAATTTTCAATCAGGAATTATATAATTCCTCTGTCTCAAAATTTGCATCCTTAGTCTAAACACAACTACAAAGCTAAAGAAAGAACATCTTGTAAGTCTTGCCAGAAAACTCCTCAACAATTCTCAGGAAATTGCCTGGAGTAAAAGGGTGTCTGAAATCTTTATCACCTGCCAGAGGAAGAGACAAGGGCTGCAATCCTGCCATTGCATTTAAGAAAGGCATCCCCTTGTGAGATGCCAGTGAAGCCTCATTCAATTTTAATAATATGTCCAGCATGTAGATTTCTCTTGAAGTGTGGTAGTGACAAGCAGAAACAAAAGATTCTAAGGAGAACTGGATGAGCCAGCATCACAAATGGAAAACACAAGAGAAATAGGGTTTGAGAAAATGTTTGGTAGCGAATGATGACTGAGTGATAAGAAGAATTCTCAAGGTAGGACTTCTGAGTGGTTGATTAGTCAATGTCAGCTCTCAGGAGAAGTGGGAGGGTCTTGGCAAGACAGATGCTGAGATGCAGTCATGGCCCAAGTTTCTGAGTACTTAAGTCACCTATGGTCCACTATGACTTTTAAATTTCTTTATTAGGGATAATGGTTTACAGTCTACAGTAAAATACAATAGTTTGTACATGCATAACATTTCCCAGTTTTCCACATAACAGTTCAACCCCCACTGGGTCCTCCTCTGCCACTATGTTCCAGGACCTGAACCCTCCTCCTACTCCAGGGTCTTTTCCTTTGGTGCAGTCCACCAACTCCAGTCCAAGTTCTGCTTTATGTTTTCCCTTCTGATCTTGTCTTTCAACTTCTGTGAATGAGTGTTATGTGTATTCATCCTTCTGTTTCTGACTTATCTCATTAAACATGATTCCTTCACCACTATGATTTTAAGATAACGCCACAAATATCAGAACTAGAAGGGAAATTGTCTTGTTTCATGACACATGTTAGAGGATATGAAATCAGAAGAGGTGAAGGAAGACCAGACTTAAAGACTAAGTCAGAAGGAGAACGAAATCCTTCCATGAGTTACCTCATCCTTATCTTTTATTTCTCTTAACAACACTTCCATACGTGTTTTATTATCTCCACTTAGGAAACGGGATAACGAGTCTTAGATACGCTGAAGAATATACGCACACCACCGGACAGTGCTAAATGAATTAAACAAGGATACCTCTAGATTAAGCATCTTTAATGCTTTAGTACTCCATTTTAGCAAACCAAACCCTAAGTCTATAATGCCTCAAAGTCTAGAAATTTGTATTCTAAGGACTATCATAGTCAATTAGATTTTCTTAAAGAATGCAACCACTTAAACTAGAGCCAATCAATAATTTCCTTGCTTTCTTCTGCCTCTCCTCTAGGAAAGCCTTGCCCCTAGTTTTCTTCCACAGAGCAAATGTTTTGGTTTAGAGCTATGAACTAAAATTGACCTTTGCTTAAATAAACACTTCAAAAATTTTATTACGCCTCAGTTTGTCACTTGCCAACAGTAAATAAGGAGGCAAGTATGAAGGGTTCTAACACTGATTTGCCTCATCCTAGAGTTTAAAATTTAATGCTGAAATTTCTCTACTGGGAATTTACCCAAAGAAAACAGAAACACCTGCCAGGGATCGGGGCAGTGGTGCACACAGTTAAGCGCACATATTACCAAGTGCAAGGACCCAGGTTTGAGCCTCCAGCTCCCCAACTGCAGTGGGAAGACTTCACAAGTGGTGAAGCAGGTGTGCAGGTGTCTTTCTCTCCCATTCTCTATCTCCCTGTCCTCTCTCAATTTCTCTTTCCTATATAATAAAAAATCAGGGGGCTGGTCACTGGGAGCAGTGGATTTATAGTGCTGTCACTGAACCCCAATGATATCCCTGGTGCCCTGGTGACAATAAAAATTAATTAATTAGTTAATTAATTTAAAACCATCTATCAGAAAAGATCTATGTACACCTATGTTCACAGCAGTACAACTTGTTATAGGCAAAACCTGGAAGCAGACTAGCTTTCCACCAACAGACAAGTGGCTAAAATAAACTGTGGTTTATTCAGCGGTTAAAAACTGAGGTCCTGGGCAGAGAACCCCACCAATGTGTCCTGGAGCCCCACTTCCGAGAACCCCATCCCCCTAGGAAAGAGAGAGATAGGCTGGGAGTATGGATCTACCTGTCAATGCCCATGTTCATCGGGGAAGCAATTACAGAAGTCAGAACTTCCACCTTCTGTACCCCGTAGTGACCACCCCTGAGTTCATACTCCAGAAAGTTAAAGAATAGGAAAGCTATCAAGGGAGGGGATGGGATAAGGAGTTCTGGTGATGGGAATTGTACCCCTCTTATCCTATGGTCTTGTCAGTGTTTCCACTTTATAAATCAAAATTAAAAAAAAAAAAAAACTGAGGTTTGCATAACTACAAAAAAAAAAAAAGCTCAAGGATACAGGTTTAAACCCCAGGTTTCCATCTGCAGGGGAAAAGTTTCATGAGTGGTGAAGTAGGGCTGTAGGTGTCTCTATGTCTCTCTCCCTCTCTATGTCCCCATAATCTCTTGATTTTTCCTGTCTCTATCAAAAATAAAAATTTAAAAAAAAAAAACCTGTGAGGTAGTTGCCTTTTGCCTTTGAGTCACTTGGATGGAACTGGAAGATATCATGTTAAATGAGATAAGCCCAAAAAGAGAATGAGGGAGAACATGAAATGTAGACTGACACAGTATATGGCACCAAAGCAAAGGACTTGGGAGGGAGGTGTGGAAGAGGTCTGTGGGGTCCTGCTGCATAATGAAATTGGACTCATATGCATCAATGATTATACTGTTAAGCATTAACCCACTCAATAAAAAAATAACAAGATATTTGAAAAATCAGTGCTGAGTGTGGTCAAGTAATTTCTCTTTCCTTAAATTCAAGTTTCTCGTGTAAAATACAGGCCAGGATAGTCAGGTGGTTTCTAAACCCCAGCTGATTTCTATAGTATGGATAGGCCTGTAATCAATGCTAACTTCCAGAGTGCTTTCTAAGTTTGACAAAAACTTAAAATCAAGCCTTTTTTTTTTTTTCTTTTCAAGGCAAAGATGCGGGAGTGGGGTGAGTAGGCACTAGTTAATAGAAAGTGGAACAAATTGAGTGAGTTTCTTTAATGAGGAGCATAAAATCCTTGATTACCAGTTCCCCTGCATCAGAAGGCACATGTCACAGCCAAGAGGCAGTGAGGCACATCACATCTGTCTGAATTAGAGTACCATTGCGTAGTCCTGTTCCCAATGGAGACTCAGGAGCTATCTTCATGCTTAACTTTCCCCCCATAATACCCACTTTAAGAAGCAGAGGAGTCAGAAATGTCAGCTTGTCCTCAAGGCAGCTCCCGCAGCACTCTCTGCCTCTGTCTTATTAAGTATAGTCAGGCATGACTCAGCTCCTTCATCAACTGTCTGGGAAGGAGAACATTTCATGCTACTCGAAAATCACCTAAAGCAGAACAATGGGAGGCGTTTAAGGTAGGTGGTTAGTGCTGAGTTGCTTATTGCTCAAAATCAAATCAGCCTTTTTCTATTCTAGACAGGAGAATCTTAGGCAAAAGGGATGCAAGGCTGCATTTGCTCATAACACATCAGATCACCCTGTCACCTCCAGTTGTAACCATCAGCCACTGAGACACCTCTTCTGTCTGGGTCACAAAGCAAAGTGAACTGTGGGTTATGTCACATCCTTCAATCAATGAACCCTCCATGAGAATGTACTCCATGCAACAGTTTATAATAACTGCAAAAAAGGAGACACAGTCTCTGCTCTCACAGATGTCACTATCTACAGAAGGTTGACAGATAGGCAAACAATCACAATTCAAAGCACTATGAAGTAAATGAGAGAGGGGGTAGAAAGAAGAGAGAGAGAGAGAGTTGCAGCATGTTATGAGAGAGCTGAAAAAGCTCTAAAATCTGACTATGGGAAGGCAGAGTTCAACGAAACCTTCACAGAAGAGATGGCATCTGATTTAAAACTGAAAAGATGAATAGGATATATCTTGACAGATATGAAGGGAAGAGTCCAAACTGATGAAAAAGCGACATATTGTTATGCATATAAGGTGACAGAACCATAAACAGTCGCTAGTCAGCTGGGTCTGCATTACATGGTGTGGAATGATTTTGTGCAGAGTAAATTCAGGTGAGTAGAGTCATAAGGGGGGAGAAACATACACGTTCGTTTCCATATCTATCTATCTATCTATCTTATCTATCTTATCTATCTATCTATCTATCTCTATCATGGAAGTAACTGAGAGTGGTGAAATCTGAGTAAAAAAATGGCACATCTTAATGATAACTACAGAAATAATAAAGAACTGGTATTTGCACACTAAAATTATCTAATGGGTCACACCCACGTCAAGAATTGAACGCAAGGACAGAGAGATTTTCCTAGCTTACCTGCTAGGAAATTTGCCTTGCTATGCAGCCCAAGTTGAGACTCAACCTTACCACATAGGAGTACAATGGTACCAGGGAAAATTTCAGTTCTGTGGTTTCTCGCTTTATCTTCTGTCTGCCTGTTTATCTTTTTTGATTTATATGAAAAAAAAATGGCTCAGAGTGGTGAAACTGCATATACAGGAATCTCTAGTGACAACCACCCACCCCAAAGAAAAACAGAATTTCTTTATCCACTTCTTCTTTTGCTTATAAAACCAACAATGAAGACAAAAAAGACAATGACAGTGACCTAACCGGGGTGGGAAGAGGAAGGCAATGAAGCTAATTGTTTCTGAGATGGTAAATGCTGTAGGGTTGTTGATGTGAAGACTGATTTATCAGCACCATTCCACAGTGCCTGTTCCTTTTCCATCCTCCAATCCCGATCATCACTAGTGATATTGCATGGGGCTGTAGAGTTGACAAGCATTTTATTAGAGCTTCTGGAACCTAATTGTCCAGAACCTTTTCTGTTTTTCTCCTGTGCAGTCTGCCCTCAAAGTAGTTTAATAACCTGAAATCCCTATGAATGACAATGCCTTGTAATATCGCAGCATACTGCCTATATATATCTGAAGGAACTCAAAGCATCAAACATCCCTTGAAGAGCCAATTCAATAAATGATGCAAAAACTGAATATCCATATGCAAAAGAATCAAAAGGGATCACTATTTCACATTGTGCACAAGTTGATTCAAATTGGATTTAAGACTTGGAGATTAGGGAGCCTGTTGGTGGTACAGCTGGTTAAGTACATATATTACCATGCACACAGACCCAGGTTCAGGTCCCGATCAGTGAAGTAGTGCTACGGGTGCTTTTCTGCCTATCTGTCTCTCTCTATCTCTCTCTCTCTCTCTCTCTCTCTCTCTTCCCCTCAAAATTTTTCTCTATTCCATCAAATAGTAAAGTTAATAAATAAGACTTGGATATTATATCTGAAACCATGAAATATATTGAAGAATACAGGCAAAATCATCCATACTATTTTTTTTGTGAAAAAAAAAATCTATTGTTACAACAAGCAAACAAAATCTTACTAAGTGGGAGAAAATATCTGCAGGCTGAATAATGTGTTGCTTTATGGTACGTGCAGCCTAGGTTCCAGCCTGGTTCCCACTATAGTAAAGGAAGCTTCTGTGTTGTGGTCTCTCACAAATCTCACTCTCTTTGCCAGGAAGCAAGGAAGGAAGGAAGGAAGGAAGGAAGGAAGGAAGGAAGGAAGGAAGGAAGGAAGGGAAAAGAGGGAGGGAGGGAGGAAAAGATTTCCATGCCTGAGGCTGTTTAAGTTCCAGGTTGAATGCCCTGTAGCACAGTAAGCCAGAGCTGAGTAGTGCTCTGATCAAAAAGGAAATGGAGCAGAAAAGAGAAGAAAAGAAAAAATAAGAAAAGAAAAGAAAAGAAAAGAGATAAGGGTGAAGAAGACATCTGGAAAACATACATCTGACAAATAGTAATGTGCAGGATACATAATGACTCACAAATGCAAACAACAAAAACGATCCCATTCAAAAATGGGACGATTTAACAGACACTTGCAGGGGAAAAAAAATATTTATTATCAGAGAAATGCAAATCAAAATCATAGTGAGGCCACCTCATAGCGTGAGAATGGTTTTTATCAAAAAAGCCAGAAACAGTAATTGTTGGTGAGGATGTGAAGAAAAGGAACAGTTACATGCAGTTGCTGGTTATAGTAATTGGCCCATGCAAAATTATTCCAGATATTTCTCAAATTGATGAAAATAGACCTATCATTTGATCATAATGAAAACAGACCTAACATTTGATTGAGTAAACCCACTGCTAACTATCGCTCCAAAGAACTCAAAATCACTATTCTGAAGAGATAGAACACACCTGTGTTCACTGGAGTGCTATTAGCAACAGCCAAGATACAAAACAACACAGGGTGTTCAACAATAAATATATTAATAATGAAAACAAAACATAAAGTACTAATATCCAGGATATATAAAGAGCTCTCAAAATTCAGTAAGAAAACTAACAATTTTAAAAATGAGACTTTTAACAGACATTTTATTAAACAAGATATACAGATTGCAAATATGCATGTGAAAAGATACCCCAAATCATTACAGAAATGTAAACTAATTCACACAGACAACAGCTAGCTTTTTGGTAAAATGGAAAGCATTTATGAGACTATGCACAGTATCCAGAGTCCTAATTTGACGTTGATGAGAATACTAACTGAGTTTCTTTCCTACTAACTTAAATATACATTTAGAATATGATCTACCATTGTCACTAATATGTTTTTAGCAAAGAAAAATAAAACTAATATTCAGGGAGAAATCTGAATATATTTTATAGGAGTCTTACTCATAATTATCAAAAGCTAGAAGTAGTCAAATTCTATTGAACTATGTAGTGAATAAACAAACTGTGGCATGTCTGTGCAATGGAATACTACTCAACAACAAGGAATGAGCCCGTGACACACTTCACAGTATAAATATAACTTGAATGTACCATGCAAAATGAAAGTTCAGGCCCATATGATTTCATCAGTATGACGTTTTGGGAAAAGCAAATCTTGTAGGAAAACAGATTCATTTGCTTATTGTTATGGTTTTCAAGCAGGAAAAATTGACTGCACAGACAGCTTTTGAAGGGTAGTAGAATTTTTCTGCATCTTAATTGTGGTGGTTGTTTCCTAGATGTAAACATTTGCTAAAATGCATAAGCCTGTTACACCAAAAACTAGAATTGACTACATATAAATCATACATCTAGTTCAATATGTGTGACACAAATTATACATGTGATCTTAAAAGAATAAAAGAAAAATTCCAAAGATGAAGAGCTGCATGGAACAAAAACTTATCCATTTACAACCTCTACTTAGAGATTTGGTTTTACTTGTAACAACTGGTAGTGGGCAAATACCCTGCATGGTAGTGATATCACAATTCCTTCCCTACCTATTTGTAAAAAACTCTCTACGACTTAGAAACTATTCATTTCGGGGAGTTGGGCAGTAGTGCAGCGGGTTAAACGCATGTGGCACAAAGCTCAAGGACAGGCATAAGGATCCTGGTTGAAGCCCCTGGTTCCCCACCTGCAGGGGGTCGCTTCACAAGTGGTGAAGCAGGTCTGCAAGTGTCTGTCTTTCTCTCCCCCTCTCTGTCTTCCCCTCCTCTCTCCATTTCTCTCTGTCCTATCCAACAACGATGACATCAGCAACAACAACAATTTTTTAAAAAGGGCAACAGAAGGGAATAAATTTTAAAAACTTAAAAAAAAAAAAGAAACTATTCATTTCGATATAATTGATGTAGTTTCAGTTTGTAGAAATTTCTCACTTCTAAAAAACAATAGCAGTTTCTCTGCTTCTCCTAAGACACTAACCACCACCAACTTTCTATATTTGGTATTTAAGGTCTAGACTGTCCTTGGACTGTCCTTTGTACATACTGAACTCAAAGACAAGGCATGGATCATGATAATGTGGCACATGGGTTCATACTTAAATGCAAAAATATCAGTTCTAATCTTGTAATGCAGAAAAACAGCTGGGTCTACCCACATGCCAAATTGTCATGCTACTTTCCAGACTCATTGTGTGAAGCTTCCCCTTACATATTTGCTTTTTCTGGTTAAGAATTGAAATGTCTTATCTCAGTGTTTCACCATAATAATTTGGAGAAATAGGATGGGTGTGATATTGTTATCTTCCTTTTCTAGCTAAGGACAAAGAGTCACATGGATACATGTGACTTAAATCTAGACTTAAAAAATATATACATTGTATATTGTGAATTATTCAGGAAAGTATCTATCTATCTATCTATCTATCTCCCTCCCTCCCTCCCTCCCTCTCTCTTTGCCTCCAGAGTTACGCTGTGGCTTATTTCTAACAATAGGAAGCCATAGCTCTTGGCAGCCATTTTTTGCTTTTTTTTTTTTTTTTCTATTCTATTAGCTAGGACTGAAAGAAATTAGAGGAGGAGAAGATAAAGAGGTAGAAACACAGACACCGGCAGACTTGCTTTGAAGCTTGTGAAGTGTGTCCCCTGCAGGTGGAGAGCCAGGGACTCAAAACTGGATCCTTGCACTTAGTACTATGTGTGTTAACCTGGTGTGCCACTGCCCGAACCCTCGACCTTTTCTTTTATTTTTCTTTCTTTCTTTTCTTTCTTTCTTTCTTTTTTTTTTTTTTCTTAACCAGAGCACAGTTCAGTTCTGGCTTATGGTGCTAAGGATTGAACCTGGGACTTCAGAGCCTCAGGCATTAAGAGTCTCTTTGCATAACCACTAAATTATGCTATCTTTCCAGCCCTAGGGAACTGTCTGATGCTATGCATATCCTGAACTCCTAGAGCACTAAGACTGAAATGTATTATACTAAAAAAAAAAAAAAAAAAAAAAAAAAAACAAAGGGAGGAAGGAAGGGAGGAAGGAAGGAAGAAAAGGAGGGAGGGAAAAGGAAAAGGAAAGCAAAGCAAAGGGCACGCTCACATGCTATTCTCCTAGATCAGAGTTGAAGGTGTTAAGTTCTGAAAAGATCTCATGATCTTTTCTATTTGAATGTAATATGCTTTACCTTAAAGAACCATTTTGAAAAGTAATTGTATCAACTTGAGACTCATCTGCTAATACTTCATAAAGGTGTGAGGTCATTTTTAAAAATAGGTTGGTGGCTCTTCAAAATATTAAACAAAGGGTTACCATATGACCCAGGAAATATATTTCTAGGCTTATATTCAAAAGTAAGAGAAATAGGTGTTCACACAAAAACCTGTATACATTTATTCACAACAGCATTAATCATATTAGATAAAAAGTGAAAATAATTCAAGTGTCTGTAATTATGAATGAATCAACAATAGAATGCTATTATTCATCAGTGGGAGGTTATGTAATACTAATACATGCTACAGCATGCTTGTATCTTGAAAGGACAAACCAGCTACAAGATAAAGTATATAAAATAAAATCATATGTAATGTGATTACATTTATTTTATTTCTATGAACTGTACAGAAAAGGCAGATCTGTTGAGACAGAAAGTATCTGAGGGTTGTATGGGACTGAGGAAGCGGTAAAGGGTCTTCAAACTGATAGTTAATAGACATAGAACTGTGTTTTCTTCTGATTGTGACTATGTTCTTAGATTGTAATGATGACTGCAAAGTTCACATGCCTGATTTCGATTCTTCTCTATCTAGAGTCAACAGGAAAAAATAAATGGTAGCCTTGGTGGGGATAGGATGCTTTGGGTGTGAAAGTAAAATGAATAAGGATCTTAGAACAAAGAGACTTTGAGACCTGTTTTTTGTTTGTGTGTTTGTTTTTGTTGTTTTTACTATTTGTAAGAATGGCTAGGTCATCTAACTTCAACTCTGATTGATTATATGTAAAATGTTGACAATTGCTTACTTTGTTAGTATTTTTAGGGTCAAAACTGTAGGAACATTCTGTAAACCCTGTACTACATATGTTTGTTGCATGGAGAGATCAAAGAATGCTGACAGATGAAGGAGGAAGTGCTCATTTGTTTAGCATAACATAATCACACCTAAAGACAATGAATTATTGACATCTGGTTTAGCATACTCTGTCGTACTGATCTGATTTATTTAAAAAAAAACAGGAAGCTGCAAAAATTAAAGTATCTTTTCTGTAGTAAAAAGAATAATAATAACTGGTAAATACTATTTCTCATAATATCCCCTTGTCTAAGATCTCACAAATTCCAACAATTCAGGTCTTTATTCTTTTACATTCTTGAAAATTAAGTTCTCTTTATATAATTAAATTGCAATAGTTCATAATAGTTTATCAAATTATTTTAACTGGGTTAGTATTTTATTTATTTATTTACTTTTGTGGAGCCAGAGTCTCACATCCAGGCAATTCACCCATTCCCAAACAACTCTTTCCCACTGAAGTAGAGAGATGTCACAACACTGGAGTTTCTCCCTGGTAATATTGTGGACTCTGATATTATACACAGGCTCAAATTTCAGTTGCACACATAACAAGGCAGAAGCTATCCCCAGTGAACTATCTCTCTGGCCCAAAGATTTTGAAACTCCTGATTTTGGGACAGTTTTAAAAAGATGAAAGCAGCATTAGCATTCTAGAAAGAAGCTCAAGTTCACCTGTTAGAAGGCAGATGCAAATTAAGTCAGCAGATGTTTTTCATTCATCAGAGTAGCAGCAAATAAAGAAAACAGCAATGCCCAGCCGGCACTGATCGTAATGGTGTGATCTTGTGACTAGGGGTGGTTTTCCATACTTTGTGAGTGAAAGTACACATTGGAATAGGCAAACTATGTGCCTTCCTTTGACCTTGTAATAAAATACCTACACCTCGATACTAAGGAAGTTAGCAGATGAGTGAATGGAGATGTATTCACAGCTCTGTGCTACACGATTGTTTTGAATACAAACATTGTTGATGCTTAGACAGTGTGTTACAATAAAATTCATACCAGGAAGCTTTTGAAATGACATCTGTAGTTGCTAATATAGAAATGATTTTTGGGAGGGAGTTCTTATTAAAAGAGGGACTATATATATTTAGGACTTTTGAGGATGGGCTATTAAATTTGTAGTAGTTTGAAATTGGTGATGTTGGCATTATTTATCCTGTACAAATTGGTAATGGATGCTACACTACCTCTTTTCTGCTGTACCACATGCCAATAGATGCATGTATAGGTAAGAAAGAGTGTGTGCACAGTGAAAATATGTGGTAATATCCACCCCATTATTAAAAGTGATCATCTATATCAAAAGAAATTATATTTAAATAAATAAGAAATACACTTGCTTATTTTTCCACAACATATGTTATATAGAAACAATTCTGTTATGAGCACCTTGACAATAACTCTTTAGTATATAGTTCAATCTTCCCAACTCTACATTTGACTTAGATGATTTGTGATGCTTTACTAGTTTTGTCCATTTTTATGCAGCCAAGTAGATGAGATTCTCTTTAATGGCTTCTAGTTTTGGTGATACATCTAGAATACAATGAGGGGTCTTCCTCATTCCAACACTACAGAAGTGTTTAAAGATATCTTCTTCTAGTACTTATAATTTATATTTTAATGTAAATATTTAACCCACCTGAGATTCATCTGGGATTAGGACATAAGACAGGGATGTAATTTTATTTTTAATAAAATTAACCAAAATGCTGCTGTATCTTTCTCCAGTAACTTGGACGCCACCTTGGCAACTGCCTGCTGCAGAACTGGCTTGCTAACTTTTCTGGATTCCTCTTTTCATTTCATTGTGTCCCCCTAGGATTTCTAACCAACTCAGCAATTCACAGTAAAAGCCATTTATTTGGGGACCTGGGTGTTGGCTCACCCAAGAGAATCCAGGTTCAGGCTCCTCCCGCGGACCCCACCTACGGGGAGAAAACTTCAGGAGCAATGAAGCAGTGCTACAGGTGTCTCTTTCTCTCTCTCACTCACTCTCTCAATTTCACTGTGTCTTACCTTTTTTAATTATTTTTTATTATCTTTACTTATTGGATAGAAACAGCCATAAATCGAGAGGGTGGAGGAAACAGAAAGGGAGAGAGAAGGAGAGACACCAGCGGTACTGCTTCACCACGGGCAAAGCTTTCCCTCTGCAGTTGGGGACCAGGGGCTCAAACCCAGGTCTTTGAGCACTGGAACATATGCGCTCAACCAGGTGCACCACCACCCCGGTCCCATCTCTTACCTTTTATCAAAAAGAAAAAATAAAATAAAATTGGCTTCCAGGAATAGTAGAGCAATGAGCTCCAGTGATAAATTTGACAGAAAAAAAAACTTTATATGTTGCATTTCTAGCTATTTTATAGGAAAAGTATTATTTAAGGAACTGGGAGTTGGGCGGTAGCATAGCGGGTTAAGTGCACATGGCGCAAAGCTCAAGGACAGGCATGAGGAACCTTCTCCATCATATTGAGAAGAACTGAAAACTTTCCTAATAAATTTCTATATGACAGATAGTATAAACATTTAAAATCTAGATGGCATCAAGGTCCTGTTAAAATACCCTCAATGATATTTCAATACAGAGAAGTCAAATGTATAAGCATCTTTAAGTTTTTTAATTGTATTTATCTATTGGATAGTAACAGCCAGAAATCAAGAGGGAAGGAGGTGACAGAGAGGGAGAGAGACAGTCACCTGAAACACTGCTTCACTTGCAAAACATTCCCCTTGCAAGGGAGGACTGGGGGCTTGAACCTAGGTCCTTGTGCATTGTAGCATGTGCACTCAACAAGGTTCACCACCACGGGGCCCCTAAACATCCTTAATATGCATGGGGCCCTCCTACCTCTTCCTTCTCTTCCCATGTCTCCCCACCACCACCACCACCACCTAATTCAGAAAATTCTAGCACCATAAGCAGCATGATCATTACAGTTTAGGGATTTTATTTTGGGGTCAGTAATTTACAGTACAGTTGTTAACTTGTGGGTACATCAATACCTCAAGACCCTTTTCAGACCTTCCCAACCCTTCTCCCTCCAGAGTCTTTTGCTTTGATGTAATACACCCTATCTCATTCAAAATTCACATTGTGTTTTTCTTTTCTGGTCTTGTTTCTTAAAATGCCACCCTGCTGCTTTCTGCTTTGCACAATTTTTTAGCACTCTTCAATTACTCTTTTTTTTTTTTGCACTCTTAAATTCTTAACAGAAGGTATTCTTCACAATTACATTTTAATTACTGGACAATGAGAGTATTTTCTGATTGCCTTCTGTCAACATACTTTCTTATAGATAATTTTTTATAGAACTTAAAAATCTGTCTATATCTATTTTGTTCTGTTTCACATACTCTCTAGACCTGCAAGACCTATGATAACAGGTAATTTCTTTTTTTTTCTTTCTTTCCTTCCTTATCAATAAATTCATACAAACACAGAGTCTTGCACAAACCCATAAACTGTGGATGAATGAATAAAGAGTGACTAAACCCCAGATCAAACAGATGGGTTCACAGTTAACGATATTTTTATATTTTTCCTATATTAGGGAGCTACTCTCTTCTCTGATCCAGTTTTCTAGTCCTTTTTCCAACTCTGACACTATCTCCCCCGACAATACCTTTGGTTCACCTACATGTTAGATGTCAACTCAGGCAAAAATTAGTAAAGTCATGGGCACCATAGTACTAGCTTTTTCCAAAATGAATATCCCAAATCTCATCTGCTCTATTCTTACCTTTAGGTTCCTGATTATTAAACAATTTGTTCTGCTTTATTGGTAAATACTTTTCAGCCACCAAGCTATAGATACTACCATGATGCTGACCTGACTTCGCTTGGCAGATGAGCTCACCAATGTTTCCTTGAACCTCACCTCTCCAGAGCCCTGCTCCACTAGGGAAAGATAGAGACAGGCTGGGAGTATGGATCAACCTGCCAACACTCATGTCCAGAGAAGCAATTACAGAAGCCAGACCTTCCACTTTCTGCATCCCATGATAATCCTGGGTCCATACTCCCAGAGGGAAAAAGAATAGGAAAGCTTCCAGTAGAGGGGATGAGATATGGACCTCTGGTGGTAGAAACTGAGTGGAATCATATCCCTCTTATCCTGTGGTCTTGTCAATATTTTTATTTTATAAATAATTATTTAAAGTTAAAAAAATAAGTGACTGAATGCAAACTGGATTATTCATCTTTGTATTTCTCATGCAATATAGATGTGGACATAATAAAGGTCCAGGGAATATATGCTGAGCTGGGTTTCAAATCTAATCATGAAAAAACAGTCATCCTAAATGTGAAAATTAAATAGATATTTGACATCTTATTTTCTTTTCAACTATTTTGTTGGGGGATTAATAGTTTACAATAAACAGTTATTGGCACATGTATAAAATTTCTCAGTTTGAAAATTTTTGACATTTTCTACTAAAACACAATGGTGTATTCTCTAAGGACGAAATACTGATCATTACTCTCTGATGAAAGTATCATATCTTTAAAATAGTAACAGTCATTGAAAACAGTGAGTTCCCTGGAATTTAGAAAGATGTGTGCATTAACCACTGAATATATTTTCAGGTTTTCAATTCTAGAGTGTTCACAGTGCAATAATATAACTATGTAAGGGTTGATGATTATATACCCAGTCCAATCTTCTGCACATTGTAGAATTCAAGTAATAGTTATTTTAACTGTTTGCTACACATGCACACGCACAAACATACCCTGAAAAAAGAGAACATTATCTGAGAAAGATAAAGCGTTGCAGCCATGTGGAGTAAAACGGAACTTAGAGTGAAACTATCACTACATTTGAAAATTCACACCATACTCCCAGAAGGACAAAGAATAGGGAAGTTTCCAGTGGAGGGAATGGGGCATGGTACTCTGTTGGTGGGAACTGTACCCGTTATCTTACAATCTTGTTAATCATCATTAAATCACTAATAGAAAAAAGTTAAATGAAGGAAAGATCTGAGCAGACTCTTAACAAAATAAGACAGTTAGATGGCCAATAGGCAATGAAAAAAAAATGCTCAAAATCATGGATTATGAGAGAAAAATGAAGAAAAAAATGAAGGCAATAATGAGATACCCACATTCCTGTGAAAATGTCTGATATGAAAAAGGACAGAGATTTGGTGAGAGCATGTGTGTGGGGGGGAGATCTTCTAGGGGCTGGGTGGTGGTGCACCTGGTTGAGCATACATGTTACAATGTGGAAGGGCCTAGGTTAAAGGCCCTGGTCCCCATCTATGGCGGGGGGTGGAGGGGCTTTATAAGTGGCAGAGTGGGGCTGCAAGTGTTTCTTTATCTCTCTCCCTCTCTAAGACCCCCTTCCCTCTCAATTTCTGGCTGACTATACCCAATGAATAAATAAAGATTAAAGAATTAAAAACAAATTAACAAAAAACTCCTCCTTCAGGCAACATGGAATCATTCAAGCATGATACCTTAGTGGCAAAAAAAAAAAAAAAATTAGGGGGGTTAGGCGGTGGTGCACAGGGTTAAGCTCACATAGTAAGAAGCACAAGGACCCGCACAAGGACCCCAATTTGATTCCCCAGCTACCTACCTGTGGGGGTAGGTATGGGGTTGGTCCCCTTCACAAAGCAATGAAGCAGGACTGCAGGTATCTTTCTGTCTCTCGCTCTCTATCTCCCCCTTCATATTGATTTCTGGCTGTCTCTATCCAATAAATCAATAATAATAATAATAATAATTTTAAGGTTTATTGCAGCAGAGCAAAGGGTTCTAAAGGAGTGGTGGTAGAGGCTGGCTGAAAAGGCTGCTGGTGATAAGGATACAGTGTCCTGTGCCAGGGGAATTGAACCTGTTGTAGGAGAGTTTAAGTATGCTGACACTGAATGTGGGCAGATATGATATTGTACACCTGTCAAAACCTGTCAAATAAAGCAGTACATAGAGTAATACATTAGCAAATAGAAATAATAAAATAAAAAATCATTTAAAATATAAAGTGTCTCTCAGGAAAATCACCTTGAAAAGTCCATAATTTGAATATAACACATGTAGTGAACATTCTCTCTATATATATATTTCGGGAAACTTGAAACAAAATCATTCGCAATAGTATCTGTAACATGAAAAGTCATGTCCAGGGTTCTTTGTGTTTTAGTTGGTTAAAAGTTATCATTCAAAAGTGTGTACTTAATATTATTGATGGGGAAATTTGCTTGACATATTTTAAAAGTGAAAATGATAAATTTTACAGAATTTAGGGGCAGCATGTAATCATGCAAAAATCATACCTGCATTTTAGAGGTTACAAAATAGGGTCCAGGCAATGGTACATCAGTAGAACACACATTACAAGGCACGCAAAGACCTAGGTTCAACCCTCTGGCCCCCATTTGTAGAAGGGAGGTTTCACAAGCAATGATGCAGGGCCGCAGGTGTCTTTTTTCTCTCTCCCTATCTCCTTCCTTTTCACTCTCAATTTCTCTCCATCCTATCAAGTAAAATAAATAAAAGGTATTTCTCAAAAGCAAAAAAATAAATAAATAAACAACAGGATATACACATTTTGCCACTTATAGCTATAATTAGCTAGTAAGTTAAATTAATATTATACTTCATTTTTCTGTAATATGGAGTTCCTCACTAATGAAACATCTATTTCTATCTTATGCGGCTATTTAGAGATTATAATAAAATATATCTATACACAAACTACATATACATGCATTATACTGTTATACCAATTTACAGAAAATTATAATAATAAAAGAGCTTCACATGATCTTCCTTTAGACATTACAAAAATCAATACTGTATTATGTTCCATGGTTATTACTGCAGTCATCAATTATCACTGCCCTATAGATGAGAGGAAGTACGTTCTTTGAAAACAGGATATTTCAAGTAATAAAAGTGAGATAACTCAGAGCTTCTTCTAATAAAGCAACTAGGAACAATATTCCTGTCTTCAGTTTCTTCCGGAAATCTCCAGTAAGGCCACAGTATACACTGAGAAGGACTCCTCAAACACTGCCACTTATAATTCTTCTATTTTCCATTCTCTACCAACAAAAGTTAACCTTCCTCCTAGACCTGAATACAAATCGACTTTCTATTGAGCTTAAAACAATATACGCTGCAACTAGGAAAAAGGAAAAAAAAAAACATTTTGTAGCATACTATATAGATGACATATAATAGCGGACTGACTCCACCTTAGCTTGTGGAACACAGCACAGTAAAGGACCTAGAGTCACACACTGTTGATGGTCACTGGATTTTCATTTTTGGAAGGCCAATCCCAGTTCTATAACTCCATCATCTCTACTGTACCTTTTCTTCAACCAGTATCCTGACTGACAGAGCATATCATTTAAGATGCTGGACGTACATTAAATGAAAGAAGCTTCCATACTTAGTGCTTCTATTTCCATATATCACTTCAATATACTAAGTATGATAGACATAATGAGGACATCTTTTTTTCCCTCTCTCTTTTCACCAATTTATGGCTTATAGTACATTTGTTGGCACATGGGTACAATGTCTCCTGATAGGTATCTGCAGAATATTCTCACTCCCAGTTTAAGTCCTGTTCTACCATCCTGCACTAGGACTCCATCACCCTCTTCATCATATCCTCAACCTCCATCTCCAGAGTCCTCTGCTTTGCTGCAATACACCATACCCACTCTAAATATCTTCTTGTGTTTTCATTCTCTGTCCTTATATCTTAATGAGATTTAAGTGAGATTGTCTGATAATCATTTTTTCTCTGTTTTGGCTTATCTCACTTATTCTTTCAAGTTCCATCCAAGGTGAGGCAAAGGAGATTATTTCATTTTTAACAGTGGGTATATATATATATATATATATATATATATATATATATATATATAATCATAATCTTAAGTCACTCATAAGTTGTTGGACATCTAGGCTGCTTCCAGGTTTGGGTTACAGTGACTTGTACTGCTCTGAGCATAGGTGTATAGGTGTATACAAATTTATTTAGATAGGTGATTTTGTTTCCTTTGGATAAATCCCTAAGAGAGAAATTACTGGGTCATAGGGTAGGACAATTTCTAGTGAAGAATCAATGTGGTGTAAAAGTAGAAGAAAATTTACTAATTTAGAAGGAACCCATATGAAGGTGACTGAGTAAATAACTTATGAAAAATGTTTATTTTTCAATGGAATATCACTCTGCAATTAAGAAAGATTATATTGTGTCCTCAGGGGAAAAAAGTGAGTGGAACTATTTATGATTATGCTTAGTGAAGTACAGAAGAAAGTGAAAGACAACTAGGAGATGGTTTACCTTACATAGGAGGTACAAAAAATGAAATATTTTAACTTATCAAAAAAAAAGTATCCACCTAATTCTCAGATTTTATGAAAACTATGATAGTTGGTGGGGGAGGGGTGATGGCATGGAATTTTGTTGGTAGGTACAGTATGGTTCAATACCACCATAATCCTACAATCTTATAGACTACTATTAAAACACTAACAAAAATTTTAAAGGATCACATATGAAGAAGATCTCAGAAAAAAGGGTGGGGTCCTTAAGTAGTGTTTGGTTTTCTGTTAATGATCTGATACAGTACATGAAACCACTATCACCATTACTATTCAACATAGTGTTGGAAGTTCTTGCCATAGCAATCAGGCAGGACCAAGGAATTAAAGGGACCACAGTTTGGGAGAGAAGTCAAACTCTCCCTATTTGCAGATGATATGATAGTATACATAGAAAAAAAAACCTAAAGAATCCAGCAGGAAGCTTTTGGGAATCATGAAGCAATACAGTAAGATGTCAGGCTACAAAATTAACATTCAAAAGTCAGTGGCATTCCTCTATGCAAACACTAAGTTAGAAAAAGATGAAATCCAGAAATCAATTCCTTTTACTATAGCAACAAAAACAATCAAATATCTAGGAATAGACCTAACCAAAGAAATGAAAGACTTGTATACTGAAAATTATGAGTCATTACTTAAGGAAATAGAGAAAGACACAAAGAAGTGGAAAGATATACCATGTTCAAGGGTTGGCAGAATTAACACCAAAATGAATATACTACCCAGAGCCTTATACAAATTTAATGCTATCCCCAATCAAAATCCCAACCATATTATTAGGAGAATAGAACAAATGCTACAAATGTTTATCTGAAACCAGAAAAGACCTAGAATTGCCAAAACAATCTTGAGAAGAAAGAACAGAACTGGAGGCATCACACTCCCAGATCTCAAATTGTATTAAAGGGCCATTGCCATCAAAACTGCTTGGTACTGGAACATGAATAGACACATTGACCAGTGGAATAGAATTGAGAACCTAGAAGTAACCCCCACACCTAAGCACATCTAATCTTTGGCAAAGGCTCCCAGACTATTAAATGGGGAAAGCAGAGTCTCTTCAACAAATGGTATTAGAAAAAAATGGGTTGAAACATGCAGAAGAATGAAACTGAACCACTATATTTCACCAAACACAAAAGTAAATTCCAAGTGGATCAAAGACTTGGATGTTGGACAAGAAACTATCAGATACTTAGAGGATAATACTGGCAGAACTCTTTTCTGCATAAATTTTAAAGACGAAACGAATGCAATTAAAAAGAAGACTAAGGCAAGTACAAACCTGCGGAACTACATCAAATTAAACAGCTTCTGCACAGCAAAAGAAACCACTACCGAAACCAGGAGACCCCTCACAGAATGGAAGATCTTTACATGCCATGCATCAGACAAGAGGCTAATAACCAGAATATATAAAGAACTTGCCAGACTCAACAATAAGAAAACAAATGACCCCATCCAAAAGTGGGGAGAGGACATAGAATAGTGAATATTCACAGAAGAGATCCAAAAGGCTAAGAAACACATGAAAAAATGCTCCAAGTCTCTGACTGTCAGAGAAATGCAAATAAAGACAATAATGAGATACCACTTCACTCCTGTGAGAATGTCATACATCAGAAAAGGTAGCAGCAAAAAATGCTGGAGAGGTTGTGGGGTCAAAGGAACCCTTCTGCACAGCTGGTGGGAATGTCAATTGGTCCAACCTCTGTGGAGAGTACTCTGGAGAACTCTCAGGAGGGTAGAAATGGACCTATCCTGTGATCCTGCAATTCCTCTCCTGGGGATATAGCCTAAGGAACCCAACACATCCATCCAAAGAGATCTGTGTATACCTATGTTCATAGCAGCACAACTTGTAATAGCCAAAACCTGGAAGCAACTCAGGTGCCCAACAACAGATAAGTGGCTAAGTAAGTTGTGGTATATATACACAATGGAATACTATTCAGCTATTAAAAATGGTGACTTCACAGTTTCAGCCCATCTTGGATGGATGTGAATTAAGTCAGAAACAGAAGGATGAATATGGGATGATCTCACTCTCGGGCAGAAGTTGAAAAACAAGATCAGAAGAGAAAACATAAGTAAAACCTGAACGGGGGTTGGTGTATTGCACCAAAGTAAAAAACTCCAAAGTTGGGGGGGTCCAAAAAGGATGATAGAGGACCTAGTGGGGGTTGTATTGTTATGTGGAAAACTGAGAAATGTCATGCATATACAAACTATTGTATTTACTGTCGAATGTAAAACATTAATACCCCAATAAAGAAATTTAAAAAAAGTGTAAGAGATTAATAATCAAATAAAATGCATGGTATTAAATAAATTAAAAGTAGAAATTATATAGAACACACTAGTAACTTATGGATGCACTATCTTTTTTTCCTTTTTCTTTTTCTAAATTTTTTTTAAATTTATATATTTATTTATTTTCCCTTTTGCTGCCCTTGTTGTTGTGGTTATTGATGTCATTGTTGCTGGATAGGCCAGAGAGAAATGGAGAGAGGAGAGGAAGACAGAGAAGGGGAGAGAAAGCAGACACCTGCAGACCTGCTTCACCACTTGTGAAGGGCCTCCCCTGCAGGTGGGCAGCCGGGGCAAAACTTATAAAGGATAGAGAATGGGAAAGCTATCAGGGGAGGGGATGGGATATGGAGATTAGGTGGCGGAAATTGTGTGGAGTTTTACCCCTCCTATCCTATGGTTTTGTTAATGTCTCCTTTTTTATTTATTTTTTTTCTGTTTCACTTCCTTGTAATATGTTATCTCATTCTTTTTTTTCTTTTATTTAAGAAAGGATTAATTAAGAAAACCATAGGGTAGGAGGGGTACAACTCCACACAATTCCCACCACCCAATTTCCATATCCCACCATCTCCCCTGATAGCTTTCCCACTCTCTATCCCCCTGGGAGCATGGACCCAGGGTCATTGTGGGTTGTAGAAGGTGGAAGGTCTGGCTTCTGTAATTGCTTCCCCACTGAACATGGGCGTTGACTGGTCAGTCCATACTCCCAGTCTGCCTCTCTCTTTCCCTAGTAGGGTGGGTCTCTGGGGAAGCGGAGCTCCAGGACACACTGGCCGCTGGCATCCTGATGACATCTGGAATCTGGTGGCTGAAAAGAGAGTTAACATACAAAGCCAAACAAATTATTGAGCAATCATGGACCCAAAACTTGGAATAATGGAGAGGAAGTGTTAGGGGGATACTCACTGCATACCCTAGTGTACTTAATGTCTCCTTTTTTAAATAAAAAATTAATTAAAAAAAAAGAATATCCTACCTAACATGCAGAGAGTTGGGAGGGGGGGATCAATATATTTACAAAAGGTTTAGTAACATTAGTACCTTTGTCAAGTCCAACATCAAAATGCACACTCCCTTTAATTCAAGGAGCACAGGAAGTAAAGAAGGAATGGATGGGGGTACCTCAGAATGGAAAAATGGTTAGAGTGGCCAAGAGTGTGAAGAGATAGTATAATGGTAATGCAATGATACTCTCATGGTTAAGGCTCCAAAGACTAGATTCAATCCCATATACCACGAGAAGTCAATGATAAAATTTTTTTTAAAAGTCGTCTCTTAACTACTATTTCAGACCCTACAGGAAAGTGATATTCACTTAACTTTATAGTGCTATGCCAAGAAATTTGATTCTGATGAATAGAGAAATAAAATTATAAATTCATGAATACAACAGAATGAAGTCATGTCTTATTACTGGGTTGTGATTATTTTATCTCTTTTTTTCTCATTCTTTCATTCACCTTGTACTTTGTTCCTTCTAAAACATGAAGAGACAAACGAAGTGATTATCTTTGTGAGTTTGTATGTCATGAACTTGAAGATATTGACTAGGGTTCCCAGATAATTTATAAAAGTATCTTTTTTTTTCTCACCCCATCAAAAACAGTTAAGCTAGTAGCATCCAGAGATTTTAAAATTAAATTAGCTGCATTATTCACAATAGCCAAAGAGTGGGGACAGTCTAAATTCCCATCCACAGATGGTTAGATAATGGGATATATATCCCATGGAATACTACCTTGCCTTCAAAAGAGATTACATTGTATCCTTTGGGACAAAATGAATGGAGCTGAAGGTGATTATGCTCAAGTAGAGAGGAAAGACAACTAGCAGATGTTTTCACTTATATGTGGAATCTAGGGAACTGTAGCACATGAACTTGGAAAAAGAAGAAGAAGAAGGAGAAGGAGAAGGAGAAGGAGAAGGAGAAGGAGAAGGAGAAGGAGAAGGAGAAGGAGAAGGAGAAGGAGAAGGAGAAGGAGAAGGAGAAGGAGAAGAAGAAGAAGAAGAAGAAGAAGAAGAAGAAGAAGAAGAAGAAGAAGAAGAAGAAGGAGAAGCAAACAAACAGTTTGAAAGACGTTGTGAGAACTGTGGTGGTTACCGGTGGGAGGGTGCGGGGACTTTGGTGGTGGCTGCGGGATGGAACACGAGCCCATGATTTTACAATCTTCTACCCCCCTATTAATCACAATTAAGATAATCATTTAATTAAGTTAAAGTAAATAATGCATTGTACATTGAAGGTGAATAGGTATTTTGTTTCCTCGAGAAGTTAATCAGCTAACCCTAAAATAAAATATTAAAGCAGTGTAGCAGCTGGGAGAAGAGTGCAGCAGGCAGAGCAAAGGATTTGAATGAGTTCCTAGTTTGATCTCTACCACCTCATGTGTCACAGTGGTGCTCTGACTCCTCTCCCTCTGTCATATACAATTATATATGCATCTCACATGAAAGAAATAAATCTCTTGAGTAAAAAAAAAAGTAAAGTAAAACAGCAAAATAAAAATCAAATTCTCAACTGTGTTGATGTTCTCAACACAGAATGGTGATTAATATAGAAAAAACCGTCTGCAAAGTTACCATAAACTGAATTGTGGTGAATGTTTCTTTTTTTCTCAATCAGAATGTGAAATACTCACACTCACCCTTGGGAAGCATTTGTAAAACAGAAATGCGTGTCAGTATAATACAACACACAAATGCAGCTTAAGGAAGAAAGAAAGGAAGGAAGGAAGGAAGGACAGAAGGAAGGAAGGAAGGAAGAAAGAAAGAAAAAAAGAAAGGAAAGTCTGGAGATGACTTTATCTCATGAGACAGCATTTAAAGACAACAAGGTGAAATGTTATCATTTTAATGACCTTTATGGCTAAGAGTAAAAAAATGCAACTATATTCTTCAGTCATTTCTCCAAATGGTTGGAATAAATTGCACAGAAACAAATCATGTTCAGGATGAGCAGCCATGAGCAACAGAGACTGAATGTCACAAGTACATCTGAGTATGGATTTTTTCAAAAAGGCACATTCAAATCAGATGAGGCCACTGGGGCTGGCAACAAAATTAAATCCTTAGCAAAAGCTGAAAGAACCTGTAGAACATTGAAAATACTACATGTCCTTGCAAAAGTAAGACAGAGTAAAAAAAAATAATAATAAATTAATTAAAACTAGTCAACTATTTCTAAATACATTAGACATGAATATTCTTTCCCTGCAGGGATTAATGTCCTTTTCAATCTTGTCTCATCCTATCTATCTGGATTGGCTTCTATATACTTTCATATTATCCTTTCAATTGCACTGCACTTCTGTTTCCAAACAAGAGGTACGTTTTTCTACCATAAAAAGGCATCTGTGCTTTTGCTTGAGAAGCCTTCTCGAATATCTCCCTGCAAAATCAGTAACTTTCTCTGATTTTTCAGGACATAGTTTGCTACTTATTTTCTCTTCTCTCAGTTTATTGTAAAATGCAAAAACTCCCTGTTTTTATCTGTTTATTTTTGCCTATTGAATTTTGTGTAATTCACTCTCAACATGCTACAAAATCGTTTCTGCCTTCTGAACACAATTTAAATAGTGAAAAAGAAAATCAGAGTTGGGTACCTCCATTAAGAGGATAGAATTCGAAAGGAAGGCAAGGTGTTACTAAGGAAAGGGCTGAGTTTTGCAGGCAATGCAGTCTTCAAAATACAGCAAATCAGACACAGCACTAAGAGCACTGTTAACTTAGCTCACCTCTGTGGTTCTTCACTTCCTAAGCTAAAAAAAAACAGGTCTAGGAATCTCTAGGTCCTCTCTCCAGGCAGTGCCTTCTGTGAAGATAATGATAGTGTATATGAAATGCAGGCCTGCACCTGGCACACAGTCAACTGATTATTTATTGGCTTTGAAATAGAAAAGCTATAGTCAAAGATCTGCTGTGCAATGTGTGTATAAATTCTGGAAGAAGATGCATTGCTATCATTTTAACATATAACTTGGATATGACAGTATTTTTTTGTAATTCACCATATTATATGTGGTGTCATTCTCATGTTCTCCTCTGCTTGGAATCACAGGTTCCAAATATTTATTTTTATTCTAAGGCAGCTTTTGCATCCCAACTTTCTAACATGCTGCCAATGAAACACACCAAAAAGAAAAATGTGTGATGAGATGAAGTTTCTTTCAGAAATTCTTGCCAAGGATAACTCCTTAAAGTTTAGTATTTCAAATTCTTAATACTATAACATACAAAAACATTACAATGACTGTCCTCTTAATGAAAGTATCTTAAGGAAGGGAGCCTTGAGGGTGGTAAACGTACATCTTTTTTTTTTTTTTTTTTTTTTTGCAGAGCACAGTGATCCATTACTGAGTGGTTCTTTAATAGCTAACGAAGACTAAGACCCCCTTAGTCTTAATTTCTTTCTAAATAGTTTCCATGCAGGTGAAATCCAAAAGGAGTAGATTTAACAAAATTAACATAGATCTTGAAAACTGGGGAATTAGCTGAAGTAGTAGTTGTACTAAGCATTAACTGCAGAACTTCAGGTCATTCACTGGACAGCTTTGATCCCAAGTTAACAACAGTCTATGTGTGAGAATCAAAGGGCAACACATATACAAAATTCAAAGTGCTTTTATTTTTCCTTCAAGTAAAGGGAGCTTTATTATTACCATTGTTAACTACTGGATTATAATCATGTGATCATTATTTCACTTATTAGTCTTTATTGTTTTAAATGAAAGCAAATAGAGAGTTTTCGGTTTTTTGTTTGTGTGTTTGTTTTAAATTTGCTTTTATCACTACCCATAATGAAAATGCTGCCCCCACGATCCTTTCTGCGACCAGGAGGAACTTAAACTGAAGTCAGTAAGTATGCTGTGCCTTCCATTCCACTTCACTGCACAGAACTGAGTCTTACATGTTGCTAGGGTTTTCCTCTCCAAGCTGAGGTGACAGCTCAGCCTACTCAAGCATCAACATGGATGCCTGAGGTTCCAGAGTCCGCCAGTAAAATCCCCAGCACCACTTTATACCATATCATGGCTTCTTTTCTTCTAGTTTCTCATCGCTGCTCTTTCATAATAAATAAATAATTTTTTAATTATTTTGCAGAGCTTTCCTTAAAGAAGGATCCACAGGCAGGGGTAGTTAGCATAATGGTTATTCTGAGGCTCTGAAGTCCCAGGTTCAATCCCCTGCACCATCATAAGGCAGAGTTGAGCAGTGCTCTGATGTTTCTCTCTGTGTCTTTCTCTCTCTGCACCTCTCTCAAAAATAAAATAAATAAATAAATAAATAAAATAATTTTAAAATTTTTTAAAAAGAAGGATCCCCAGGAAAAGTCAAAACAAGGCGAACCTCTTACTAATATTTTATGTACATAGGGTAGTTTAGTTTTATAGTTCACTTTTCCTTTGTTGCTCACATGCATTTATTTAAAAAGGTCTGACATAGAAAAAGCCTTGTGAAAGACTGAAGACTTGGCCAGCATCTCTGTCACTGTAACAGGTAGACCTTCATACATAAGAAGTTGATTGATCCCGGGGATGTCCTGTGATCCTTTTTTCCCTAGTCTCCCAGAGGCAATTTCCCCTTTTATTTTTGTCAACAACACTTCTTTTCTGTTCCTCTCCTTCCAGCTAGGAAGTACATCACTAGACAGACACAATATACCTTTTCATAAGGAAGGCAAATGAGTATGTGCCAGATGGGCTGAAGGGATTACAACATGTTTCCTGCCCCCATAGTGACTCAATGGGGCTGGTATGAGAATTTATCTTATTCAAGAAGTCAGCTTCCCCAGCAGAATTATGAGTCACAGTTCCTGGGTAGAAAGCTACTTTCCAACAGCATTTGGGTTGGGGGTGGAAGGGTGCCTTAGATGGATTAAAGTAAAGGTCATTCAGACAAGTAACACTACCAAGACTCTAAGAAGGCACCAATGTCACTAACTTCTGGGATTTCATAGATCTCTCAGTAACAGTAACAGTCACCTTTCCCCTTTTCTTCAAGGTGAAGCAGAGCATCAACCTACCTACATGGACAAATTACTTCTGAGTATACAAGCAAGTTCCAAGTTCCATTATAAAACATGCCAGTTTGTGCAAAAAAGAAAATGAAAGGATATTTTTTTTACATCTACTTAACACACACACACAGCCTACTACTTATTAATCATTATTCCAAGAATCTGGATAACAGACAAAAATGACAAGTTCATGACTTCAGACAAATGAAAAGCAGAAAAATGGGGAGAAGCAGAGAAGAAAAGAGAGAAAGAATGAGAGGAGAACAGGGATTTGGGATTTTTATACTTTAATATAAGTAAGGAAAATAATGCTGCATCAGGAAAAGATGGATGTTACAAAAAAATAAAGCAAGACAGGATAGTAGTTGGGCGGACCATTTTAGTTAAGATGGTTAAAGAAGGTCTCCAAAAGCAGATTACAGTCAAGCATATAACACAATTAAGAAAAATAAAGTTTTTAAAAAACTTTATTTATCACTGGATAGAGACTGAGAGAAATTGAGACGGGAGGGGGAGATAAAGAGGGAGAGAGACAGAGAGACACCTGCAACCATGCTTCACCACTCGTGAAGCTTTCCCCCTGCAGGTGGGGGCCATGGGCTTAAACCTGCATCTTTGTGCACTGTAGTGTGTGCATTTAACCAGGTGTGCCACTGCCTGTCCCTAAACATAAAGTGTTTAAATATGCCCAGCATATTTAAAAACTAGGTCATGGTGGCACTGACCAGGTAATGCAAACACTCAATCAAGTAGGAGAGATGTTGGTCTAAACAAACAAGGAAGTTATATCTCAACTTTGTCCCTACTGAATCTGTCCTGAGTGTTATGGATCCTTTCCTCTGTAAAGCCCAGCGGGCCAACAAAGTTGGAAGTTACCTCAATATTTCTTAGCTTTGTGCTGTACTCTGTCCTAGTTATATCCCTTCTTAAATGCTATTTTTGGTTTCTAATAAAATGCTTTAAATGGCATAGAAAACCTGAAATGCACCAGGAAAAAAAAATAATCAGATTTATAGGAGGATTTAATTTCCAAGTAAAGGACAGAGGAAGGCATATATTGAGGAAGGCTGGTTATGGTTACATGGTCAGAGATGACATTTCTGAAGGCCTCTCACAAAGAAGAGAAATTAAAGCAATAATGTTCAGGGAGTCGGGCTGTAGCGCAGCGGGTTAAGCGCAGGTGGCGCAAAGCACAAGGACCGGCATAAGGATCTCGGTTCAAACCCCGGCTCCCCACCTGCAGGGGAGTCCCTTCACAGACATTGAAGCAGGTCTGCAGGTGTCTATCTTTCTCTCACCCTCTCTGTCTTCCCCTCCTCTCTCCATTTCTCTCTGTCCTATCCAACAACGACAACAACAATAACTACAACAATAAAACAACAAGGGCAACAAAAAGGAATACATAAATAAAATAAATATTAAATAAATAAATAAATAAAGCAATGATGTTCAAAGTCCATGTCGCATGGTCTTCAGGGAAATTAGGTACAGAGAAGAATATTTTTTTAATATTTTTTTTAAATGAAGTCCTTTGGTACCCTGTATTAAAACTAGAGAACTTTGTTTGTTTTTGTTTTAATCAAGCAATTAAACCAAAAGTAAAATCCATGGAAATAACAAAGAGAAAAATTCAATTAGATGTGCAAAAAATTTCTAAGATTCTATTAATCTAAAGTCATTCCAGAATGTATAATGAAAGTACCACTGAATGGTCCTGAACAGTAATTTTGGATATGAGAAGAGAGTTGAAACAAAGGCTTTCAAGTCCCTATAAATCCATCACAGAATTCCAGTCATAACCAGAATGGCTGGTTTTAGTTATTCAAACACAACAGAGGACTTGACAACATTTTTATATGAAAGAATGAACCTAACAGCAGGTGTTTTGAGTTGTTGTGTTTTTTTTTTTCTATGTAGAAGCAATGTCACACAAAGAAGCTCATCATTATTTGCTTTTTAAGGCCTCAATAAACTTCTCCCATTACATCTGGAAAACAGAAAGAAGCAAGATTGTATTTAGCTTGTATATGAAAATGACAGAACATTCCTGTATTTTTACATAGAAGATAACTGCCCTATGTGTATTATATCCCATGAAATCTAGAAATATCACGGGGTTCCCATCATCAAAATTCTATGACTCTTATGATTCTTTGCTTACTCAGAATACAATGGAAAGAAATATAATGATATTCTCACAACTTACTTTCAGAAGGGTTAATACATTACTCTGTTTATGAGTTGCATTTTAATAGTTTATTTAAAGTCATTCACTTACCTGAGGCATCAATTTGCAAGATTCCATAGAAGTAGAGAATCACTATACACCACAGAAGTCCCATCCTGTCAAGATAAATACAAAGATGAGAGAGCTCTTATTTTTCTCAAGGGTTTAAATAATAGTCAATAAGCAATACTTGTAGCAGTGTTTACTTGTAATGCTTGTGGGGTGTTTACAATATTAGCACATTCAACTGTCAGAACCAGCTAAAAAGATAGTCATTTTTTTGTTTACATCCCCATAATAATCTCTGATATGTTTTCCATCTGGAGTTCCATTTATAGGAGCTAGGTTTGATCTTATAATTCTATTTACTCTCCTGGTGTACTTCCAACTAGAAATAGTCTAGCACTTCTCCTCAGTGATAAATAAAACCCTGGAAATACGGAATGCAGACATGATCTATAGTCCCTCACACTCTGAATTTACAGGAAGGAAAAATATAAACTTCATGACCTGCTGTGTTGACTTTCCCATTCTTAATGAAAGAGACAAATGGCAAGGCTAAAGTCCAGATTCTGTGACATTTTTAGCATTTCTGTTGATAACCAGTTGTAAGAGCCAGCTAGGAACAATAATGCCCTTTCATTTATTTACTTGTGTTATTTTTTTTTAATTCAGAAGTCTTGGATATTTAACACCTCTGTGAAATGCTTCTTTTTATACTGCCTTAGACATACCTAGCTGCTGATAAAAAAAAATTTTTCTGTAGAATTACTACCATCTAGATATTGTTGAGAAATTCCATGATTTCTGTTTCAGACACAACAAACATATAAAGGGCTCTTAAAAATAGTTTGGTAACTTGTCCAGATAATGTTTTAGGAAGTGATAAGAGACAGTATTTATACCCACATCTAGCTAACTGCCAAGTTATCATTCCTTCATTCTGGTCTAAACATTTCCCTTACAGTATTCTAAAATTTTTAGGCAGAAGAACAGATTACTGATTTGATTACTGCTAAGTCTACTACTCCAAAAATTAGACTAGGCCACGAGCTGCAGAACCATATGGGTCTACCAGTCTATAGGTCAGAGAGGCTTTTGTTAAACATGGTAATTGCATAATGGTATATAAAATGAAGGGGATTTTTGTTGTTGTTGTTGTTTACTTCCTTGTATTATAAACAAGATAAATAAGATGTTTAAATAAGATGGGTAGAGTTTATGAGAGACTGAAAATGTGTACAATAATAACTGCAATACAAAGTAAACAGAATTTTTTAAAAAAAGAGATTACTGCTACTGAAGATTAGCAAAAGAAGGATTACTACAATCATGACAATCAAAGAAGCTACTAAGGTAGCTTTTGAACTCAGACCTGTTAAAATTTTAGTGGGGGTTGTATTGTTAAATGGGAATCTGGAGAATGTTATGCATGTACAAACTATTGTATTTACTGTTGAATGTAAAGCATTAAAAAAATTTTAGAATTGAACAGAAGGAAAACATAAGGAAAGGAAAGTCAGAATGGATGATGATCAAAGATAATGAAGTGCAACATTAATGGAAATAATCTATAAGTAATTTACTTCAGCTCAAACACAGGGTATTATGTGAAACAACAAATTATTGGAAAGCAGGGAGTATCAGAATCAGTGAATATATAGTAAGGCTAGACCTAGCAGAGTAAGGATTTAGGAGTTAAAATTTGAACAAAAAATAGGGAATAAGTCAAGATTTCTTATTAGAAGAATTAAATGATCAAGTTATGCTTTATGGAGATCATTCTTCTAAGCACATATTAGATGAATTGCCACTGATTTCTGTCTCGAAATAATTTTGGCTCCTGAATTTGTCATCACAATAATTGTTATCCGCCTGGCTTTGTCTCATCTATAAAGTTAATCAGCATGCCACCTATGTCCTTGTATAAGCCATTAATAAAAGTAATTAATAATTCTGCATTAATCCTTGTCAGCAGAGGGCAACTAATATTTCATTGCAGGCACAGTAATTTCAGCCCCAATACTCAGTTATGCTAAGGCATGCTAGCATCTCAAATTGCTTTTGACTATTAAAAAAAATTGTGCACCTCTAGATTTTACCAATTTGCCTGTTTATAAGCTGCTGAATTCTAGCAGCAACACTTAGAAGACATTCTAATTAATGTGACTGAGGACCTTAATTGATATTCTCATGAGTAACTGGATTATGCCAGAGGCTATGAGAAGTCAAGTCACCAAAATAAAGCTGATTTAAGATAACCTGTGTACAGGGTCTGTTCTGCCCTGTGATGAATTAGAGAAAATGTTAATTGAAAAGAAAGTATGATTGTGCAGGGTGGTTCTGACAGTCTAAATGGACCAAGTTAGTGGGAAACAGTTGACTGGCTTGAAACCTATCAAAATAGGCTGGCTCATTTAACATCACTTTGTATTGTACCTCAGATTGTTTTTTTAACTGCCACCAGCAGATTTTTTAAATTTATAAAATGGAAATATTGACAAGGCTACAAGATAAGAGGGGTACATTTCTACAAAATGCCCACCCACCCCCAGAGATCCATATCCAATCTCCTCCCTTAATAGCTTCCCTATTCTTTATCCTTCTGGGAGTATGGGCCCAGGATCATTATGGGGTGAAGAAAGTGGAAGGTCTGGCTTCTGTAATTGCTTCCCCACTGAACATGGGCATTGATAAGTTGATCCATACCCCCAGCTTGTCTCTCTCTTTCCCTAGGAAGGCAGGGCTCTGGGGAGGTGGGGCTCCAGGACACACGGTAGGGTCCTCTAACCAAGGAAGTCAGGTTGGCGTCATGGTATCATCTGGAACCTGGTGGCTGAAAAAGAGTTAAGATATAAAGCAGAAAAATTTGTTGACTAATCATGAACCTAAAGGCAAGAATATTGCAGATGAAGATTTGGGGTCTCCGTTTTGGAAAAAGCTAGTAGGTCTGTTTTGGGTATATTCCAGAGGGCCCATGTCTTTACTAGTTTTTGCCTTTGCCTAACATCTAATATGGAGGTGGACCCAGGTTATTGTCTGAGAAGATGGTGTCATAGTTGGAAAAAGGACTAGAAAGCTGGATCAGAGAAGAGAGTAGCTCCCAAATATGAGAAAAGTATATAAATATTGTTAACTGTAAATCCCACCAATTTGATCTGGGGCCCATATTCAGCACAAGAGCCTGTGGTAACCTCTGCATCCCTGTAGGTCTGAGCTCACATTCTGTGGTCATGAGTAGGAACATTCCAGGCTGCACTAATTTTGGGACCCATCTTCCTGAGGTAGTAGGTAGAATATGTTGTCCAGCCTCCCTTCAAAAAATGGAACATTTCCTACCATTGTTTATCCACACTTTGGGCAGGGTCCTATAGGGGCCCACAAAGAGGTCCATTGTGTTGTTCCTGGTGGAGATGACCAGTGACAGTGGTGAGAGGGATCTGTTAGAGGTTTAGGCTCATCATGTCTGTGTGGGAATCCCAAGGCTCCTTGACTAGGGCCCCACGTGATGGGGTGGTCTACCAGCATATTTACTGAGATATACTTCACACACCACAGATACCATCCATTTTTAGTGTATAATTAATTAAGTATATTCATATATGACAATAATAGTTATTATGTTTTTTCCCCTGTTTTTAGATGTTGAAGAACTTTCCAAACACCCTGCCTGCCTCTGGAAAGTAAGAAACTGTAGGAAAGTAAGCCTAGGGTCTTTTCCTTCAACTAAGTGAGATATTTGAGGACTGTGCCAAAAAGTTGCCTACTTTATTTCTTAAGAGTTACTTTATTTATTTGATATGAGATCATTTCAAATAAGGGGGAGTGAGAAAAGTGATAAGCCAGAGTGCTGAAGCATGGGAGTACAGAGGATGAATCCCTAAAATAATTTTGCTAACTGAAATAAGCCAGATGAAAGAGTATGAACTCTTTTTTTTTTTTTTAAGTTGCCTTCAGCAGCTTGAGTCTGTGTGATCCCACCATTCCTGGAAGACTTTTGTTCTTTTCTTTTTAATGTCTGGTAAAAAGATACAGGGAAGGAGGAAGAAGGGAGAGACCAAACACTCCAGACCAAAACTCTTCCACTGTACCTGGAGCTTCTCCATTGCATGGTACTCGTGTGTGGTAGCTGGGAATCTGAACTCAGTTCCTCTTTTTTTTTTTTTTTTTTTTTTAACTAATATTGTGACAGTGTTTGCATAGAGGAATGTCACTGATTTTTATACATTAATTTTGTAACCTGCCACTTTACTATATTGGTTAATAACTTTCAGGAGTTTCCTGATGGATTTTCTATGTATATTATCATATCACCCTTGACCAGTGACAGTTTGAGTTCTCTTCCAACTTGTACCCTGAAATAGCTAGGACTTCTGACACTATGTTTAATAGCAAAGACAACACTGGGCACACTTGTTTAGTACCTGAGATAAGTGAAAATGCTTATGGTCTCTCACCATTGAAGGTGATGCTGGCTGAAGGTAATGTTATATTTAGATTCAACTAGATTTAGAAAGTTCCCATCTATTCCCATTTTTTGTAGTGTTTTCATCATGATAGGGTGTTGGATCTTGTCATAGGCTTTCTCTGCATTTACTGAAATCAAATTTGGTTTTTGGTTTTCCTTATTTTAATGAGATGGATAACATTTATTGATTTGCATACCTTGAACCAGTTTCTCATCCCTGTGATAAATTCCACTTGGAATATTCTTGTGTCCCCAATAGTTTGGAAGAACCTGAAAAGTATAGATATCAGTTCCTCCTTAAAGATTTTATAGAATTCACTTTATAAAACCGTCTATGCCTGGACTTTTATAATTGGGAAGGATCTTAAAAAGGTTTCCATTTTTTTTTTTACTATAATTGCTCTATTCATTTTTTCTAGTTCCTCCTGAGGTTCACTTTTGGAAGGTCTATGCTTCTAGGAACTTTTCCATATAGCTTGGTGGTATATAGTAGTCTAAAGAAATTTTGCATGATATTTTAAATTTCTGCAGTGTGTGTTGTGATATTTCCTCTTTCATTTACAATCCTATTTGAGTCTTCTCTCTTTCTGTTTAGTGAACCTGGACAAAGGTGTGTCAATTTTGTTTACCCCTTCAAAGAACCAGAGTTGATCTTTGTTACGTTATTTTTATTTTTATTTTATTTATTTCCACCCTAGTTTGTATGTTTCATACCTTATGCTTGCTACAGGTTTCCTTTGTTCTTCTTTTTCTAGCTGTAAGATGTTCAGTCAGGTTGTTAATTTGATTTTTTCTTGTTTCCTAACATTTGCCTGTATGGCTATGAATTCCATTGTTAATACTTCCTTAGCTATGTCTCAAATATTCTGATAGCTCAGATCTTCATTCTCATTTGTTTTCAAGAATATTTTAATTTAATTCTTACTCTCTCTTTTGACCTAGTAGTTGTTCTGCAATATACTAACTTTCCAAATTTGGGGGCTTTTGCTAATTTTCTGCTTCTTGTTGAATGTTAGTTTTAACTCCACTGTGTTCTGAGAAGATGTTTGGGGTGATTTCTATGCTCCAGAATTTACTGACACTGTCTGTGTGGTCTAACATATGATCTATCCTTGAGAATATTCCATGTGCATTAAAAAAGAAAGTATGTTTCCAGTTTCTTGGTGCAAAGGTTTATGATGGTGTCTAGTGGGTCTAATCTACCAATCTCTTCATTTAATCTTTTGGTGTCTTTATTAATTCTCTGCCTGGGTGATATCTGTCTACTTGTGAAAGTGGGGCATTAAAGTCTCCTACACTTGTTTTGCCACTGATGAATTTTCATAGCTCTCTCTGCAGATGTTTGACTTACTCTGATAGCCCCCATGGGGTTCACACATGTCAATAATTGTTAAGTCCTCTTGGCTGACTGATCAATGAGCATTATGGAATGCCTACCCCTACCTTTTATTACTTTTTTATTATAAAATCTATTGTATCAGATATATATATAGCTCCCCCTGCCCTTTTTTCTGGCTCTTTAGCTTGTATTATGGTTTTCCAAAGCTATAAAACTTTATCTGGAATCAGAAAATTTTATCTGGTAACAGAAAATGCCAGTGAAGTTGTGGGAATAAAGTAATTCTTTTACATTGCAGGTAGGAATGTAAATTGGTCCAGGCCCTGTGGAGAGAACTCTTAGAAGGCTAGAAATGGGCCTACCCAATGACCAGGCAATTCCTCTCCTGGGTATATATACTAATGAAACAAACATACCCATCCAAAGAGATCTATGTGTACCTGTATTCATAGAAGTACAATTTGGTTTTTTTTATATTTATTTATTTATTTCCTTTTGTTACCCTAGTTATTTTATTGTTGTAGTTATTATTGTTGTCATCCTTGTTGGATAGGACTGAGAGAAATGGAGAGAGGAGGGGAAGATAGAGAGGGGGAGGAGAAAGATAGACACCTACAGACCTACTTCACCGCCTGTGAAGCGACTTCCCTGTAGGTGGGAAGCCAGGGGCTCCAACGGGGATCCTTAGCCGTCCTTGCACTTTGGGCCATGTGCGCTTAACCCGCTGTGCTACTGCCTGTTTACAATTGTACTGCCAGAGTACAATTTGTAATAGTCAAAACCTGGAAGTAAACAAGTTGTTCAATAGCAGATGAATGGCTAAGAAATGTCTGGTATATATACATAATGGTATACTACTCAACTATTAAGAATGATGGAATCGGGAGTCGGGCGGTGGCGCAGTGGGTTAAGCGCACGTGGCGCAAAGCGCAGGGAACGGCGTAAGGATCCCAGTTCGAGCCCCCGGCTCCCCACCTGCAGGGGAGTCGCTTCACGGGCGGTGAAGCAGGTCTGCAGGTGTCTATCTTTCTCTCCCCTCTCTCTCTGTCTTCCCCTCCTCTCTCCATTTCTCTCTGTCCTATCCAACAACAAAGCAACGTCAACAATGGCAATAATAACCGCAACGAGGCTGCAACAACTAGGGCAACAAAAAGGGGGGGAAAATGGCCTCCAGGAGCGGTGGATTCATAGTGCAGGCACCGAGGCCAGCAATAACCCTGGAGGGAAAAAAAAAAAAAGAATGATGGAATCGCCTTCTTCACCTCTTCTTGGTTAAAGTTTGAAGGAGTGAAATACGCCTGAAAAGAGAAGGATGAATATGGGATGATCTCCCTTATTTGCAGAGCTTAAGAAAGAATAACAGAAAGTAGAAACATAAAGTAAAACTTGAACTGCTTTGGTGTATTGCAACAAAACAAATCTCTCTGGGGAAGGAAGACAGGGTGAGGAGTGAAAGCAGGGGGGGCTTCCAGATCCTAGTACATGATGATGGGCCTAATTTGGGGGGTGAGAATGTTTTTCAGACATCTGTCTTAGAGAGATAAGAAATTGTATCCATGAGCCAACAATTGTACTGTAAACTTATAACCTCCCAATAAAAAAAGAAAAAGAAAACTCTTAGCAAATTGAAACTGAAGCTACTTTCTCAGATCAATAAAGAGCATCTACTGAAACCTGTAACTAACATCACATCCAGTGTTGAAAGATATAAAGCTTTTCCACTCAAGTCAGGAGCCAGAAAAGATGTCTTTTCTCAATGGTCCTCTACATCACACTGAAGAAGTCTTATCCAATGCAGTAAGTAATCCTAAAAGGCCTATGGAAAAAAATAAACCTCAGTGAGCATATTTAGTAAGCTCATGGCCTATGCACTCATTGAATAAAAAAGTCAATATATAGCTACTTATACTTGGAATGAACTAAAGGAAACATGGTTTTAACTGTTTTACAATAACAAAACTAAGTGCTTTGCTCAAAGTCTAGCAAAGCACAAATAAGATCTATATACTGAAATTATATAAACTATCATTAAAGAAATTGGTGAAGAACTATATAAGTAAAAACGTGTTTATGACAGAATAGTCCCATGCTCCAATCCTTGGAACATGGTGTCTTGCCTTATTTATCAAAAGATATTTATAAATGTAATTAAAGCCACTGACTTTAAATTAAGGATGTTATCCAGATTATATACATGAGTTCAATCTAATCATAACAGCTCTAATAAATAGACAACTTTTTCTGACTAAAGTAAGAAGCAATAAAGCGATATATCAGAAATTCTAAACAAGAGAAGACTTTGATAGGTCTTTGATGTGTAAAGATAAATGTTCTCACATGTCCAGGGGGAAATTTCCCTTCCCTCTCAATTTCTTTCTGTCTCTGTCCCAGATAAATACAGAAAAAATAATTAATAAATAACAAAGTTAAATACATACATTCTAAAATGTCAAGCATTCTCAGGCCCAAGTATTTAGCCAAGAGAAATCAAAGATTTTGTTGACAAAATGAAACATGTACATGAACATTTATAGCAGTCCTACTACTAATTCCCAAACACTGGAAACAACTCAGATGCCCTTCAACAAGTCACTGGCTATGCAACTTTAGTTCATTAAAAAAAAAAAAAGAAAGAAAGAAAAGAAAAGAGAACTTTTGAGCAACACAAAGCAATGAGCTGTTGATAGCTACTTGGATGAAATTCAGAGGTATTGCACTAAATGAAAATAGTCTCAGTAGGTTACTCACTGTCCAATTCCATTAAAATGATATTCCCAAAAGGGCAAAATTAAGAGTGACAGAGAGCAGATCTGCAATTATAGGTTGTAGCAGAATAAAACTACAAAGGAAAATCACAAAAGATATGTTTATGGTATAGAATAGAGCAGTACAGAGTTGTACCTAAAAAACAAACAAACAAAAATCCCTAGATTTTATAGGATAATTAAAATATATTTTAATGTGGCATGATTTTTTCCATAGCCCCACAAATGATCTGCAAACCCTTCTAGACTGTCTAAATAAATGAAAGCTGTTTTAACCTACATATGGGTTCTATTTTCAACACCTGCTTTGAAAATAACACAGACCTGTAGTTAGATACTGAATGTTCCAGAAAATTCTAGCAGTAAAGACATGCAGAAAGATCAATGATCAATCCCAACTTTCTTCTTACCAAGCTAATGTTGCTATAACCTTGATGCAACAGAAATGTCTAAGTTCACATCTAAAAACATTAACACAATCCTCTTAGACATTGCCTTTCCCTTTCTTACTCAATAGTTTCAAAAGTGTTTGAAAATCTGAGGACATATATCAAACAATAGACCACCTGCCATCTTTAGAAGCTTGAAATAGAATTGATTTCCTTTTGTTCTGTATTATTTTGAATAGCAACATGCTCAGCAGGGTGAGAGAATAAATGTCATTATTATGTCTCATCCTTCACAAGAGAGAACTAGAACTAGGTTTTCAGTTAGATGAAAGTGAAAGAGCACTTTAGAAGGAGCACTTGGCACCACATGATATTGAACCAATGGAGAAAAGAGAGCTGAGGGATTACTCAAAGTAATCATTTAGAGTTATGATCCTGATAATATCTTGAAGATGAATTGAAGATCCACGTGTTAGATAAATATTTGTAGATACTTCTCAATGAAGATAGAAGAGTTTCCCATTGTGTCCACTCACTAGTGGAAGGGCAACTCAATAACTGAGTAGTCTGCACTAAGGAATGATAGACTAGCGTGTTGAATAAGGGTGATATAAACCGAGCTCATCAAGTCATTGGAAAGAGTGCACATGAATAGTCTTGTAAAGTACTTAGCATCATCCCATATTATAAATAATTCTGAAGGAATGATGGTTATCATGAACTCATATTAAATGATATAGTATATGTGAAATGCTTAATAAACTGGTGCTGCAGCTAATTTTGAGCTGCCATCAATATACTCTACAAAGAATTTAAATAACTTGCTTTAAGTGAACCATTGAGCACTAACTATTGGGTGAAACATGTCAAGTCCTAGTCTTTGAATGTGGCAGGTTTAAGCATAGTATTCTGTCCTCCAAATACTCTAGAGAAGGCAGCTGAATTTATAATCTGGCCTCTAACTTCTGTAAAAATCAAGATTATTACAAAGAAATGGGAATTTGAGAAAAAAGATCATAGTCCAGAAGATTCTTCTTCTCTGGTATTTGAACCCAGCATTTTGAAAATTGACCTGAAAACCTGTCTAATAGATTATGAAAGATTAAAGGATGTGACATGGGAGGAGCTTTGTAATCACAGAATTCTACACTTTTTCATGACATTTTATTATTAATTAAACTAGACTGTTTTGTTTCAATTAAATTTGATTTAAAAAAAAACCTAAAAGATTAGATATCTTAAAGTATGAAAAGAACCTGAATGGCCTTTGGGAATGCTTATAGGGAAGGGTCAAGAATGAGGTTTCCAAAGGAGTTGGGTGATAGCGCTGCAGGTTAAGCGCAGGTGGTGCAAAGCGTGAAAGACAGCTCAATGATCCAGCTTTGAGCCTGCAGCTCCCCACCTGCAGGGAAGTCTCTTCACAGGTGGTGAAGCAAGTCTACAGATGTCTATCTTTCTCTCCCCTTCTCTATCTTCCCCTCCTCTCTCCATTTCTCTCTGTCCTATCCAACAATGACGACATCATCAACAACAACAATAATAACTACAACAATAAAACAACAAGGGCAACAAAAGGGAATAAATAAATAAATAAATATTTTAAAAACGTTTATATATAGAATGAAGCTTCCCAAGTATGCTAACAGTCTACTTCTTAGAAGTCAAATGATAGCTACAATCCACTTGTAAACATCCATGACTTTACACAGTTAGTACTGTACTATTAAAGTGTTAGAAATCTATTAAATATAATGGTCATAAGAAGACCAGGAGGTGGGCAGAGGATAGAGAGCATAATAGTTAGGCAAACGTATTCTCATGCCTGAGGCTCAATCCCCCAGGATTCAAACACCACCACCACCAACCCTCCCCCACATACACACACACACCATCATCAGCCAGAGCTGAACAGTGCTCTAGTAACAAAACAAACAAAAAACAAAAACAAAAAAAAAAGAAGACTAGGAAGTGATGAACCCAGTCAAACACATTACCATGCAGGCTGACCCAAGCTCAGCTCTCTCTCTCTCTCTCTCTCTCTCTCTCTCTCTCCCCTCTATCAAAAGAGAAAGAGAGAGAGAGAGAGAGAGAAAAAAGAGGAAAAGAGCCACTGGAAGTGGTGGAGTTATACAAGCACAGAGTTTCAATTTTTAGCCCCCCCCCCGTGTGTGTGTGTGTGTGTGTGTGTGTGTGTGTGTGTGTGTGTGTGTGTGTGTGACTAATGGTTTGCAAGATTACCCACACCTACCACCAAAGTTGTCTGTCTGCCCCACTCTACAAATGATAACCACTGCAGTTCTCACAAAATCTTTAACATAGTTCTTTTAATTCTGCCTTTTTTTCCCCAAGTTAATGCCACGTAAATAAAAAATAGCTTAAAACAAAATATAGAACATGGCAGAGTCACCTTTAAGATTGGTGAAGGGAAATCTAGAATTTGATTAGTATTACAGCATTTCTTCTAATTCAGATAAATATCTGTCAAAATCTATGCAAGCCTAAACATGGAAGAGGGAGAAAACCATCACAGTACTCATATAATTTACAGTCCTAAGGCATATAAACACACAGAACCTAGACAACGGGGCTACAGTAGAATAATATCAGAGTGAGATTCAGAATAGGAGGCACCTGCTTGGGGAAATGTGATGGCAATTAAAGTTCAATTTAAACTTTAGATGAAATTATTACCACTGTAGACGCAAAAACAGTTATATCACTACATAGACTAAGATCCAAATTAATGACTTTTCTCACCATAGTAAAGATCCTTAGTCCTTTGAGATTTTCTCTCCTTAAATTTCACATAATGACACTGCCACTATTAACCTCACTTAATTCAATAGGATAGTCTGAAGATCATGATCCTGTCTGTGAGACTTGAGAGAGAGAAAGACATTATCTACACACTTTTAAAAAGGCACAAGAAGCAAAACTGTGACCAAGTAGTCAGGTTTCTCCAAGAAGACTGTGCTCTGTAACTTCTGAATCTACAGAATGGAATTTCGTTCACATCAAGAAGAATTTATTGAACACCTACAGCTGTTTTCATACACGTTAATAAAAAAAACTATAATACACAGAAGTAAGAACTCTCTTATAATCACAGACCTCACCAAGTAAGAATTATAAAAACAAAAAAGCAGAGAAAAAGAACAAGTGGTCAAATGTAATCCAATCACACAAAAAGAAAACTATTGGGTTGTCAGAATAGTCATGATACATTTGATGAACTTTTGGTGTATACTCCCAGAGGGATAAAGAATAGGGAAACTTCTAAGAGAGGGATATGCAACACTGGTGATGGGAATTGAATTGCATGTAATTGTACCCCTCTTATCCCATAATCTTGTCAATCATCATTAAGTCACCAATTAATAAAAATAATAAATAAAGAAGGTGCAATTAAAAAAAGGAAAAGAAAACATAGAAAAGGGGCCTGGGAAATGGTGTACCTAACTGAGTGCACACACATCACAGTGCAAAAAGGGGCCTGGGAAACGGTGTACCTAACTGAGTGCACACACATCATAGTGCAAAAAGGGGCCTGGGAAATGGTGTACCTAACTGAGTGCACACACATCACAGTGCAAAAAGGGGCCTGGGAAATGGTGTACCTAACTGAGTACACACACATCACAGTGCAAAAAGGGGCCTGGGAAATGGTGTACCTAACTGAGTGCACACACATCACAGTGCAAAAAGGGGCCTGGGAAATGGTGTACCTAACTGAGTGCACACACATCATAGTGCAAAAAGGGGCCTGGGAAATGGTGTACCTAACTGAGTGCACACACATCACAGTGCAAAAAGGGGCCTGGGAAATGGTGTACCTAACTGAGTGCACACACATCACAGTGCAAAAAGGGGCCTGGGAAATGGTGTACCTAACTGAGTGCACACACATCATAGTGCAAAAAGGGGCCTGGGAAATGGTGTACCTAACTGAGTGCACACACATCACAGTGCAAAAAGGGGCCTGGGAAATGGTGTACCTAACTGAGTGTACACACATCATAGTGCAAAAAGGGGCCTGGGAAATGGTGTACCTAACTGAGTGCACACACATCATAGTGCAAAAAGATCTGAATTCAAGAATCAATTCCCTTCCTGTAGAAGGAAAATTTCACAAGAAGTAAAGCAGTGCTTCAGTTATCTCTCTGTCTCTCCCTCTCTTTTTTATTACTTTTTATTTATTGGTCAGAGACAGAGATAAATCCAGAGGTAAGGGGAAAGAGAGGAAGAGAGAGACACTTGCAGACCTGCCTCACCACTCATGAGGCTTTTCCCCCTACAGGTGGGGGCTGGGGGTTTGAACCTGGATACTTGCACATTGTAAGATGTGCACTCAGCCAGATGCACTACTACCTGGCCCATCTCTCCCTCTCTAACTCTCCTTTCCTTCAATTTCCTTCTATATCTATCAAAAATAAATAAGTAGCATATATTAAAAAACAAAATAATAAAATTAAAAAAAATATAACATGTTAGAAAATCTGACAACCCAATATTATATATAATAGTAATTAATCACTCTGCCAAAGAATTACCTAGTCAAATGATTTTGTAAAATAACAAATCATCAGACAAGGTTTTTATCCAACTTCATACTAGCTATCAAAATCAAGCAAAATCTACCACAGTTGTGGGCCCCAAAAAACATGCCTAAAATGGACTTCTTCCACCCTAAGATCCCTAATCTCATCTGCTCTGTTCCTTCCTACTTTTTGGTTCCTGTTCATTAACCATTTTGTCTCACTTTATGTTTTTCCACCTTCCAGACTCCAAGCTTCATATGCTACAATGATTCCATCCTCACTCCTCTAGGCAGATGATCTCACCAACATGTCCTGAAGCCTCTCCTCTCCTCTTCAAAGCTTTACCCCATTAAAGAAAGATAGATAGGCTCGGGGTATAAATCGACCTGTCCACATGCAAATCCAGTGAAAAAGCAATTACAGAAGCTAGAACTACTACCTTCTGTACCCCCAAAACAACTTTGATCCATACTCCCAGTGGGGAAGAATGATATGAGGAAGAAGGTAAACAGGGCTCTGAACAACAGCTCCATCAGGTCCCAGAGAGAGAGGATGAAAAGGGGAAAGATATTTCAATGTAGTAATAGGATTATGTGTGGCCTGGAGTGGAAGAGAGGACCTGGAATTAAAAGAGAGTAATTATGTAGAAATGTAGACAGACAGATGAAGAGATGACAGTTAAGCCATGTCTGCAACCTTGGGAGAATCACAGTGGTTTGCAGTGAAGGGACTTGGAATTCAGAACTCTGGTGATGAGAACAGTATAGAATTTTACCTCTGTTGAAATGCAATTTTGTAAATCAATATTGAATAATTAATAAAAAAGTAACATATCATTTATCTTTTACTCAGAAATTCACAAAACACAATAGAATTTTAATGATTCATGTAGTCTACAAAGTAAATACTGTGTTTGACATGACTTTATTTAATTGATTCATTTGATATGTTTGGTAACCTAGGCTTACAAGACCAGTCTTGTAAGCTTTAGTAATAAAATTTCACATCACTTCAAAATGTGTTACCACACTGCACCCACTACCAAAATATAAATACCCCCGAATAAAGTCCATTAGACCTCCTCCCTCTATACAGCTTTGACCCTGCTTGTCCACTCCCATTCTTTTTGGTAACCTCAGTTTATGTAGTGCACATCCAAAGGCTTGACTTAACTAGCTTTTCTTTTCTCCTTGCTTTGTTTCTGTTTACTACAGATGAATAAGATCACTTAGTGTTTTCCATTTATATAAGTCCTTCTTAGTATTTCATGCTTACTGGTAGTGAATCCCTTTAACTTTCGTTTGTCTGAAAAGTTTTTGTTCATTCTTTCAAAGCTGATAGCCTAACTGCATATAGAATATTCTTTGTCCTTTTTTTTACCCTCCCCTTTTTTATATTGGGGAGATTAATGATTTACTATAAATAGAATACTACTCAGCAACTAAGAATTAATTCATCTTCTTCACCTCATCTTAGATGCAGCTTGAAGGAATCATGATAAGATATGGTAAGATAATCCAGAAAGAGAAGAATATAGAAAGTTCTTGATTAGAGCTCTTTTCCATTCAGAAATTTGAACATAATATGTCAGTCCATTCTACTCTTTAGAGCTTCTGTTGTGACATCCACTAAATGTCTTATGAAAGTTCTTTTATAGGTGATTCTTTTTTTCTTGCTGCTTTTAAAATCTTCCCTGTAGCTTTATCTTCAGCATTATGGGTCCTAGTGAATTTCAGCTTAATTTTTTCTGAAACTCAGATTTTTCTGAATATGACTGTATGTCTCCTTCCTCAGTATGAGGAAATGCTTTCCTAATATTGCTTTTTGTCCCTTTCCTTTCCTCTAGGACTACACTGGTGCAATGGTGTTTCTCTTGATATTTTCTTATAATCCCCTTATATAATCTTTATTGAATTTATTTGTCTTTTTCTTAATTTTTTAATGACTTCCTCTACTTTGTCCTCCAGCTCACCACTTCAACCTTCAGCTTCTGTCTTTCTTTTGGTGGTCCACTCTACTATATTTTTAAAAACACAGGTATGGATTTCTTTATTCTCTAACTCCCATTGTGACCTCACTCATATTTTTCTCTGACTCCTAATGAACTTCTCATTTCAGTGACTGTTGTTTGGATGATATCTTTAGTATGTTTATATTGTTTCCTCTGATATTTGAAAACGTAAGAATTGTGGAATTCTACTTAGGGAATTAAGAATTCAAGTCCCAATTTCCAGATCAATCTTTAATCCATAAAATGTGGATTTTTTTTCATAAAACGAAGGAATTTTCCACTACTAAACCTGACTTACAAGAATTGCTGAGAGGAGTCCCTCATGAAAAGCAGAAGCAAGGGGATTCTAACTTTTAATGAGATGATAAGTTTTAGAATAAAACCAGGAATACAACAACAATACTTATGTTCATAGCTGCATTATTCATAGTAGCCAAAGAGCAGCCTATATGCCCATAATCAGATGAAAGCCTAAAATTTTACAGGATATATATTACATGAAATACTACTCTGCAGTCAAAAAGATGATATTGCATACTCTGGGCAAAATGGATAGGACCAGAGGTGATAAAGCTTAGCAAAATAAGTAAAGAGATGAAAGACAACTACCAGATGGTCTTAATAATATGTGGACTATAGAGATCTATATTTATATAAACTTACCAAAAAAAATCAAAAAGAAGAAGGAGAAAGAGAAGAAGAAGGAGGAGGAGGAGGAGGAGGATAAGAGGGAGAAGAAGAAGCAAGCAAGCAAACTGCATACAAGACTTGAGAAAAATATGGTAGTTATCTTTGGGACGTGACAATACAAATTGTGGTTGTGGGTAGTGTGGAACTAAACACTGTAATCTTGTTACAAGCTACTAATAACAAATTTAAAATATATATTCAATAAAAAAGATGTGAACGTTTTCTAAAATTACACAGAGTATATACTGGTTACCCAGAGGGCATTGGGATTCTGGTACATGATGGTGAAAAAGGACCTAAGTTAGGTGGGAGATGTTTTGAAGATACCTATCACAGGAAAATAAGCAATGGTGCCCCATACATAAATAACTGTACTGTAAACCATTAACCTTCCAAAACAATATTCGAAAATACTAATACTAAGTACTTTTCAACATCCTACCCCTCCCTCTGAAGTCTTTCCTTGTTCTCTCTTATCTTGCTGTTAATGACATGTAGGCCATTACTTTTCTAAAAACTCTAAGCAGGCATTTGGACATAAGAGACTGGAGAAAGCTCTGCCCTAATCTATTTTATTTAAGTTTTTACTTTTCATTCCCCCCTTTTAGACAAGAGCTCTAAGTTTGTGCTCACAGTACAGATAGTCTAAATGAACATGCACACAAAACAACTTCTCGTTAGTAAAAAACATATCCTTGACCATTGTCAAACTCTGTTCAGGTTTCCTGTTGATCATTTTAAAACTTTATCCTTAGATGATTTGGCTAATTTATGTGAACCCTAATGCCCTTATAGATAAAATAGGGTATATATATATATATATATATATATATATATATATATATATATATAATTTTTTAATTCACAAACTACTAAAAGAGTAAAATTAGATAGTATTATGAAAAAATGTTACATAAGTTGAAGTGTTAAAGATAAGAAAGTGATACTTTTATTTTGCAAATGTACTCCCAGGCACAGTAGATTACTGAGCAAGCTAAGGACCATCCAGTGGATGTCATCTCTGCTAGGAGTGGTTCTAAACAGATGTCACTTCATTGAGTGTTGACTGTTTCATGATCCACTACCTAATAATTGAACCTGTCTTCAGAAATTAGATTTGACTAGCTGTAAGTCATTCTCAGTCTCATAATTCAGTCAGTTGCCCTTTCACAAGACAGCATTTCCCTGCATCATGCCCTTAAACACCATTTCTCCCATAAAAATAATCAGCCGGCTAAAGACCACCTGGCAGACTAGGACCCACCTGCACACCTGTCCAGGGACCTGCAGTCTAAGCTATGCCTTACAGATGCCGTAGCACTCAGGAGCTCCTAATGCTCAGTTACACAGTAAACAGAAGAGATGAATATGGGCTAGTCCTGTTTCGTGTATCAATTAGCTGTTTGACTTTGAATATGCACTTTATTATCACAGTGTCTCAGTTTTCACAGCTAGTTTCTTTCAAATGAGTCAAGGTCACAGTTAAATTGGAGCATTCACAGAAGATGTATGATGTACCAAATCAACACTGTGCCGATTGTGAGAAAACACAGAGGCAGCAGAACAGGCTCCAGCCCCATGCATTCTGTCTGTTGGAGAGTATGTTTCATTAGGCATCCTCCTCATCCTCAATCTTGTCCCTGAAAACACACTAATAATAGATAAAGTATGTTGGGGGAGGATGGTGCACCTGGTTGGGTAAACATGTTACAATGCACAACGACCTGGGTTCAAGCCCCCAGTCCTCACCTGTAGGGGAAGAGCTTCACAAGTGGTAAAGCAGGCCTGCAGGTTTTGTCTCTCTTCTCCCCCTTCCTTCTTGATTTGTGACTCGCTCTATCCAATAAATAAAGAAAATAATAAAAAAAAATTTTAAGTGTGTTCTTGGGAACCCACATAATTCAAAACTCTTGAGGAAGTCTCTGAGTGTGTGTGTGTGTGTGTGTGTGTGTGTGTGTCTGTGTCTGTGTGTGCATGTGCGCAGTGTGTCAGAGGCAGAAAGAAGAAAGGGTGAAACTCCAGAGCATGCCCTGATCACAATGTTTAGTGTCTATCACATTGTTTTGCAATGCCAGAAGTTGAAACGAAGTATGCCTATAGGCAAAATGTACATGCTTTGCTGCTCAGACACCTCTCGGCCTCCCCCCGAAAAGCTAAGAAATCTTAGAGAAAAAGTCATCTCTTTGTCTCTAAAGTGTTAAGGAAAAACCCCGCATGAACTAAAACTGAGGAGGTCTGTGTGAGTCTGTGTCCCTTCTGAGAAAATTCTATGACTTCATTCACTGATTTTTGGACACCAGGATCATCCTGACAGATGGCAATGTGCACCCACCAGTTCCTTAGTCTGGGATGTGACCTGTGTCTACTAGATCATTCTAAAAAGTGGGAAGGGTTTGGGGGACACTGACCACAGTTCTTTACATATACAGTTGACATTTGGTGACTTAATTCCAAATAAAATAAGAGAATGCAACCCCCTTCCATCAGGATAAGAATGAGTTAGAATTTGCTACTGCTATTATCTGCTGATCCATAAACCATCAGAGACTCAAGTGACCCTAATTTCAACAAGTGTGTCTTATCTTCACTACGCAGCTACTTCAAAACAAACAAACAAACAAAAAAACACAGTGCCCTCACAGAGGTGCTCAAGCAGATTTAAGTATTTAATATGAGGTTTTAAAATGATTTGACAAGAAAATTGAGCAAGAAGGCAGAACATATACAAAAAAAAAAAAAAAAAAAGGCAAAATACAAGCAGGATATTTTGTTGCTTTACCTTAAGTCCTTCAGAGCGTTTTCCAAATGTTGTGGAATACAATACCTGAATACCTACTATGTGATTCTTCTGTGCCAAATGAAACTAAGTTGGCATCTCTAATATGTTCATCATTAATTACAGCCATTTGGATAAAAGTCTGCTCATTTAATTAAAAGCTCCAATCTCTGACTCTGCCATATATTGGGTTATCAGAAAAACTCTGAACAGGTAGTACTTTGAAATATAGCCATTCTTAACAGAAAAAAAAATGTATTTAAGGAGAACTTAAAGCAAACCTTACATTTTTTTTTATTACCACTGAACATAGAATAGGGAGAAAAATTTGTTGAAAAAATCCAATCACGTGACTATTATCTTACAGTTTCAACATCCCTAAGACCATAGATTAAGGGCAGCAATTAGGAAGAAAAATGCATTCTACACACCACGTTAAGGGCATATATCCCTTGGAGCAGGTCATCCAATCAATGCATGGCTACCACGTTCTGTTCTAGGCAGCAATAGCAGTGATTACAGAATTAAATAGGGCCTTACATGCAATGGGGCCATGGAAGCATGTTCCATTATTCCCATGTGGCCAAGAAGGGAAGTTCTTATTAGCACACACAAATATTTTTAAAACACGGTCTGTATGTGTATGTATATAAGCACTTATTATTCACAAAGTTTTTATATGTATATGAATATCTATGTATATGACATGCAAAAACCTCTGAAAACTTTCAGAAGCTCGATATGCAATATCAACCCCATTTTATGAAAGTAGCAATTTTTCCAGACACAAAAATGGTAAAGCTTTTGTCTAAAATGCATTGTTCAAAAACCAAATATAAATATCTTCCCATTATATACTCTCTCACTGCTTATGTTCTTACTTTAAAAGTTTATATACACTTTGCCCATATTTGGAAGCTGCTCTCTGTCCTGATCTAGCTTTCTTGTCTTATTCCCAACACTCACAATATCTTCCTAAACAGCATTTTTAGCCCACATGCAGGTTAACTATCACATTCAGGCAAAAGTTAGAAAGTCATGGGCCCCTTGGAATATACCTAAAATAGACTTCCTAGTTTCTTCCAACATGAAGACCCCAAAAGTTATCTGTTATATTTTTTACCTTTATGTCCCTGATATTTAAACAATTTATTCTGCTTTATATCTTAATGCTTTTCAGCCACAAAGCTGCAGATGCTACCATGACACCACTGTGAATTCCTTGGGTAGACAACCTCACCAATGTGTCCTGGAACCCCACTTCCCCAGAGGCCTACCCCACTATGGAAAGGTAGGAACAGGATGGGGGTATGGATTGACCTGTTAACACCCATGTCCATGGGGGAAGCAACACAAAGACCAGACCTTCCACCTTCTGCATCCCATAAAGAATTTTGGTTCATATTCCCAGGGAGTTAAAGAATAGGGAAGCTTCCAATGGAGGGAATGGGATATGGTACTCTGGGAATTGTATGGTGGGAACTGTATGGCATTTACCCCTTAAGCCACAATCTTGTCAATCATTATTAAATCACTAATAAAAAAAATACTAGACAAAAAAATTAAAAGTTTGCATTAGATCACTCCAGTGAGGGGAGTACATAGTTTATATGTTTAAGGTTCCAGGTTTCATCAGTGACATTGTATTATGTCTGAGCAAAACTGTGGTCCTGGTGTCTCTGTCTCTCTGTCTCTCTCTCTCTCAAAATTAATAAGTAGATTACTAAAGCTTGTGACAGAAACATGGAATAAGAGAAACCATATATGAGTCTAAATGCCTAACTCTTTTTTTTTCAATCATTTTATAGGAGTTAAATGGTTTATAGTCCAGTTGTTGACATCTGCATACTATTTCTCATCTCTTGTGATAACTGTCTGCAAAACCCTCTAGACTCCCAACTTAGGTGAGCACACAGTCTTCAGTTTTTATCACACTCTAAAAAAACATCCCATATTGCTCCATGCCATCATTGATCCATAGCTGTCTCCAACAAGAGGTCCTGAATGTCTGCCTTGGCCCTGAGAATTTTAAATAAGAATTCAATGAGAGATGCTAGTAAGTGGTTCTGTAATTGTCTAGGGGCGGATAAAACCTTGGTAGAATAATAAACATATCAATATGCTGGCAACATGAATGATCCTGCAGCAAATTACAACAGGACACTTCAACTCCAAAGCCTAGGGTGGCACATCTGCATAATTAATCTCACTTTGCTATATCCCTGCAGGGTCAGCAACACTGGCGTTCTGCAGCAGAAATTAATGTCTTATTATTTCATCCCCTTTGGTGTGTTTCTTTGGATTCAGGAAAATAGTATCAGATGAAGCAGCTCTGTTGACACACAGAGAGAAAGCTTTAATAATAATTTAAAAATTTCTCACATAAATCCTGGTTAGGTACACACGAGATGAATTAAATGTACAGTCCATATGTACCTAGTAAAGAGAGAAAGACAGTCACGAAGTATTTATTTTCTTTTTTTAACATCTATTTATTTAGTCCCTTTTTGTTGCCCTTGTTTTATTGTTGTAGTTATTGTTGTTGTTGTTGAATAGGACAGAGAGAAATGGAGAGAGGAGGGGAAGACAGGCGGAGAGAAAGACAGACACCTGCAGAACTGCTTCACCGCTTGTGAAGCGACTCCCCTGCAGGTGGGGAGTCCGGGGCTTGAACCAGGGTCCTTATGCCGGTCCTTGCGCTTTGCGCCACGTGTGCTTAACACGCTGCGCTACCACCCGACTCCCTTAAGTATATATTTTCTTGAATTAATTGGGATAATCTGAAATTTCATATTGATCTCTATGGTCCAGCTTGGGGTTTTACAGAAGGATATCAGGAAATTGCATTTTACTATTATGGAAGCATTTTAGAGAAACCCTAGAATATTAGTACTGGGTGAAGGACTAGGCTACAAAGACACTTCTTACAAGACTTCTAAGGAGTCTTTAGAATGCTAGTGCACACTGAAACTGAGGAATCACTTACAATACTCCTCAAACTTAATTTATTTTAAGAAACCTTGTTTAAAATATCTTCAATCATTAGAATTCTTGACACAGTTTAGAAATGCTGACTAAAGCTTTTTATTTATTATATTTTTTATTGCACTGGAATAAGACACTCTTGCAATAAAAATAAACCTTGCAAAGTTCCTATAAGTTCTCTCATGGGGAGTATTAAGAAAATATTTTAGTGAAGTAAGGGTCATGAATTCTTAACCATGAGGGAAAAAATAGGGAATTCAAATCAATTTTCTAATTTACTAAGCTATCCCTGGGGCAAAGTGATGAAGTAACAATATAAAAATGGCTGGCTAAAATGAGACATAAGACATTCTGGTGGATCTGATGGTAATGCTATGCTCTGACAGTATGTTTAATTGGAGTTGGTTATGACTAATTTTTCTAGCACTTGGGATACTTTAAGAAGTATTACCAAATCAGAACATAAGACACCACAGAGAAAGAGTCAGAAAACTAAAGACAAATCGTATTTCTCAGAATATGAAAGAAATCAGCAGGAGGCCGAGTGGTGGCACACCTAGTTAAGAGAACAGATTATCAAGCTCAAGAACCCAGGTTCCCACTTGCAAGGGGTCCACTTCATGAGCAGTGAAGCAGGTCTGCAGGTGTATCTTTCTCTCTCCCTCTCTATCTTCCTCTCCTCTATCAATTTCTCTCTGTCCTATCTAAATGAAAATTAGAAAGAAAAAAGAATGAAATCAGCACACAGGAGATTCAATAAATAGCCTTTCTACCTCCATGACTTTAATATACACTAGAAAAATTATAAGTACTATTTTTTTAATTGGTTTGCTCTTCTCTTAGAGAGAGTGTGTGTGAGAGAGAGAAAGAGAAAAAGCATGTGTTCATTAGACTGGCCCCCCAAACAGTAGCTTTTTTCATGTATATTCATCCCCTGATACTTGAAAAACAGACTAAAATCTTGTTCTCCAAAACCAAAAGAAAGATGTTTACCAACCCACAAATAAGAAAGCTTTAAAAGCCTTAGTTAAGTTTTGGATGCTATCAAGACACCTGTAAAAGCTGACTGATGACAAGGACCAAATCAATTTTCCCACAGAGCACATCTTCATTCTGTTTCCCTCATGCCCTTCATATGACATTCTGAATCCTACAGAAATGACAGCAAGCCAGTTTTTTGTTTGTTTGTTATTGTTTGCTTTTCTTTCTTTTTTGTACCACTCCTCACCCAACCAGGACTACAGTTGTTGGTACACATACAGATGGTGCTATAAATCACACAGCCCGCAAGCCTCAGGCCTCTTAATCATTTTCTCTGCCTGGAATGTCTAGCATTACCCCTACTCATAAGTACAAACAATGCCCATCCTTCATGATTTATTTACAACATCATTTATTTCATGAAACATCTCTGCTTCCGTAGCCAAAGGTCATTTATCCCCTTTCTATATAAAATTCTCTTCTGCTCACATCAATACAATCCTTTACCTTGAACTACAAGTAAGTGTATATTTTTTCTGTTGAAATCCTTAATAATAGCATCTACCCTGGTAATGTTAGTTTGTTCTGATGCATGGAATGTGAGTCAAATGACTGTGGACTTCCAAATAGAGTAATTCCATTGGCTGTTGCGCAGTCCAAGCAAACACTTATTTAAAGTATTTCATTTGTCTCCCATACCTCTAATCGCTCAGTAATCTTTTTCCAGTTAATCTTTCAGGAAGTCTTTTCTCCCTAAATTCTGTCAGGCAATTTACAGCAATACTCTGTGACCATTATCTGTTTTATCACTGTAGGGTTTGATCTGGGCTTATGAAACATCCATTTGCATTTATCATGTATAAGATGGCATTTCAAAAAGGGGCCAGTTAGCTCTTTCCAAAACATTCAAAGGACTCTTGAGACTAGCCCTAGAATAAGACCTCATTCAGTGACATGTTGCTTCATTCAACATTACTTTTTGATCTGGGTGAAATCCAGAACATGGCTACTGCTGAGGAAAATTTTCTTTCTTTTTTTCTTTTGTTTCCTACCTGTTTATGTTCCAGTGGATATGAGTGCTTATAACTGCCATTCTCAACCCTTCTGAAGCTCTAAGGAAACATTTATTTAAACAGGAAGTGCTTTCTAAGAGGAATTTACAGGCATTCCTTTGGTTCTTCCAATCATCCTCAATGCCTTAAGTTTGGAGTTTCTAAGCCTGAAGCAAGATCTGGGTCAGGAGAGACAGGTATAAGTAGGAACCAGAAGAAAACAGAGAGTGGAGAGATAATAAACCAAGCCAAAAGTATGTGTGGATACAAGGAAACTGAGAGGCATTTAACTGTGGACACAAAATCGGTTCACTTATTCAACAAATATGTTTCAAATTCCTAGTATACATGAGGTGTGTTACTCAGCTGAAATAACGCATGCATTGAGAGCCTACCTAGTACTACTTTTCATGTCTCATTTTACTTTGCATTCACAACACTTATTCATAAAGGAATATAATTTTCCTGCTTTACAGATGAAAAAATTAGGTGCAAAAAAGGTGGAGTGTCTTACTCAAGATATCACAGTAATCAAATAGCAGAATCTGGATTTAAATATGGTTCTCTGATTACAGCAGATTGCCTGCATTGACTCTTTTAAATCATACTTCCTCATGCCCATGACAGGCTATAAAACAAAACACAAGAAGAAAAGTGTTCTGTATTTCATTCTCTGTATTTTAAAAAGATAACCCAAAAGGTCAACAAAGCAATGTTAAGTGTTGATGAAGTAGAGGTTGTAGAAAAAGCTCATCTACATTAGTAGAATCCCTGAAATATAAGTAAAAAAAATATTTCACTGGAAAAGTGGTTTTCATTACTTTGAAAGTAATGGAGTGACACAAATGAGATGTTTCCGGGAACTGCACTGACTAAGCTTATTTGTAATTAGTGTAGCATCACTTGTGTAAGTGGGGAGACTACATGCAAAGGTTTTTTTCAAGTTGTTTTCTCAGTCAGTTTCTCAAGAAAACACCCTTGCTTTTCAAATCTTATGCAAACAGATTCCAGTTTCTAAGGATGGGCAGGATATTGAAATCTCAAAGAACAGTTCCTTATTACATTATTGGCGTGCTAAAATGCTAACAAGTAGTGACTTTCAAGGGAAGACAGCAGGGATAAAACAACAAGTTAGTGTTGTTGTTTTTTTTTCTCTCTTTTTTCCTATTATTTATTTAGAGACAGAGAGAGATTGAGAGGTGTGGGGAAAATGGGGAGGGAAAGAAAAAGAAAGATACCTGTAGCACTGCTTCATCACTCATTATGCTTTCCACCTTGCAGGTTGGAGACCAGGGATTTGAACCTGGGCCTATGTGCATTGTAATAGGTGCATTCAGCCAGGTGCACCACCACCTGGGCTCCAAGGAACTACTGGTTCAAGGAGATACTTTTAGCTAAAGAAGATAGAATTGTTTTAGAGATGTATGGCAATATGGTTGTAACAGTGGAGATTGTCGCAAAATTACACACTTTAAAAAGGTTAAAATGGAGGGGCCAGATGGTGGTGCACCTGGTTGAGCACACATGCTACAATTCACAAGGACCCTGGTTAGAGCCCCTGTCCCCACCTTCAGGGGGAAAGCTTTGTGAGAGGTGAAGCAATGTTGCAGGTGTTTCTCTGTCTCTCTCACACTCTATCATCCCCTTCCTTCTTGATTTCTGACTGTGTTTATCCAATAAATAAATAAAGTTTTTTTTAAAAAATGCAGTTAAAAATGGGAAATTGAGACTTGCATGATAACTGACCTGGTGAATTTACTTTGTCAAACACATGACCCAGATTGAACTCAATCTCCAGGGCACTAAAGGAAATTTTGGTGCTGTTCCATCTTTCCCTCTCCCCCTCCATCTCACTCTCTTTATATGAAAAATAAAATTAAATTAAATAGGTCAGAGTGATGAAGCCCCTTAATGACATACACATTTTTCACCACACAAAGAAATAAAGAATACTAAGATCCTAGAATTTTTTAAAATCAGGTTCTATGGAGAAGGTACATAATTTTATACTAGGACAAACCCCAGCTATATCTCTTACTGATCATAAACTCAGAAGAAAAAATTAGACTTTGGTTCTGAAATGCATTTGCTAAACATGCTAAAGTCTATCCTCTCCTTTATAAAAGCAAGTGCAACATTAAAATAAGAGGCTTATTCTTCTTGTATGGAACTTGAAGGACTCATGTTAAGTAACATAATTTGGAAAGAGAAGAACAAATACTGGATGATCTCACCCAAAGGTACAAAGTAAAAAACAAAGAAACGGAAAACACATGGTGAAACCAGGACTAAGTAGAGTGTACTACACTGTTTATTTATATAAATAAAGGACTCTGGGGTAGGTCAGGGAGGTGGGTGGGGTGGGGATGAAAGGAAGAAATGATGGAGAAAAATTTGAGTGAGATACCTACCACAGGGACATGAGAAGTTGTACTCATGCATCACAAACTGTCCTGTAAGCCATTTCTTTATGGACCAAGCAGTGGTGCACCTGGATAAGTGCTCACATTACAGTATGTAAGGACCCAGGTTCAAGTCCCTGGTTCCCACCTGCAGGTGGAAGGCTTTACAAGTGGTGAAGCAAGGTTGTAGGTGTCTCTTTGTTTCTCTCCCTTTCTACCTCTCCCTACCCTCTCAATTTCTCTCTATCTCTATCTAATAATAAACAAGAATACATTTTTTGGGAGTCGGGCTGTAGCGCAGCGGGTTAAGCGCAGGTGGCGCAAAGCACAAGGACCGGCATAAGGATCCCGGTTCGAACCCCGGCTCCCCACCTGCAGGGGAGTCGCTTCACAGGTGGTGAAGCAGGTCTGCAGGTGTCTATCTTTCTCTCCTCCTCTCTGTCTTCCCCTCCTCTCTCCATTTCTCTCTGTCCTATCCAACAACTATGACAACAACAATAATAACTACAACAATAAAACAACAAGGGCAACAAAAGGGAATAAATAAATAAATAAAAATTAAATTAAAAAAAAGAATATATTTTTTAAAAACTATTTCTTCAACAAAATGGCTTAGAAATGCCAAAGTTTTGAGTATGAGAATAACGAGTAGCCAATAATTTATATTTACACTAAAAGGCTGGAATTTCCCAGAAGCATGCCATGGTAATACTGTAAGAACATATAGGTCATACACTGTCGGCATGGTAAAAGATAGCATGGTAGCTGAAGAGTAAGGGAACTCACAGGACACCAAGGTAATGTAAAATAAGTTGTCAGATCAAAATGGACAAAATTACTGCTTCCTCTGCTAGCATTATTAATAAGAGAAAGAAGAAAATCTTTCTTTTCTTTTTGCTTTATGAATAACTGAGACCTTACACACACACACACACACACAGACACACACACACACACACACAATTTCACCATCCTAGACCACTTTTTCATTCAACAGAAGGACAGAGAAAGAAAAAGGCCCATAACATCAAAGATTCCTTCACAGCCACAGCTCTTTCCATGTGGTGCTGAGGCTTGAACCAGGATTGTGTATATCACAATGCAGACACTCTCCTTGGTGAATTATAGCAGAAAAAAAGTTCCCTTAAGTAAAAGCATCAGAAAAATCCTCTGTCAATATACTACTTGTTCCTAATTCTGTACAAATGAGTCATAATCTCAAAACAGAATAGTATGGCTCCTTGGAATAGGACAGAGTCTCAATTTACCAAGAGGTTCTGGGTCATTTCCAGAAATAAGTTTGAAATTATTGAGAAGCAAGAATTATGCATAGATACACAAACGGACAAACACATAATAAAGCAAATATTATATAGTATTAGTAGACATCATGTTTATTATGATACATTTCCAACTTTATTATATGGTTTCAAATTTCCTTAGTAAACTGTGGGGGAAATAATTACATAATCCTATAAAAATCCCTTGAAGTGAATATAATATGCAGTTTTTCCTGCTTCAACTTGCATTAATCCTATTTGCAACATAATTACTAGATTCAGATTTTTCCATGGTTATATGTATGCATTTATTTTTATTAAAATTGAGTAATTTATAGTCTACAAGCTGCTTTTTTTGCTTTTTTTACTATCTTTATTTACCTACTGGATACAGACAGTCAGAAATTGAGAGAAATGGGAAGATAGACAAATAGAGAAAGAGGCCTGCAGCACTGCTTCCTCACTTAAGTCATTCTTATTTTTTCCATATTAGTGCATACATTATTCTTCTTAATGGCTAAACAGAATTCCTTTCATTATCCATAGTATAGCATGTTTAACAACTAACAAATGCCATTATGACTATATACAAAATTTTGTACATTTCATGTCAGAGAATGTTCCGTTTGAATTGATGTTTTAAAAAGTACATATGGTGGGGAGTTGGGCAGTAGCACAGTGGATTAAGCGCATGTGGCGCAAAGCAAACAGACCAGTTTAAGAATCCCAGTTCGAGCCCCCGGGTCCCCACCTGCAACGGAGTCCCTTCACAAGTGGTGAAGCAGGTCTGCAGATGTCTACCTTTCTTTCCTCCTCTCTGTCTTCCCCTCCTCTCTCCATTTCTCTCTGTCCTATCCAACAAGGACAACAAGAATAACTACAACAATAAAACAATAAGAGCAACAAAAGGGAATAATAAGTAAATATTTTTTAAAAATACATATAGTGCCCAATACCTACCCTGAAAACCACAGGGAAAATCTGAGTTGCTTCTAGTGACTAAGGGGCCTAACAGCTCCCTAAAAGAAAAGTGAAACTCACAGAATTCCAGGACATAGTCTAACTCAACAGCTGGCACCTTAATGACTAGACAGTGACAATTATCAAACATATGTTCATTTGCTAACCACTAGACAAACTAGTGTTCAAACATCAACCAGAATGAATCCTGGACCAACTTAAAATTGTTATCAGCTTGACAGTCCCTTAGATCCTCTTCCTAACAACTTGGATTATCTTAGTTCATATGCCAAAGCAAAAGAAGAAGAAAAAAATTGGGGGTTCAGGAGCAGGTTAAGCGCACGTGGCGCAAAACACAAGGACAGCATAGGGATCCCGGCTCAAACCCCCGGCTACCCGCATGCAGAGGAGTTGCTTCACAAGTGGTGAAGCAGGTCTGCAGGTGTCTATCTTTCTCTCCCCCTCTCTGTCTTCCCCTCCTCTCTCCATTTCTTTCTGTTCTATCCAACAACAACATCAGTAAACAACAACAACAATAATAACCACAACAACAATAAAATAAAACAAGGGCAACAAAAAGGGAGAAGGGTAGTCTCCAGGAGCAGTGGATTCCTGGTGCAGGCACCAAGCCCCAGTGATATAACCCTGGAGGAAAAAAAAAATGGAACAAAGGCAAACAACTTTTATATGTAAACATACTGATGTTAGCAAGAAAGTTGAATTATTAAAAAAAAAAAAACACTAAAAACCAAACAAGCAAAGCAGAGATATAGGGAGCTAGGCCCTTTGATGACACAGCCTCACATAGTTTTTTAAATTTTATTTATTTTTAATTATAATAGAGATAGAAATTGAGAGGGGAGGAAAAAACAGAGAAGGAGAGAGAGAGACCTGCAGCCTGCTCCACCATTTGTGAAGTTTCCACCTCATGAGTGGGGACCAAGGGTTTGAGCCAAGGTCCTTGTGCACAGTTACATGTGCATTTTACTGACTGTGCCGCTGCCTGACCCGAGTCTTCTATATTTTAACAAGTACTGGGTCCCTCAGTGTGCAAAGTGAAAAAGAAAGTGTCAAAGTAATAGCTGTAAAATAGTCATCAAACATAAGGTTTCTCTGGTTACTTGTATAAGATAGCTGTTTAGTATGGAATCTATTTAAGAAAATATACTACTGAAAGTGTAGCAACTTGATCCAAAACCACAGAAGACCATACAAGACTCTGGGTCAACCACAGTTAACAGAAAACACAAACACTGAGATGTCATGATCGATCCAAAGACAATTAGTTGTTGGAAGTACTCAGACAGCTATAATCCAGAGTCAGTGAATTTTAGTTACTGCATTTGTGGGAAACCCACACTTACTAAATGAATCACTAGGAACTGAAACTTTAAATTTTCATCATTCTCCATGACATAAAATATACCTATCACAGAGTCTTCCAGAGACAAAAAGCTGAGTCTTTAGAAATAGGATGATCATAAATGTGAAAGCGAGTTGGTCTGAGGAAGACTTAAAAATGAGTTAGAAGACATAATTTGTGGTATATAATAATGTTCACTGGGTCTCGAGAATGTCTCCCATTCCAAGTTCAAGACCAACCCAAATCACACATCACACTGGGATAAACTTCAGTATTATAGTATCTTTCTGCTCTCCACTCACTCTCTCTGGGGGAAGAAAAAAAAAAGGTAGCCTAAAACAGGGAAGCTCCCACAATTATAATTAGTAATAATAGTAATAAGCGGGAGGAGGAGGGAAAAGAGAGGGTAGCAGTTGTCCTTAGAATACAAACTTTCTAAAACCTAAAAAGAAAGAAAGGCATTGCTGGCTAGCCAAGCTACACAAAAAGGAACACTGCCCAACACATTTATCACCAGGAAAGAAGACATCTATATGATTTAAGCAAATCTCCTTGTTATCATGTTTTTATCAAAATGACCTTTAGAAAATATGAAAGGACCTCAAAAACTAGTGATTTTATACAGGATGCTATTCAGGAAATAGGAGCCCAGGCAGGAAAGGTGACTTTCATGAGGTCAATAGCTCACCTGAAAAAATGTATCTCTCCCTCTCTATCTCTCTCTCGCTCTCTCTCTCTCTCTCTCTCTTTCTGAATGCCATGCTGCCTGCTAGCTCTGAAAAAATTACTAGGAAATATAACTGTCCCCTAAAAATAACACACCATTTATAACCCCTGGGAAAGAGTCATGGCTAAATAGGCAACGGTCCTGTCAAAGCAAGACAGCTACTTGGGCCCAGGAGCAATAGTGAGGCTGCCAAGGAGGTTGAAACTGCTGTATTCTTGCCATGACTTGGTGAAGATTTATGACATATACAGGGAAGCTTGGTCACACTACCTTCAGGCAGTACTGGACCAGATTTCTAAGGAGTCTGTGCAGCTGTGAAATTTCTTTTGTGTTTGTTTCCTGGGAACATAGGGTTGAACTAACTCTGAAAATCTGGGAATTTCTAAAACTTCCCTGGAAGGAATAAGACTTCAGAATTGTATCTATCCAAACATGATAGCACACTTAGCTGGAATATATTTGGTTGGCTGGAGGAGGGGAGGAACTGAAAGAACTTGGCTAGAGCCTGGCCAAGTCCTGAAGATAAAGATCCCTGTACTTAACAGAAAGTGTCATGCATCCTCAGCATCACACTGGTAGGTAAAACCCTCTGTCAGTTTTCTCATTTCTTTTTATTCTCTTAAACCAAAGCTGCTAAATCACCTATTTGGCACTTTCTATGTCCATAATAGTCCTTCTTTCAAGACTGAAGGAATTGTTTCCATTCTGACTTGAAAATGATTATCAGTGTTGAGCAGTGCAGCTTGTGCACTAGCAGCAAACCATTATAAATAAAGAGATAAGTAAGGGAGTCGGGTGGTAGTGCAGCGGGTTAAGCGCACATGACGCAAAGCACAAGGACCAGCATAAGCATCCCGGTTCGAGCCCCCAGCTCCCGACCTGCAGGGGCGTCGCTTCACAGGCGGTGAAGCAGGTCTGCAGGTATCTTTCTATCCCCCTTTCTGTCTTCCCCTCATCTCTCCATTTCTCTCTGTCCTATCCAACAACGACGACGACAACAATAGTAACTACAACTATAAAACAAGAAGGGCAACAAAACGGAATAAATAAATATTTAAAATAAATAAATAAATAGAAAACAAGAGGAGAAAAGGAAAGAGCTTTGCACTATTGATATCCTCTCCTTTAAGTGGCTTCCCTTTTTAAAAAGGCAAGAAGAAATGGCTCTCAAAGATACTTTCTTATATGCTGCCAAGTACAAAGGGAATATTCTTCATGGGGTGTTTGTCTGCTCTGACTCGAACTTGTTTCAGGGTGTGTCTTCATTTGTCCAATAGGTCTGCTCCAGGCAAGACTTCATTCATTAGTAATTAAAAAGAAAAAGAAATCCAGATCTGGCAGCCCGTGGGAGGTTTTCCTACATGGATGTTCACGACCCACGTGTTCTGGTCACAGACACAACCAGGCCAGTAAGAGGGCCCAGAGGATCCGTGCCAGGCCCAGACACAAGTCTTCCATTCTGACACAAAGTGCTGCCAAATGGGGAGGAACCACATCCTTCCTCATTCTAAGTTCTCTTCTTAAATCGAGTAGTTGTTCTGACAGGGGAAGCACAGGGAGAGAGACAGGAGGCGACATCACTAGTTGATGTTAATCATTAACAAGGGCAAACCTTTATTCCCAATATAAAGTTTCTAAGTATATCTGAGACAGAATCTCAAAGCCGGAAAGACCCTCTAATATTACTCTGACTCAAACTTCTCCCAATATTCAAATGGCTCTGTGACATCCTTGCCAAGCTGGATACTGATATCTTTAAATCTCTCTGGTGACGGTGAACTCATTACCAGCTTAGTGATCATATGCCTTGAAAAGTTATGGGTGTCTTTTTATGCATAGTTGGGCTCCAATTCCTGTAATGTTCTGCTTACTTGTCCTGGTTGAAGGCTCTGGGCCATGTCAGGAAAATGTCCCCCTCTCCCCTAGACACCTGCTGATATTTATCTCAGTTATTCCAGCATGAGAAAGCAGAATTTCTACCACTCCAGAGATCTCACTTTCAATAAAAGGGAAGACTAGCCCATATTCCTCTACTCATCTCTCCAAACTATGGAGTGTGAAAGGCATGCCAAGAATATTTTTAAAATGTCATTAAAACAGTGGAAGAAGTGGCATCAATTGATTAAGGCATGCTTGGGTTTACAGGTAAATTGAAAATAAAAGATAAAAAGAAAGGAAGGAAGAAAGAAGAGAAAAGAAAAGAAAATATGCAGTAAAAAGTCAGAAATTCCAATGGGCAATGCTCAAGCTCAATCCAAGGGAAAAAAAAACTACCTCAAGAAAATGGTTAGATAATGCAATGTAGCAACTAAACACTTTTTGAATATTTATCTATTATTTATTTATTTGATAGGACAGAGGAATATTGAAAGAGAAGGATAAATAAAGGGGAAGAGAGAAAAATACCTGCAGACTTGCTTCACCAATTATGAAGCTTCCCCACTACAGGTGGGGACCAGGGTCCTATACCCAGCTACTTGTGTGTGGAAACACTAGCTCCACCAGACGTGTCACTTTACAACTAAATATTTTTTTAATTATCTTTATTTATTTGATAGAAACAGCCAGATATCGAGTGGGGATGGAGAAACAGTCAGAGAGAAACCTGCAGACCTGCTCACCACTTGTGAAGCTTTCCCCCTGCAGGTGGGGACTGGGGGCTTGAACTGGGGTCCTTGAGTATTGTAGCATGTGTGTTACCACCCAGCCCCACTAGACATTTCCATAAGATGCTCATACATCTTAGAAGCAAACTGGACAGCATCCATGGAGGAAAGGACAGACCAGCACAGTGAAGCAACAGACTATATTTCATCATGGGTACAGAGTGACACAGACTTGGGTACAAATCTCCCATGCCTTGCAAACTTCTTAACCACTATGAGTCGCAGTTTCTTGTTAGATGCACGTCAGTACTTAACAGGAACCTCATAGGAACTAGGAATAAGAATTACAAGAGTTAAGTTCATAAAACACCTGGTACATAGCTAAGCATTCAAATTTGCTAGTTATTATTTTTTTCTCTTACTACTAAAAAAGTTTAGCCTTCTATTCTCACAAACTTTTTCCTTACATACTGTAGCAAATATAAGTTAAAAAGAAAAAAAAAAAGGAGAAGGAGGAAGGGGGGGAGGTGAAAGAAAGTTAAATAATAAAAAAAAAAAACCTGCATGCCTGATAAGGAGAAAGGAGGCCAGTTCTCACATGGGAGAGAATCAAAGCTGAAGCAGCAGCATGCTACAGTTGAAAGCATAGTGTACTAAGACAAGTTACAGACAGGTTTGACTAACTCTAAATAAGACACATCCCTCCGGCCTATTTCAAAGCCTAGGGTTTAGCCTTTTTAACTCCAGCAATACAGTTTTCTCAGAGAACTATGAAGCACACTCTGTTTAAGGACAGCTGGAAAAGCTTAATTTCTTTAGGCCTCCTCCTGCTCCCCAGAGCCAGGTCTCTACATCATAACTGCAACCATCCCAGGTGCTCCACACAGCCAAATCTGAGGTGGTCACCTTGATTTGATATGTCTGAGGGATGTTTCCAGGAGGACAAAATACCACAGGAGTTCACTGAATGGCAGTGGTAGGCTTTGTACTCAGAACTGGCTATTGAAATGCTGGGCAATACAGCACTGGATTTAAGCGTGTGTTTGAGATAAGCCAAGAGTGTGAATGAGTTGTACTGTGGTTTGACAGGTAGGAAGTCAGGGCATGTATCTTCTAAAGATTCAAGGATATGCACAAAGATTAACTGTCAGAGAAAACTTAAGGAATGACCTCATTTGAGAATTTAAGGGTGTCCTAGGGATATCGGCTTTGGTATGTTTTACTTTTTCCTATTTATTTATCTGTGTATTTGTTTATGAGAGAGAGAACTTGAGCATCATGTACATGTCATCAAACCTGCGAGCTCATGCTCTAGGCACTACGTCATCTCCCAGACTACTTTGGGCATGTTTTTTATTTGTTTTATTCGTTTTAAAAAAAATATTTATTTATTTACTCCCTTTTGTTGCCCTTGTTGTTTTATTGTTGTAGTTATTATTGTTGTTGTTATTGATGTTGTTGTTGAATAGGACAGAGAGAAATGGAGTGAGAAGGGAAAGACAGATGGGGGAGAGAAAGACAGACACCTGCAGACCTGCTTCACCGCTTGTGAAGCGTTTCTCTGCAGGTGGGGAGCCAGGCAGATTGAACCCGGATCCTAACACCGGTCCTTGTGCTTTGCGCCACGTGCGTTGAACCCGCTGCGCTACCGCCCGACTCCCTGTTTTATTACTTTTAATTTTTTAAATTTCAGAGAAAAGGAGAGACCCTGCAGCACTGGAGGACTCCCTGGTGCTGTGGAATGCCCACGTGCTAGCATTTGAACACAGGCTGCAAGACCTGACTCCCACCAGCCAAGCTATCTCCCAGCCCCATCAGTTATGCTTTCTTTAATCCCCTAGTTTGGTGTTCTGTGCATTGGTGGAAGAAAGTAGTAAAAATCCTCTGTGAGAGTAAAGAATCACAGCTAGAACTGTACCATCTGGGTAGAAAAACAGATCTTAATGATAATGAAGTCCAAAAACAGGAACAGATTTAGAACAGGTGCACAGCATAACCAGAGATATGTCCCAAGTAGATTATCAGTCAGTGGTGTATAGGCTGAAAATGGAGGTATAACGACCAGTCAATGCCTATGTTCAGCGGGGAAGCAATTACAGAAGCCAGACCTTCTTCCTTCTGCAACCCACAATGACCCTGGGTCCATGCTCCCAGAGGGATGGAGAATGGGAAAGGTATCAGGGGAGGGGGTGGGATATGGAGATTGGGTGGTGGGAATTGTGTGGAGTTGTACCCCTCCTACCTTATGGTTTTGTTAATTAATCCTTTCTTAAATAAAAAAAAATTTTAATGGAGGTATAAGCTAAAAAGAAAGGTATCTGTTGGATTTATCTGACTACAGTGAACACTCCTTAAATATCAAGTGGTAAGTGGTTATTTGATGATTATCACAAACCCTGAGCTTCAGTTTTCTCATTACGACTAATCTTGAACTCAGTGACTTTAAAGAGTAGTTGTTAAGTGAATTGACATATAAGTAGTTTAATATGTGCTAGGCACTTACACAAACATAAGGGAATACTTATATTATCACTTGGTAGAACCAAAAAAGTTTAGGTTTGTCAAGCAAAATAAGTAATATTTTTTTACAGAAATTCATAGCCAGAATGATACTGGCTTGGTTGCTTAACTCAGTTTTACTTAAATCAATGTTTCAGCTGCATATACCTTATCTGTTGCTTTCACATAATAAAGAATTATGAGAATATTTTAAGGAATAGTTATCTAGGTGTGCCTAGATAACTTTAGACTTAATAATATTAAACAAAGGTCAAATCACCTTGGCTTGCAATATACTGTAACTTTTTCAAATCTCAGAATGGTGCCAAGCCATTTCTTACATGACTCTAAGCTACCTTTCTTTGTGGGAATAGAGAAGTGTTCCAGGACTAAAAAAAAAACACATAAAAATCTGACCAAATTTTTATAATAGAATCATCATTCACTGAGTGTTCCACCTATTCCCTTTATTAATTTTTTATTTTCTTTATTTATTTTCTAAACTCCAATGCTTGGATGCCCAATCACAGATCTATCTAAAAAAAAAAAAACATAATTCTGAAAATACCCTCCCCCTACTCTCTCCTCTCACTAGAGGATATTCAATGCTTCTCCTTACCTTATAGGATTGAATGCAAATTCCTTACAAGAATAAGCTAACTACTCACATTTATTGGAGTCCAGTCTTCTCATATACCATCCCCCCGTCCAATGAAGTTCTCCTATGCAAAATATACAAACTCATTCTTCACTTTGTGTTTTTCATGTGCTCTTAAACTTTGGGTATAATGCACAGCATTTAACTGTGTCACTTTAGTTAATCTGAATTTTCCCACAATCTTTTTCTCTGAACAATTCCTAATTAGAGCTTGCCGCTTGAAAATGAGAGTGAGATTTGAATGGTAGAAGCAAAATAACAGTCATAGCTTTGGCAAAGTCTAGTAGGTGAGCGAGTACCTACTGTATTTCATGTATCTAAATATCATATTGATCTGGTAGCAAATGTAAGTAGGAGCACCAGCAGTAACCACAGGGCTTCTCCATTTCTCCAAGTCAGTGGTCAGGTAGGTGTGGCCTCCATAACTCAATGTGCTGACCTTTCATACAAATCACCCACATTATCATGATAGATACAGTGAGGGACAGTGTATGGATAAACTTTATCCACCTGGGTTCCAGATGTCTTCTTCAAATTCACATCTGGATAGTCTTCTAAACTGCCTGTTTGCCACAGACAAAGGCACTCCCAGAGACTCTTTCAGAGGCTCCTTGTAAGAATCCAATTTCTGGACTCCCAGAGTCCCACTGTGAATCTTTAATATCCTGTCTGTAAACACTGGTTTAATCCCTGCCTGTGACAAAGCTCATTCTCCACAGCAGCATTCACCCATCTGATTTCTGTTTTCTTTGTTAGGTCCTAACTCATACATCACTTAATCACAGTCGCCTTCTGGTGCAACAGATGCATTCTCTTTTGAAAGGACAACAAACTGTTCTATCACATCTCTTTTACGATTTATAAAGGGACCAGGCAGTGGATACACCTGCATGAGCTCATACATTATCATGCACAAGGACACAGGTTCAAGCCCCTAGGACCCACCTTCCAGGGGTTAATTTCACTATCAGTGAAGCAGTGCTTCAGGTATCTCCCTCTCTCTCTCTTCCTCCCCCGTAATTTTCTCTTTGAATCCAAAATAAATAAATACAAAACTTAAAAAAAAGTTATGCTCTATAAATATTACACAGTTGTATTAAAAGCCTCTGTGTATTGTTTCATCTTTCATAATCATCTGTAAATTCTTTATATTTAGGAACAGTGTTTGATGGTAGTATTTTTATCTCCACATCTCACCAGTGTCTGGCTTACAGAAGGTTCTCAGAAAATACTTACAGTCCTAAACGGTAAGTGGATCATCCACAGCACTGTTTCCTTTTCTGACAGCACAGGTAACTGAAACCAGTGCTCCTGTGTAAAAGTAAAGTCTCCTCTTTATGGCAGTGATTTCTATAGCCACTGTACCTTTTCATTCCCTTCACTTAGAGAAGAGCCTCTTTAATGTCAAATCCATCACTATTTATTCTTACCATACGCACAGCTCTAGAAAAACTCATTAGCTGTTTCCCTGGTCTATAATAAAGTAGGAATAACTAATTGTATGGAAAAGGAAGAGAAAACTACCAGAGCAAAATGTGCTAAAAGCAAACAGGAATAGCAGACAGTGTGAGAGAAAAGGTACAGAAAATTTATGAAAATCGAATTACCTTTAAAAAGGATAGCAATCTGTTGCCATTTAGTCTATCAGTAAATGATCTCACCTCAATAAATTCTAAACAAATTACAGTCCTTTCCGATAAAGTGTCTTGAATCACCAAAAGTAAGTACTGTTACAAATTTTCGAGGAATCTTCCGAAATTGTTTTTTTTAAACAAGTCTTTTTCAAAAGTCACACACTGAAATTTCAACATACAAAACACAAACAAAAGCTCCATTCTCAGAAAAAAAACAAAGGGAATTATAAATCTATCATACAGTCTTGTGCAGTGGGTGCCATGTATAACTTGGGCACTGCTGGGGGGGGGTGGAGGGAAACAGAGAGGGAGAGGGAGAGAGAGAAAGTTGTGTATACCTTTCTTCAAAAGAAATCAACAAACTGGAAATGTGGGAATATGGAAGCAACCTGGAATTGTCTTTGTAGTAAACAGTCTAGAAGATTATCCATATATGAACTGTAGGACGATAAAAGAAATATCTTTTATAAATGTTTCATAGACTGGGGGAAAAAATCTCATTACAAATCAGCTCCATATCAGTTCCATCTTGGCCTCTTACTAAGAAACAAGCAAATTCTGTCAACGAAATAGAACTGTATTCATTCTAAATAGTTTCTTCCAGAGCAAAATAAACTGTCAACTAGAATGCAGCTTCTAACCTTGCCCATACAACCTTTTCCTCATTTCTCTGCCAAATATCTCTTCACTACAGAGAATGTTCCTAGGGACTATCAAGGGCCTACAACCCAGCACCACTTGCCTTGGAAGAAAAATGTGACCATACACAGGGAAGATACAGTTGACAGTATTGTCACAGTCACCCAATACAAACCTGGAGGCAACTGTGGCATTCTTCATTTTTCCCTGATTTACAACTAAAATTTGAAATTCACAGAGGATTGAAGTAAGAACTGAATTAAGCACTCAGCACAACTCCTGGCACACAAGAAGTATTGAATCAATACAAGTGATCATAATTAGCAAGAGGCACTAACCTTCCAGCAAGCTCTGCAAATTAGTTCCATTAAATGTTATCTGAGGCAAAATGAGAGCTGCTTTTTTTTTTTTAATCTTTGCCCCCAGAATATTCTGGGATTGTCACTCAGAACATAAAATAACTTCCCAGCAAACCTGACTCAGGCTAAGGAGAAGGATACACAAGTGTATCAGATGTTTGGAGAAGAGGCAAGGTAGCTAGCCACACAGCATAGTTTGCTCTCTCCCTTGCCATGTCATCCCCTAGGCCAGGTCCTTCTACCTACAAGAGCTCCTGTAAAAAAAGGCAAGATGCCATCATGAGTCCTGGAACAAAATTAACATAACTGATTACATAATTGAATCTTCAGCTTTTTTTTTTTATTTAAGAGGAAGTTTTTCACAACTGAAAAACTGCTGGAGTATGTAAGCGTTAAGTATGTTTAGGGAGGTTAGTACAGTGCAGAAAGAATAAAAACAGCTCATATGGACTGCACCCAAATTATGCTGCAGGCACTGTGTTAAATACTTTTATTTGCATACTTAAACCAAACAACACTGCTACCCTTGTGCCAACAACACAGATGAGCAAGCAGGTTTAGAGATCAATCGGTGAGCAATTTTTATCATAGCCCAGAGGTAACAAGTAGCAAACATTTCCCTGACCAATCCAAAACCCACATTTTTAACTCAAGAATATAAATATTGTCACCTTCTAAAATTTGGGGTTTTAGCATAATATACTAATGAAATGGTACAACTGAAAAGTAGGTCAGACATTCATGCACTGATTTGATGCATTTTTTTCAACTATTCCTTCATATAAAGCACTATGAAGAGAACCCCCCCCAAAAAAAAAAAGATGAATGAAACAGGCAGGTTCACATCTCACATCAAAGGGAAGAATGGTAACATGATTAAGGTTGTCTAAGTTCAAATACTGGCTCTATCACTGACTAGCTCCATGATCCTGACTCTCGGTTTTCTCTGCTGTCAAATTATGTTTCACATAATCATTCTGAGTGTTCTATAAGTCAGTATTTGTAAAGTAATTGAAAGACACCCCACACATATTAGAGAACTAATATTAGTTCATGCTATTAGGATACACAGATGACTAAAATGTGTTTTAGTTCATATTTCAGGAATCTTTGTCTCCAGAAGTGTGAGGTGCTATTTAGCCCTGACAAGAGCCAGGAAGAAGAAAATGATCTTACATAAAATTAAATTTGCTTTTCACATACTCCTCAGGATGACATTATTTCAGAAACTGGAGTTTAAAATCTTATATGGAAATAGCTCCAGGTCCAGTATTTGGGAAGAATGATTATATAAGGCTCCTATATAAGAACTGTAGTTTCCAGCTGCATTAAATTGAACAATGGTCCATATATCTCAGCCCATTACTTACTGCATTTGGAAGGAAGACTGGTATTACTGAGAAAAAGTAAAGAAATCTCGTTTCGCTAATTTCACTGTAGCTGACTTGCCTTTCTCTTCTGCTCATAAGAGACTTTATAACAAAGCAGTTTGTTTCCTCATTTTATAAATAAATTCTTTCATATTCCTTCATTCTGTTTAAGACTCCAAATGTCAAACCTACTCACCATTCTATTTCAAGACCTTTCAATGACTTCCCACTACTCTTTGTATAAAATTCCAGCTCCTTCCTAGGTCCTGTGAGTCCAGTCTGACCCAGTCTGAATTAGGCCTTACTTCTTTACTATTATTATTATTGTTATTGTTATTATTTACCAAGAGCACTGTTCAGCTCTGGCTTCTGGTGGTACAAGGGATTGAACCTGGCACCCTGGAGCCTCAGGCATGAAAATATTTTTCCATAACAATTATGCTGTCTACCCAGCCTGCTCCTACTTTTTCGGAACCATACTTCCAGCCCTTCACTTCCTGTCCTCTAGTCCTTGTCATGTCAACAATGACCTCAGACCTATTCTGACTTTTTTCGCAGGCCTTATTGTAAGTACAAATGCAACCTCCTCCTCCTCTTTCCTTGTCACTCTTTTCATTTCAGTCCCAAATATCTTGGGACTCTGAAATGAAAAATTAACAACAAAAACAAAAACTCTGAAATCATTTGTATTTTTTGTTTGTTTTTAATAAGTTGTCTATTTATTGAATAGAGACAGAGAGAATGTAAATGGAAGGGAAAAATGGAGAGTCACCTACAGCACTACTTCACTGCTTATGAAACTCTTCGCCTGAATGTGGGGATCAGAGTCTTAAACCCTAGTCTTTGTGCACTCAACTGAGTGCACCACTCCTGACTCCCATATTTTTTGTATATTTATTTATACATTTAGTCACATATTTGCTGTCTCTCCATTAAACTATCCTTACATCTAACAACACCTCTGTCTTCCAAGGCAATTTGGGGAGATAAATATAGGTGAGATGTAAATATAGAGATAATCTACTTCCAAAATATAAAACTTTACATGTACACAGATACACAATAGTAATACACACCATACACACACAAATGTACATACATATGAATTTCTAATACACAATATTCAGCATTCTAAATATGAATGCATGCACAGAGCCTATACATGTTTCACACTAACATCCATCTACATATTTATTTATTCATCACCTGTTCAAGATTACTCAGCTACTATTTATGAGGCCAAATTCTAGGCACTTAGGACATGGCATGAGCAAAACGAAGATCCTTGTCCCTGTGGGTTTTACACCATGGTGAGAGTGAACTAAAAAAAAATAAAAATAAAAAAATCAATAGACCAAATAAACTAGTTTAAAAGTATGTGGAAAGTGAAAAGGTGACAACTGCTGTGGAAAAAAAAAAAAGTAAATGAATCAGAGATGGTGTGGGGAGATGAGAAGCAGAATGAGAGACATTTTAATCTACAGCCTTTACTGAGATGGTATGGAACAAAGGCTTCAAACAGATCAAAGAGTTAATCATGTTGTTATCTGGAAGAGTGGGTAAGACAGGAAACAGTGCAAATCACAGGTGGCTTTGCAAGGTATCTTACAGGCTGGCTTATCTATTGGCTGTAATAATATGTGGCTAATGGTGTCAGTTTCTGCTGTGGGTACTTCATGTGTTAAATTATTTTGTTCTCACAGCAGCCCAATGAGTTATATACCCTGTCTCTCTCATTTCCACAGATAGGTTAAATACCATGCTCAGGATTATACAGATAGAGCCAGAATTTAAACATATGTAAAGAAAGACTCTAGACTCTTACAATAGACTCTCTGACAGAAAAATCTAATCCAGCAAATCCTCAGACTTCAGCACTGCGGCCCTGCATACCTGCTTCTATAACAAGCTTTCCAGATTCTGAAATAGATGGTTCATGCACCACAATTTATCACTGCTCTAATTCCTCCTCCACATGAAAGCTTTTCAGCTATTATAAAGTAAATATCATATTCACGCCCTATCTCTTCCCAAACTGGGAAACATTTCTGTAGTCCCTCTGAGATCGCTATTCAATGAATTTCATCAATTGGGTCAAACAGCATTGCTGAATAAAGATGAAGGAGTAGATATTTATTGAAGGTCTTTTAGGTGCCAGGTATTAAGTACAAGAGACTTAATATTTTTTTAAAAATATTTTATTTTATTTATTTATTCCCTTTTGTTCTCCTTGTTGTTTTATTGTTGTACTTATTATTGTTGTTGTCGTCGTTGTAGGACAGAGAGAAATGGAGAGAGGAGGGGAAGACAGAGAGGAGGAGAGAAAGATAGACACCTGCAGACCTGCTTCACTGCTTGCGATTCCCCTGCAGGTGGGGAGCCAGGGTTCGAACCGGGATCCTTCTGCCGGTCCTTGTGCTTTGCGCCACCTGCGCTTAACCCGCTGCGCTAAAGCCCGACTCCCCAATATATTTTATCTTATACTATTCTCTCTCTCTCCCCTATATATAGATGAAGATATATAATATGTATGTATGTAGCTAGAGATACAGATATCTATCTCTAGGAAACAAAACATCTTACCACTAGTTAACAGATTAAAAAAACTAAGTCAACACAGATTGACAATTCAAACTCAACTCTGACTCTAAAACTAGAATTTCATTACCCAGGGGCCTGGCAATAGCGCAGCAGCTTAAGTGCACAAGGCATGAAGTGCAAGGACTGGCGTAAGGATCCTGGTTTGATCCCCTGGCTCCCCCCCTGCAGGGGGTGGGTAGCTTCACAAGTGGTGAAGCAGGTCTGTGGGTGTTTATTTTTCTCTCCCCCTCTTGGTCTTTTCCTCCTCTCTCAATTTCTCTTTGTCCTATCTAACAACAAGGCGGGCAGCAACAAGGGGCAACAAAATGGGGAAAATGGCCTCCAGTAGCAGTGGGTTCATAGTGCAGGCACCCAGCCCCAGCAATAACCCTGGAGGCAAAAAAAAATCACTACCCATTTAATCCCCCAACCCGTGCAATGTTTTATTGTGTAACTGAACAACAGATATCTAATCTACCAGATAAAATACTATGTTGTGTATTTTATGTGTATTATGTATATGTAATGTATATTAGCATTTGAGTTTATCCTTTCTAAAAGTTAAGACTGATATTTATTCAATTAAGAGCCAAATTTCTTCCATGGACACTAAATGAGTTCAAAAGGAGAAATTAGGAAACAAAGTCGGAAAGCTAAAATCCAAATATTTTATTTCTTTGTAGAAAGTTATGGTGATTAATGGTGATGGACAGCCAGCTTTATATAAAAATTCTATAGGGAAGTCGGTGGTAGCGCAGCGGGTTAAAGGCTCCTGGCACAAAGCTCAAGGACAAGCGGAAGGATCCCATTGGAGGCCCCGCTCCCCACCTGCAGGGAAGTCACTTCACAGGAGGTGAAGTAGATCTGCAGGTGTCTTTGTCTTCCCCTCTCTGTCTTGCCCTCCTCTCTCTATTTCTTTCTGTCCTATCTAACAACAACAACAATAATAAATACAATAAAACAAGGGCAACAAAAGGGAAAAAATAAATAATAAAAAATAAAAATAAAAATTCTCTGCATGAATGTCCTAAACAATAAATGCCTGTATGCTAACTCAGTCCTCAAACTATTTTTCCTACCCCAAACCTGGGTCCAGGGAGGGTAAAAGAATTCACAGGTCAGAGGAATATGGCAATACCACAGGTTTAACCTCCTAGTTCGACTACCTTCTGGCTAGTCTCAGCAAATATATAGTCTCTTAGATTCAGGATATAAAGTGTTAATGGTCTCACCACAAGATTTGCCTTACCGCGGATGTGAGGGCGATCTGGCTGTGACATCTGTCACCCCATTGATCGCCAGAGTTGATTCGGCTGATCTGGCTGGCTAGGCAGGTGTCCCCTTCCTCCCTCACCACTCTATGTGCGTCCCTCCCGAAGCTGCGAGCTTGGTCGAAGAGGACCGGTCTTTGGTGGAGGGTTTATGAGTAGCTGCGCTCCCCTGCTAGAACCTCCAAAACAAGCTCTCAAGATTTGCCTTACCGCAAGGTTACTGCCAAGATAAATATAGAAACTGTGTGTATAAAACAATAATATGTTGGAAACTAAAGTTCTATGTAAACAAAAGCTACTACTGTTTAAACCTAATTAGGCTTTTATCCAATCTGTTATCAGTTTAGGCATGCAACTGAATCATTGTGATTGCTGGGGTGAGTAGAGCACATATGATACTACGGGGATCTGGGTTCAGAACTTCAGTCCCCACCTGCAGGGGGAAAGTTTCACAAGTTGTAAAACTGTGCTGCAGGTGTCTTACTCTCTCTCTCTCTCCCTTCTCAAATTCCCTCTGTCTCTATAACCATTTTAAAGCCACTGTCATTTCTGTTGTTAACCATAGTGAAGGTTAAAATCCTCATGCACATATCTTAAAGAATGTCATTGCATATAACTGACACTTAACAAAACCGAATAAACAGTATTTTATTATCACTACCTTTTAAAAAATGATGAAAACAAAGCGGGGGGGGGGGGGCAAAAGTCTTTTCAAATTTAATCACAGAGAGACCCAAATCTCTGATGTCACAGTCACACAGGCACAAGCCTAGATTCCCATAACATCTACGACTGGGTTAAAGACCTATGTTCCCTATATTTAAAAAGAAAACATTTCAGATATCAGAGTTTTCTTTTTTTAAAAAAAAATCCTCTTTTCTGTTGCCTTTAGTTCTGATTGGGAAATGAGGAAGCCAGTGCAATCATAAGGACTTATGTGTCAAACAAGAGTCTCCTGGATGTAAACATGGATGTAAACAGGACGTAAAGTCATCCTGTACCTATAGGCTATTTTATCAAATAATGGCTGGACTGATGTGAATTCTTCAGTACTTTTTAGAAGTCTTAAGATCAGATAATAACCCATTAGAGCTACATACCTACTGCCCTGGAAACTTCCGATTTATTTTTTCCAGGTAATTTATTAAGACACTTGACAATGGCCTTGCTATCAATATTTGGAAGCATGCACTTCAGTGTTATTCTCCACTGTGTCTGCAAAAAAAAAAAAAAAAAGAAAGGAAATATCTATCCTTGGGTAAAAAAATTTTCTTTAATCATTGACCCAGGTTGTCCAACATTCTAATTACAGAATGTTAGTCTGTGACTCCTTATCATTTGTTTCATGTGACCACAAAATTAAAAGAAATTAAAGTTGCATTATTAAGCTACAGAGACAGCCTCTAAGATAATTAACGCCATGACAATGTGTGAGAGAACTGGAAAGTCAATGGTGGAACTAATCGAGAGATAATATGAATCAATCATTTACTGAACTCTGTATCTTTTATGTACATGGCTCTATGCTGGGCACAGAGGAAGGTAAACTATGCTATTAGCTGCTTAAGAATTAATCAGGATTCTGAACAAGAATACAGAAGGATATATTACTGACCCAGATTTGTTTGTTTGTTTATTCTTAATCACAGCAGAGTTAGAAGAAGTTACAAGTATATAGAGCAGTCTAAAGGACTGGGAAGAACAAAAAAGAATTTGAGCAACATATTTGGGAAGGCGATTTCCTCTTAAAGGAAAGGAGACAGTCAGCCAGATACTAGGTATTGGTATCTATTTTCACTTCCTTAAATTGTGTGTTGTAGTGTCTAATTATATGGTATAGTAAACCAAAAATTTTGCACTCAGCCACACAGTTGGTGTATTAATTGGACCTTAGAGAAGTCTCTAAGTGCCATTGAAGCTCAGTTATATCCTCTGTAAAAGGCAGACAAGAATATATATGAGAGTTCCTTTTTATGCTTAAGTGACATGACAGAAGTACATGTATCAATGAATGCTGATTTCTTTTGCCCTCCTCTGTTTGACCAGAAAATAGATGTCCTGGCATAAAACAATAAGAACATTTTCACTTTGTTCCTCCCTTCCCCCTTTAGCTCTGACTTTTGCAAAGAAATACAATAGTAGAATTTCAGAATAGAGAGGAATTCTAAAAAAAAAACAAAATGTATCATTACAGGAGAAACTTTCAGATTATCCAGTCTTGTTCCCTATACTTTACTTTCAAAGACAGAGACTTCTCAGTCCTAGGTAAAGTGATGACCAGAAAGGCAGAATGAGTATGGGTAGGTCATCCATCCTTATCCAGGTCCTCCTTCCTAGCCCAGAGAACTACACAATTTAAAGTCTTTCTGCAGTCAGGAGATTGCTCATTTAACAAAACAGGTATGTCATCATGTTATCATATCAATTTGATCACCAAGTGCCCCAAAAGTGCCACTGCAGTTTGCAAAACTCCATGGACTGTAGATGACATTGTGATGACTTCTTAATCTCTCTATCCAAGACTTATTTATTTTTTTAATCCAGAGCTTCGTGCATGAGTTATTTCACTATGTGAGGCTGCTTTTCAGTGAAACATAATGAAGAAGCAAATGGAAGAGACAGTACAGCACGAGAGATGCCCCTGTGTTATGGCACTGCCATGGGGTGCTAGAACTTAAACCTGGGTCATCTTCATGTCAAGCCAGTACCGTACCCAGTGATATATTCCTCCAGCACCTCTATCTGATTTTCAATTTTTTATTATTGGTTCATTCATTTGTTATTTACTTATTGAGTTTACCAGAGCACTGTTCACCTCTAACTTGTGGTGGTACTGGGAATTAACCAACAACTTTTGGTGCTGTGGGCGTAAAAATCCTTTCATATAACCATTATTCTGTCATCCAGTTCTATTTGAATTTTTTTTTAAATATTTATTTTCCCTTTTGTTGCCCTTGTTGTTTTTCATTGTTGTTGTAGTTATTGTTGTTGTAACTGATGCCATAGTTGTTAGATAGGACAGAGAGAAATGGATAGAGGAGGGGAAGACAGAGAGGGGGAAAAAAGATAGACACCTACAGACCTGCTTCACTGCCTGTGAAGAGACTCCCCTGCCATTTGGGGAACTGGGGGCTCGAACCGGGATCCTTCGGCCCATCCTTGAGCTTTGTGCCATGTGCGCTTAAACTGCTGCACTACTGCCCAACTCCCTTGAAAATTTTTTAAAGAATGAAAAATTCAATGAGCGTAAGCAGAATACACACAGGTGCAGTACAATGGAATCACAAAAAAACAGTTAATTGAAAATAAAACCATTAATAAATTATTTTTTATTCATAGGGTTATTGCTTTGCAGTTCAGGCACTGACATATTACTATGATTTCATTATGCACCAGGACCCAAGTTTGTTTGTTTTAATATGGAGTGCCTCTCAAATATGCATGCCATCCTTGTGTAGGGGCCATGCAATACTTCTCTGTGTCATTCCAATTTTATTATATATGCTGCTGAAGCAAACACAGAACCCTAAAATGTAAAGACAGCAAGAGAAACTACTTTACACCTGTGAGACTGTCATACATTAGAAAGGACAGTATCAACAAACGCTGGAGAAGATGTGGGGAAAAGGAGACACTTCTGTACTGCTTATGGGAGAGTGCATTGGTCCATTTTCTGTGGAAAATAGTCCAGAGACTAATTAATTAAGATCTTTCCTATCTCTAGAATAAATTCAAGCATTGTTTCTTGCTTATACTAAGTGATAAAGGGTATGCTTTAACTCTATTTAATTTCTCTTGCCTTGGAAGTAAAAAAAAAGTACACAAAATTATTACACAAATTGAATGAAATACATATGTAAAACAGTATAAATCCTGATAGGCCTCAAGAAAGAATAAGTACTATATGTTTATTTTCATAACTTAGACAAAATGGAATTGAAATCAGAAGAATGTGCAAAAAAAAATGTGCCCTACTTCTGAAATGCCTCCTTGAACAAGGTACTATCATAGTTCACACACTACTAAATGAATCAATTCCTGTTTTCTAGCTAAAAAAAAAAAAAAGAACTGATATTCATCTCTGTACAACAACTTGCCTCAGGTACCTTCACTGTCAGACTCTCCAATCCCGGAGCAGCTAGTGTTTCTAATAATAAATTCAGACTATAAGGTGGTCCCCTAATAACAGTCAGTATAAGCTTTGTAGCCTTGCTTTCAACAAAGGATGAAAAAAAAAAAAACTGAGCCAATGAGAAGTTAACCTGAATGAATCCCAAAAAAAATATCAGGTCCCAAGTGTTCTATAACCTTCCTTTCTATTCCTTGGAGTTTTTACTTATCCACACAGAACAATTTCCACACTGTGCATAGATCACAGAAGGTGGCTTCTTTAATGTTTCTGGCACAAGGAAACAGTGACTCACCAGATCCTACATCTGTGTCACCAGAGCAAAAGCCTGGCAAGTTGATCAACAGATGAAACTGCATGCACAGTCAAGATAACCTTTTTTTTTTTCCTTCTTTCCTCTCTGCTTCCTCTGATTTCTTCCAGCCACATTCTGCTTTTCTAACTGTGCCAGGTAAAATGACACTAATTCCCTACCTTTTGGCAAAAAGCAAACATATGTTCCCAAATGTCAAAAGCAAGAGAGTAAAACCTTTCTCCCAGAACCGCATTTGCAAGCCTGTCTGCTAGCTGCAAAGCAGAGAAAGCTGATGGTCTGTGAGGAGTCTTAACTGATAAATGGCTCCACTCCCTGGGCTGGAAACAGAATTGTTCTTTTTTTCTACATAAGCCTGCAGTCATAAGTGTCCAGGCCAGCACTGAGCACTACCAACGAGCAATAGTCTTTTCTAGTAATGCAGCCTCTCCCTGCAACTCTTAATATTCCCTTACCCACAGAATCAATGCATCCTTTACACTTGAAATTGGCAGAGGTGAAAAAAGTTACACTCATGCTATTCATGCTTCAATCTTCTAACCACCCTGTGAATTAGTACCAAGATGCGAGAGGGAAGAAACCACTCAGAACAGGAAGGAAAAGGCGACATAAGTGAACTTTGTATCTTCATAGTACCCATCCTCCTAGGAATGAACATGCTTACAGCAAACACAGGCTGGTAGGAAAGCTACCTTAGCAATCATTGTTTTGCAACTTCCTCTCCTGAGGCCAGGTTCTGCTTACTCCACAGGGCAAGATTAAGAATTATTCCCTTGCAAGAAACTGTCTTCTTTTTTGTTTTGTTTAATTATCTTTATTTATTGGATAGAGACTGCCAGAAATGGAGAGGAAATTGAGATGGCAGAGAGGGATAGAAAGAAATAGACGTCTGCAACAGTACTTCACCATTAGCAAAGTTTTCCCTCTGCATGGAGGCTAAACCTGGGTCTTTGCACAATGTAATGGGTGCTCAATCAAGTGTGCCACCACCAAGCCCTCAAAAATATCCTCTTTTGAACAGAAAGGATACCCTGCTATCGCCAGCCAAGTAAGATCAACCTAACAATTGAAGTGTGTGTGTGTGTGTGTGTGTGTGTGTGTGTGTGTGTGTGTGTGTGTGTGTGTGTGTGTGGTGAAGGGGAAGTATGGTGGTAGATGGTAAAGGTCCTTGAGTGAAACATAAAACGTGTTTTCCCAGGATTGAAACTTACTAACCACATGATTCTTGCAATCTCTCATTTTTCTGAGTCTTACTCAGAGAATAAGACTGCCCCCTCAACATAGACTCCAACAAGTAAGAAATATTATTGGAACCTACATTATATTCTCAACTGAATTTGATCCTTACAAGAATCCTTGGGGAGAACTTTTTTTTTCTCCATTTTAGAACTGGATGAAGAAAGAAATTCTAAATGGTGAAATAAATCACTCAGGATTATCCAGTTACATAGGAATTAAGGCTGGAATTTGAATTTGACCATAAAACCTCATTCTTTTTCACTATTAATATTCCTGCCATGTCCTTCTTCCCTCAGGACTACTGCAAGGAACAAGGAATATTATAATATATAAGGAGCACACTTCAGAAAATTTATCTTTTTGTTTGATCACGCAGATGGAATATAAATTTAAATTGAGGTTCTACTGGTTCTACACTATAGATGTCTTAGGGGTACTTTGGAAATTTAAAAATTTGATAGATAAGGAAGAAAGATATAACTGGGCATCCTTTCTCAAAATAAAAAATCAGAATCAAAAGGGATTAGCTTGCAGACTCCTTTCTGTCCCCTTGTTGTGACCTTATTTTGAACATTTTTCTTTTTTCCACAAGTCCCCAGCCTCTCAGGCATGCGTTCAGATGTATCCTGGCCAGCTCATCACAATGCATGCACACGGAACAAGCTGAAGGAAGCAAGTGAGCCCATCCTCTGCAAATGCTCCATGCAGGAGAGGGCTGTGGGGACCCCACCAAGCTACGTTCTTCCATCAAGATGCATCACACTCCTTCGCATGTGGTCATCAGTACTGCACACAAATGCAATGGACTGTGAAGGAGGCAGTCTACTATACATGCTGGATGCTCATTCAGGGACTTACAGCATTGCCAGAAGATAATAGTAAATAAATCATTGTATGAAGTCCAATCAGAAAAAAAGAAAGAAAATGTTAGGAGCTGGTGAGGGGGAAGATTATTTAATTTTAAAATACCCCAACTGCACAGAAAGATCACTATGGACATGTATGAATGTGTATGTTTAAATAAGGAAAGTTTGTCTACATGTAGCAGCATCACAACATAACCCATAAAAATAGAATGTTGTTGTTCTACACTAGATGGAAAATAGAAAGTTGATCTTGTGACCAAAGATAAAGGAAAAAAAGGCTGAAAAACAGTCTGCAATATATCAATATACATGGAACTTACAACTTCTTTACTTGCCTTCCTACTTCTAAGTAAATTCAGCACTTTATTTTTTTTTTTTGGTCACAGACCTAAAGTCTGGCCTAAAAATGACTGGGGAATTTACACAACTGAGAACCATTAATATTATACGAGTCAAGCATCCATAATCAAAGTCACATATAGATATCATTTTTTTAAAAAACTATAATAGAGTAATTAAAACTGCAGAGAAAATATTTCCAGATTTTTAAAAAGGCACTCTAAGTAAGGTAATAGTTTTTTTTTTTTTCAGGTTTGATGATCTGCTAGTTGAACTATTTCCTCAGTCGAAATAATCTTTTGTGAAAACCCGCTCCCTCCAAGCTTTATAAAAAAACAATACTGTAATAGTTGCTATCAATTTCAACCTGACTAGGAGCTATGTCAAGCACTCTGTGCTTTGAATTAGTCCATTTCTTATTCCAACTAGCTAAAGGCTCCTTGTAATTATAATATCCATGCTGAGATTGGGGAGTGGGGAATGAATATCAGGAAAACTAAGATAACTGGCCCAAATTCAAGGAGCTAACATGTCAGAACTGGAGACAAACGCAGGTAAATCCTCCTTCTCAGCCTGCAACTAGTCCAGGGATCTGGAGGGATCAGTAGAGCAAAGACGGTTTGAGAGGCGGCCCGGGGGTGGGTGGTGGGAGGGGTGGCGGGAAGGCAGCCTGGGGAATGTTTCTTAAAGGAAACGCAGAAGTTTGCTTTTAGGTCTATGCACTATCTTGCTTCCTCGTTCTTTCCCAGTCTTAAAAGCAAACGGGGGTTCTGACCCTATGAAGTCAATTATTCCTAAATGAGGGCCATCATCTACCCCTCACTAAACTCCTCTTCCTCCCTCCCTGGCTGGAGAGGGAACTGTGAGTACTATACCAGGTCACCAGGCTTTGCTCACCTCTCCACCCACTCCACCTAGAATCAGACACACTCCCTTGTCCAAGACATAGGCTTTGAGAAAGCAGGTCGGGGGGGGGGGGGGTTGGGTGGGTGGGTATAGAGAGAATCTGCAAGCAGCCTCTAACCAGGCTGTCACAGTTGCAGGCTGGGAGCAACGCGACAAGAAGTGGGCTTGCAGGCGCACGCTGCCCTCTCCTACCCTCACCGCTTGCAGCAATGCTCCGGGGTAACCAAGGCGAGGGAATGCCCGCGTAGATCCCTTAAAGGACTGGGAGCAAGAAGCAGCACCAGGCAGTCTTCCCACAAACACAAGGCGATCATGCGGCTCCGGGATGGGCGTCTGGGTTCGAGACCTGGCCATGATTAATAACTGTCTGTGTGATTGAATGCAGACACTGCCTCGCTTTCTACCTCAGTTTTGCCCTTCTGGGCCATCCCAGGATTGAACTCCATACTCTGTACGGGACCTGCTATTCCCCCAAGTCCAAAGGCCAGCGTGAGACTCACCTTCCTAGGGGAGCAGAGCAGACTCAACGACCGAGGCGAGGACCAGGGACAAGGGTCGCCCAGCACGAGCTGTCAGGCCCTAGCACGAGCGGCTGGGAGCCCGGATCCCTCCAGCCTTCCCCCTATGAGCTTCTTACTTTCAGCCGCCGCACTTTCTTTTTCCCCCTGTAGGGCTCCTCCCCCGGCGAGGCGCGATTGGCCGCCGCGATGTGTGGGCTCCGCCCGCCGCCGGGGTTCGCCAGCCAAGAGTTCTCCAGGCTTCCCGGAGTCGGGGGCGCGGGGGCGGCACCGAGCGCGCAGCCCCACCCGGCGGCGGCGAGTTACGCGGAGACAGAGGCTGGCCTGGAGGCGGCCGCCGGGCTGCTCTGGATCCCTTCGGTGCTCTGCCACCACCTGGGCAGACTAGAGCGTGCAAGCAAAGGGTAGCGGCAGTCCTGAGGCTTGGCATGATACCAAAAGCCATGTCCCCTGCTATACATATAGATGATACTGGCTTCTCAGTCTAGATCGATGGCACCCTCCCGGCTCCGTGTATTTAGCAATCATACTTGCAGGTGAGTGAGTCAGGTTGAACTACAAGGTTTATGCCTCCAGCTTCTCTCCTTACCATGTGTCAAGCACAGAGAGAGACTTAAATTCGTGGTCCAAAGCTATAGCTCCCAGATGAGGTAGAGCTGGAGAATCCTAAGAACCAGTGGTCCTGACAGTCAGGCAACATCTTTTTTTTTTTTTCCACTGGTGAATGTTCGGTGCTTGACACAGTTTCTGGCACTAAGTAGGTACATGAATACTGAATAATAGACGCTGAAATTGTTAAAGGAGGAAATGATCTCAAAATAACCACTTCCCTTTCGTTAATTCCCATTGCCCTGGGTTTCAGTAAGAACCCCCCCCCAAGTGTCCTCTCACACTCCAGAGGGTAGTTTATATAATTACCTTGAGAAGTTTTGTAATTTCTTATCCATAAATTGACTTAATATCTCTCATTAAATCAAATGTTTTTGTTCAATACTCTTCTGGTCATCCCTTTTGATAGTCCATCATCATTTGTCCCCATTTCGAAAACTCCTTAACAAAGACAATCTACCAGGCTGACTTATCTCTTTACACATTCATTGCTCACTGTCACCTCCTTGACTTCTCTCCTGCTCTCAGTCACCTAATTATAGTTTATTAGTTATTATTAGTTTATTTGAGATATTGAGATACAAAGAAAGCAAGTTAAGAAACAGAAGAATAAAATATATATGAAGGAAGAAATGTCCTTCCTGTGCTGGTAGATGCTAATCTCTACTACACATATTAGCTAAAGATTATAGCAATGCAAATCCCACAGTTTCTGACCTCAGAGAGCTAACTTTCCCCATAGTAAAATAACAATGGAAATGAAACTGTAGAAAATACCCATGCCATTTCAATTAATCATGAAAATTAACGCCAAGAAATCATTATTCCCACGGATATCTGGCACACATGTGCTCACAACATGGTTATAAAACAAAATAGGAAATAATCCAAAAGAATTTTAAAATTACCTACCACAAGCTAAAAGGATAATTTAATGATAGAGCACTAGATTCACATGTATAAGGTCCCACATTCTATCCACGTCTCTACATAAGTTAGAGTAGAAGTGGTGCTTTTCTTTTTTTTTTTTTATTTATTTATTATTATTATTTTTTCCTCCAGGGTTATTGCTGGGCTCGGTGCCTGCACTATGAATCCACCGCTCCTGGAGGCCATTCCCCCCCCCCCTTTTTGTTGCCCTAGTTGTTGCAGCCTCGTTGCGGTTATTATTGCCATTGTTGACGTTGCTTTGTTGTTGGATAGGACAGAGAGAAATGGAGAGAGGAGGGGAAGACAGAGAGAGAGGGGAGAGAAAGATAGACACCTGCAGACCTGCTTCACCGCCCGTGAAGCGACTCCCCTGCAGGTGGGGAGCCGGGGGCTCGAACCGAGATCCTTACGCCGGTCCCTGCGCTTTGCGCCAAGTGCGCTTAACCCACTGCGCCACCGCCCGACTCCCAGAAGTGGTGCTTTTCTATCTATCTGCCTATCCATCCATCCCACCATCTATCCATCTCTCTTTTTCTCTTGCACATCGTCATGGGAGTTTCATTGCTCCTGGTCAATTTTTTCTGATTGAAAAAAACAGAGACAGCGATGGAAAGACACCACAGCACATAAGCTTTCTCCAGTATAGTAGTGGTTGGCAAGGAACCTGAGGTGCATTCAATACGAAGCAGGTATAATATCTAAGTGAATGATCTTATTGCCCACCTCACCCCCTCAACAAATATTACAGTATTACCTACCAGTACAAAAATTAAAGTTTTTCTTCAATGTATTGTTCACTCATGAAGTATATTCAAGATATAACTTGACAAAGTGCATTTTTCAAGCACTTAATATAAAATATGTTTACAATGTAACAAGCACTTTGCATATATTAGCTCATTTGGTTCTTATGACAACCTATAAGATACTGTTACTATCTCAAATTTATGGAGGAGGTATAAAGATATCTTAATATAATTTGTATATTATTACTTACAGTCAGTCTTAGACATAGTTGATCAATTTCTCTTTTAAACTCCTTCTTTTTTGTGATCAGGGAAGTGAATCAGTAGAATGTGTTAGCCTGTGACCCTACATTGTATCTCCTAATACCACATATGCCACATATAGGACAGCTTTCTCATAAAATAAATAACTAAATCTGTAATAAGTAAATGAAATAAGATTTTTAAAAAGTAAGCAGCATCTCTTATATTATTTAGTCTCCACCAATTTCATTTGCTGTTCTTTTCCAGATTCTTTAGTTGAATCTTCTACTCCTTCATAATCACCGAAAATGAGCATGCCACAGAGTTCTTGTTATCTTTACATCCCCTTTCTATGGTATCTCATGTAAATATAAATATCTCAAGCATCTACTACTTGCAAGGTTAAATGCACAGTGCGTACTCCTAACTCTGCTATCCCTATTGTTACCTTCACAGACATATCTTCTGAGATGTTTTCTATATATTAAATTTAATGTGTTCAAAACAACTTTTATTTCTCTCCTTCATCAAACTACCTCACCTCAAGAGATTTTACTGCTTTTGTAAGAATTTTTTTTATTTAATTGTTCAGACCAAAAAGATGGATTCATTACAGACCACTCTTTTCTCTTGTAAGTCATAAGCAGTTAATCAGCGAATATTTTGTTTCCTTCACATTCAAAATATGTCTTAAATTTGTATTGTATTTCTCTACTCCTTCACAATCATCACAGTCCAAGTTACAGTAGTAACTCTTCTGCCTTTTTTCCCCTGCTTAAACTCTTTTCCCCAGAGTCTATTGCTTACACTTCAGAATGATCCTTATAAGTAGAAATCTGAATAAGTACAAGCCAGTAATTGAAGGCAAGGACCTTGGGGTCTAACTCTATGGGTTCAAGTTAAAATTCTAAAATATTAGCATAACTTGGTGAAATTATTTAACTTCTTCGTGTTTTAGCCTCTTCATCTATAAAAAAAAAATTGGTAATAATAATAGCAAAACCATAGGGCTCTTGTAAAATTAAGTGAATTAATATGAAAAATACACTTGAAATATAGATTACACATATGGAGTGCTATATAAATATTAGTTGCTATTTTCACTAAAATGTATACATATATAAATATTAGTTGTTATTTCACTAGAAATAATAAATCATAATCTATTTTCAAGTATCCAATGATTTCTTTCTCATTATTAGAAAATTCTCCAGAGTTCTTACATTGTCTACATGTTCTAGTACTTTTTAAAATCTTTATATATTTTACTGTTTGTTGCCCAAGCAAACTAGTAAGTCTCCATGCTGAGGCCTTTGCACTTACTAGTCCTTTCTTGTAGTATTCTTTCCCTATGCCTTGCTTCTTCACTTCATTCATATCTTCTTGCAAGTCTCTTGCTAACTGGCACATTGTCATCAAAGTCTTTCCTTGACAATGATATCAAACACTATTTTTCTCCAACTTAACTAAGGTACAGTTTAATTTATTTGTCTATTCAGTTTTTTTTCACTAAATTATAAAGTCCAGGATGGTAACATGTTTCCTTCATAGATATATCTTCTGAGATTGTTTGTTTGTCTGTTTGTTTGTCTCCAGAGTTATCACTGAGGCTTGGTGCCTGCACTACGAATCCGCTGCTCCTGGAGGCCATTTTTCCCCCTTTTGTTGCCCTTCTTGTGTATCCTTGTTGTTATCATTGTTGTTGCTATAGCTGTCATTGTTGTCTGACAGGACAGAAAGAAATTGAGAGAGGAAGGGAAGACAGAGAATGGGAGAGAAAGACAGACACTTGCAGACCTGCTTCACAGCTTGTGAAGTGACCCCTCCGCCCTGCAGGTGGGTACCCGGCCGGGGCTTGAACCGGAATCCTTGAGCCTGTCCTTGTGCTTTGCGCTTTGCACTATGTGCGCTTAACCCACTGTGCAACTGCCCGTCTCCCCCTCCCCCGAGATAGTTTCTATATATTAAATTTAATGTGTCTGAAACAATTTCCTCTCCTTCATCAAACCACCTCACCTCAGCCAATTTTGCTGCTTTTATAAGAATTTTTTCATTTACTTTTTCAAACCGAAAAGATAGATTAGTTATAGATCACTCTCTTCTCTTGTATGTCATAAGCAAATATATTCCCCTGACAAGTAGACAGAGTCTTGCACATGCTATTGACTTAGTAAATAGTCAATCAAGTATAAACCCAGTCCAAATCTCTTGTGGCTAAGCTGAGACCCCAAAAACATTATGTGATGAATTTTCGCCTCTCTCTTTGGATTTGTTTTTTAGGAAGCAAAAATAATTGGAAGAGAATAACAAAAAGCAGTAAGTCGCTTTTCTTGACTGGGAGCAGGCTAAAGAAAGTACAGTACAGAAACATTTCACTTTAAGTTTTTGGAAAGAAGGTGAACAAAAGGACTGAGCCAAAAAAGAAACTGGGAAGGAAAAATATAATTATATCACCTTCCACATTCTTTTGTGTCCCCATCTCTTATAATTTTCAACTTTTTATTTTTTTGCATCCCTACCCAGCCCTTGTACCTGTCAATAGCCCAGTGTAGTATTCAGTCATACCTTTCTCTTGAAGTGTACATATTTCCAAATACTTTCTCCATCTCCCTCTTCCACCATGTTGTCTCTATTATTGGAATTAAAGGTTGAAATATCTTCTCTCTTCGGTTTAATTGTGCTCACTATAGAAACATAAGTAGAATGAGCAGAGCCATTTCAATATGTTGATTACTAAGGACTAAATCTTATCTTGTCATTTGCTTAAATATATTTATTTAACTTTTGATCCTTATAAATTAGAAGAGGAAATGTGACCTTTGGGGGGATTTCTTCATTCTTATCCCTTGAGCTAGAAGACTAGATTATTTGGATCCCTGAAAGCAGAGAGACAGAAGGGAAACTCATGATCCTATCCAGAACTTTCTTTATAGGTATATAGTAAGGGGGTATCTCCAACATATAGATGACATAGATAAACACAGCCAGACATTGGTTAAAATAATGAAAAAGATTTTATCCAATAATTATTGTTAGTTCAGAGAAGAGCTGAAGTTTATTCAGATTTGTACAGAGGAGAGTGAGATATTTTAAATGGAGAATAAGCAGCAGGTGGAGTGACTGGTCAATGGCACACCCAATGGAGCACACACATTACCATGTACAAGGATCTGGGTTCAAGCCCACAGTCCCACAGGGGAAGCTTGAAGAGAGTTGAAGCTTGTCTACAGATCTCTCTCTCTCTCTCTCTCTCTATCCTATCAAATAAAAGAAAAAAAGAAGGAAAGAAATATTCCCTGCTAGCAGTGATTCATCATCCAAGCACCGAGTTCCAGTGATAACTCTGGTGGAAATAAAAAAACAAAACAGGTAGAGCATGAGTTTAATAGAGTTAAAGATCTGAGAAATTCCAAAAGAGTTAGTTAATGCAGATACTACTAAGTAGTGTGTATCTGCTAGTTGTCAGTTATTGAAGTTGGATTTCTGTGTCCTCTTACTGAGACTAGAAGACAGAGATCTTGTTCTACTGGATGTTTGCACCTCAGACCTAGCTCTCAAGTCCTTGAGAAAAGGATTTCTTAGTTCTAAGAATTACATATTCACGATTGCATATCATTTTTAGTAAGTTCTTCAAGAAACCCAGGGGTCAGCAGTATATCATTATATTGACTAGAACAAAAAGCATTTCTTCCCAGCAGTTTTAACTTCCTTAGGCAAACATTTTAAAGGAAGACTAAGATTAGGGTTTAAATGGAGTTGTTCCTTGCTAAAGTTCTCAGCCATCAGAAGATTCTCCCTCAGCACATCCAAATTACTGAAAGCACTGCGTACTTTCAGTTGCTTCTCCTTTAAAACCATCTTCCCTTCCTCTGGAATGTTTATCTTCATGGTGATGCTCCTCCAGCATCACTGCAAGAGCATACTGAGATGACTGACAGGGTGACCATGATCAGCAGACAGGTTTTCCAAAAGACAGCCTGAGTCTTCTTGGTTTATGGCTTAAAGCTCCAGGAGAACTGTTAGAAAAGACCTAATTTTCTCACCTGCTTTTATCCTTCCAAACAGAAGCTCTGAAGCAAAGGTCAGGATTTTAATAAAGTCTTGGAAGATGGTTATTATGCAATGTTGACACTTAACTACAGCCGGAAATTTAAAGACAAGGATTTTGCATACAGAAAGGGGAAACTTACCTTTATGGATCTGACTTGGCCTTAGAAGTACTTAACAACACATTTACCAATTTCCAGTCACTAAAATTTAATTTAAACTGAAAACATGCTCTTTGTACAGATAGCATTACCTGATTTACTCTCTAAGACCAGCCACCGCAATGTCTTAAGGCCAGTAACCTAAATTGGTCACCATCTGGTGAATAACAACCAATCAGTGCCAGTCAAAATCATGCTAACGAGTACTTGCTAATTCTTATAGTAATATGAGAGGGCTATGCCATTCAACCCTTTATTCTGTGTAGCAGCAGGAAAACTGAATGATCCAGGAGCAGGCAGGCATGCACTTGTTATATTATTCGTCTCAAAAGAAGAATTTTCAAATAGTCATCTGGGATTTGGAGATTTTTGTATGGGATTCTTTCTGTGCCACCAGCATTGAAAAAAGTGTTTTATGTTTTATTCATTCGTTTATTTCAAACATTTGTTGAACATTTGCTCTTTGTGGGCGCTGTGAGTGATTCTGAGATAAGGTAGACATGGCTTTTTCATTGCAATGTCTACATAGATTCTGCAATGCAAGATTGAAATAATATCCCTTCCTCACTGAGCAAGTATCACATGATATGCTCTTCAACCTCACAGTATTTTTAAGCCTTAGAATAGCCTTAAAAGATTACATGTTATTTTCTTTTAGTGATTAAATGATAGAGAAGCTTCATCACCTAAGAATTACAGTCATTTCCTATCAAACACAAGAGCAAACCCTAGATTTAACAGATTCCAAAGGCCACACTTTTCAATGCTACACTAAGGTCCATAAGGAACTTCAAATAAAGATCTACTACTTAAGATGTATGTAATAAGTACAATGTGATGTGAAGAACATAGCATGATATTTCAAGTCAGAGAAAGATGTTTGCAGGTGGCACTGAGCTATAGAAACAGGAGCCATGGGGTGATGGCTTTGACTTTAATATGATGGCCAGTGGGAGAGAGGCTGGAAAACTGTACTTTAGCCAAATATTTGAAAGCCAAGGGGTCAATAATATTTTAATTACTCGCCAGAGAACAGGAACTGTGATTTTTCTTTACATTCCAGAAAGTTACTTGACGTAAAGATTGCTTGAACAAATGAATGAGTTATTGATACCTGTTGAGAACCTGATGCTCTCTAAGTCTGATGCTTTTTACAAATATTATACTATGTGATCACAGAGGTATTGTGACAAATACAAGATAGGCATTTGTTTTTCCTACTTAATAGACACAAGAATTTCTTAGGTTCAGGGAGTTCATATAGCTCGCCCAGCACCACAGAGTAGACTAAAGCAGCAGTTTATTAGTATTTTTGTTGTTATTTTAAATATGTATTATGGAAACATAATATGAATTTGTAAAGTTCATCTTACGAGTGGAAGATATGACTTTTAACAAAGTAATCACGCAAAAGACAACTGGTATCTAGATTAAAACAATTATGTGCCATAAACTACAGAATTTGACCTAATATGGAATTCAGTAACGTCATTTCAATTTTTATACAAAAAAACAAAAACAAAAAAAACCCTCACTCTGTAGTTTTTATTCAAGGGGACAAGGGAACTTATGAACTACTGAGTCATATTTTGCCTGGAAAGCCAACTTCTCTTTGGGGAGCATGCATGCCTTTCTTAAAATCAAAGTTAATTTTCTTGAACAATAACACTGGAGATACACCAAGGGTTATTATAATCAGGACAAGTCTCCTGCCTCCAGAACAGAAGCCTCAGTAATACTTCTACATTCCACTTAATGAATCACTGCATAGTTTGATGTATTTCTATAGTTTTAGTCCTTTTGCTGTAGACAATTATTCCAAATATAGATAAAGCCTGTGAAACAGAAGTAGACTGCCAAAGAGTCAAGAGGCAGCAAAACACACTTAACTGACTGCAAGTCACCTGGATTCTTGTGAAGTTTTGCAGTCTTTTACTTTTTCTCTGAGTAGTACTTATTCTCTGAGTTTTAATTCAATAATTTTAGTAGCTTCTGCTTTCTGGGATTCTACTTCCATGCCTATAAAGTGGTCGTGAGCTTAAAATAGTTAACTGGAACAATGGTCACCAGCACTTAGTAAGCATCTAAATCATCTACATTTTCTAAATTATTAAATTATTTTTGGTATAATTTGCTTTACGTTTCATCATTGGAGATACTCAGAACTTACAGGTTAGTACCTGTGGGTTGTGGACATAGCTTGATACCAATAACCTCACTTCAAAAGTATTTCTAAAAATTGATGTTGAAAAATTGAAATTTAATATGGAAAATGACTCTCAATTATCTTCCAGACAAAAACCAAGGTCACATGTTAGTTTAAACATCAGTTTGGAAAAGTTCACAAAGTATTGTTTTACCTTGATTCTAAAAGAAATAGCAAGGAAATTATACATTTAAAATACATTTATCTACATGAATGACTCCACAATTCTTATTACAGAATAGTAAATATAAAATACATTTAGTAAATCTTGCACATTTATAGTTATTGAATACCACACAAAGTCCACAGGAATAAAGCAATTAGATTATCTAACTGTATTTATAGATTCTTATTAAACTCAAATGAACTATAATATAGTTTGCTTATCTAAGGTCTGCTTTGATATTTAGAAAGATCAACAAGGGAAAAATAAAGATGAAAACAATTCGGAAATCAAAACATTTAATAAAGGTAAAAAACAAGACAAAAAAAAAAACCTTTATTGTATCCCTCTGGGAATACATAGTAAATGTCAACAAATAAAAATTTTAGTGTTAACAGTTATATACATGCATATTTATGCTGTGGAGTACAAAATTATAACAGAGCAAGAAAGGGCTGAAACAGACCCCTGCTCACCTCTCCTCACCATGGGCCTGGAAACCGGCACTTCCAACTTCACTTACACACCTGGAAAACAGGTAGTGTAGTTTCTGGAAGGTGATTTATTTACCTGAGAAGAACCTGCCTAAGAACAAGTAGCTAGAACCAAGACAACCAGGAATGTTTATAAAGGAGCTAGAAGTACACTGGAAAGATGGGATTTTGAACAAAGCATGACATTTCTCCCCCTCTGCACTTTACACTTTATTTTAATAAACCATCTTTCTGTAACACAAATGATGTATTGAACTTTTATAAGGAATGGACAGATGAACTAAAAATGTACCTATTTTGATCCTATATCAAGATGACTTCCAGTTGGGAAATTACTGAAGTTTATGTGAAAATAGAAATTGATATTTACTGTCGAATGTAAAACATTAATCCCCCAATAAAGAAATTTTAAAAAAGAAAGAAAAAAAAAGATAACAGAAGCTGAGATCCCTCTTGGAAGAGGGGTGTGATTTGCCAAGAGAAAAAGGAGATAAGAAACATTTAGGCTGTGAAAACAGCAGGACGGAGATATTATAGCCTGGATAAACAAAGCATGGAGGCTAAAAATGACTTTTCTTTCTTTTTCTTTATTTTTATTGGGAGCCTAATGGTTTACAGTTCACATGTTGGTGCATATCTTCTGTGCCAACATGTCTCATCTCACCAAGACAGGTGTCCATCACTGGAAGTTCGTAGAGGTAAGGCCATAATCCCTAGTCAGAAAGTAGTCACTGCAGGATGGGCATAAAGACACTGTTTTCTGAACCTATAGGAAGCCCCTGAAAGCTTATAAGCAAGGAAAAGAGCTGCAATAAAGTTAGGGAAGAGGAGTTGCTCTGGAGCTCAAGTTGGCTAATTTGAAACCAGAAAGAACTTTATTCTTTATTTCTTTCTTTCTGTGTCTGACAACTGAAATGGTATTGGGATAGTCATGGGACAAAACCCATTCCAAATATCTCACCATTAAAGATCTTGGGATTTCTTTGAAAATGTAGTGGGTTGTTTTTTGTTTGTTTAAAAGTGAATGAAAAAATTCCATTTATACTGACTCCCCAATAACGGGTTCAAGGTCTTCTCTAGGATAAAATTACCAGCTACTTAATACAGAGCGGTAAAAATCAGGAGCACAGAGGGATGTTTATTGTGTTAGCAACTACAGAGGGAATTTAAAACTGGCTGAATACAATTTCAAAAGTTGGAATTTGACCAGGATCTCATGAATTAATATCGCCATTCATTCTGGATCCTTGTGAAGACTTTAATTTTATTGTTCTTATAAAATTCATGGGACAGTGTTTCTCAAATCCCATGCCCCACCTCCTATCCGCCCCCCCCCCAAAAAAAAAAAAATCGGCTGTTTTACTTTCCTTGCTTGGCCTTGGCCACGTCCAGTATGGTTTTGATTGCTGCTGCTGCTGACATCAGGACACATTCATTGTCCCTGGAAGGGCATTTTATTTATTGGTGCTATGTTTCAAAAGGTGCATTTCCTTACACCATTATGTTCAGCTGGCCACGTAATAGCATAGGCTGACATTTTGGTCACTACTCAGGAAAGCAGCAGATTGTGTAAATTCCACAGCTCCAGCATGTCAATCATGAAGTACCTTGAAAAAAATAGTACATGTTGAGCTTACTTATTAAAAAAAAAAAAACTCATAGAAAATATATAATCGTAGAAAATACAGCAAGTAAAATCAAGAATCACACTTTAAACTAGAAAAATTTAACTACTATGCATACATATGTAACTTTTGTTTACAGAGAAAAAAAAAACTAAGGCATACCTAAGATAAAATAGACACTATTGCAGATTATTTGGAAATCTATGAGAGAAACATTGAAACCCCATTAGGTAAAGGGGCAAGTATGTGACCAAACTGCTAATTATTAAGTCTATAGTTAAGACCAAAACAATTTAAATCACATCCAAGTTCACCGGTGATTAAAGAAATGCTAATGTAGACAGTGAGGAACATTTTACACTTACTATTGAAATAAAAACCCTAAAACTAATTTTGTTGATCAAATTTTTAGAGTATTGATACACTGCTATTTCTATGATTCTGAAGCATTAGCATAACTCTTTGAAGAATCAATTTGGCGATTAAAGTCAAGATCTTAAAAAGGTTATATTCCAAATATTTCAATCCTCAAAATTTACATAAAGAAGTAAATCAAGGAGAAAAATGTATCTGCTTATATATCTATTGCATAATAAAATAATATCTTCAAGGATATGTAAAGAACTACAATTCAATAGCAATAACAAATAATAGCCTAACTCGCACCAGGTTAAACACACATAATAGGAAGCACAAAGACATGCACAAGGATTGCGGTTCAAACCCCAGGCTCCCCACCTGTAGGGATGTCTCCTCACAAGTGGTGAAGCAGGTCTGCTATCATTCTCTCTCGCTCTCTCTCCCCCCTCCCCTCTCAACTTCTTTCTGTCCTGTCCAAAAAAATCGAACCAAGCCCCAGTGACCACCCAGGAGGCAAAGGAAAAGAAAATAACCTGACTAAAGACTGAGCAAATGATTCAAACATTCTTTTTTCCCCTTCAGCCCACCTCTTATGAATATGTAACCTCACTGCTCTAGAATGGTTTTTCATTAAGCTCGAGAGACTTAGAGAGGGATAGTACAGTGCCATATCACTTCTTGAGAATTTGAAACTTGAATCTAAGCTGAGTACATAGCAAAACAGATGTCCTAACCAGTAATCTAGATAGACTTTGAATAGATTAGTCCCACTCGTTGAATAGATTTTCATCCAAAAAAGAAATACAAAATGATTAGTAACTCATAAATACATGTTCAAGTTTGAATAAAACGTCAATGGGATACAACCTCAGAACATCAAGTGAGTTTTAGTTTAAAAAAAAAAACTGATGTCAGGATGTGAAGAAACTTCATACCCTTATGCATTATTAGTAGAATGTAAAATACTACAGATTATGTGGAAAACAACATGATTCTTTTAAAATATTAAAAATAGAATTCTTGCATGATCCAACAATTTGCATTCAGATATATATCCAAAAGAAATGAAGGCTTAGTCTTGAGCAGGTATTTGAAGGTCCATGCTCAATGCCAAAATCATTTATGATAATAGTAATAAAAAAAACAGAAGCAACCCAAGTGTCTTTTGACAGCCAGATGAATAAACAAAGTGTGATATATAAATACAATACAATACAATACAATATTAATCATGGGGCTGGTTGGTGGTGCATCTGGTTGAATGTGCATGTTATAATATGCAAGGACTTGGGTTCAAGATCTTAGCCCCCACCTGCAGGGGGAAAGCTTCATGAGTGGTGAAGCACTTCTGCAAGTGTCTCTTTCTCTCTCATTCTCCATCTCTTCCTTCCTTCTAGATTTATTTCTGTTGCTATCTATAAGTAAAATACTTTTAATTAATAATGCTAATCAGCATTAAAGAGAAGGAACTTTATGAAGCATATTATAATGTGTATAATCCTTGAGGACACAATGTTAAATGAATCACAATGGCAAAAAATAAAAATAAAAAACAGACAAGTACTATGTGTATATGAGGTACCAAGAGGAGAAAAATTTAGAGACAAAAAGTAGAATGGTCATTACTAAGGCTAATGTCAAGGGAGAATACAAACTCACTGAGTATAGCATTTCAGTTACCCAAGGTAACAAAACAGAATTCTAAAGGTTTGTTGTATAAGAATATGAAGATATTTTATTCTACTCAATTGCATTCTCCAAAATGGACAATTTTATATTGCATCAACCATAATAAAAAATAAAGTGACTTTTGTTAGAAAATGAGTTAGTCAATTTTGAAAGGTCATGTGCTCAAATATAATAAAGCCATTAGAAAAAATAATTGCACTTATTATGGCTCTGGATAGAATAGTCATTTTGATTACTTTAATTCTTCTGATTCATGAACATGGGATATTTTCTCATATATTTATTTATTTTTCTATTTCCTTGAAAAGTGACTCATAATTTTCAGGACATTATCAGATATTAAAAATGATGAAGTTCCCCCATACCTATGCACATCTAATTTTTGACAAAGGGGCCCAGACTATTAGATGAGGAAAGCAGAGTCTCTTCAACAAGTGGTGTTGGAAACAATGGGTTGAAACATGCAGAAGAATGAAACTGAACCACTGTATTTCACCAAATACTAAAATAAATTCCAAGTGGATCAAGGACTTGGATGTTAGACCAGAAACTATCAGATACTTAGAGGAAAATATTGGCAGATCTCTTTTCTGCATACATTTTAAAGACATCTTCAATGAAATGAATCCAATTACAAAGAAGACTAAGGCAAGTATAAACCTATGGGACTACATCAAATTAAAAAGCTTCTTTATAGCAAAAGAAACCACTACTAAAACCAAGAGACCCCTCACAGAATGGGAGAAGATCTTTACATGCCATACATCAGGCAAGAGTTTAATAACCAACATATACAAAGAGCTTGCCAAACTCAACAAGACAACAAATAACCCCATCCAAAAATGGGGGGAGGACATGGACAGAATATTCACCACAGAAGGGATCCAAAAAGCTAAGAACACATGAAAAAATGCTCCAGGTCTCTGATTGTAAGAGAGATGCAAATAAAGACAATGATGAGATACCACTTCACTCCTGTGAGAATGTCATACATCAGAAAAGGTAACAGCAGCAAATACTTGAGAGGTTGTGGGGTCAAAGGAACCCTCCTACACTGCTGGTGGGAATGTAAATTGGTCCAACCTCTGTGGAGAACAGTCTGGAGAACTCTCAGAAGGCTAGAAATGGACCTACCCTATGATCCTGCAATTCCTCTCCTGGGGATATATCTTAAGGAACCCAACACATCCATCCAAAAAGATCTGTGTACACATATGTTCTTGGCAGCACAATTTGTAATAGCAAAACCTGGAAGCAACCCAGGTGTCCAACAACAGATGAGTGACTGAACAAGTTGTGGTCTATATACACAATGGAATACTACTCAGCTGTAAAAAATGGTGACTTCACCGTTTTCAGCCAATCTTGGATGGACTTGAAAAATTCATGTTAATTGAAATAAGTCAGAAACAGAAGGATGAATATGGGATGATCTCACTCTCAGGCAGAAGTTGAAAAACAAGATCAGAAAAAAAAAACAAATAAAAACCCATAAGTAGAACCTGAAATGGAATTGGCATATAGCACCAAAGTAAAAGACTCTGGGGTGGGTGTGGGTGGGTTGAGAGAATACATGTCCAAGAAGGATGACAGAGGACTTAGTGGGGGTTGTATTGTTATATGGGAAACTGGTGAATGTTATGCATGTACAAACTATTTGTATTTATTTTTGAATGTAAAACATTAATTCCCCAATAAAGAAATTTTTAAAAAATGATGAAGTTGGGGGCCAGATGGTAGCACAGCAGGTTAAGCACACAAGACACTGAGCTCAAGGATCAGCATACAGATCCCAGTGCAAGCCCTGAGCTCCCCATCTGCAAGGGGGGGAGCTGCTTTGCAAGCTGTTTTACTCTCCCCCTCTCCGCCTTTCCTTTCTCTCAATTTCTTTTTCCTACCCAACAACAACAGCAGCAGTAGCAACAATAACAAGGGCAACTAAATGGAGAAAATGGCCTCCGAGAGCAGTGGATTCATAGCGTAGGCACCAAGCCCCAGATATAACTCTAGAGGCAGAAAAAACAAAAAGAAAGAAAAGAATGATGAAGTCATCTTCTTCACCTCATCATGGATGGAGCTTGAAGGAATTGTGTTAAGTAAGAGAAGCCCAGAAAGCGAAGAATGAATATAGGATGATTTCACTTATGGGTGGAACTTAAGAATATTACTGCATATAATATTTATATTATATTAAATATGTTGAATTTATTACTTTTAATTGATAGGTAGTACATTCTTAAGATATCTGACATTTTTATTACTTGGTATTTGCACATAAGAACTGGAATGATCCTGAGCCAAGATGGCGGTGCGACAACATCTCCTGACTTAATCTCTGAAAAGCAGCTGCTTGAAACTGGGAAATTCTGAGTGAGGGCAAGATTTCCAGAGAGTGGTACAGGAAGTATACAAGAGAGATCAGAGTGGAACCAAAGAAGAGAGGCACAGATCACCTACAGGCTGGACTGGGCTATAAAAGGCCAAAGCACATAGAGTGTGGTTTCTCTTAGTTAAAATTAGCCCTCTGTATGGGGGTCAGGTGTGTGTGGGGGGGACCACAAGCTCCCTCATTCCAGAGGGGTCAATGACCTCCCAGAAACTTCTTCAAGGAAGTTCATCTACACCGATGACATCTGCTGTGCAACTCAGGCATCCAAGTTCGACATCCTCGAGGAAACACTCACGAAAGACATGTCTCTGATATCTGACTACTGCAAAAAATGGCGACTAATCCCTAGCACTGCAAAAACGGTATCATCTGTTTTCCATCTACACCATGCCTCGGCCTCGCATGAGCTTAATGTGCAGCTTGGCGATACGAGAATCCGGCATGAAGCCCAGCCAGTTTATCTTGGCGTTACTCTCGATCGCACTCTGTCATTTCATGAACATCTCATAAAAACTGCAGCAAAGGTGGGAGCCAGGAATAACATCATTGCAAGACTGGCCAGCTCCTCATGGGGCGCGAGCGCTTCCACACTACGATCATCATCTCTGGCATTATGCTATTCCACTGCAGAATACTGTGCCCCAGTATGGTTCCGTAGCCCCCATGTCCACTTGGTCGATTCCAAATTATATTCCTCCATGAGGATAATTTCTGGAACCATCCGTTCCACCCCGGTTCCATGGCTGCCAGTTCTTAGCAACATCACCCCGCCAGATATTCGTCGGGATGCGGCATCATCTAAGTTCATTTCCCACGTCTACGCTCGACCGGACCTGCCAATATACGCAGATATCTTTGCCCACCCTGTCCAACGCTTGACGTCTCGTCACCCAATCTGGTCCCCTACGCCTACACTGAACTTCTCTGTTCCAGACTCTAGGAAACAGAGTTGGCAGTCAGCTGAAGTAAAGAACAAACACCTCATCACAGACCCCTACAAGCGTCAACCCGGCTTTGACCTAGCACGTTATGATTGGGCCCTCCTCAATCGCTATCGAACAGGCCATGGCCGGTGAGCCGCTATGTTCCATCGCTGGGGAGCCAGAGACGACCCGAACTGCCCCTGCGGCTACAGACAGACTATGACCCACATAGTCACCAACTGCCACCTCTCCAGATTCAAAGGAGGTCTTGAAACTTTACATCAGGCTCAACCTGACGCTGTTGACTGGCTAAGGAAGAAGGGCAAATGCTAGAAGAAGAAGAGGGGTCAGAAAATAGTCATAGAGGAAGAGGCCTCCTATGGATACAACCACATTCTCAAGATTCCAGACTCAGCAAGGAACCAGGAGAAGGAGCTGGGGTTTTGTTTGTTTGCTTGTTTGCTTTTCCTTTCCTCTGTTTCTCTCTTCAAGGGGGCTGGAACTCCTTCTGATTGGTCACCAGTCTTTTGCCCCTTTTAGGGCCATGAGAACATTCTGCTGTAGCATTTTTTCTTAAATCTAGTTAAAAGCTTATGTTGCTTTTTGCAATTGGTTTTTACTTTGTTTAGGAAGGCAGTGAGGTTTAGGATGACAATTTGGAGGTTAAACTACAGACTGATCTTTAGGTATTTTTTAAATATTGTGTGTCTTTTTTGTTTGTTTTGTTTTTGTTAGTCAGTTTAATTGTTTGGTTTTTTTTTTTTTCATTGCTGTTAGTTTATTTTCCTTTCTCTTCCCTCTGACCGAAACCAGTGTTGGCTATTGGTGCATTGCATTTACTGGTTGTGCTATTGTGGTAATAACTTTTTTCTTAGCCTTTGCCCCTGTATTTGCTGTATTCACTTGTGCATATCTGTGACCTATCTTGTGCAAGGAGACTGACAAGGTAAGATTTTTCTTTCTTTATCTCTCACTCAATCTCTTCCTTTATTTCCTCACCCTTCCCACAATCTCTTAAATTTATGTTTGATAGTGGATCATAGTTACAATGAAAAGAAATAAGGATAAAAAAAGGATCCTGAAGGCTGCAAGAGAAAAACAAAAAGTCACATACAGGGGAAAACCCATAAGATTATCAGCAGACTTCTCCACTCAAACTCTAAAAGCCAGAAGAGAATGGCAAGATATCTATTGAGTGCTCAATGAAAAACGGTTTCAACCAAGGATAATATCCTGCTAGATTTTCATTCAGACTAGATGGAGGGATCAAACCTTCTCAGACAGGCCGCAGTTAAAGGAGGCAACCATCACCAAGCCAGAGGTTCTAAAAGATCTCTTATAAAAAGAACACCACCATAATACTATAAATTGTTTTCTTATTTATTTATTTGCCCTTATTTTATTGTTGTAGTTATTATTGTTATTGTTATTGATGTCATCATCATTGTTGGATAGAACAGAGAAATGGAGAGAGGAAGGGAAGACAGAGAGGAGGAAAGACAGACACCTGCAGACCTGCTTTACTGCCTGTGAAATGACTCCCCTGCAGGTGGGGAGCCAGGGGCTCAAACCGGGATCCTTATGCTGGTCCTTGTGTGTTGTGCCACATGCATTTAACCCACTGCGCTACTGTCCGACTCCCCTTATTTATTTATGTATTTATTTATTTATTTATTATTGGATAGAGACAGAGAGAAACTGATAGAGGAGGGGAAGATAGAGAGGGAGAGAGACAGAGAGACACCTGCAGACCTGCTTCACCACTTGTGAAGTTTTCACCCTGCAGGTAGGGACCAGAGGCTTGAATCTGGGTCCTTGTGCACTGTAATGTGTGTGCTTAACCAGGTGCTCCACCACCTGGTCACTCACTTTGAACACATATCTAATTTAAAATAAATTTCTTCTTTCCCCAAGGAAGAACAGACACCTGAAAGAAGTTGTAAATTGGGAGTCGGCCAGTAGCGCAGCTGGTTAAGTACATATGGCACAAAGCTTAAGGACCAGTATAAGGATCTGGGTTTGAGCCTCCTGGCTCTCCACCTGCAGGGGGATCACCTCACAAGAGGTGAAGCAGGTCTGCAGGTGTCTTTCTCCCCCCACCCCAGTCTCCCCATCTCTCTTGATTTCTCTCTGACCTATCCAATAACGTCAATGATAACAATAACAATAATAACAACTAGAGCTATAACAACAAGGGCAACAAAAAAAATGGAAAAAATGCCCTCTAGGAGCAGTGGATTCATGGTGCAGGCACCAAGCCCCTGGAGGCAAAAAAAAAAAAAAGTTGTAAGTCATGCTAATTTTTTTCTTTACAGAGTCTAACACAATTTCTTACATATGATATGCACTTGATAAACCCTTATTGATCAACACAAATATTCAATAAACACTTTTTGCTGGATCAACATTGCAGTCAGACATTTATAGGACTAACATGCTTTCCTGATTTATTATAATATGTTGGATATACCAAAGGGCAAGTACCAGATAGCTCCCTTGTTGCTATTTAAGATTTAAAAAAAAGTTTCTTTGGGAATCACTATAAAATGAAAGTTATTTGATTATACATTCCAGAAAACAGTATCATCTACAAATTAATCCAAAAGCAATTTTGAAAAAACGTTAAGAAAGCAGGAATTACTATCCTCACTTAACATGAGGGACAACTTCTTTGAAATGACATGAAAAATACAGTAAATGTCAGCAAAAGGACCAGAACCCAGGTTTGGAATAGCCTGATCCCTTGACAGTACTGCCTTGCTGCAGTCTTGTTGTAAGACCTCATAAAGCCTTGAGACCCTGCTTTTATTGTTTTCTTTTATCTATGCAGCACAGAGCTAGTCAGTTTCTCCATCACTAGACTTCGAAGTACTTAGCTCTGAGTCTCTACCCTGTACTGCATTGAAGTTGAATGAGAGAGGCTGGCTTTCTTTGGCAAAAGACACAAAGAGGAAATTTTATGAAAATTTCTGTAATCATAATTATTATTTCACATGGGCTACTTCAATGCCTTGCATGCTATATTCATATTAAATGAACATCACTTTTGGAATATTTATTTATTTATTTATTTCAATTTCTTTTCCTTCTAGAGTTATCGCTGGGGCTCAGTGCCTGCACTACGAGTCTACCATTCCTGGAGGCCATTTTTCCCATTTTATTGTCCTTGTTGCCACTATTATTATTGTTACTATTGCTGTTGTTGTTCTTGGATAGGACAGAGAGAAGTTGAGATGAAGGGGAGTGGGGTGGGGCGTAGAGAAAGATAGACACCTGAAGATCTGCTTTACCGCTTGTGAAGCACCCCCCCCCCCTTGCAGGTGGGGAGCTGGGGGCCCCAGTCGGCATCCCTGAGCCTATTCCTGTGCCTCATGCCATGTGCACTTAACCCCCTGGCTACTGCCAGAGCCCTATTTATGTATTTTTCATAGTATGCAAGGTTCCATTACTCCTACCCTACTCATATTTTTAAATCTCAGATAGATTGAGACAGAGAGAACAGGAAAAGTGTCCAGGTGGTGGCACTCCTGGTTAAGCACACACATTACAGAGCACAAGGACCCAAATTCAATCCCCTGGTTCCCACCTGCAGGGGGAAAGCTTCATAAGTGGTAAAGCAGGGCTGCAGATGTCCCTCTGTCTCTTTCCCTCTCTATTTCCCCCATCACCTAGCAGTTTCTCTTTGCCTTTCTATTATAATAAATAAATAAATAAATTTAAATATACATTCAAACAATGAGACAGAGAGAGAGAGAGAAGGAAAACATACCACAACACTACCCTACCATTTATGAAGCTTATGCTGGTACTGTACATGGTGTTGCTATATGGTGTCAGGGCCAGAGCCTTCTTACATGGCAAGATATGCACTCTATTAGATGAATTACCTTTCTCTTTGAAGACACAGCTAAGGTTCTGAAAAGTACTTCCTTGTGAATTGAGTGGATAAAACTAGCTAGTCTGAAATGCAATTTAATCAAGATGGCATCTCAGAAGAAAGATTGTGAGCATTCTTCCCAGAAGTCAGGGATGGAAGCTGTGTAACAAGAACATGGGTACCATGTGATCTGATTTTTTTCAAGGAAAGTTTGGCTGACATAAAAAGACAATGTCTGGTCACTTAAGGAATTCTAATATTTTAGGTAACATTAAGTGATATGACCGTTTTCCTCATTGTCATGTTTGTTAGGAAGCAAATGCAATTCTCTGGAACTGACTGACAGAAATCACACATTAGAATTCAGTTGCCCGGGAGTTGGGCAGTAGCGCAACGGGTTAAGCGCACATAGCGCAAAGCGCAAGGACCAGCTTAAAGATCCCTGTTCGAGCCTCGGATCTCCACCTGCAGGGCTGTGGCCTCACAGGCAGTGAAGCAGGTCTGCAGGTGTCTCTCTGTCTTCCCCTCCTCTCTCCATTTCTTTCTGTCCTATCCAAGAACAACGACATCAGTAACTACAACAATGATAAACTGAAAGGGCAACCAAAAGGAATAAATAAATAAATATTAACAAAATGCATTTATTTATAAAAAAAGAATTCCACTGGCCTATGAACCATGCATTTCTTCTTATGACCAATGCTTACACTAAATTTATTCTGAGCAAAGAACTGTACAAAGCACTTACACTATCTCTGCCTTCCACAAAAGTTTTGAAACCTAGAGAAAGAAAGAATACACAAATAGACATCACAGAAGGAAGATGGGATGAATGCTATTGATGATTATAGAGTGCAAAGAAGTTCAAAGTAATTAAAAAGAAAAGAGAAGAGAAGAAAAAGCTCTCCAGTTGGTTCCATCTGGCAAATAATCTCTTCCATATCTCTCTGGTTTAAACAAGTCTATTAAAATCTAGCATCTCACACTTTCATATTGTATCTTCTTCCTTATCACAATAAAGATATCAGGGTTTTTTTTTCTTGTCTTTGCTACAGGTTTTAGGAATATAAGGGTTAGTTTTATTCATTGATTGGTTTTAGATTTTGTGGTTTATTTTCTGTTAATGGATGTCTTGGCATCTATTTAGCTAATTTTTCAGAAGATATTAACAAAAAGGGGGATATTGTGAAGTTGTTTGAATTTAAGATCATCACTTCAGACTAGGGCCATCTCTTACAAAGCACTATGATGGAGACAACGTCTGACAGCAAAGCGTGCAGCCCATTACTGAGAGTTTTAAAGGTCAGACTGGAAGTGACCTGCTATTATATGTGAATTTTACTGATGACTAAAGAACACATGTTCTGAAAAGATTGGGTGGATAAAATGACTATTATAAACTAACCGCTTATATATGTCAGGACAAATGGAGCAGCATAAGAACATTTTTTTCTGAAATTCTTTGAAGTGTGACAGAGAAAATTAATTTGAAACTAGAAAATAGGAAAGCCAGGCCATAAATTTGGAATTTGACAAATAGGGCATACTTATACGATTTGCCAAGTCTATAATAAAAAATGAACTGATTAGAAAAAAATACCAAGTTCTTGTGAAGAAGTTTCTTCTGCTAAAATTATTTTACTAGTCAGGTCTTTTTCTCTGCTTTTTTTTTTCCTTTTCCTTTTTTGTTGTTACTCTTGTTATTGTGTTTCAAAAAGTTTTTAAGCCCTGATCAAATAATTGCCATTTCTGTCATCATGGAGAAAAAAATACATAAAGTTGGATGTATTTTTTTCTGAGTTATATACATGCTATTATATAAACACATTATGTTCCATTTTAAGCCCAGGGTAGAAAATTCAAGAAACCTACTATAATTAAGCAATAGCCTTTATTTATATCTACTTAAATATATATATGATATGTATATAGGTCAACTATAAATTCATAGTGCCAATTTTCACATACATATATACATGATCACACACACAAACACTTTTTTCTCTCTCATCCCACATATACCAGACAATTCTTACTCTGTATGTGTATGTGTACATATAAACACACATATGCGACTCTTCATATAGTGCTTCTTCCATCTGTTTCAAGTTTCCGTATATTCCAATCAACTAAAATTAAATGTAAACATGTGCTTCCCATTTAAGATCTGGTGAATCCATCTCTTTATTTCTAGTATATGGTATCCAGTGTTCCCAAGCATAGGAGGCATGTAGTGAATATTATTTGAACTATGTTGGATTGAATGGAGAGAACACTACAAAAGTGAATTAACTCAGCACAGTGTTGATTTACAGCATGAGATTCTGCTTAAACCTATAATCAGATTAGTTCAGGAGCTAGGAAGTAGCATAACCAGTAGAGTATGAATATTTACAGCGCATGGTGTCCTGAGTCTGAGTCATGGGTGCTACCTACATGGGAACACAGTTGACAACACCAGGGGAATTTCATGGATGGTGGAAACGTATGATATTCTTTCCTATTTGTGAATGTCTCCCTTTCTCCTAAATAATGAAATGACTGGACTAGGGAGGAAATTCAGAGGTATCTTACATGTGCTAGGCTCTGTGTTCACACCCTGTATCACATTAAAAAGTAAGTATCTAAAATGAACCTACTAGCTTTCTCCAAAATGGAGGCCCCAAATCTCATCTGCTATATTCTTGCCTTTAGGTTCCTGATTATTAAACAATTTGTTCTGCTTTATATCTTAATGCTTTTGCAGCCACCAAGTTGCAGATGCTACCATGATGCCAACCTGACTTCCCTGGGCAGATGACCTCACCAATGTGACCTAGAACCCCACCTCTCCAGAGCCCTGCTCCACTAGGAAAAGATAGAAACAGGCTGGAAGTACAGATCAACCTGCCAACACCTATGCCCAGCAGGGAAGCAATTACAGAAGCCAGACCTTCCACCTTCCGCACCCCATAATGATCCTGGGTTCATGCTCCCAGAGGGATGAAGAATAGGAAAGCTTCCAATGGAGGCAATGGGATGCAGAATTCTGATGGTGAGAACTGTGTGGACTTCTACCTCTACTTCTTTTTAAAATTTTATTTACTTATTTGTTACCAAATAGAGAAAGAGAGAAATTGAGAAGGAAGGGGAGACAGAGAGGGAGAGAGACAGAAAGACACCTGCAGCCCTGACTTGTGAAGCTTTCCTCCTACAGGTGGGGACCAGGGGCTTGACCCTGGGTCCTTGCGCATTGTAATGTGTGCTCTCCACCAGCTGCACCACCACCTGGATCCTACTTCTACTTCTTAGCCTATAGTCTTGTCGATCATTATTAAGTCAGTAAAAAAAAAATAAGTTGAAGCTCTAGAGTTTTAAAGCATTCTAATGTAAAAGAGGAGTATATTGCTATAGTATACATGCAAATTTACACCCAGTTGTAAATTTCAGCTTTGTTATTAAATATATGTGTGAATTGCTCTTACCTTACTGTCTGACACATCAAACTAAATAAATTGTATAGGTAATATGTACATGGTAAGTACTATATGTGTGTGTGTGTGTGTGTGTGTGTGTGTGGTATTTTCCCTCTTCTTTATTGACAAATGAAAAAACAGCTTTGCTTACTTAAATATGTTCTTCTTTCCCACTTAGAAACATGTTAGATGTTCACAGACATTAGGTGTTTCTATTAGTTCAGTTATAATAACTTTTATTTTTCTTGGCACACAACATTTCCTACTGTAATAGATAACTATGAAGTTTCTTATATGCAAGTGTCTTAATATTTGTGAAGATCTGATAAAATGATAGTGATATTATTAATAGGTAGTTATAGGACTAACTGCTAGACATCAGGATTACATGAGAATGGAGAAATATTTCCTCATTCTCTGGATTACAATACCTCCACCTAATAAAAAATTTTTAAAAAAAGGAAGATACAGCTTATCAAGCGATTTTGATTAAGTTTTGTCATCCTGTATACAGAAAGAAGACACACACTTGCCGAAATTTATAGGCAACAATAGAGGAGGAAAGGGAAGAGACAATTGTTTAGCCTAGTCAGAAAATGAATTCATTCCTTTAAATTCCCTCTGACCCACAAGTGTTCAAAAATTAAAGTGTACCCAATTCCAGACAATTGTACCAGAGTTAAAGGACTCAGATCTTTGATTATGCTTGCTGTATTATTTGAATTGTTCTTGTCTCAAACAATAACAGTTAATCTCATTCTCAAATTCTTGTTTTGTGCATCCCATCCGTTTTAACCAGTTGCTGAGTTTCCTGTGTGTCAGCTGCTGAGGAGCTATGGGTACTGCACAAAATGAGGCAACGTACTGTCATCAAGCTGTTCAAAGCCTAGTGAAGGCAGAAAAAGACAAGACAACTGAAGATAACTAAGATAAATCTTCTGATTAGGTTATGAATTAGATGGAGAATAATGAGTGTGCATTAACTAATTCCTACTGAAGAAGAAATGAAAAATAATTTCAGAAAAAAATTTCAGATAAGTGAATTATAGATTTTCATTCACCTTTCTCAGGGTGATTTATTATTTTTTTAAGTACCATTTGAGAATGAAGACAATTCAGGCCCTGAAATACTGCCAATAGTAAATTAATACTCACTAAAGTATCCAATCTCCCTTGTCTCAATGAAAAAAGTGAAAGATATGAGGAGGAGATTCTAACTGCCTTATCTTTTAATCACACTTCCATTTCTTTCATTCATGCAACAAGTGCTTTAAGCCTAGCACTTTTGGGGTCACTTGATAAGCACAAAATTAACTGACAGAAATATACTGCCAATACCACTCTTAGGCATTTATCCAGTGGACACTCAAGGACTAATTAGAAGGGATGTACGCACTCCTATGTTCATAGCTGCACTATTCACAATTGTCAAAGTGGAAGCAGCCTAAATGCCTATCATCAGATGACTGGCTAAAGAATTTATAGGATATATTTTCCATTGAATACTACTCTGCAGTCAGAAAAGATGATATTGTGTCCCCTCAGATAAAATGAATGAAATTGGAAGTGATTCTGCTTAGCAAAATAAGTAAAGAGATGAAAGACAACTACCAGATGGTTTCACTCATATGCAGAATACAGAGATCTGATTTACACGAACTTTCAAAAGGAAGAAAGAAAGAAAGAAAGAAAAAGAAAGAAAGAATCCAAACAAAATAGAAGCAAGAAAACTGTTTTTAAAACTTATACGCTATGGTGGTTATTTTGGGGAGGTGAGAGAGTGAGGATACAGAACTTTGGCGGTGGGCATGGTATGGAACTATATACATTGTTATCTTACAATCCTATAACAAATTATTAATAACAAATAAATTAAATTTTACTGCTACTCTTTGGGAAAAAAATGATTTGTTTAACTACCAAAAAATGTATAAGATTAGTTTAGCATATCATCTAGAGGCTGAAGGTAAAAAATTAGCGGGGAAAAATTATGAAAATATGTCAAGTAAGTGCAGGGCCAACTAAACATTCCTGTTGGTCAGATCTGACAACTCGAGCAACGTAAATGTTGGACCCTAATTTAGAAAAAAGAATATTACCAGACAAAAACATTATGAATAATGAACTTTCATTATAATAATATTTAAGTGTTGATTCCTTGATTTTTGACAAAGGTGTCATATTAAATTAAAGACTCATAAAGAAACTAGGTGCCAGATACACAAAAATCTCTGTGTTACATGCTGACTTTTGATAGTAAATAAAGCTATTCTAATAATTAAAGTTTAGTTAAAAAAAAGGAAAGAAAACTTTACCAGCTTATAGAATTTAATAAATTTTGTAAAATATATAATAGAGCCGATAAAATAAATTCTTCCCAGATAGACCCTTTATTATACTTTAGATAAAATTACACTTTCTCCTGTACTTACTACTGTTTTTCTGATTTATTCTTTCCCATGATGGTTATGCAAAGAAACTCTCATGTTGGAGGCTCCAAAGTCCCAGGTTCAGTCCCCTGCACCGGCATAAACCTGAGCTGAGCAGTGGTCTTGTTAAAAAAAAAAAAAGTACCAGAAATACCTTAAGGGCAAAGTACCAATCAAAAATAACTCTCTCCCCTATTAATTTATTCAAGAATTTTTATCAGTATAAACTCAGATCACAAACTTCTATCTATATAAACAGACTCAATACTTTGGACTGTAATCCATTAATAAAAGAAATTCAATGGAAAAGGGTAAATTAGAAAAACAGTTGCAAGTACAGGAGAAAGTATAATTTTATCTAGGGTATAATAAATGTTCTATCTGAGAAGATAGAACAAAAGTTTAAAAGGTATGACAGTGAACTGCTCAGCTCAGTGGAGAAAGAAATTTCCAAGAAGATAACATACAAGTACAAAGACTGCGGTCAGAAGAAAACTTATGGTGTTATGAAATAGCAAAGACACTAGTGCAGTATTATAGGGCATAAAATGAACTAAGAGATAACATGTTTGACCAAATCCTATAAGGCTCATATTCATTGTAAGGTGGTATCTCTTATTCAGGGTGAGAGCATACTACTTGCAGTGGATTATGAGCCAGAGATTAATATTACCTGATCTATTTTTAATGGGATCTCTCTGACTGTTGGATGTATCATAAACTGCAACAGGAAAAAAGAAGCAGACGAGGCCATTACAGTAACCTATGTGAGGATGCTGGTGTCTTAGTGAGGGATTTAGAAGCAGTCTTAGTGAGTTAAATCATGATACATTTTGAATATAGAGCCAACAGATTGCTGAGTGTTTGAATGAAAGTTATGAGTGGAAGTCTATAAGGAACAACAAAAGAATGATGACCATCAACTAAATCTGGGAAGACTGTAAAAAGAGGATTTTTCTGGTAGGAAACCAGAAATTCATCACCACCACACTTTTTTCTTCTACTTTCTAAACGCACTTTGGATTTTTTTTCTCTTTGCTGTTTTGACTTTGCTACTTTTACCACATCAAACGTTTCCCATTCTTTCTCTTTGATCCTTGCCATCATCTTATATCTGGACTTTCTGCTTTATTCTTATCTTCCTCCTGCTATTTTCACACATCAAAATTATGATTAGTTTTTGAAATGTAAATAAATGAAAAGTTTTTCTTTTTTGTATAAGGCCCTCTAAATTCTTTCTTTCTTTTTTGAAAATAAATATATTTAATACATATTTTCCTGCATCTTGATTTGCACACTCAACAATGTTTCCTGGAAAACTCTCCAAAAAGCTGGAAGACCAATGATTTACCCTTTTTATGGGCTACGTAATATTGTGCATTATATATATATAATAATGCTTTTGCAACCTACTCTTCAGTTCCATAATTTGATAGGATTCATTTTGTTCCTTGGACAAGGGTATTCATTGCAACTTTTTTTTTTCTGCCTCTAAAATTATCTCTGTGGTTCAGTGCCAGCACTATGAATCCACTGCTCCTGGAATTTTTTCATTGTTGTTGTTGTTGTTACTACTGCTGTTCTTGTTGGATAAGACAGAGGGAAATTGAGAGGGGAGGGGAGGACAGACAGGGGAGAGAAAGATAGACCCCTGTAGACCTGCTTCACCATTTGTGAAGTGGGCCCTGCAGGTGGGGAATGGGGGCTCTAACCGAGATCCTTGCACATGGTGATAAGTGTGTGAGTGCTTCACCACCGCCCCCCTTTATTTATTTTTAACCAGAAATGTTCAGCTCTGGCTTATGGTGTCAGGGATTGAACCTGGAATTTCAGGGCCTCAGATGTGAAAGTCATTTTGCATAGCCATTATGCCCTTTGTTCAGTTAAAACTGCTACCATTGTATTAAGTCTCGTGCTATTAGTTGCTTCTAAAAGCTATTTTATGACAAAAAGTAATACATCTCATAATTGTAGATTGGAGAAGGCTTTGGATCTTACTCTATCATTTCCCTTGACAAAATGGATCTCAGAGAGCAAGCAGGACTTTACCCATATTTGTACAAAGCTGGGTTGTCAGAAATACAATTGAATTTGGATATACCAGATGGTAGATTAGAATTAACAATCCAAATCAACGCCCATAGCTAGCAAACTACACCCAGTTTATGAGTTTGGTTTTCATTTAACTTTCAGTCCAGAAGTGTGGTAATAAGACCAATGAATCAAGTTAAACAGAAAGCATAGGGAAGATTTGTGTGCAATTAGTCTATTTTGGTTTATGTGAAGAAACTTCTGTCATATGACCCAGGTGCACTCCTTAATTTGGGAGCTGCAAAGTTTTCCTGTAAAAAGGGTCCTTTTTATCATTTGTCTGTCATGTTCATCCTCTTTTTTTTTTTTTTGAGGCAACTATTTGGAGCCTTTTCTCAAAAGCACTTTCCACTAATTGTTTAATATACTTACCAGTTCCTAAATCCCCTCATGTTGTAGCTCTATTGCCTTCCTCAGGAGAGAGAGCTCACTATAAAATGCTGGTTGCTAAGCAGTGCCTATTTTTATCCCACTTGAGCAGAATAGAGGCCCACTTGATGAGATTCTATCACTGAGGCTAGCTATTTTGCAGGTTTTGCAGGTTAAGCATTTATTGATGTTTTCCTATGAAGTCCATGGATTCTGCAGTATGATGTACAGCATGAGGGTGGAAAACAGAGGTCAAAGACCTGTCTCAGAGATCTCTTAGCAAAATAGTAGAAAAATCTAATACATTAAGTTATTCATGAGTGTTGAAGCAGGTCTGCAGGTATCTATTTTTTCCCTCTCCCTTTCTATTTCCACGTCCCTCTCAATTTCTCACTGTCCTGTCAAGTAAAAATAAAGTAGATAGAAAAATAAAAGGTTGGGGGGGAGCAAACCCTAACCCTGGTTGAGGGCACATATTATAATGCACAAGAACCTGGTTTCAAGCCCCCAATCCCCACCTGTAGGCGGAAAGCTTGACATTGCTGCAAGCATCTCTCTCCCTTTCTTTTTCTTTGTTTTTTTTTTTAATTGTTGTAGTTGTTATTGCTATTGATGTCATCGTTAGATATGACAGAGGGTAATAGAGAGAGGAAGGGAAGACAGAGGGGGGGAGAGAAGGAGAGACACCTGCAGACCTGCTTCACCTCCTGTGAAGCAATTCCCCTGCAGGTGGAGACCCAGGGGCTTGAACTGGGATCCTCAAGCTGATCCTTACGCTTTGTGCCACGTGGCTTAACCTGCTGCACAACCACCCTACTCCGCTCTCTCTCCTTTTTTCTGTTTCCCTTTTCCCTCTCTATTTCTCTCAGTCTCTATTCAATAATAAGAAATAAATAACATATATTAGGGAAAAAAAAGCCTGCCAGGAGCAGTGGATTCATAGTGCTTCCACTGAGTCCCAGAAATAATCCTGATGGCAATAAAAAAAAAAAAGAAAAAGAAAGAAAGTAGAAAGGAAAAAAAAACTTAAAAGTTAAATAGAAAATAAATAAAGATATTGCAGCTATTTGAATACAGTACCCCATAATGACCCTAGATCCATACTCCCAGAGGGATAAAGAATAAGAAAGCTTCCAATGGAGGGGATGAGATATAGAACTCTGTTGATGGGAATTGTGTGAAATTGTACCCCTCTTATCCTTCAGTTTTGTCAATCATTATTAAATCAAAAAAGGGAAAAAATAAGTAATAAATAAGAAAATAACAGAATAAATAAAGTATATTCTCATTTTAGTGTCAGACTTATCCATCTAATTAATTTTCTTAACAATACTTTGAAGATTCTATGCCTGTTTTACGGACAAGTTAAAAAAAACTCAGAAAAGTAAACTCTGTGACACCATATTACAGGAGCAACTAAGTGATATAAGTACTGGTTGTTTCTTGAGTATAGAGAACCGTATAATAGAGCTAAACTACAGTAGCATTATGGAAGTGGGCGAGAATTCATTGTTATTCTGTTCATAAGCATTTTTCAATATATACTCTTCAATTTACAAAAGAATTTCTGCAATAATTTCTTTCAAAAGTGAGTACAAAACATTGTCAATAGGTTCCTGAGGAGCACTGTAGAAGGAAGAGATTAACTCTATGGATAAGGGATTAACAACATGGTTGTTAACATCTAGTGAAAAGCCCCAGCCATGAAACCAATCTCTATAGGATCTTGGTGTCTGACTAAGGAAAACTTGGCAACCACATCTAGACTCTGCATAAAACTCAGTAACCTGTCACCCAGGGGCCCACACACTAAGTAGATTAAATTTGCAAGCCTCTTGCACCTTTTCCACCTCTCTGGTTCATCCTGGTTTTTTATTTGCTTTTTTTTTTTTATTGTTGTTTTCTTTTTGCTTGGCTTTGATCAGTGCACTGCTAAACTGTGGTTTATGGTGGTGTTAAAAATGGGATCTTCAGTGCCTAAGGCTTATATAACCATTATGCTATCCCATCCCTATCCTCTGAAGCCTTTCTGCTCTGTGCTCTCCTGCTGAGCCTTGGCACCTCAGGCAACTGATCGCCTGCAGCTCTGTTCTGGCTCCTACGCTATTTAATATTTACATCAATGACCTCCCAGAAACTTCTTCAAGGAAGTTCATCTACGCCGATGACATCTGCTGTGCAACTCAGGCATCCAAGTTCGACATCCTCGAGGAAACACTCACGAAAGACATGTCTCTGATATCTGACTACTGCAAAAAATGGCGACTAATCCCTAGCACTGCAAAAACGGTATCATCTGTTTTCCATCTACACCATGCCTCGGCCTCGTGTGAGCTTAATGTGCAGCTTGGCGATACGAGAATCCGGCATGAAGCCCAGCCAGTCTGTCTTGGCGTTACTCTCGATCGCACTCTGTCATTTCACGAACATCTCATAAAAACTGCAGCAAAGGTGGGCACAAGGAATAACATCATTGCAAGACTGGCCAGCTCCTCATGGGGCGCGAGCGCTTCCACACTACGATCATCATCTCTGGCATTATGCTATTCCACTGCAGAATACTGTGCCCCAGTATGGTTCCGTAGCCCCCATGTCCACTTGGTCGATTCCAAATTATATTCCTCCATGAGGATAATTTCTGGAACCATCCATTCCACCCCGGTTCCATGGCTGCCAGTTCTTAGCAACATCACCCCGCCAGATATTCGTCGGGATGCGGCATCATCTAAGTTCATTTCCCACGTCTACGCTCCACCGGACCTGCCAATATACGCAGATATCTTCGCCCACCCTGTCCAACGCTTGACGTCTCATCACCCAATCTGGTCCCCTACGCCTACACTGAACTTCTCTGTTCCAGACTCTTGGAAACAGAGTTGGCAGTCAGCTGAGGTAAAGAACAAACACCTCATCACAGACCCCTGCAAGTGTCAACCCGGCTTTGACCTAGCACGTTATGATTGGGCCCTCCTCAATCGCTATCGAACAGGCCATGGACAGTGAGCCGCTATGTTCCATCGCTGGGGAGCCAGAGACAACCCGAACTGCCCCTGCGGCTACAGACAGACTATGACCCACATAGTCACCGACTGCCACCTCTCCAGATTCAAAGGAGGTCTTGAAACTTTACATCAGGCTCAACCTGACGCTGTTGACTGGCTACGGAAGAAGGGCAAACGCTAGAAGAAGAAGAACTGCAAATCCAGACTATACCTTGGTTATCTAGTAGCCAGACCACATTGTCATCAATGAAGTTTAAGACCTTTCCAAGTTTGTACTTTCTTGGCAACTCCATCAGTACCTGTATAAAGTTTCCTTATACTTTACAATTACTATTTTACTGTGACTATTTCATTTTCTTTTCTTTTCTTTTCTTTTCTTTTCTTTTCTTTTCTTTTCTTTTCTTTTCTTTTCTTTTTGCCTCCAGGGTTATCCATGAGGCTATGTGCTAGCACTACAAATCCACTGCTCCTGGTGGACATTTTCCCCATTTTATTGGATGTGACAGAAAGAAGTTGAGAGAGGATGGGGGAGATAATGAGGTAGAGAGAAAAAGAGACACCTGCAGTTCTGCTTCTCTGCTTATGAAGCATTCCCCTTGCAGGTGGGAAGTTGGGGGCTAATACTCGAATCCTTGAACCCAGATCCTTGCATGGGTCCTTGCACCTAGTATTATGTGGATTAACCTGCTATGCCATTGCCCAGCCCCTTAATTTACTATCTTCATCTTAACCTGGTTAATCTAAGTGGTTTCTACTTTTCTCTTGACTGAGTCCACACTGTTACATGAATAGAATTAAATGCATGCTACATTTATCAGAGTTTGATAATGTTGGGAGAAAGAAGGAACCTCTTAATCATCTAAAAAGTGGCATCTTAGGGAATTTATATATTGGAAAAAAATAACTACGTATTTATTTATTTATTTTTTCCTCCTCCAGGGTTATTGCTGGGCTCGGTGCCTGCACCATGAATCCACCGCTCCTGGAGGCCATTTTTTCCCCCTTTTGTTGCCCTTGTTGTAGCTTCGTTGTGGTTATTATTATTGCCCTTGTTGACGCAATTCGTTGTTGGATAGGACAGAGAGAAATGGAGAGAGGAGGGGAAGACAGAGAAGGGGAGAGAAAGATAGACACCTGCAGACCTGCTTCACCGCCTGTGAGGCAACTCCCCTGCAGGTGGGGAGCCGGGGGCTCGAACCGAGAGCCTTACGCCGGTTCCTACGCTTTGCGCCACATGCGCTTAACCCACTGCACCACCGCCCGACCCCCTCTACTACGTATTTATTATACAAGAACACTACTCAGCTCATACTGTGTGTGGAGGAGAGGTTGATCCTTGGACCTCAAAGCTTCAGGTCTAAGGGTATTTTGTAGAAAACTTGTTCTATCTCTCCAGCTCTGGAGGGGATTGCTTTTGATCACAACTGACATCCAGTTTAGTATCATGGACTTAAAGGAATAAGGAATAGAGCTAGTTAAACAAAGGTCTAGTAACCAATCCCAAAAAGAACTAAGGAGTAATTTGGATCACTGAAATATGCATATGAAATTCTGTTTCCAGATAGATGTCTCTTTTTCCTCTATATCTAACATTGTAAAATCATTTTGAAATTAAAAGAGCAGAAAATTTCAATATGATTGAGGGTGAATTTGACCTATCATGATTCTTAAGAAACTTTTGTGCAGAAAGTTCTACTCTTCAGGAATTTATAGAGTATCCATCTCAACTTGTAGGGAAGTCTCTAGTTGAATGACACAATAATCCATCTTGTTTCTAATTTGGTTCAATGCTTCTGCTATTGGATAAAAACACAAGAGGAAAATCATTAAGCTTTCAAATAACAGATGTTGGGAAGAATAACAAATGTAAAGGTGTAGAATAAAGAAATACTAAGAGCTGTGTAGAGTTGGAACTAAACACTGAGGTTTAACAAAGTTAAATCAGTCAGTAGGTGTATATTTTAAGACAAATTCTTAAAAGCATACAGTTTCCTCCAAAGAAGAGAAAACTTCTATTTTCTCAATAAGAAATTATATGTCTTGGCTGTCTCTGCTAATTTCTCTTGTTGAAAGCAGAACTGCTATTGAATTTTCAAAAAAGATTCATAAATGTAAAGAATTAACTTCATTGATCTTATTTTCTCTTAACAGTGCCTAAGGGCCAGACAAGGACTATTGTTATACAAAGTCATAAATCTGGCCAATTTAGGATGAAAAGAAAGGCAAGTCAAATGAATGAGAAATAAATCAAAGACATGTCAGTTACAAGCCAACACGGTGCATGATCCAATTCTGAAGTTTCCAAATCCATATGACTTTCTTTTGCAATTCACACAACTGCAACTTGAGGTGGATTTTTGGAAGTTATAACAGACATTATGAACATATAATTAAAAATGAGCCACCAGGGACCCAGCAGCGGTGCAGCAGGTTGGGCACACACATTATCATGTGCAAGAACCTGGGTTCGAGCCCTGACTCCCCCATCTGCAGTGTGGACAATTGAGCTGTGATCAGTAAGTATGAAAGTATCTACCTTTCTCTATCTATCTATCTCCCCCTCCCTCTCAATTTCTTTCTGTCCTATCAAATAAAGTAGAGAAAGAAAGAGACAGAGAGAGAGAAACAAAAAAAGGACCACCAGTAGTGATAGATTCATGGTGTGGGCACCAAATCCCAGTGGTAACCCTGGTGGCAAAAAATAAAATAAAGAAAGAAAATAAACCACTATATGTATGTGGTTTAAAAAATACCTTAATTGAGAAAAAATAATAAATACTAGTTTAATATTATAGTTACCTAATAATTACTGAGAACATCCTATTATCCAGGCAACTTGGTAGCATTTCACTTGTCCTGGAGATTAAATAATTTGCTAAATTCATTCAGCTATAAAACTGGACCGACTGGATTTGAATCCTTCTGTGTCTGATTACAAAGTCACTTTTCTGAGTCTGGACATTATTTAGTTACCACTTTTTTTTTTTTTTTAACCAGAATACTGATCAGCTCTGGTTTATGGTGCTGCAAGGGATTGCACCTGGGACTTTAGAGCCTCACACATGAAAGTCTGTTTGCATAACCATTATGCTATTTACCCTGCCCCACCACTTTTTGGGGGGGTCAGGGGGGAGAAAAAGTTATGAGAAGATAAATAGTATCTATGAAATGGAACCACAAAATAAGAACTCTAATCTATGTCTCCTGAATCCTTAAATGTTATGTCTTTTATCACATGAAACTACAAAGAAATATTAGATCTTTGGTTCTACAGAAGGTGAGCTTCTTTATTTTTTATATTTAATTATTTTTAATGAGAGAGATATAGAGAGAAATGAAGAGGGGGGAGAGAGAAAGAGATGAGAGCACTGCTCAGCTCTTAAGGTGGTACTAGGGACTGAACCTAGGACCTCAGAGCCTTAGGCATAGAAGAGTTTTTCCTATTATGCTATCTCCCCAACCCTGAGGGTGAGTTTCTAAGTCTACCTATGTAGAGGGAAGAGTAAAGAGTGTATGTTTACAATCTTCAGATTGAGTAGTTTTTTTTTCCTCCTCTAGGTTTGACTTTTCTTTCTTGCACCTACACAGTTCCTGGAAGACATTGCCTTGCCTTCCTGTTTCTTTTGTGTTTCTTTTCTTTTTTTTTAATTGGGGGAGAGATTAATGGTTTACAGTAAATGCAGGTTTTGATACATATGTAAAATTTCTCAGTTTTTTGCAAAACAGTCACAACCCCAGCCTAGGTCCTCCTCCACCATCACGCACCAAGACCTGAAGCCCTCCACCCCCCCCACCTACCCCCCCCACACACACACACACCAGACTTCTTTGCTTTGGTGCAATACACCAAATCCAGTCCAAGTTTTACTTGGTGTTTCCCTTTTCTAATCTTATTTCTCAACTTCTGTCCATGAGTGAGACCATCCCACATTCGTCCTTTTCCTTCTGGCTTATTTCATTTAGCATGATTCCTTCCAGCTCTGTCCAAGATAATGTGAAGAAAGTGAATTAATCATTATTTTTAATAACTAAGTGGTATTCATTGTGTATATATACTATAAAATTCTTATCCAGTCATCTGCTCTTGGACTTCTGGTTGCTCCAGGTTTTGGCAATTAGAAATTGTGCTGCTATGGACATATGTATATGCAGATCATTTTGGATGGGTGTGTTTCATTCCTTAGTATACATCCCCAAGAGAATTGTTGGGTCAATAGTTCCATTTTTAGACTTCTGAGAGTTTTCCAGACTGTTCTACATAGGGTTGGACCAATATACATTCCTACCAGCAGTGCAGGAGGATTCCTTTATCCCCACAGCCTCTCTAACATTTGTTGTTGCTGATGTATGAGTCTTACAGGGATGAATTGGTATCCATTATCTTTATCTGTATTTCTCTAACAATCAATGACTTGAAGCATTTTTTCATATGCCTGTTGGCCTGTTGGGTCTCTTCTTTGGTGAATATTCTGTTCATATATTCCCCCCACTTATGGATTGTATATATTTTTTTTCTTTGCTGAGTTTGGTGAGCTCTTTATATATTTTGGTTTTTAGCCTTCTGTCTAATATATGGCATGTAAAGATCTTCTCCCATTTGGTATGGAGCCTCTTAGTTTGGGCGGTGGTTTCTTTTGCTGTGCAGAAGCTTTGCAGGTTGATGTAGTCCCACTGGCTTATTTTTGTTTTACATTCAAACTTGTCTTGTACTATTGAAAATGCCTATAAAACTTAGATGAGAAAGAGCTCTGCTAATATTTCACTTTAAGTTTTTTTATAGTTCTGGCCTAACATCCAAGCCCTTCATCCATTTAGAGTTTACTTTTGTGTGTAGTGAAATGTAGTGTTTCAGTTTCATTATTCTGTACATTTCAACCCAATTTTCCCAACACCATTTGTTGAAAAGACTCCTTTTTCCTGTTTAATATTTGGGCCCCCTTGTCAAAATTTAGATATCCATAGGTCTGGGGGCTTAGTTCTGGACTCTCAATTCTAGCCCGCTGGTAAGCCTGTCTATTTTTGTTCCAGTACTAGACAGTTTTTATTACAATAGTCTGTATTCTAGTTTAAGATCTGAGAGCATGTTTCCTCCAGTTCTCTTCTTTTTTCTCAAGACTGCTTTGGCAGTTGTGGATATTTCTTGGCTCCAGATAAACATTTGTAGTTCTTATTTTATTTTCTTTAAAAAAAATGGTGATATCTTGAGGTGGACTGTTTCTTTTCTTTTTGATATCAGATAGAGACTGGGTGTGAGACAAAGGGAGAGAGAGAGAAAGAGAGAGAGAGAGAGAGAGAGAGAGAGAGAGAGAGAGGAACAACCACAAACCCTCTGTAAATGGTGTTCCTATAAGGTGCTGGGTGCTTGTACCCAGGTCAACGAACATGATGAAGTGTTTGTTCTGCAGAGTGAGACCTTGTCTGGAGCAATGTGACAGGTGATAAAGGGTAGCCCAAGTTAAGATACAAATCTTTCCTTCAAAAGAATTTTGATACAGGTCCAGGGAGACATCATAGTGTTAGCTCCACAGGAATTGTATGCAAGAAGTCATAAAAGCTAAGCAACAGTGCTCTGGTCAAAATTAAAAAAATAAGTTTAGTACACTGGAGAAAAATTAATCAGTAAGATAATTTAATATAAGATAGTGCTATTTAAGTTTGTAAGAGACTTCTTTAGAAATGTATAGATTAGATAGGTGGGGAAATAGTATAATGGCTTAATCATTATACAAAAGACTTTTGTGCCTGAGGCCCTAATGTCCAAGGTTCAATCCCCCATAAACTCTGATAAAAAGATAGGAAGAAAGAAATAAAGAAAGATGTGTAATTCATGTCATCACCATACTGAGAGCTTCACTGACTCAAACTTAATCTCTGTTTTCACTCACCTCTGAATTAGAATCCAGACACTAAACTAATCCAGAAGAAGGAAAAAATAAAGGACAGAGGTAGGATGCAAAATATTATTTAGTATAGAGAATGTATTCATTAATTCCTATAAGTAAAGCTGTTCTTGTCTCTCAGCAATGTTGTGGAAGGTATCAGCTAATTTTGGAAGATATTCAGACTTTCAGAGTGTGGAATAAGATCATCTACTCACCTAAAAGTTCTTATTTAAAAATTATTATTATTCTTTTTTTTTTTCTGCCCCCAGGGTTATTGTTGGGGCTCAGTAACTTCACTTCTGCACTTTGAATCCCCTATGTCCATTTTTATTTATTTATTTATTTATTTATTTGGTTAGGACAGAGAGAAATTGAGGAAGGGGAAATATAGAGAGGGAGAAAAAAAGACACCTGCAGACTTACTTAACTGCTTGTAAAGCAACATCCCTTCAGGTGGGGAGCAGGGGCTTGAACCCAGATCCTTGTGCTTCCGATTTTTAAATAGATAAAGATAATTTGAGAGGGAAAGAAGAGACAGAGAAGGAGATAAAGAAGGGAACAGACAGTGGTGCACACCTATTTAAGCACACACATTACAATGCACAGGGACCCAGGTTTAAGCCCCTGGTCTCCACCTACAGGGGCAAAGTTTCACAAGTGGTGAAGCAAGGCTGCAGGTGTCTGTCTCTCTCCCTCTATACCTCTCCCTCCCATCTCAATTTCTCCGTCTCTACCTAATAAAATGTCCCCCCCCAAAAAAAAAAAAAAGAAAGAAAGCATTTTAAAAAAAGGAAATAAAAGAGAAACCTGTATCATGATCTCACACTTGCAATGCTTCCATGCTGCAAGTGAGGATGGGGAACTTGAAGCCTGGTTCTTGTGCATTGTAATGTGTTTGCTCAACCAGGTACAACAACTCTTGGCCCGTTCATAAAAATTCTTATTCTCAGAATTTTGAGATCATCATAAATACTTAAATATTTGTTTAGCTCTATATGTTAACTCTTTTGTTAGCCACCAGGTTCCAGATTGTTGGGACTATGTGTAAGCTTGATAGAGCTTAGGGAGAACTACCCCCATCTTTGGATGGAGGTCTGAGAAGATATCCTCTTGGTTAGTCTCTCTCAAGCGAGGTGAGCAAAAGGGGGGAAACTCAGACTTAGTTCTTTCCTTCTTGACTCTCAGGCACACAGAAACCCCAATACTTCTCCCCATTAACTGCAGGCCACATGGCCGCCTACTTTAAGATTCATTTCTCTGACAATCAAAGACTTGGGACAATTTTTCATGTGTTTCTTGGCCTTTTGGACCTCTTCTGTGGTGAATATTCTGTCCATGTCCTCTCCTCATTTTTTGATGGGGTCATTGGTTTTATTGTTGTTGAGTTTGGTAATCTCTTTATATATTTTTGGTTATTAAAATCTTGTCTGATGTATGGCATGTAAAAATCTACTCCTATTCTGTGAGGGGTCTCTTGGTTTGGGTAGTGGTTTCTTTTGCTATACAGAAGCTTTTTAATTTGATGTAGTCCCATAGGGTTTTACTTGTCTTAGTCTTCTTTGTAATTGGATTCGTTTCACTGAAGATGTCTTTAAAATGTATGTGGAAAAGAGTTGTGCCCATATTTTCCTCTAAGTATCTCATAGTTTCTGGTCTAACATCCAAGTCCTTGATCCACTTGGAATTTACTTTTGTGTTTGGTGAAATATAGTGGTTCAGTTTCATTCTTCTGCATGTTTCAACCCATTTTTTTCTACACCATTTGTTGAAGAGACTCTGCTTTCTCCACTTAATAGTCTGGGCACTTTTGCCAAAGATTAGATGTGCATAGGTGTGGGGGCTTATTTCTGGGCTCTCAATTCTATTCCACTGGTCAATGTGTCTATTCATGTTCCACTATCAAACAGTTTTGATGAAATGGCCCTATAATACAATTTGAGATCTGGGAGTGTGATGCCTCCAGTTGTGTTCTTTCTTCTCAAGATTGTTTTGGCAATTCTAGGTCTTTTCTGGTTTCAGATAAACATTTGTACCATTTGTTCTATTCTCCTAAAAAATATGGCTGGGATCCTGATGAGGATAGCATTAAATTTGTATATGGCTCTGGGTAGTATATTCATTTTAATTATGTTAATTCTTCCAACACATGAACATGGAGTATTTTTCCACTTCTTTGTGTCTTTTTCTATTTCCTTGAGTAGTGACTCATAATGTTCAGTATACAAATCTTTCACTTCTTTGGTTAGGTTTATTCCTAACCAAAACTATTTTTTTTTGTTGCTATAGTAAATGAATTGATTTCTGGATTTCATCTTCTAACTCAGTATTTGCATAAAGGAATGCCATTGACTTTTGTATGTTAATTTTGTAGCCTGATACTTTACTGTATTGCCTGATGATTTCCAAAGGCTTCTTGCTGGACTCTTTAAGTTTTTCTTTTTTTTTTTTAATATTTATTTATTTATTTTCCTTTTTGTTGCCCTTGTTGTTTTAACATTGTTGTGGTTATTGATGTCGTTGTTGGAGAGGACAGAGAGAAATGGAGAGTAGAGGGTAAGACAGAGAGGAGGAGAGAAAAACAGACACCTGCAGACCTGCTTCACTGCCTGTGAAGAGACTCCCCTGCAGGTAGGGAGCCAGGGGGTCGAACAGGGATCCTTAAGCCAGTCCTAGTGTTTTGCGCCACGTGCGCTTAACCCACCGCGCCACTGCCCGACTTCCTCTTTAGATTTTTCTATGTATACTATCATGTCATCTACAAATAGGGACAGTTTGACTTCTTATCTTCCAATCTGTATGCCTTTAATTCCATGCTCCTGCCTGATTATTATGGCAAGAACTTCCAACACTATATTCAATAGTAATGGTGATAGTGGGCAGCCCTGTCTAATACCCGATCTGAGGGGAAATGCTTCCAGTTTTTCACCATTGAGTATGATGTTGGCTGTAGATTTACTATATATAGACTCAGCTATCTTGAGGAATTTTCTATCTATTCCCATTTTTTTGTACGGCTTTGATCATGAAGGGAGGTTAGATTTCGGCAAAGGCTTTCTCTGCATCTACTGATATAACTATGTGGTTTGGGGTCTTGCTTTTATTGATGTGGATCAAGTTGATTCATCTACGTATATCAAACCAACCTTCCATCTCTGGGATAAACCCCAGTTGGTCTTGATGAACAATCACTTAATATACTGCTATATCCAGTTGACTAGAATTTTCTTTAATATTTTAGCATCTATATTCATCAGAGATATTGGTCTGTAGTTTTCTTTTTTGTTTGTGTCCCTGTCTGTTTTTGGTATCAGAGTGATGTTGGCTTTATAGAAGCTGGAAGAAAGTATTCTATGTCTTCAATCTTCTGAAAGACTTTTAAAAGTAGAGGTATTAACTCTTCCTTGTAGGCTTTTTAGAACTCATTCGTAAAACCATCACATCTAGTACTTTTACTCTTGGGAAGGTTTTTGATACCTATTTCAATTTCATTGGCTGTGATGGGCCTATTCATACTGTCTAGCTCCCCTTTATTTAATTTTAGAAGTTTGTATGTATCTAGGAACTGGTCCATTTCTTCCAGATTCTCTAACTTGGTGGCATATAGTTGTTCATAGAAGCCTCACATGATATGTTGAATTTCTGCAGTGCCTGTTAATATATATTCTCTTTCATTTACAATCTGATTTATTTGGGTCTTCTCCCTTTTTTGTTTTGTGAGTATGGCTAAAGGTTTGTCGATTTTGTTAACTCTTTCGAAGAACTAACTTTTACTTTTGTTGATCTTTTTTTTTGGTTTTCTTATTTTCAATGTTATTTATCACTGCCCTAACTTTAAATATTTCTGTCTTTCTGGTTCATTTAGGGTTCCTTTCTTCTTTTTCTTCTTCTTCTAGGTCTTGAAGGTATACAATAAGGCTGTTTATTTGTGCTTTTTATTGTTTCCTAGTGTGTGCTTGCATGGCTATGAACTTCCCTCTCAGTACTGTCTTAGCCGTGTCCCAAATATTTTGACAGCTTATGTCTTCATTTTCATTGAACTCTCGAAACATTCTGATTTTTTTTTTTCCTATTTGACCCAGTATTTGTAAAGTAGTATATTATTGAGCTTCTACATTTTGGAACTATTAATAATCTTTTTTTATTGTTAAGTGTTAGTTTAATTCCATTGTGGTCTGAGAAGATGCTTGGGATGATTTCAATGCACTTGAATGTGCTGATGCTGCCTTTATGGCCTAACATATGGTCTATCCTTGAGAATGACCCATGTGGACTTGAGTAGAATGTATATTCCAGTTTCTTGGGGTGACTGACTCTGAAAATGTCCAATAGTTCTAGTAATCTTCCTCTTCATTTAGCTCCCTCATGTCTTTATTGATTTTCTGCCTAGACGATCTGTCAAGTTGAGAGAGTGGGGTGTTGGAGTCCCGTACTATGACTGTGTTGCAGTTAATATATTCCTGTAGCTCTTTCCGTGTATATTTGGTGTACTTAGATAGCTTCTCATTGGGTGCATAGATGTTAATAATTGTTGAATCCTCTTGATTGACTTATCCTCTGATTATTAAGTAGTGTCCATCTCTATCTTTTTAAATTTTATTTATTTTAAAGTCTATCATGTCAGATATGAGAATAGTTGTTCCTGCCCTCTTTTGTGGGCCATTGGCTTGTATGATAGTTTTCCATCCTTTCATTTTGAGTCTGTGTCTTGTTGAGTTAAGTGGTTTTCCTGTAGATAGCATATTGTTGGGTTGTGTTTTTTGATCCATCTCTCTACTCTGTGCCTTTTAATAGGTGAATTCAGGACATTGACATTTATTGATATCAAAGATTGAAGTTTTTTTATTTAAAAAAGGAGACATTAACCAAACCATAGATAAGAGGGGTACCACTCCACACAATTCCCACCACCAGATCCCATCCTCTCCCTGAATGCTTTCCTATTCTTTATCCCTCTGGGAGTATGGGCCCAAGGTCATTGTGGGATGCAGAAGGTGGAAGGTCTGGCTTCTGTAATTGCTTCCCCGATGAACATGGGCATTGACTGGTCAATCCATACTCCCAGCCTGCCTCTCTCTTTCCCTAGTAGGGTGGGGATCTGAGAAAGCAGAGCTCCAGGACACATTGAGGGGTTGTCTATCCAGGGAAGTCTGGTCGGCATCATGGTAGCATCTGGAACCTGGTGGCTGAAAAGAGAGTTAACATACAAAGCCAAACAAATTGTTGAACTATCATAGACCTAAAGGCTGGAATAGTGCAGATGAAGTTTTGGGGGGGTCCTCCATTTTGTAGATAGATACTAGGCATATGTTTAGTTATTTTAATGCCATTATAGTATATTTTTAGAATTTTCTGATATATGGCATATTTATGGTGGTCTGTTTATAGGAAATCTTTCAGAACTTCTTTCAGGGCAGGCTTGGTGACAGTTGATTATTTCACTGTTGCTTGTCTGAGAAGGTTTTTATGCCTCTGTCTAGTCTGAATGACAGTCTAGCAGGATACAGTAGTCTTGGTTGAAAGCCTTTCTCATTAAGCACTTGATAGATATCTTGAAATTCTCTTCTGGCCTGTAATGTTTTTGTGGAGAATTCTACTGGCTAATCTTATGGGGTTTCTTCTGTAAGTGAATCTTTGTTTTTCTCTTGCAGCCTTCAGAATCCTTTCTTTATCATTATGATAAAGAGTAAAAATATTCATTCTAAATATGATGTGCCTTGGTGTCTTTAAGTCTGGGTTAATTCTGTTGGGGACCCACTGGGCTTCTTGAACCTTTATGTCTTTTATGTTGTCTAGACTAGAGTAGTTCATAGCTATTATGTCCTAAAGAATGCTTTCTTCCCCTCCCTCTCTTTCTTCCTCTGGTAAGCCAATAATGCATATATTATTTCCTTTGAAGTCATCCCATAAGTCTTGCTGGGTCTAGTGTGAGGGTGTTTCTTCCTGGGCATGTGCTCTCTGGGTTGGAGAGAACTCGACCAGAGCCAACCTTGGCTGCCGCTTACTCAGCGACACAGGAGAGATACCAGGAACTCATGGCAGAGCGGGAATGCAATGCATCTTTATTTATCAGAGACAACACTTTTATATATTTTGACTGTAAGTGGCAAGTCAGAAAAGGAAATGGCTAGGAAAGGGGGTGGAGAAAAGGAAAGAGCAGGAAGGTAGAAAGTATCCATAGCACTCTTGCAAAGGTTTTAACTGGTAGGATTAATTAATACCCTGCAGGCAGGGTGGGTCTCAGGCAAAACAATTATTATGTAAATAGACCATAATATCAGCAATGGAGGATGGAGAACAGAGGGGTGGAGGGCTGGCTTAAGGCCTGACAAATGTCTCTGTTGTTGTTTTAAGTACCTCTTAATCTCTTTTTGAGATCTCTTACTTTTTTTTTTAGTTGTCTCAAATTCATTCTCAATCTTGCTAACTCTGTCTTCAGCCTCATTTATTCTATTCTCTCTCCTCTGTACTGTTTTCAGTTTTAAGCTCTCTAATAACCTTGAGATAATTAGTGTTTTCTTTCAGTCTCATTTGTTGTTTCTGCACTTCTGGTGACAATTCTTTCAAGCTCTTTAGTCACTCTTGTGTCTATTTCCTTAACTACCATTTGGATGTTGACCTCATTATTCTGTGCTTCAACCTTTTGGGTGGGGGGCTTCAAGCTGGACTTTTATCCTGGTTAATTTCTCCAGTATTTCTTTCTGGTTTAACCATTTTATAAATAATCACTCATTCCTGACTAAGAGATAAAGCAGGGTGGGGGAGATATAGCACAGTGGTTATGCAGGGAGACTCTCACACCCAAAGGATCCAAAGCTCCAGGTTCCATTCAGCTTCTCTGCCAAGCTGGGCAATACTGCTGGCCCTGTGAGTTTCTAAATAAATCCCTTTTATAGTCTGTAGGTTCTGAGACAATTATTCACCATGTTCAAATCAGGAGAAAAATGTGGAAAGTCTCCCACTATATAGCCCCACTGTTAGGCCACCAAGGTGTAGATCTTCTCCTGAGTTTCCTTGTCAGTTTTCTGTCCCTCAATGTCAGCGAAGGGCCTATAGCCTGCTGCTCCAGCCTCTGAAAGCAGTAGCAACGGAGCCTCACAGTTGCATTTGGTGAGTCCTAGGGGATTCCTCTTCTCCCTTCAGCAGTCTTTTTGTTGGTAAAACAGACTGGAGGTGGTGCCTCAACCTGTAAACTGTTGTACTGTTACCAGCCGCTCAGTCTCTCCATAGGTTTTTCTCTGTCCATGAGCCACATGTGTTTGTACTTACTGGTAATTTGATGGGTTCTTGAAGTTGTTCTAGTCCTGTATTGTTGCAGTCCCAGGTTCTCTTCTTTGGTATTGCTCAGTTTTTTTTTTGTAAATAAAAAATTTAAGTCAATAAATGTCATTCACCACATCAATAAAAGCAAAGCCAAAAACCACATGATTATCTCAATAGATGCAGAGAAAGCCTTTGACAAAATCCAACACCTATTCATGCTCAAAACTCTACAAAAAAATGGGAATAGATGGGAAATTCCTCAAGATAGTGGAGTCTATATATAGCAAACCTATAGCCAACATCATACTCAATGGACAGAAGCTGAAAGCATTCCCCCTCAGATCGGGGACTAGACAGGGCTGTCCACTGTCACCTTTACTCTTCAACATAGTATTGGAAGTTCTTGCCATAGCAATCAGGCAAGAGAAAGGAATCAAAGGAATACAGATTGGAAGGGAAGAAGTCAAGCTCTCACTATTTGCAGATGATATGACAGTATACATAGAAAAACCTAAAGAATCCAGCAGAAAACTACTGGAAGTTATAAGGCAATATAGCAAGGTATCAGGGTACAAAATCAATGTACAAAAAATCAGTGGCATTTCTTTATGCAAACACTAAATCTGAAGAAGAAGACATCCAGAAATCACTCCCATTTACTGTTTCAGCAAAATCAATCAAATACCTAGGAATAAAGTTGACCAAAGAAGTGGAAGACTTGTATGCTGAAAACTATGAGTCACTACTCAAGGAAATAGAAGAAATGGAAAGATATCCCATGCTCATGGATTGTCGGGCTGAGCTTCACTGATGGGAGACAGATGACCAGGGACTCATGGTTGAGCTGTATGCAGTATCTCTTTATTCATGCAGGACGCAGCGCAATCTATACCAAGCTAGACTAAACTAACAACTAACTAAAATGAACAATGTTGTCTTTATATATACTTCCTAAGTAGGGTGTGAACAGGATGTGACGCAGAGAGGGTGGAGAGAAAAGTGAGTGGTGAAAATCAGGGTGTGACAAGGAGAGGATCAGGGTGTGACAAGGAGAGGGGGTGGAGCAGGTGAGAATTCTACCACTAAACCACCAATGCCCTGGAGGGAAGGTGGTGCTTTATGTAAATTTAAAAGTGATTTACGTAAATAGAAGGCAATGGTTATGTAAATAGAATACAGTGGTTATGTAAATAGAATGCAGTGTTAAGCAGGGGGGATTTAAACCAAATGAAACAGAAGGGGTTTTTAAAAGCATACCAATAATGGATTGGAAGAATAAATATCATCAAAATGAATATTCTCCCCAGAGCCATATACAAATTTAATGCAATACCCATCAAAGCTCCACCAAGCTTCTTTAAGACAATAGAACAAACACTACAATCATTTATAAGGAACATGAAAACACCTAGAATTGCCAAAACCATGTTGAGGAAAAGAAACAGAAATGGAGGCATCACACTCCCAGACCTTAAACTATATTATAAAGCCATCATCATCAAAACAGCATGGTACTGAGACAAAAATAGGCACACAGACCAGTGGAACAGAATTGAAAGCCCATAAATAAATCCCCACACCTATGGACAGCTAATCTTTGATAAAGGGGCCCAAAGGATTAAATGGAAAAGGGAGGCTCTCTTCAATAAATGGTGTTGGGAAAACTGGGTTGTAAAATGCAGAAGAATGAAATTGAACCACTTTATCTCATCAGAAACAAAAATCAACTCCAAATGGATCAAAGACCTAGATGTCAGACCAGAAACAATCAAATACTTAGAGGAAAACATTGGTGAAACACTTTCCCACCTACACTCAAGGACATCTTTGATGAATCAAACCCAATTGCAAGTAAGACTAAAGCAGAAACAAACCAATGGGACTACATCAAATTGAAAAGCTTCTGCACATCCAAAGAAACTATTAAACAAACAAAGAGACCCCTCACAGAATGGGAGAAGATCTTCACATGCCAGACATCAGACAAGAAACTAATCACCAAAATATATAAAGAGCTCAGCAAACTTAGCACCAAAAAAGCAAATGACCCCATCCAAAAATGGGCAGAGGATATGAACAAAACATTCACCTCAGAGGAGATCCAAAAGGCTAACAAACATATGAAAACTGCTCTAGGTCACTGATTGTCAGAGAAATACAAATTAAGACAACACTAAGATACCACCTCACTCCTGTAAGCGTGGCATACATCAAAAAGGACAGCAGCAACAAATGCTGGAGAGGTTGTGGGGATATAGGAACCATTTTACATTGCTGGTGGGAATGTAAATTGGTACAGCCTCAGTGGAGAGCAGTCTGGAAAACTCTCACAAGGCTAGACATGGACCTTCCATATGACCCAGTAATTCCTCTCCTGGGGTTATACCCCAAGGACTCCATAACACCCAACCAAAAAGAGGTGTGTACTCCTATGTTCATAGCAGCACAATTCATAATAGCTAAAACCTGGAAGCAACCCAGGTGCCCAACACCAGATGAGTGGCTGAGAAAGCTGTGGTATATATATACACAATGGAATACTATGCAGCTATCAAGAACAATGAACCCACCTTCTCTGACCCATCTTGGACAGAGCTAGAAGGAGTTATGTTAAGTGAGCTAAGTCAGAAAGATAAAGATGAGTATGGGATGATCCCACTCATCAACAGAAGTTGACTAAGAAGATCTGAAAGGGAAACTAAAAGCAGGACCTGACCAAATTTCACCAGGTTCCAGATGCCATCAGGATGCTGGCCAGGCTTCCCTGGATTGAAGACCCCACCAACGTGTCCTGGAGCTCTGCTTCCCCAGAGACACACGCTACTAGGGAAAGAGAGAGGCAGACTGGAAGTATGGACCGACCAGTCAACGCCCATGTTCAGCGGGGAAGCAATTACAGAAGCCAGACCTTCTACCTTCTGCAACCCACAATGACCCTGGGTCCATGCTCCCAGAGGGATAGAGAATGGGATAGCTATCAGGGGAGGGGGTGGGATATGGAGATTGGGTAGTGGGAATTGTGTGGAGTTGTACCCCTCCTACTCTATGGTTTTGTTAATTAATCCTTTCTTAAATAAAAAAAAGAAAAAAAAAAAAGGAAAGATGTTGTTTTACAAAGTCTGAGAGAGAAGCTATCAATTTATAGCCTTGAGCCCAAAATTGGTTACAATGATCTTTTAACCATTGATGAAAGCTTTTTAGACATTTAAAAATACTTATTTAGGTGGGGTGAAGTAGCATAATGGTTATGCAAAGAGACTCTCTTGCCTGAACCTCCAAAATTCTAGGTTTAATTTCCTCTATCACCATAAACCAGAACTGAGCCGTGCCCTAGTGAAAAAGGAAAACAAATCAAAACAAATTTGTTGATTTTTTTTTAAATCAAGAAATTTCCCCTAAAACAGCATTTCCTGTATCCTGGATATTAGTAGAGTCAAGTGAAGCAAAAAGGAGACCAGAAAAACAAATGGCTAGAAAAGGAGAAACTTTGTTTATGCTGGTGGGTATGGTGTCGGATCTTTCTGAACAAGAGCACCAGCTCTTAGCTTTTGTTCTTTAGGGTATTTACACCTATAGGACATGTCTCTATGTTATTTGGTGTGACTTCACTGGTACACAGCAAGCAGAGAGTACATAAATAGATTACTAACAGTTGGATCTTATAGTTATACATGTAATTATACTTGTCTGCATACCTTCCCATATAAGGCAGTGGACTTCCCTTTGTCCAGATTTAGCCTGACCTTCCTGTAACTATTTCAGATGAATAACAATATTCTCGAAATGATTTTTCATGTTTTCTAGACTTCTCAATATCCTCTGGAATTATGCTAGATCACAAGAAAGAAAAAAGATTTCTTTTCTACTAAAAAACAAACAAAAAACCCAAGATGAAAGTTTCCTGTAGGCAGAGAGAAATGTAAATATCTTTGGTTTGGTATAATTAAAAAATGAGAATTTTAAAAAATATAAATATAATTTTGTATTACAAATATAAATGGTATAATAGGAACATTCTAGGTTGAGAGAAAGACAAGAACTCAAAAGTATGTCACAAGTGAAGGGATGTGATGACACAATAAAAACAGATGGAACAATGTGATAAATAAGGAAAGATAATCTGTTTTGGTCACATTATAGAAATTCCTGAATGTCGGGGGGGTCGGGCGGTGACGCAGTGGGTTAAGCGCATGTGGCACAAAGCACAGGGACCAGCGTAAGGATCCCGGTTCGCGCCCCTGACTATCCACCTACAGGACAGTCACTTCATAGGCAGTGAAGCAGGTCAGCAGGTGTCTTTCTCTCCCCCCTCTGTCTTCCCCTCCTCTCCCCATTTCTCTCTGTCCTATCCAACAACAGACAACGTCAATAATGGCAATAATAAGAACCACAATGAGGCTACAACAACAAGGGCAACAAAAGGGGGGAAAATGGCCTCCAGGAGCGGTGGATTCATGGTGCAGGCACCGAGCCCAGCAATAACCCTGGAGGAAAAAAAAAAAAGAAATTCCTGAATGTCAGTCTAAGGAGTTCCTGTGAAACTTCTTATCTTCTTTATTATTTTTAAAGCAAAATTTAGAAGTTTTATGAAACATATATATTTAAATATTAAAATATTCAATCAAAATACTATTCAATAAAGTTTTCTCATTTTTCTCTTAAGTTGTCTCTATTATTAATCACAGCCACTAACTATTTTCTAAAATACATCTGCAAATGGAATCTATGTGAATTGATCATTTGGTCCATAATAATCATTTCTTGGCCAGGTAGAGTTTTGATATTTAGCTTTATGAAATGCTCCCATACATATTATTATTCAAATTCCACAACGATCCCAGATACAGGTGAACTTAGGTTTACTACCAGATGGAGCTAAATTCCATATTCTGTGCTTCCAGGTTTGTTCCATTTACAACAATCTCCAGTCAATTTAGTCTTGATGTTCTGACTCACTATGCAGGGCTAAAATGAAGGCTAATCTGTAACCAAGTGTGTTAAGCAAGATTTGATAGTTGTTGAGCAAGGTAGAGGGATTAAGGAGTGAGTCATCTGAGATATTCTAAGAGGATAATATGGAACAGGAGTGAGAGATGCTTAAAGTTGCAGCAGCAGCAGCAGCAGGCAGAATCAACTCTGTGTTGGTTTCCAGGTTATGGAACAGAACTGTTCTTATCTACAATGATAGGAAAAGGCTATACCCACAGCCCCTTGGGCATGTCAGGAAGACAATGACTGAGGACTTATAATAAAATTTCAGGAAATAATCTAGAGTCATAGTACAACAAATGGCATATATGGCCTCTCAAACTTCTAAGTGTACTTATAATAGCTAGGAGCCTATCTAAAATTCGGATTCTGGTTGAATAAGGAAAGGGTAGGAGATGGGTTTCCACATCTTTAATAAGTTTTTTAGTTTTTGCATATTTAGATGGTCCTCTGCAGCCCTATAAAGAAAAGAAGCAAGTCAAGATAGATCAGCTATCATAGGACTTAGGTGAGGAATCATTCTGAGTATCTGAGATCCAAACTAGTAGGCAAGGGTAACTCAACACTATAATACAGAATTGGAAGCTGAAAGAACTCAATACAAGGGCAAGTTTAGTCTACCACCCCAAGTCCTGTCTAACGTCAATGGCAATGACAATGAAGAAAACTCCCCATTTAGAGAGCAAGAATTCTTCTGAGAACCACAAGCCATGCAATGTCATTCTGAAGTAATGATTTAATATATCACAGGTAAGTTTTCAGTAAGCTTTCCAACCTATTCAGAAATGCCAAAGTTTGTTATTTTAGACCCTGCCCTAGGTCAGTGGGAAATAATAAGTATTAGATTTTTATAGTTTTAGAACTGGCAGTAAATTTTGGAGCATGGCTCAGCTTCTGTAGCTTTACCCAAGAGAGCTGAAAATAGGAGTTACTAGCAGAGAGTGTCATCTGCTGTGTTTGAGATTAAAACAAAAGCCAGATGGGCCCCAAATACAGAAGAAGAGATAGGGCAGATGGGATATGCCCACTATGGGCTATATAAAATGCAAGATGTGAAACTTGCTTTTATGTTACCTTTCAAGCCAAAAGGATGTTAGAAAGTACTCAACTTCAAGATGAGGGGGGCAGCTGTCTAATGTCAAAGACAAAGGTGAAGAAGACTTGTTAGGGTGGTAAGGACAGATTTTAGTCAGTAATAGATAGTTGCAAAAGGAAAGAGTCCAACTTGTGCTGAATCCACTTATAATGTGCACAAAGGTGACTGAATATTTAACAAAATGAAAGAGTACAGAAGGAATAGGAAGGACTCAGCAGTCCGGGAGGTAGGAAAATCACAAAAAGTGAGAAAGGTCCCCCTTTTCCAAAACCAATTGGATTTGTTAACTGGTTCTTATCAAACTTAGCTTCCTATTTTCTCTCAAGTGCTAGGAGACAAGGATCCTATTTTCAGGTGTTAGCTGAAACAAACTAAAAATTGTTTTGGAAGCCTTGTATTTCCCCAAACAGACACTTAAAAGGAGTAAGGATCCCTATTTTTAACTGGACACCATCTTTCTACTCAATACTTTTAAATTAGCCCACCTGCATGTTAGCTATTAGACTCTGGCAAAAAATTACTAAAGTCATGGGCCCTTTGGAACATAACTAAAATAGACTTCCCAGTTTCTTCCCACATGAAGACCCCTACTTTCATCTGCTCTATTCTTACCTTTGGGTTCCTATTTATTAAACAATTTGTCCTGATTATATCTTACTGCCTTTTAGCCACCAAGCTGAAGACACTGCCATGATACCATCCTGACTTTCCCTGGACAGATGACCTTACCAATGTGTCCTGGAACCTCACCTCTCCAGAGCTCTACTCCACTAGGGAAAAATGAGCTGGGGTGGGGGGTATGGATTAACCTGCCAATGTCCATGTCCAGTGCAGAGGCAGTTGTAGAAGTCAGACCTTCCACCTTTTGCATCCCATAAAGAATTTTGTTCCATACTCCCAGAGGGATAAAGAATAGGGAAGCTTCTAATGTAAAGGATGGGACATAGAACTGTGGTGGTGAAAACTGCATGCAATTGTACCCCTGTCATCTTACAATCTTTTTAATCATTATTAAATCATTAGTAAAAAAAAAAAAAAAGGACTAATGATCATCCTAGAAAAGCAGACTCATGCTTTTGGAAACTGTGCTAGGGTTTTGTTTAAGTCTTTATAGGAAAAAGTTGAGGTTTAGTCAAGAAAAGGAGGGACACAGAGGAACCAGATAATAATTTGTACAGAGAAAGTCCAAATCACTTAGAGTTCAAAATGGCTTCATCTTGGGGAAACTATAGACCTTGATTAAAAAAAGATACTCACAGATTCATCATTGACATGCTCAAGTCACAGAACTAAGGCTAGCATGAAAAAATATGTTATATTCATAACAAAATAAATTCATGCTAGAAGAACTTAGACTCAACTAGAGAGTTTCCTATTCCCTATTGCATGACTTTTCCATTTCATCAGTGTAAACTTCATGGTTTAAGGCAAGAGAAATGTTTTTCCCAGTATAAGCTTAAAGAAAGAATAAGGTATTTATCAATATATATGTTTTAGGTAAGTATATGTTGCTGAAACAATGAGAGGGAGATTTTCTTCCACTGGTATTCTCTCCCTCCTAAATGGAGTTTGCAACAACCTTCTTAACTCTTCCTGCACTCATATCTGTTGTATGCTTTACATTGGGTAGTTCTCCCCCGCCAAGAGAATTGGATCAGTCCAGTTAGTTTCGCGGGCCTGCTTGGCCCCGCCCCGAAGGAACCCCGCCAGAGTGCCAGAGGGCCAGAGTTTGAAAGTTGCAGAGTTGGAGAGTTGCAGAGTAAGAGAGGGTTCCTGAGTTCGAGAGTGAGAGAGAGTGCTTGGCGCGCCGCGGGAAAGAGGCAGCACAGTTCTGTTTGGTGATTAGTTTGGTTTAGTTTATGAATCATTGTTCCTGAATAAAGAAATACAGCTTCCCTGCCAAGCTGTATGTCTCTGGTCGTCTCTGTTACCCGCCCGTGAAGCTAGCCCGTCCAGCAAGAGCTTAAGAATTTTAACAACAATATCAATGCCTGTGCTCTCTGCTCCCTGCATCAGTAGGCTCAGGTGTAGTGGGAGGCAGTGTGTCCTCATGCCATCTGTGCTGCTAGGATGCCCTGGTATTTCCACCCTCGACTCTTTATGTCTCATCTCCACCTCTACATTTTTTCCCTTTAGAAAAATATGCAGTGGGAGCAAAGAACTGTGTCATCATCTTCCTATAGCCCTTGCCACCCCTCCCCCTTCCTACAGACACATTTCTCCCTTGAGTCAGTTTGCCAAATCTTTTGTAATTTCTCCATTAAGATCACAAGTTAAGGCTGGTCTTGCCAAAGTTAACTGCATTGCAGAATTATTTAAATAGTAACAATTGCTTTCTGCATCTGTAATTATAACCTGGGGGGAGGGGCAGGTAGGAGAACTAGAGCACCTGGCTGGTCTTTCAAGTATTTCCTTTTTGCTTAAGTCATTAATGTTTCAACATTCAGTGAAGGTTTTCTGCCATGGCTTTTAGCTGCTAAACTAATGTTACATTAAAGTGATAAATGATGCTATAAAAATGAGGAACCCCAGCTGAGGGATTAATGTGAGGTGCCCTTTTAAAAGGATTTAAATTGTGTATTTTGAATGTATTTGTTATGAGATTCTTTGAACATTTTAGTAATACAGAGGCTTTAGACTCGGGCATTCTGATGCTGTCTAAACAATGTCAGCTCAACTCTCATTTCATAGACACCAAAGATAAATCTTCTCATTAAATGAAGCTCTTTGGTTCAATCCAGATAGAAACATACGGTAGGCAAATGACTAAGTGCCTCCTCTGAGCTCATTATCATTCATTTGGTCCATTGTCTTCCTGTTCCTCCAAAGAGGAAGTCCTGCCTCTTCACATCATATGGGTGAAGTCATCCTACCATTGAAAGTAGCCCAACAAAGGATATAATCTTTATTTTTAAGAATGCCATTACTCATTCTTCTCCCTAAAGGTTTACCAACGTATTATTATAATGTACTACCCAATCAGTTTAGAAGTCAAAGAAAAGTTCAAATACTTCTCCAGTTTTATGACAGATTTGCTTTTCTTTACATTTTGTATTTGTAGAGAGCTTTTGTTTTCAAGTTTTTTTTACTATCTTTTTCTTTTAAAGAAATTTTTATTAATGATTTAATATTTATTTACAAAATTATAAGTTAACAGGTATAATTCCACACCTTTCCCACAACCAGAGTTCTGTGTTTTCATTCTCTCCACTGGAATTTGCATTAGTTCTCCCAAGATCACAGATATGGGTTAGCTACAATTTCTATAACTATCTCTCTATATCTATATCTATATCATCTATATCTATATCTATATGTATTTGCCCATTTTTTTCCCTATGGCCATGCCTTTTTTTCCTTTCTAAGTCACACTTTAGATAGCTTTTAAACTAAAATTCTTTTCAAACCACTCCAAGTACTAGCTCGTAAAGTCATTGCATCATAAGACATATGTGTTAATATTTGCTATGAAGATAATTATGTTTCCATTAACTAGAATACTGAAATTTAATTATTTCTTAGTTGCCTGGAGTGAGCAGATGTTTTCTCTAATGGCTTTAATCTTATATCACTATCCTGTATTTTTTCACTCGCACTCAAAAATATTTCTGTGAAGAATGACTTACATAGATACAAGAGACATCATTGTGACAACCAGAAGAAGCTATAATTATTGCATGCTACCAAATTCATATTACAAATACACACATACATACACACACAAGTAGATATATAGAAAAGTGTGTGCATGTGCTTGTGTGTGTGTGTGTGTGCGTGCGTGCGTGTGTGTGTGTGTGTGTGTGTGTGCGTTTTCTTCCTTTTCAAGTTAAGGCATTCAGGAGTATGTGAAATTAAAGATAACACGTAGAAGCTTCAAAATCACAACTTAGCCCAGTAATTCAGTTTCTTACTTGCACCATAAATAATATAGATTAATGGAAAGAAGGCAGGGAAATCTAGGGAGTTAAACTGTTAATTGAAGATGAAAACACTTCGGAAAATTTCTTTATACCAGTATATTTTATTATTAAAATTCAAACTGAAGAATGAAACGTTCCCTCAAACTTATTAAGTCTTCTAAGTTCTATAGTTTTCTTCCATTTTTTATTAGAAGTTGCAACCTGATAGATGATGTGTTTTGGGTCAGATTCAGAAATATATGAAAACTGGCTTCTTAAAAATTACAGCTCCAAAGTAAACTGTAATTTAAAGAGTAATTTCTTTCAATATGTACAAAGTATATTGGTTTCCTGTATTACAGACCTCAACTGGAAAAGTTATTTAATAAGTAGGTGTCAAAAATAATAATAAGTAGGTGTCAGCCTTCACTAGCTAAAGGGGGGTTTGGAGGGTGAGATTTTTCAGTTGGAAGGAAGCACAAGGAAATGACATTGATGGAGGTTGATACAGTCAGTTTAGACATGCATAGTAGTAAGCCAAGTTGATACGTTAGAAGTGCAGTGTGAGCATTACATCACTAGTGTTAGGCATAAAATATATTGAGTGCAGAAAATACCGAGTGCAACATGGGTTTTGAGCCAGTAAAACAGAGATCTTAAGCGAAGGCTACATCCCAAAGCCAGGCTACCATCTGGGCTTTGAGCCAGAGTGATTCCAGCATGAACTTGGCAGTTCAGCCCACAGTAAGAATATAGCTGGAATGCTGGAGTCCAAACTTTGATTTATCTGGATAACCATTATAGATTACCAAAATAACGTTTTGGCTTTTTTTTTTTCATCTAAAACTAACAGGATATCTACCTTAAATCAAGACTTCTTATGCAATTACTTATACCTAGTTTTGCATTTAAGCATGTCTTTTAATTACTGTCTCTGTTTTCTTTATTTACATTGTCTACCTCAAAAGTTTCTTAATAACATCAAGATTTTCCAACATTAAGAAATATTCTTTTATAATACAAGAGCTGCATCCTGAAAAAGGATGCTATATTTTTCCTTCCTTCCTTATTCTCTTTTCTTCCTTCACATTATTATTACTATTACTCAAAGCACTGCTCTGCTCTAAATTATGATGTTTCCAGGGATTTAATTTGGGACTTTGGTGCCTCAGGCATGGATTTTTTTTTTTTTTTGCTAACCATTATGCTACCTCCCAAATGTACCTATTGCATTTCATGAGTTTTCTTAGCAATATACTGGGATAGCTTTGATTAGCTCATTGGTCCAGAATTCAGATGTACTAATTCTCTCTCTCTCAGGAATTATAATCCTTTTAGCCCATAATTTTGTCAATTCTTAATAAATCACTAATAAAAAAAAGAAGTCCTGTTGAAGAGAGAAATCACTTATGAAGCAACAGTTAGTCTGGCAGAAGTTCTGAGAATAATTATTCAAAAATTATGTCCCTAGGAAAATATCATTTCACAAATAAGTAAAGTCATTGTTAAAACCTAACCAAAAATGGAGATAATACATTAAATTCTAAATAAAAACAAAAAAATATTTTCCCATTTCTGTTTAATGCTTTATATGTCCTAAGAAAATGGAATTTTATTTTCAATTCTGTGCTGCTACAATATAAAATTACGTTGTCTATATTGACCTGATAAACTTTGACTTTAATACATCTAGATTTTTATTGGTAAACTATATATACTATATACATGTTGGTTTAAAATGATGCATACTTGCAACTTACATAATGCTGTAATGTAATGTTATTTCAATTGAAAATAAAATAAAGTTTTTATTTAAAATTTTTATAATAATTTATTGTTTCAGCAGGTACTACATCCCACACCTATTTATCGCCTATCTAGAATATTGAATAATACCTTACTTTCTCATGTTGTTACTTTTTCACCAGTGTTATCACTATAACTTCATACTTAAATGACTTCAAAATTCCTGTAAACCTTTTTTTTTTCTTTGACAGTGAGGGATATGGAGACAGAGTAAGAAGGAGAGACACTACAGCTCTGCTCCACTCCCATGAAATTCCTGCATGCAGGTACTCCTGTGTAGTGGCCAGAAAACTGAGCCTGGCTATCATATATGGTGAAGTGTATGCTTGACTGGGCATGCTATCTCCTGCTGGGGCCCCCCTCCTGCTCCATCTCATTACTTACATATGTACTACAAAATACCATTATAGAAATCCTTCCTTGGAGGCCAGGTTGTGGCACACCTGGTTGAGTGGACACATCAGCATGTCCAAGGACTCAGGTTCAAATCTCTGGTCGTATGGTTTTCCTGCAGGGGAAAAGTGTCATGAGCGGTAAAGCAATGCTGCAGATGCCATTATTTCTCTCTCCTTTCTCTCTCCTCCCCCCTCTCAAATAAAATAAACAAATCTTTTTTTTTTTTTTTTTTTAAAAGGGAGAACGAAAGAAAGGGGTAAAGAAAGGAAGGAAGGAGAAAGAAAACCTTTGGGAGTGGAGGCCTAAAGTATCTGGATGGTGACATACCTAGCTGAGTGCACGTTATCATATTCAAGGACCAGGGTTTAAACCCGGTCCCCATCTGCAGGGAGGAAGCTTCATGAGCCGTGAAGCAGTACTGCAGGTGTCTCTCCTTTTCTATCCCTCTCCATCTCTCCATTCTCTCTCAATTTATATCTCTACCAAATAAGTGAATAAAATATTAATACAAGTAATTATAGTCAAGCTTCCAGCTCACCACCTGCAAGGGGTTGCTTCACAAGCGGTGAAGCAGGCCTGCAGATGCCTTATGTTTCTCTTCCCCTCTCTGTCTTCCTCTCCTCTCTCTGTCCTATCCAACAACAATTTCTCTCTGTCCTATCCGACAACAACAATAATAATAGCAACAACAGCAATGGACAAAAGATGGCTGCCAGGAGCAGTTGATTCATAGTGCAGGCACCAAGCCCCAGTGAGGGGAATCAACAAGAAATATATATATATATATATATATATATATATATATATATATATATATATATATATATATATACACACACATTTATATGTGTATATATATATATATGAAAAAAGCCTAGGTCTTAGATATATATGGCTCAATGGGCAAGCACCTGCCTTGCATAAAGTAATAAACAAATAATTGTATCAAAAAATTTCAAGATATTGTCTATGAATATTCTGACTCACAAGTCCTGGGGGACCCTACAAAAAGTGTAGGTTCCTATTCTCTCAAATCAGTAGAGTCAGAAATTTTTGATATTTTTGTTAAGTCTCCTTGACTATTCTTAAACCATAGTCTGTTAATACACACAGTATAGTCTAACATACTCAGCCTGCTTCAAGTCATACTCTAAAATTGTGCCCTAATTTCTTAGTAATGTTATTAATCTCTGGATCAGCCAAGTTCTTTTGGTTTAAGAGCCAGATACTCCCATAGCCAGGGAGGTGATTCAGCAGGAGAGATCAAGACTTGTGTGAGTACAATCCCAAGTTCACTCTTCAGGAATGTTTAAATGTACAGAAGAAAAAGCAAACAAACAAGAATCATATAACCAGATACTCCCTCTACTTTACTCAGGATGATTTATGAAACAGACACAAAGTAACTATAAGAATAAATCAGTCTCTGGCTTCCCTAGGGAGTCTGTGGTTTTAATTCATAAAGTTGTTTTTTTTTTACCCTTTATGATTTCAAATCATCACAACACAGTTTCTATCTCTTTCTTTTTCCTTATCATGACTTGTCCTTCAGTTTTATCTTCCACAGAAAGTTTGTTTTTCTGGGCTTAACAAATTAAGAGGGAATGCGTAACTAGTCTCATTCATCATTTTGACCAAACCAATGTATGGATTTTTTTTATGGCCTTTGTAGTAGCTGCCTATTAATCCAGTTGAGAGGCATTTAGAGATACAGTCACTAAGCAATGATCATAGTTATATCAGAGAAAGTCTTAAGTCATGGTTGAATACATAGGTAGACTCAGAGAAAAGGCTCTATGTATGCTAGCATCGGCTTCAGAAGCCAACTGTAGCCTCTCTTCTCAATCCTTCTTATTCAGACTTAATATGGTTATTTTTCCTACAAGTATACCTAAGGCTTTCCCACCTCTTGGCTTTTGTGTATATATTCCATTTGATATAAAGTATATTTTCCCAATCTACATCTACTAAAGTTTTAAGGTCCTTTTGCAATTAATTTCATGGAGATCTCCTATGCTGTCTACACAGAATTAAGCGTTCTGTGACCTATTTTTCAGTGCTTCGTTAAACTGCTCATCTTTGTTTTTTGTTTTTTTTTGTTTTTGGTCCACAGTTAAAATCTATACTTTTGCCTATAATTAATGGCATTTGGGTAATGGTGAACCACTGGAGGTCAAGAGTCTTGCTGAATTCACTTAGGGTTCTTCTATGAGTTAAACACAATGACCAGAAAACAATATCAAAACAGTGCTTTGAATTTAGTTAATAATGTGGCTAATCCAATATCGTGCAGTTCAAATCATCATTTTGGATTTTGTGATCTACTACATTCGTTAGTGTATGTTTGTTGAGATACTGACATGCAAAAAAGAGCAATACAAAGGTAGTAGTTTTATGTCTTCCTTCAAGAAATGGAAATTTCAAAAGGCATTATACTTTATTTGCATGATACATAAACATAGAAATCACCTCTTAGAGTTGGATCACCTGCTTGACTGCACACATTACAGTGTCCAAGGCCCTGGATTAAGCCCCTGGCCCCACCTGCAGGCGGTGGGTAGTTTCACAAGTGGTAAAAGCAGCATTGCAGGTGTCTCTCTTCCTCTCTATCCCCCTTCCCTCTCTATTTATTTCTTGTCTCTATCCAAAATAAATAAATAAAAATATTTTTTTAAAAATCAGATCATATTAGTGTGACTACTCCTGGATATTTTTCCTCCATTGGTAAAATGAAAAGTTGGTGTGGATGGTCTGAGTAGTTGCCAAAATATCTTCCAGTTCAAGGATTATTGATTTGGAGAGAAAAAAAAAAAAAGCCTAACAGCAGAATTTGGATAAATCTATACATCAAACAGTCTATGGCTCTGACAAAGAGAATCTTATCAAGAGACAGACTATCCAGGAATCAGGAAAACTGAGTAACAAACAGTAATGAGAACCCAGGGCTGCTGGGAAATCACAGGGGAGGGAATTCTGTCCATGGGAACCATTTTAACAGGCCCCAGGCCCTGCAAAGTTGTCCTCACAGTACTGGAGCACAAGAAGTGAGACTTTAATGTGTAAACTGGATTTGGTTTGGACAGCTGATGCCAACAAGGCAAAGGTTAGCTTCCTTTCTGGGTGCCACACTGGAGGATGTGTTTTCTAAACTCACACTCTATTTATGTTGAAATTAGGCTTTAATCTCTCAGGGAATCACTGACGCTTGACCAACTGGTCCAAGTCACAACCTCTGTCTGTTCTCTGCAGCAAAATAAACCATAATTTCACTGGGCACTGCTTTATACATCACATATTCACAGTCTAGTAATTTCATTCCTACATCTGTGGCTCCCCACAGAGGTGCCCCATAGCCTAAGGGCAGGACAGAGTGGAAGCTCTACCCACCAGCCTCTATAGATAGGTATGAGGGGGCACTTCTTGGGTCTCCACTGTAGTTTCCTCTCAGCTGAAGTGTATTTGTAAGAAGAATTTGGAAATCCAACTGGTGCAACTTTACCTTACTGAATTCATCTAGTGACAACTCTCACATTCTAGCTACTACTTTTTGCCCCTTCATGGAGAAATCTGGGGTTCCTTGCTCAGTTTCAGTTGCAGCCCTCCCCTGGGGCTGATCTACCTCTTCAGAGGCAAGTCTGTGGGCCCATCCCTTTCTTTGTCACAACATTGCCCTGGATGACTCCTCTCAGAAAGAGGAATCTGGATCTTTCCTGGATCTTGGCAGCACCTTTTCCCCAGAAAACCTCACTCAGCCTCTCACATTCCCAGTGACAAACTTCAGGTCTTGCTGCCACTATCCTACCCTTTCAGGGCCCAATGACCACAGGCTCTTCCTCATAGAATTAAAGCCATTTCCCTCAACTTCCAACTGTCAATGTCCTGTTTTTGTGGCCTTCGTACACAATGGGTAGATAAGGAAGTTGTGGTATATATACACAACAGAAAACTATTCAGCTGTATGCTCAGAGGAGAACTCATCTTTTGATATAACATGGCTAGAACCGGAGGGAATCATGCTACTAAATAAATCAGTTACTGGGTGATCTCATTCATAAGTGGAATTTAAGAAGCAAAGCAAGAAGAAATATAGGGTGAAATATTAATGATAAACTATATTCAATTTAAGCAGAACTAAGACTTCAAATGGATTAGGTTGAAAAGAGGGTAAAAGGAGATCAGATCCAAGATCTCTGGTATAGGGGTTTTGGGGAGATGTGAAATATTGTGCTATTGATAGCAGACATAAACAGAGACTTCTGGTTCATTTGTCTTCCAGTAGCGAAATTTCATACTCTCATTTGTGCTAAGGAAAATGAGTTTATTAAAATCAAGTATCATTTGTAAAACATTTCTTCAGTATAAAGAAATTATGTTTTAAAAACTAAGGGGAAAAAAACCTTTTAGTTCTGACATCCTATAATCTTAGGGGTTTTGTATATCACTATTTTTTGTTAATTATTTATTTCCCACCAAAGTTATTGATGGTGCTCAATGCCTCCATGATGAATTCATCTGGTGGCCTTTTGATTTGTCCTTCTTCTTTTTAGATAGAGACAGAGAGAAATTGAAAGGAAAGGGGAAAGAAAAAGAGACAAAAGAGCATGAAGTTGCTTCACTGCTCATGAAGCTTCCCTCCTGTGAGTGGGGGCTGAAGGCTTGAATACTTTCCTTGCACATGGTAAGGCTGTGCCACCACCCACTCCCTGTGTATCATCATCAATATCATTCTTCTGTTTTTCACATTTTATTGGGGGGTGCTCAATGGCTTACAAGTACAATTGTTGATGCATGGAGAAATGTTCATGTATCTGAACTCTTTATATTCCGTTCCATTGATCCAAGTGTCCATTTTCATTCTAGTGCCAGGATGTTTTAATAACTATTGCTTTGTACTATAAACTGAGTTGGGGAGCATGATTTCTCTGCATATTTTCTTTTTTCTCAGATGTGCTTTGGCAACTCATGGTTTTTTTATATTTCCATACAGTTTCGGACAAGTTGTCCAATCTTCTTAAAGAATGTTATTGAGTTACTATGACAATTTTGTATATCTTACAATGTCTATGACATTATATTTTATGTTAGTCTTGGTTTACCAACATTGGTTCTATTTCTTTGTCCACTTGCCTCTGCTTTCCTGTCTTTTTTTTTTTTTTAATCTGTTGTTGTTTGTATTCTTGGTTTTATTCTACCAGTGATCACCACATTTATAGTTGAAATTCCTTTGCTTCTTTTAATATGGGCCTCCTTTCAGTATTTCTTGCAAGACAGGATTGGTGGTGGTGAATTCCTTCAATTTTTTTGCCTTTGAGAAGATTTTTACTTCTTCCTCATACTTGAAGTTTGGCAGGGTTGAGTATTTGTGGTTGCCAATTCTTATCTTTTAATACACTGAATATGTTATTCTACTCCTTTTTTGACTTTAGGGCCTGTGATAAGAAATCTGATGAAATCTCAATAGTTCTACCTCTGTATGTTTAATTCTTCCTTTCCATAGCAACCTGCACTATTTTTCTTCTTGTCCTTGGTTTTGAATAGTTTCACTATAATGTGTTTTGGTGTGAGCCAATTGGCACACTCAGCTGAATACAAATATTACCCTATCACTATTTATTTACTTATGAGAGGGATAAGAAGAGAGAGAGAGAGAGAGAGAAAGAGAGACATAAACAGAGACAGAGACAGAGAGAGAGAAAGAAAGAACCAGACAATCACACTGTTACCTGTGCTACTGGGGATCAAACTCAGGAGATCCTTGATGGCTGAGAGTACAACACTTTATCTACTATGCCACCTCCTGGACCACTACCTCACCATTCTTAACCTTTTATTTCCCCACCAAATGGAATAATTTTTGTACTCTTTTTTCATGCTTCTTACCAAATATATAACTTAGGCTTCCCAGGTTATTGCAACTACTTTAGTCAGATGCTTCTTATACTTCATCTTCTCTGAGAGTTCAGAGTGTTCAATGGAACTTTGCCACTCACCCTGCAATCTCCCATTTCAAGCCACCTCATAAGAAGTATTTCCTAGCTTCTTCCAACATGAATACCCTAAATCTCATCTGCTATATTCTTACCTTTAGGTTCACAATTACTAAACAATTTCTTCTGCTTTATTTCGTAATACTTTTTAGCCACCGAATTGCTGATGCTACCATGATGCCAACCTGACTTCCCTAGACAAGTGGCTTCACCAATGTGTCATGGAACTCCACTCCCACCCCCACCACCCCAGAGCCCAACCTCACTAGAGAAAGATAGAAACAGACTGGGAGTGTGGATTGACCTGTCAATGAAGAACTACAGAAGCCAGATCTTCCACCTCCTGCACCCCATAAAGATCTTTGATCCATACTCCCTGAGGGGTAAAGAATAGGGAAACTTCCAGTGGAGGGGATGGGATGTAGAACTCTGGTGGTGGAAATTGTATGGAATTTATTCTACATTATGCCACTGCCTGCCATCCACACAATCTTTTTAAAAGCAGATAGTTTTTATTATCAAACTAAATTTTTATTCTAAAGAAAAAGTGTTCCCTACTTCAGATCATTTTTAGTTTAATTTATTTCAATCTAACTTAATTAACATGTTTGGAATATTTTGTGTATGCACACAATCCTTTTACCATGGCAAAATGCACAGAGACTTCCAGGAAGTTTGTTGGGAGCTCATGAACTGAGGTCTCTATGTCTCTATCCTCCCCTGCTTCTCCTCAGGGAGCCTCATCTAGTGAATCAGGGCTGTGCTGGAAGACTCCTTGATAGGTCCTAGAAAATAAAATTCTTGAGAAGGGCATATTATACTTCTTGGTGTAAAAATGCCAGGTTGTAAAAACAGAGGCTGAATGACTGAATTTACAATAGTAATTATCTCAGAATGATAATGAACTATTTTCTTCCAGTTTTTAGAACTTTAAATACCTCCTAGTTTGCTATAATTTGATCTGTTTCATTTTGAGTGCATTTGGATTTTATCTTGGGTTTCAGAAAAATATTTAAAACATGGTTTTCTTTTCCATTCCAGAATTTTCATACTCATTGCCCACTTGATCTCATAGTCTATGATAGGAATTACTTTTGTGTAAGTAGTGTTGTGTTTATCTGCTTTTGTTTTGTTTTGTTTGTTTAAATGACCACAAGTGAATTGATGAATTTTAAAATGTTTTGGTAAGAATTAAGAAACCAGTTTTTGGTAAAAGGTGGATGTAAATCTAATTTGATCTTTGATGCATAATGATATTCAAATATTGGGTGATAGGTGTAGGAAACTTGAAAGTGCATTGTTAGTGGAGGATTTATAAATACTAATAAAATTGAGTAAAAATCAGTCTGATTTTCATGATTACTGAGTGCAGGTACTTTGAGGAAATGTCAGAAAAAGACACTCCTCCTTAAAAAGTATTTTATTTGATTCAAATTCCAAACTGATGATTCTCAAAACATGTGTTCATTCTTTCTTTTTTCCTTTTTCCTTTCATTTTCCTTCCTTTCTCTCCCCTTCCCTTTCCTTATTCCTTCCTTCCTTCCTTTTCTACCACTGTTTTGCCAGAGTAACACTCATTTCTGTCAACTGCTGGTGCTGTTGATTGAAATCAGAAATTCTTGCATGCAAATTCTGTACTAGTTTACTAGTGTCAAATTGTACTTTTATACAAGATCAAAAGATATTAGAGATCTTTTGAGAAAGTGCTGCTGGAAGGTCAAAACTATATAAGAATTTTAAAATGTTGTTTTCCTTACTTTCATATACTTCACTGTGTATAGTGGGGCTTCCAGAGGCTGGCTGTAACATGATAATTCAGCACATTGGATGCTGAAGCAAGCTGTGTTTTACATTAGCTAAACTGTATATTCAGATACTCTTATGCTAATTTTAATGTAATTTCTATTAAAATCAACTGTGATGTTAAGTGCATTCTCATTATTTTTAAATGAGTATGTGAATACATGTATTTTTATTTTGTAATTTAGTTTCTGATATGATAAATAACATGAGCTATGACACTCAGAAATGTTTGAAATTCATAAAATTATAAGGAATTCTGAAAACAAAGACTTTGAAAACCACAGTTCTAAAAAACTGATGAAATTTTTTGGGGAACTTCAGTGTTCCTCTAAAAGGATGGACCATATACTTACTCTATAATGTTAAGATTTGTATACTTAAGAAGTAATTGATCAAGTTTTTATTATAGAGTCATACCATCCTTACCTATTTTTTTGCACTTCCTTATGAAGTGTCGACATAATATATCATCCCAAATGACAATAGCTTTGAGACTATAATGTCATTGCTATTAGTAATAATGTGGGAGCAGAACAGGTGTGCAACCAGTCTAGATCCCAATAAGGAACTAAGAAGTGGTATTGTCATTCTATTTATATAACACTTATTATTTACAGAGCATTTTACTTGTTCAAATATTGCTTTATTTTTATGTCTCAATTTTGTATGTAGGGATAATATTGAATTCCAGTGTTACAATCTAAAATATGAATAATGATCAAGCACAAAGCAATTTTTTTCCAAGTGGATAGGGAAGATAAAATAGAAAAACAAGAAACTATATCATTGGGGTTAACATAGATCTTTTTAAAATCTAAAGAAACAAATATGTAACCACAGTCAAAAGCTGATGAATGATAACTTCAAGGAAATACCTTACTTTTATGCAAAGTGTGTGTGTGTGTGTGTGTGTGTGTGTGTGTGTGTGTGTGTGTGTGTGTGTGTCTGTGTTTAATTGGGCCTTAGTCATCAATGACTTTACCTGTCTGGACTGCTTTTTCAATCAGATAGAAGGAAGGGAACCAGAACTGGGTGGTGGCACACCTGGTTAAGCACACACACTATAGTGTGTAAGCCCTGAGTCCTCAACTGCAGGGGGAAAGCTTCACAAGTGGGGAAGCAGGGCGCACGTGTCTCTCTGTCTCTCTGTTCTTCTCTAGCCACCCTCCCTCTCAATTTTTCTGTCTTATCGAATCAAAGTTAAAGAGAAAAATTCTTTTGGGGTAAGATGGTAGAACACCTGGTTAAATGCACACACTACAGTGCACGAGGACCCAGGTTCACGCCTCTGATCCCCACCTGCAAGGGCAAAGCTTCATGAGTGGTGATGCAGGGCTGCTGGTGTCTTTCTGTCTCTCTACCTCTCTATCTCACCTTCCCTTCACAATCTTTCTCTGTTTCTATCCAATAACAAACAAACAAATAAATAAATAAGAAAACAATTTAGAACTAGAAGCAAAGATGAAACATTTACCCAAGTTTAACACAAAAGAGAGGCAGGGAGAGAGAGAATGGGAAACAGAAATAAAAACACTGTCCAGAACTTCCTCTTGTGGCAAGTCTCTCAAATGATGTACAGACTCAAACTTGGCAGCAGCATCCAGGAAAGGTTGTTGTCCTACCCAATGAACAATCTCTCCAGACTTCTCCTCTTCTTCTTCCTCCTCCTCTTCCTCTACCTCTTCTCCCTCCTCTCCTTTCCCTCCCCCTCATTTTCCTCTTCTTCCCCCTTCCTCCTCCTCTTTCTTCTCTTTTGTCATTTAATCAAAGCTAATAACATTCTCTAGTTTGGAAATGATGAATTTAGTTAGTGTTATAGTTCTGTGTTTTTCATTTTACTTTCTAATTCTGTTTCGGCCAATCAAAATAGTCAAATCAATTTCCAGACATTATTGTATACTAAATAGGTACTGACCTGCTTTCATCCCCTCCCCCAACATAACCACCATAATTTTTGTTCTTTTATTTATTTTTTTATTCTTAGAGACTTTTTTCTTGGAAGATCATGTGTTTCAATTCTCTATATTATACATATAAATGGAACTATCTGGTCTTTGTCCTTCTCCTTACTTAGTTCACTAGTATAATCACTTCTACTTTCATCCATTTTGTCCCAAAGAATGCTATGACATCTTTTTGAATTGCAAAGTATCACCCCATGGAGTTTATATCTTGTAATTTCTTTATCTGGTCATCTATCAATGAACATTTAGACTGCTTCCATATTTTGACCTTTGTAAATAACACAGTTAAGAACCTGGAGGCACATATGCCTCAGGGGGTACACTTTACACCTCCCTCAAGTATGAGTTTACATATCTTATCCACCTCCAAAGTGTCATGTCTCCCCACTATAGGAAATTTGAGTTTCTGTTACCCAAAGAGAGGTCCACTCTTCCACTTAGTAACTTCAGACTTAAAAAGTCTAGACGTTTGTGTATGTTTCACTCTGTCTATTCCATTTGTTTGGTTATTAAATCACACAAAACATTTTTTTTCCTGCCTTGTTTAACTTAGCAAGAATCTCTCTAATTCCACATTGTAGCGAAAGACAAAATTTAAATTTTCCTTAAATCTAAGTAAGTATTCCACAGTATATAAATACTTCAGATTTATTTATTCATTTATGTATTGAAGAGGTTAATGCTTTACAGTGCAGTCATTGTCACAGGCATAATATTTCTACTTTATTATCCACTCATCTGTTACAGGATATTTGGGTTATTTCCAAATCTTGGGTATTATAAATAGCACTGCAATGAATATATATATACATATGTGTGTGTGTATACACACACATATATACATACATACATATATATATATATATATATATATATATATATATATATACACATATATATATAGTTTTCAAATTAGTGTTTTTTATTCTTCAGATAGCTATCTAGTACAAAAACTTATGGATCACATTACAGAATTCTTTTATTTTTTTGAGAAATTTCCATAGGTGCTAAATAAATTTCTATCCCCACCAACAATGTATAAGAGTTCTTTTACCCACATTACCCTCATCAACATTTGTTGGTTTTGATTTTTTTTCTGACCATTTGACTTTGATAGAGTTGCTTATTTTTGTCATTGAATTTAGTGCATCTTTAATACTTGAGTATTTGAAACTGAAGAATTTTAATTATGAAAAATTTCACCTGTATTGTCTTTAAGAACATAAGCCTCCATTTTATATATTTTCATCTATTTAAAATTCTACTACACATGTGTTTAGCACTATTATTTTTTTTCTTTCTGTCTCTGAAACGGTCACACATTACTAGTTTGGGACTAACACTTTTATTAATTATATTAAACTCCTGTACTGAAAAACTTGAGTATGGTTTACAAATATATATATATATATATATATATATATATATATATATATATATATATCCAGGAACAAAGCAATAGGTATTTCATTATTATATCTTATCTGTAATGCATCAATGAAGTTTATTTCAGTTTAATCTTTTCATCATGGTTTCAATTCTCTTTAGGTTCCAGCTGTGCAAGTCTCTTTTCTAAAAATTCACAAAAATGAAGTTATTAAAATTCAAATACTAAACTTAGTGAGTTTGATACTTAATATCTCTATTATTTGTACTCTGTGATTTACATAGATTGAGATTCTGAATTTAACACTTTTTTGCAGCATTTGACATTCTTATTCTATTTTGTTATGTTAGCAATACTGTTATATATTGTTTTATAAGATTCAGCATATTTATTTACTTATTTACTATTGGATGTAGGCAGAGAGAAATTGAGAGGGGAAGAGGGGGTAGAAAGGGAAAGAGACTGAAAGACATCTGAAGCCTTGCTTCAGCATTTGTAAAGTTTTCCCCCTGCAGGTGGGGACCAAAGGCTTGAACTTGGGCCCTTGTGCACTGTAATATGTGTGCTTAGCCAGGTGCACCAGCACCCAGGGGGCCCCAGATTCAGTATCTCTATATGAGCATAATGGAAGGAATTTTATGCCATTTCTGTCCACTACTTTTGCCAAAAAGTGATGTGTTAATACCATTTGACAACATCCATCCTTTATATATTGAAAGCTTATCATGCAAAAGATATTGTAGGAAAATAAACATTTATAAAAAACCCTTATGAAACAATTTTTCTTTATTCACAGTTTTTTTTCCTCTGTTCAACTGAAATGTACTATAATCCATTCACTAGTGGCTTCCTTGTTAATTAAAACATATATAATGAGTTGCTCTTATCTTAATAAGCAGTAAAATTGTTTTCTACTTGCAAAAAAAAAAACTCTTACGGAATGACAGTAATATTTCCCCATTTATAAATGATAAGAAAATAAAATTATCTGATAAATCAAAATCCATTTAGCAGGATGTAAAACAGACACACAAAACTCCTCCTGTATTTTCTTTTCTTCTTTTCTCTCTCTCTCTCTTTTTTTTTTTTTGCCTCCAAGGTTATTGCTGGTGTTCAGCGCCTGCACTACAAATCCACTGCTCCTGGAGGCTATTTTTTCCCCTTTGTTGCCCTTGTTGTTTATCATTGTTGGTGTCATTGTTGTTGTTATTATTGCCATTGTTGAACAGGACAGAGAGAAATCCAGAGAGGAGGGGAAGACAGAGAGGGGGAGAGAAAGATAGACACCTTCAGACCCGCTTTACTGCTCGTGAAGTGACCCCCCCCACCCCCTGCAGGTGAGGAGCCAGGGGCTTGAACCAGGATCGCTGAGCTGGTCCTTGTGTGCTTTGCACCATGTGCACTTACCCTGCTGCACTATTTACTGCCCAGCCCCCTGGATTTTCTTTTTTTTTTTTTATGGTCGTCCTGAAAATCACATAATTTCAAAGAGCAAAAAAAATTAAAATTCAAGTCATTGTAACATAACTAATCATGTGATTACAAAGATACTGCCAATAAAATAATTACGAGTGAAATAATAAAGGAGATAGACTTAAAGTGATAATTATGGACAAGTTATTCAAAAAAGATGAAATAAAAATGAACATAAATTATTCAAAAGCGATTGAAATTTGGATATTCTTAACAATCATTTCTGGGTATTTCTCATCTGCATTCATATATACCACTCAAATGTGAAATTTCTGACCCAGTATGCATGAATTACCTGACAAAGTACCTTAAAGTAGAAAATATTGCAGTTCCACTTCTAAGTGGTTTTGCCAAGGAAATTGACTTGATAATGGTTCATTGGAAGTGCCAACTATTTTCATGTGATTTCAAAGTGCACTCCTAAACTATATCAATATGTCAAGAATAGAATAAAAACACATAGTTTATATACTTTTAAAAGTCAACGCTCTTTATCTTTTCCTTTCCAGGATTGAATGAAACTTCAGACTTGAAATACTCTATGTGCATAGCCAGTTACAAGTACTATTTAAATATAAATTGTATTGAAGAAATGAATATCTTGTGAAGAGATTTTTTAAAAACTGCATGAAGGGCCAGGTGTAATACAAAAATCACTTCTCATTCACTTACTGAAGAGCAGAAAGCTTATTAAAATAAAAAATTAGAGTGACATTGGTTTAAGCGGTATATACATAAATTTCAGATGTGTTTTATTGCATAGGCATTCTCATAAGTGACAAGGAGCACAAAGAGCTTTTCAATAGACTTTCTTACCATAGGGTCATCATATTCTTAATTGCTGTCTTAAAAAAATGAAACCAGTATATAAGATAATAAACTGATAAGATAATTTCTAATTTAGATCCCTGACTCCCAGCCTGACTGAAAACTGAACAGAGAAAAATATGATTAGAAGATATGATGGATCAACAGATGGTGATTATTTCAGCCTCAACTGACAGAGGTGGCAGTGATATAGAGTAAATAAAACACAGATCAAAACGAATACTTCTTATTATGGCAAAAAGGGTGCACTAACACAAAAAATGCTTCTCAAAAGAGCAAATAAAACTGCATATTAAGATATCTGTGTCAAGATGTATAAACACTATGGCTTGTATAAATAGTTTATAAATAATTCCTACAAAGAGGTCTAACAATATTTTTCTAAGTAAATTATTCTCTTAGAAACTAGATGATTTTCCCAATCACAAACAACTAATCTATTACAAGTAGAATTAAAATGAAGACTGTCTTTTTTTTTTTTTATATAATAAGAGCTTCATTTCACATTGGAGGTACTGGGCAAATATTTGAATATTCTTTTTTTGATTTTTTAATTTTATCTCAAGTTTTTTTCTTTTACTTCAGTCAAAAGCAGAATTTCACCTCAAATACATGACTAAAGTGAAATAGAATAGTTTAAGAAAGTATAATATGATTCTCTTTCTATTATTGTGTAATATCTAGGCAAACAGATAAAAAAGAATTAGTTTTTCTTTACTAAGGAGAGTAAACAAAAATAAAAAGATTACGAGGAGGAATGAAAATGTAGAAAAATAAAATAAAGAGATGAAATATTAGTTTTAAAAGCTTTTTCTTGGGGCCGGGTGGTGGTGCATCTGGTTGAATACACGTTACAATGCACAAGGATATGGGGTTGAGCTCCTGGTACCCACTAGCAGGGGAAATGCTTTGAGAATGGTGAAGCAATGCTGCAGATGTCTCTCTGTCTCTTCTTCTCTCACCCCCTTCCCTTTCAATTTCTGGCTGTCTCTATCAAATAAATAAATAAAATTTAAATATGTGTTTAAAAATGTTAAAAAACAAAACAGAAAAAAAAACACCTCTTTTTCTTCCATCTCATGCCAAGGAATGAACTCAGCATCCTACACATGCATGATGCCACCAATAAGAAGCCTCCCTAAGCCATTTTTTAATTCTTTTTTAAAGATTATTTTAGAGAGAGATGGAGGGAAGAGAGAGAGGAGAGAAACCACGTTAGTGTTCACCAATTCGTGGAGCTCCATTCATGCTGTTTCCAGGGCTAGAAGCTAGTGCCTTATGCATGGCAAATTTGCAGTGTACTTTATCAGCCCTCTCCTACCTCTGAGAGTATAAAAGGTATGCATCATCCGCAGAGTGATACAATGTGAACAGCTAAGCTAGCAACTCAATATATATATATATTTTTTTCTTTTCTTTTTTTTTTTTTTTTCTTTTCTGGTCATGAAGAACAAGGAAAAGAACACAGGTGGGCTGGGAGTGTGGGTAGAAGGAAAGAGCTAGTGACAGAATCTTTAATTCTGGGAATGAACCCACATGAGTCTCAGTCTGTACATAAAAGATTGAAACAACGGGGTAATTAAGAAACTGAACTAAGACTTGAGTCACTAACCTCAGAAAGTGAGGCAATCTGTAATCTTTACATATGACTGGATTTACTGACTACTCATAGAAAAATTAAAATGCTGTCTAGAGGGTAATAGCAGGATTCACAGTATAATCAACAAAACATTCTCCCATTCACTGACATGTTCTCAAATTAACTGACATAAACAGGAAATGTGAACCATTCATAGTAAATTGCAATCAGCAGATACCTACCAAATTCTGTAGATATATTAAGAAGATAAGATAGACATTTAAAGTTTCTATTATGCTATGTTATATGGGGTAAATATATATTAGAAAAGAAGAAAATGTAATAAAGAAGTACAATACAACACAGGAAGTTTAGAATTTAAAAAACTGAAATTTAAAATGTATTTGTGGACTCAGTAGATGATAGAAAAAAATGTCTGTGAACTTGAACATAGAACAATGAGAATGGCCAATTTAGAGAAGAAAATAATAAATAAGATTAAAAAGTGAACAGAGTCTAAAATACCATTGGGACCACAAAAAAAAAGTCTTAACATTTCTGTAATTGGTGTTTCATTAGAAGAAAGGAAGTAGCTGCAGAAAAAAAAGAAAAAAAGCTTAACTGATCAAAAACCTTGGATAGGTACACATTAAAGAGTTAAGCAACTTAGTTGCTTCCACACAAGATAAATCCCCACTTATTTGCCCTTTTTCCCCCTCAAAGAGTGCCTCTGAGACTAAGATACAGAGTCTTAGGACTCCACTTAAGATGTTCCAACTTTTGTGGAACAGAAAATACAGGAGTTACTGTTTTAAAGAATGTAAGAAGAATAACTTACTCAACTAGTTTCGCCATTCCCTCAAGATAGCATGTTTCTCAGAGATCTCACATGGACCCCAGTTTCTTCCATGGAAGAAAAGCAAAATTATATAAATGAATGAACAGAATTAAGGAGATGGAATTTGAAAGTCCTAATTATTGACTACTTTCTTAGAGGATAGCAGACTAACAGAATGATGGTATCAGAGGATTTCTTTGTTTCTGCTGGGAAATTGTGCAGATGCAGTCACAGCGGCCATATTGTCCCCTCAGGTTATTACCAGTTCCCATGAGAGTTAATATGATATTCTCGGAGTGTCTTTCCCAACCTATCCTGTCCCGACTTGTCACTCCTGGTTTTTGCCCTATAAAGTTCTCCTACTTCTGCCTCTCCCTCTCTGGGCTGCTTTTCACCTCAGTGAATAGACACAGGGGAAGGGTGCTGTGCTTAGTGGGAGGCAGCCATTTTTGCTAGCTCCACGTGGCCTGAACCACTGAGCTCTCAACCAACTCTGAGGTGACCATGCTAATAAAGATTTGTGTTCCCTTTCCACTCCGGATCTCCTCTATCTCTCCTCCACGGTACAGCCCTACAGTTTCTGTCTTGAATAATGGGGTAAATGGAGAATATAGAGAGTATTATACAAAGAATCACACAGTCTGTCACACCAAGAGTACCAAAAGCTGGACATAGGATTATTCAGTTGTAGAAGATTTAGGTGAAATTGTAAAGATGGGATTTCATGTTAAGTGAAACAAGTCAGAAGGAGAAAGACACTATGATATGCTCTCACTCTCACTCTCCAGGAAATTCAAAGAAGGAAAACATCTTCATTTTGTGAGATTTATCCAAAGATAAATTGGACTGTTCATGGGAGTTGTTAGTACTGAGTTGAAGACTTACATGTTAAAGCCTCAGGGGTACATGCAATGCGATAATTTATGTCTATCACCGTCATTCGGATTTGTTCAATAAATAGCAAATTAAATGAACTTTAGGGAAAAAAATGGGACAGAGTCAAACATGCATAAACCTAGTACCTAAGTCTGCATATTTGAGGTCATTGGATGGAAGGAAGGCTGTAAAAGGAGGGGTTTAGTGCCTTGCTCTAGAAGGGACACATAGGTGGTGGGTGAAGTGCAATAGCATATATTTTAGGGAGATGTGAAATTGTATTTCTGAACTGAGATAACAACAGCAGTCCTGTAAGACTATTTCTTCACTAAAAACCAATGTTTAAAAAGAGATAGTATTTTTTTGTCACTATGATAGAGTCCTATATGTAAGACTGAAGTTCAAAGTTTTTAGCTAGATTTGGGAATTTTGGGCATATAGATGATATTTGAAGTATAGCTAAAGAATTAGGACATCTGGGGTTCCAAAAAAAAATACAAAACAAGGCAGTGTGTGTGTGTGTGTGTGTGTGTGTGTGTGTGTGTGTGTGTGTGTGTCTGTGTGTCAGAGGGGGCAGGCGTGGCAGTCAGTGGAGCACAGCATTAAGTATGAAGCTCAATGACCCTCACAAGGATCCCAGTTCTAGCCCCAGACTCCCCACCTACAGGGGTGTTGCTTCTCAAGTGGTAAAGCAGGTCTGCAGGTGTCTATTTTTCTCTCTCCATCTCTATCTCCCCCTTCTCTCTCAGTTTCTCTTTATCCTAATCAGTAAAGTGATTAAAAAAAAAAAGGCAAAGGGTTAAGACTGAGCTGTGGGGAAGCATTAGTACTGATGATATTTATAAATCTAAGAAGAATCCAGATAAAATGAAAGTATTAGAGGAAGGAAAAAATTCAGAAAAGAGGCTTTCTTCAAAAGCTTAGAAAGGAAGAATATCAGGAATATGTGAAGGTCAATATTTTCTATAGCAAATTTGGGATTACCACATTTCTAGTTTAACAGCTAAACTGCTTAGTTCAATGAAGGAAAACAGAAATAAATGGACAAGTATCTCCTCCAGTATCTGGAGGAGAGTAGCTATATGTGATATATATATATATATATATATATATATATATATATATATATATATCACATATACTCTCTCTTTTTCCCCTCCACCAGGGTTATCATTGGGGCTTGGTGCCTGCACCATCACTGCATCAATTCTGATGACCATTTTTATTCCTTTCTTATTTATACACAGGCTAGGGATAGACATACAGATAGGGACAGAGAGGGAGAGAGAAAGAGAGACACCTAGAGTACTGTTCCACTGCTTATGACACTCTCCTGGAGATGGATAACATGAGCCCTTTATCAGGCGCACCGCCACCCAGCCCCAGCCCCAGCACGTCTTCTTTATCCACTCACCTGCTGAAGGACACTTACGTTGTTTCCATGACTCCATGACTGAAAATAATGCTGTGATAAACATAGCAGTGCATGTATCTTTTCAAAATGAAGTTTTTTGTATTTTTCAGGTAAATACTCAAAAGGAAAATTTCTTAATTTTTTAAAAAAATTTTTCTATAGTGAGAGAGAAAGAGAGAGAGAGTTCTCATGTCAGAACTAGAACTTCTGTGTAGAAAGTCCCAGAAATTCAAAGAAGGAAAACACCTTCATTTTGTGAGATTTATCCAAAGATAAATTGGACTGTTCATGGGAGTTGTTAGTACTGAGCTGAAGATTTACATGTTAAAGCCTCAGGGGTGCATGCAATGTGATGATATATGTCTGTCACCGTCATTCGGATTTGCTCAATAAATAGCACATTAAATCTTGGTGTATTTATCAACATGTAGTCAGTTTTAGTCAACAAAAATAATAATTGTAGATGGTTTGATTTACTACTCTCAACAAAAAAACTGACAATATGTAATGAATGAAGAGTAAAGGTCTTTGGGATTTTGAGTGACTAAAAATATTACTGGTCTTTGGTTCTAAAAGCACTATGGAAGATAAACACACAAATTAATTATAGGATTTGCCAGACATGAATTGTTTCTTTCCATATTCTAGCAAAATGGAAAGGCTCTAAAGGCAACATTTTCTATATGTTTTATGCAGGTAGTTACATATGTAAATAAACAGACACAGATATATTGCATTGAAAACTCATTATACTCTGTGTAAACTGAAAGGTAAAAACATTTTATTTCTTAGTGTTGTTCTTAAAAACACATAAATAGGTTAAAACCTATTACATTTCCATCTGAGTCAGAAATTGCAATGGCAGAATACTATTTTTTAATTTAAAAGGATAAAGGATCTTATTTCCCAATTCAACTTATATGATGAATTTTAATAGGCTTTTGTCATCCATTTATACAGATCGTTCACAACACAAAGGGAAATAAATTTCTAGTTGTTTTTTTCTTTATCATTCCAAACTACAATGAATATAATTTCCTCATGTTGCTTTCTGGGAGTCATAAATGTCACCACAACTGCAATATTTTGTTCTTATTTTTATTTCTATTGACTAAGCCTTTCCCTTTTCACCCACTTAGTGTCACCCTATCACAGCCCAAATTATAGTCTAAATTACAAAGACAAAGTGCTCCTTTCTTCAGCCACAGTGAAATGTAGACTCCACAGAGCATAAATTGTTCCCTATGGCAATCAGTAGTCAATCTTTCATTTTCTTTCACAAACCTCATTCAAGAAAAATTCAGTGATAGGAAAATGAATATTTTACTTCTTTGACATTTTGGTACTTCTATAGTCTAATTTAATTTCATCATACTGTTAGGAATTTGATTATTGGCAATTCTAACATCTGCATAAACTAAATAAACACATTATTAACTATTAATAATTTACTGAAGGGCAAGTAACCATTTTCTGAGTCTTGCTATTAAAAACTGACAATGCTTTACTTGGCATTTGTTCCATCCAGAACCATCTCTAAAGGAAAGATAGACCATGAAGTTATTTTGCTTACAACTATCTAAGCAATTTCATTTGGTGAAGGAAAACACCTGGCTAGTCTCATTCTGTTCAAAACCTCAATGATCTATTCCAACATCTCTAATTCCAGTCACACTGGAGTCCCTGGTAGCCACCCCTCAACTGCACCACCCACATTCTTCATTCTATAGCCATGCCCAGCCTGTTATCTCCAATTGAGATGCCTTTGTCCCTGAGTTTGCCACTATACAACCACAATTTACTGTAATAATCTCCTCTATGGTATCTATTATGAAATAAACAGGATATTTTAAACACAGATCTTCCAAAATCAGAATGTTGTTTGTCGTTATTCTCTGATTAATATTTCATAAGAGTAGAGAAATGTTTCACTCACAGCATATTTCCTTGTAGGTCTTACTGCCCATAGGGTCACATACCTGGCCTAAATTAACTATTAATAAGGCGACTAAATGGGCATCACAGATGGCTAATCCATTCATGGGGTTTATAACTAAGTCACATGGGGAAGGAATGAATAATTCAGTAAAATCCAATGTTAAGAGGAAGGAGAAGTAGGTTTTGAATCGGCAATAATTGTTTTGGGCTCTTTCCAATGTAAAATTAATTGATATCTCTTTCAATTTCAATTGCCACTTGGGGTTCAAGCCCTTAGTCCCTACCTGCTGGGGGAAGCATCAGGAACAGTGAAGCAAGACTGCAAGTATCACTCTCTCCCTCTCTCACCGGATCTCCCTTCTTTGTTTGAATATATATATATACCGGGTAGTAGCACAGTGAGCTAAGTGCACCAGCCGGAACCGCCAATACTAGATCAAGGATTCAGGTTCGAGTCCCAGCTGCCCACCTGCAGAGGAGTTGAAACAGGGTTGAAACAGGCATGCAGGTGTCTATCCTTTTCTCCCCCTCTCTGTCTTCACCTTCCCTCTCGATTTATCTTTGTCCTATCCAGCAATAACAACGAGGGCAAAAAAAAAAAAAAAAAAAAAAAGCCACTAGAAATGGTGGAATTGTGCTGATAGCAAAACAAACAAAAAAAGTCCAACTGAATTTTCTTTACCAAAGAAAAGCCTTTCGGGGGTCGGGCGGTAGCGCAGCGGGTTAAGCGCACATGGAGCGAAGCGCAAGGACCGGCATAAGAATCCCGGTTCGAGCCCTGGCTCTCCAACTGCAGGGAAATCTCTTCACAAGTGGTGAAGCAGGTCTGCAGGTGTCTATCTTTCTCTTCCCCCTCTGTCTTCCCCTCCTCTCTCCATTTCTCTCTGTCCTATCCAACAACGACGACATCATCAACAACAACAATAACTGTAGCAACAATAAAACAAGGGCAACAAAAGGGAAAATAAATAATAAAAGAAATTTTTAAAAAACGAAGAAAAGCTATTCAGTTCAGCTTGAGGAACACTTAAAAGACTTCACATCAGCGGCCCTGTCATGTTACACACAGTGGGAGCTCATTTTATTGGAGTGACAGTCACCAGTGTTCTTCAATAACAGACCGATGTCTCTATAGCTCATGAATAAAAGGCAGTAAGTTGAAGCTGACAGGTGAAAAAGAATGCTTGTTTATGCATACTACTAGTGGTTGCAGTCATTGCTGTTTTTAATTCTGCTTGCTACTTCCTAGGTTTGTAAACTTGGGCAAGCTGCACAAGTTTAATTTGTCATTTGCAAAATGGAATAACTCTACATGAAAATAAATTATGTTTTATGTGTACATTGGCTAGTTAAGTGATTAAGTCCTAGTAATTATTAGCTATAATATTCTTGAACTATGAAGTCTTTTTTTCTTTTTTTGGCGGTGTGGAGGGTCAGTATACGAAATAAAAATAAATAAGTTTCGGGAGTTGGGCGGTAGCGCAGCAGGTTAAGTGCAAGTGGCACAAAGCATAAAGACCGGCATAAGGATCTGGTTCGATTCCCTGGCTCCCCACCTGTAGGGGAGTCGCTTCATAGGCGGTGAAGCAGGTCTGCAGTTGTCTATCTTTCTCTCCCCCTCTCTGTCTTCCCCTCCTCTTTCCATTTCTCTCTGTCCTAACCAACAACAATGATATCAACAACAACAACTGCAACAACAATGAAAAACAAGGGCAACAAAAAGGGGAAATAAATAAATATTAAAAAGCATTTTAAGAAAATAATAAATAAGTTTCCTGGCGCGTACATTATTCCCACAAGCCAAATAAAGCCAATTCTCATACTGATAAATGGTGCCAGTAAGACGTGTTTATTTTTTACCTTTTACTAGCTATCATGGCAATAAAGTTAGAAAAATTGCGGGGGCCTAGGTGATAGTGCAGCTGGTTAAGCGCAAGAATCCCCACAAGGATCTTGGTTTGAGGCCCCTTCCCTACGTGTAACCAGGATACTTCACTGAGTAATGAAGCAGGTCTGCAGGTGTCTATCTTTTTCTTTCCCCTTCTCTCTCCTTCCACTCTCAATTTTTCTGTCCTGTGGAATAAAATAGGAAAAATAAATAATAAATAAATAAATAAATAGAAAAAATGGCCACAGAGAGTGATATATTTGTAGTGCTGGCACGGAGCCACTGCAATAACCCTGGTGGCAAAAAGGAAAAGAAAAATTCCTAAGCTAAAGTTCTCATAAATATATATTTATTTTCTTCACCCTCTTCTCCCCCTTTCTTTTTTCTTTTTCTTTTTTCTTTCTTTCTTCTTTTTTTTTTTTTTTTTTTTTTGCCAAAGCACTGTTCAATTCTGAGTTATGACGGTGTCAGCAATTTAACTTGGGACCTCAGAGCCTCAGGCATGAAAGTCTATTTTATAGCAGATGTGTTTTCTCCAGGGGTATTTGATTATTCTTTTAAAAGAAACATTGAATTTATACTTTATATGAAATGGGGCACAACCAGATATTTCATAATAAAAGTAAGGATGTGATATGAAATATAAAAGAACTACTTATGCCTTCTATATAGAAGAAGATTAAAGAATGCTCTGTAAAATCCAATTTTGTTGTAATCTTAGCCTTTTAATGTTTAACAAAAAAGAAAATTGATGGAAATTTGTATAAGTAACAAAAAATAGAGTTTAATACTGTTATATAATATTGAACAGTGCAATAAACAATATATAGCCCTGCAATTACCTGTTACCCAATGTTTTTAGAACACAACCAGAAGATATAATTTTTAGGATTTTAATAATACTACCAGTTAATAAAACAACTCTTAATCTCATTCAATTCCACCTAAGCATGGCTTGTCAATTATTACCATAAGCAGTGGCATTTACAGGAAATGTTTAACTCCAAGTTATGTCAAAGCACTCTTCTGAGGGATATAATGTGTGTTAACTCTGCAAAGGACTACATTTAATGGTCCATTTCAGACATGGTCTCTTAGTTGCTGCTACAATCTAGTAATGAATGTAGAACAAACCAATGTCAAGTTTTTCCATTTAAAAAGGCATAGAGACACTGTCTTCCCCAAGCTGATCTTAGATTCATAGATTCATAGAAATATTGTATGCAGTAGTTCACTTTTTTTCTTCCCTATGCAACTTTTTTTTTCTCAGTTAATACCTTATATTCATGTTATATAAGATTGGCCAGTAAAATTCCAGCAAAAGTGACCTAAATTTTGTCTTTATTTTTTATCCTGTTCTTATACCCTCTGGAAGGCACTTTCATTGTAGAGGAAATCCTGATCTTTTATTGCTACAAGTAGCTTGTTTTCCAGTTGGTCAGCTACTTATGATGATCTTTAGTCTATCACTAAATCAGTTTCTGAACTCACTAAGCTAGTCAATTATCTATTTAAAAGATGCTTAATGAGTGCTTAGCATATGAAAGGTACCATTCTAATTGTTAGAGATAAGTGAGCAGCCTGGGATTGAATGGTACATTGGGTTCTAGAGTATGAGGCCCTGTGTTCAACCCCCTGGCATCACAATGCTAGAGTGATGCTCTGGTTCTTGATTATCTACCTTTCTATCTCTACCTTGTTAATAACGTTTTAAAGGAGATATACAGTAAGTAAAACATAACATTTCTTGATGTATTTGTTCCAGAGGAAGGAGAAAGACAATAAGTGATTCCCATTAACAAAGAGTGACCAAAAGACACACTGCAAAAAATGTTTAGAGAAAATAAATTATAAAACGTGTATGAGGAATGTTGGTGAGGATGGATATTGTTGCTGTATTAGATAAGGTAGTCAGGGGAAACCACATTAAAAATGTGACATGTGGGTAGAGAAACTGAAGTAGTGAGAGCAAACCATTGAATAAATGAGGGAGGTACCTACCCGTATACAGAATATCTGGGAAATTCAAGGAAAAACAGGGAGGCTGGTGTGTCTGGAAACGAAGAGAGACATTGAATATGAAGTCAGAAAGAGAAGTGAGAACAGAGTGTGTGAATCTTGGTAAGCAACTGGAAAAACTTCCTTTTTGCATTTTGAAAGAAGATCTTGAGAGTGTTGTGTAGAGGAGTGACAGGATTTAATTCGCAGCTAAAAGAATCACTGTAGTTTCTATACTGAAGGAAAATTGTGGTTAGACAAGCACAGAAACAGAAGTACTTACTAGGAAGCTATGAAAATAATGTAGGTGATTTATAATGGTGATACAAAGTAATTCAGAAGAAAAGTTGTTGGTGGAAGTTGTAACTAGTCAGGAGAATATATATATATATATATATATATATATATATATATATATATATATAATCTTGGAATGGAAACTGCAGGGTTTGCTGATTGATTAAAGATGGGAATTGAAAAGAAGAGCTTAAAATACTTACAGACTTTTGGGCCTGAGCAACCAAAGAAAAGTTCTTGGATTTGCTGATACAGGAAGGAAATATGGGATAATCAGTTACAAGGACGATAAGGAAGATTAGAAGCTAGATTTGGAGCAAGTTTATTTGCAGAATTCAACTTGACACAGAGTTGACAGTTATGTGAGTTCAGGGAAGAGACTTGGCTTGGAGACTAAATTTAGGAGTTCTCAATTTGTGAACAATAATCTGTAAGGTTCCTGAGAGAGTGAGTGTACATAGGAAAGACATAGTTCTGTGACTCAATCTCGAGGTATCCCCAACATTTCAAGTCTGAGGAATTGAAGGGGAAAACAGTAAAAAATATGGACAGAAGTAGTCAACAAAGTCGTAGACAAATTAGGAAATACGTTGTACTAGAAGATAGCTGTAGCATAAGTTTAAAGAAAGAAATGATTACTTATGTCAAATGCTGCCAATTTGATCAACTAAAATGAGGAATGACCACAGGTTTAACAGTGTGATCAATAGTTCTTCTCATTGGGGAAAAGAAGCAAACAATGAATGAGGCATGTTGCCTCATTTAAAGTTCTCCTTAGATAACCTCTACTTTCCATGGATTTATGAGTTGATGTCAGAATTCTTTATTTTATTTTATTTTATTATGCTTCAGTAATCAACCCCACATTTCTTTGCCATATCTGATTTCATAGTAGTATTTTTAAACTATTAATTAATTAATTAATTTATTTATTATTTTTATCAGAACACTCTGGTTTATGATGGTATGGAACATTGAACCTGGAACTTCAGAGTCTCAGACATGAGAGTCTCTTTGCATAACCATTATACAATCTATACCCCATCTTCACAATAGTATTTTCAAGTTTATCTATAAAAAAATATATGGTGGTCTGGCAGGTGGCACAATGGATAAAGCATTGAACTCTCAATCCTGAGGTCCTGAGTTTAAGCTCCAGCAGCACATGCACCAGAGCAATGTCTGGTTCTTTCTGTCTCTCCTCCTATCTTTCTCACTAATAAATAAATAAAATTCTTTAAAAAACATGTGTGAGAGCAGTCACTATTACTCTTACTGTTTTGTAAAAAATGGCAGTTTTCAAGAAATTGAATGCTTCATTGTCATATATCTGGCTAATGAAAGAGTAGTAATGACTTCAGCTCAGACTCTTCTGACTCTTATGAAATCACCTTTGATTTCATAAAAGAAGTGGCAGATGCCTCTTTGCTTGTTTTCAGAACTTCCATAATGCATTACCCACTTTTATTTATTCTTGCCTAATCCCTTGAATTTTGGTCCTTAGGTATTTTTAAAAGCTGCATGCCATGACCTTTAAGGACAAATAACGTTATGACTTCAGTGCTTCAGGGAGTTTTGATTTCTTCCTGACTCCAAACCCAGAGAACAGTTTTCATATCCCTTCATATCAATATCCTTTAATGCAGGATTTACTTCCACCTAGCATAGATGAAAGCCAGGGTAAGGGATCATTGAACAAAGAAGTTCCATTCTCCTGTTAAGCAGGTGACGATGGGGTAACAGGTTCAACATCCAATTACTCAGTAAGTCTTGATGGTGCTATATCATAGATCATCACAGTATTTGTTCTGATTCTTTCTTTGCAAGAGTTTTGTTTCCATCCTTGTATTGAAATAAGAAGTTCATACAATCTCAATGACATAAAATACTATATTGTTATTACTAGCAGCTTTGGCTTGACTTCACAGTGATGGGAACACAGTAGTATAAATTCATGCACCAAAGCCTGCAATTGCAATAAAATTATTGGATTAAGCACAGATACTAAATCATATGCCATAAACTGCAAAAATCATGCAGATAGTGAATTGTATCAGTGTCCATTTCCTGGCTGTGATGCTATACTAGAGTAATACTAAATGTAACCATTGGGAAAAACCAGTTGAATTCTCTAGACTGCATCAGATCTATAGTTATTCCTGAATAAATTAAAAAAAACATTAAAGATACATGTAAGTATAAGAATGTTCATGGCCATACCTCTTTGTTCTGAATCATCAGATTGCTGTGACACTGTGAAAGGAATGCATTAAGGAAAGTACTGACTCAGGCAGAATTTACCATGCTGGCTTTTCAAAGTGGTTTCAGCCAAAACTCCAGATTCAGTTCCCTTGCAGCAGCATAAGCCAGAGGCTGAGCAGTGCTCCCCCTTCTCCCTCTCTCTCTCTCTCTCTCTCTCTCTATTTTTGCTCTGACCTATCATTGAAATTAGCAAGTAAAAAAAAACCGGTATCAAAAAGTCACATAAATAAACAAATGGAAATCAAGGAAGAAAATGGTGCTAAAATAGAAATTTATATTTTTCACTTAATTGAAATGTGTTGATGTTAAGTATTTTTGTAACTATAGACTTTACTTCCTATCCATAGCCATACTCCGGGCCACCCACTGCAGGATAGTTTATTTTCCACAAGAATCACTTAATCTTTGTATCTTGTTATTCGTAGTTCTATTTTCCTAAAGCAAAGCTAAACAAATTGCTCTTGTTTCCTTTTTTTAAAATCATTTGGCCTTCTCTTCCTTTCTCAGGATTTCTTAAGATCATTAACTCCACTGACAGACATCAGACTTCTGACTTCCTAATAAATAAGTCCATCAGTTTAAAAAAAAAAAAAAGCCTATTTTTTATTCTGTTTAATTACAGGTTTCAGAGACACTCAGAATGGAGGGTATCTTAGGGACAAATAATACTGTAGGCTCAGTTTACTTATCTCCTGTTGGCTTTGGCACCAAGCCCTTCCTCTCTTTTGAAATTCATGACTGTGTCAGTGGCTGCATACTAAACAGACCAAGGCCACCACACTGCCTGCTTAACTCATCCAGATGCAGCTCAGCTAATCCATGTATTTTTTTAATGGCCAACTCCCAACAGTAGTTTAGATACCTTACACAGTCGGTTTGTTTTTAGCACAATCTATGTATTCCATCATAAAAGATGTAATGTCTTATCATTTGAATTAGATTTGGTCAATTGTACTAAAGCCTGAAGAAGGCTGTTTATGAATTCTACATGGTTAGATAGAAATATATGCATGTATAACATGATTTGATGACATATAGGAAAATCTAAAATTCAAACATGAAGTAAATGAATCATGGAGAATAGTTTTTTATACTTGCTTACTTAGACTTCCCTTTACTAGGAAAATTACTATTAGTAGTTTCAACCAGAGGTGTTCTATGCATATAAAAAGTACATGTATGCGATCACCATTCACCTTATTTAGAGAGAAAGCACTATAGCTATAATCCCTATAAGTTGTATGAAAGATAACAGTGATATACATAGTGTTCCAAAATCTGTTCCATTTGTCTAATGGTAACTCTTAGAAGCCTTCTTTCCATTTCAGCATCTGAAATCTGCTCACACATTTTTAAACAGCTGCCTAGTATTTTGTTGAGTGGATACGACCATTTTATATTCAAACAATTACATTTTAATGGACTTTTGCTCTTTCCAATATTTTTATTACCAGCAATGCTTTTGTGAACATCATTGCTTATAATTGTTTAGGCCATGTATCATGTCTGTAGGATATATTCCTGAAAGATAATTCTTGGCTAAATGGTATATTCAGTTTTTAGGTTCATCTAGGTTGCTAAATTGTTTTTCAAAGAGGTTGTGTGACTTTTCCAGTTGCATAATTATAGATTTGTTGCCCTACTATCTATCTCACCTCACTTTCTAATTGATTTTTTAAAATTACTAATTGGGTTATTATGAGTATTCACAGTTATCTTATTAAGCCACATCAGAAAATAATTCTTGGAGCCAGAGAGATAGCTCACCAGGTAGATAGAATATATGCTTTGTTTTGTACTGCATGGGTTCAATCTTGGACACAAAAGAGATAGTATGGTAAAACAGGAAGTTCTCTCCCTCTGTGTGTTTTTTCTCTATATCTCTATTTTAATGAAAACGCTGGGGTGGTGTAACTGTGCATTGTTAGTCCCTTGCCCTTCAAAACAACAACAACAACAATAATAGTTTGTTATATCATTTCCGTATGGTTACACTATTCTCTATAATTTATCACTGATTTGAAATGAGCTAAGCTAGACATCTCTCTCTCTCTCCCTTTCTCTCCCTCCAGTGTTATCACGAGGGCTCTGTGCCAGCACTATGAATTCACTTTTATTAGATAGGACAGAAAAATTGTAATACTTATAGATCTGCTTCACCACTTGTGAAGCATCCCCTCTGCAAGTGGGGACCTGGGGGTTCGAATCAGGATCCTTGTGTTTAGTATTTTGTGTGCTAAACTGGATGAGCTACTGCCACTGCCACTGCCCCTGCCAAGATAGATATCTATGTTTACTTTAATCTATTTTTCAATTCTGTTTATCATATCACTGTTTATATGCATCAATATCATGTTTTATAAGTTTTTATATCTTTATAATGTCTTAGTGCATAGTTCTTCTTCTAGCGTTTGCCCTTCTTCCGTAGCCAGTAGCCAGTCAACAGCGTCAGGTTGAGCCTGATGTAAAGTTTCGAGACCTCCTTTGAATCTGGAGAGGTGGCAGTTGTTGACTAAGTGGGTCATAGTCTGTCTGGAGCCGCAGGGGCAGTTCGGATCGTCTCTGGCTCCCCAGCGATGGAACATAGCGGCGCAACGGCCATGGCCTGTTCGATAGCGATTGAGGAGGGCCCAATCATAACGTGCTAGGTCAAAGCCGGGTTGACTGACGCTTGCAGGGGTCTGTGATGAGGTGTTTGTTCTTTACCTCAGCTGACTGCCAACTCTGTTTCCAAGAGTCTGGAACAGAGAAGTTCAGTGTAGGCGTAGGAGACCAGATTGGGTGACTAGACGTCAAGCGTTGGACAGGGTGGGCGAAGATATCTGCGTATATTGGCAGGTCCGGTCGAGCGTAGACGTGGGAAATGAACTTAGATGATGCTGCATCCCGACGAATATCTGGCGGGGCGATGTTGCTAAGAACTGGCAGCCATGGAACCGGGGTGGAACGGATGGTTCCAGAAATTATCCTCATGGAGGAATATAATTTGGAATCGACCCAGTGGACATGGGGGCTACGGAACCATACTGGGGCACAGTATTCTGCAGTGGAATAGCATAATGCCAGAGATGATGATCGTAGTGTGGAAGCGCTCGCGCCCCATGAGGAGCTGGCCAGTCTTGCAATGATGTTATTCCTCGCGTGCACCTTTGCTGCAGTTTTTATGACATGTTCGTGAAATGACAGAGTGCGATTGAGAGTAACGCCAAGATAGACGACTGGGCTTCATGCCGGATTCTCGTATCGCCAAGCTGCACATTAAGCTCATGCGAGGCCGAGGCATGGTGTAGATGGAAAACAGATGATACCGTTTTTGCAGTGCTAGGGATTAGTCACCATTTTTTACAGTAATCAGATATCAGAGACATGTCTTTCGTGAGTGCATAATGATTTAGTAATCCTTTCTTGTTCCTTTTCAGAACTTACCTACATATTTTTGAAGGTGCTCTACATGGTGGTAGTGGTGGAAATGTTTCATTAAAATTAATACTGAAAACTTTATGACCACGACCCAGTTTGATATGTAGGGATTGGATTTACCATAGGCATGACTCAGGTTTGAATCTGGCCCCCACCACATTGAAGGAAGGCTCAGTGCTGTGTTATCTATCTTTCTCTACCTTTGTTTTTGTATTTCTCTTTTTTTCCCAAAATATTTTATTGATTTTATTTTCTTGAGAGAGAAAAAAAATACATAGGAGAAAGATGGTACAGGGGATTGAACCTGAAACTTTGAGGTCTAGGGCATGAAAGTCATTTGCATAACCTGCCCTGCCTCTTTCTATCTGAGAAAGTCAGCCTAGGGGGCTGGGGGGTTAAGCACACCAGGGTTTGAGCCCTCACTCCCCTCCAGCAGGGGTTCCTTTTCATGAGTGAAACAGGTCTGCAGGTGTCTCTCTCTTCCTCTATCTCCCTATCCCCTCAATTTCTCTGGAAGAAAGAGAGGGACGGAGGGAGGTAGGAAGTAAGGAAGGGAAGAAAGAAGGAAAAAAGAAAGAAGGAAGGAAGGAAGGAAGGAAGGAAGGAAGGAAGGAAGGAAGGAAGGAAGGAAAGGAAGGAAACCTGGAACACTGAAGCCCTGGTAAGGACAAAACAATAAGAATAAGAATAATAAGAGGGAGTACGCGCAAGTAGCGCTGTAAGGATAGGCTTAAGGATCCTGGTTATTGCCTGATTGCAGGGGCTCCCCACCAGCAGGGAGTCCCTTCACAGGCGGTGATGCAGGTCTGAAGGTGTCTGTCATTCTCTACCCCCTCTCTGTCTTCCCATCCTCTCTCCATTTCTCTCTGTCCTATCTAACAACAATGCCATCAGTAACTACAACAACAATAAAAAGACAAGGGCAACAAAAGGGCAAATAAATAATTTTTTTTTAAAAGAATTACTAAAAATTAATAAGAATAAGAATAAATGTGTATAGAAAAAAAAGGGCAAACAGAAGAAAACTAAATAAAAACTTCCAATATAAGATTTGATTAAGCATACACTCACACGCACACAGAACAGTACTTTGGAATGAAACATGTACTTGAATGTCCTCAGCTATTTAAACAGCCAGTTTATTTTGCAGGTCCCCGTGTATAACCCTTGCTTTCAGGGTTATAAACCATGTACTCCTGACAACCAGTACTAAGGTTCTGACCTTAAACTCAAATTCCTTGAACTCTCAGCACCCCACATTCCTGCCCACAGGATGCACTTCCCCCATTACAAGGAGCCATCACTAATGAGAGATCTTGTAGGAAGCATAACTTACACAGAAAGTAACAAGTTCTGAGAAAGAGGGAGGCAAACGGGTGACAAAGCACTGTCCTGTGCAGCTTCTCCTCTAATAAGTATGTTTAGATCCAGATCTTTTAGTTTTACTGCTATGATCTCAAAAGCTGGAACCTTGTGTTTGTCACTATTCCAGGTAACCCTTTTGCTTTCTGAAAATGGTTTTGGAGTTACTTTAAGAATGATCTGTTATAGATTTGTTCTTTGGGTAAGCAAACTAATCCTACACTTAAAAGGTTTCTTTCAAGGAAGTGGCAGTAGCATCTCCCAGTGTATTTAGTGATCAGAGATACAGAAAACAAAAGTTTTAACATTAGTTTCATTTCTTCTTGATGTTATTCTCTTGCTAATGAAATAACATGATGCCATTTAACCTTTGCTTAACTTTGTTGTGCTTTAACATTTTGGAAAATCAAAAACGTGCTATTGACACAGAAAAATGTCATAGCAGGATTCGTGTAAGATATGCTTATTTTGCCTTACCCACGATCTGACAGTTTTTCAGTGCTTAGCAGTATAGACAAAACCATCTCTGAGTCTATTTTGTTGACTCTGTTCTAGCATTTCATTCTCACTAATATTTGTATCTCTTTACCCGTGAATGCAATATATCTGAAAGATTTAAATCTGAGATATATTAAGACTTTGCTTGCTATTTCATGACAGTGAAAGCACTGGCAGTGATGTGGTATAAATGTGATATTTTGTGGACCTTACTAGGGTCCAGCATACCAAAAGACTAAGAATTGACTCAGAAATGAAATGCTGGCATTATTTGTTTAACTGTTAAACAGTATCCCAAAGGATTCAATCTACTCATAAATAAGCTTTCTTTATGGACAAAATTTGAATGTTCATTTTCCTCTTAGTTAGTATGCAAATCTGTTTGCTACATACCAGCAAAAGAGAGTGCAACTTATTTTCTGCGCTTATAAATTGTTCATTACCATGCTCTCTGATGGCCAATTCACAGCTCCATCTGCAACTCCACAAATCTCTTTGCCCAGAGAAATTTGGTGGAGTAAATATAAGGTGTTAAAGAAGATGTGTTTGGGATTGAAAATAAAAACAGTCATCTTGCACAAAAATGACCATTTCTTTCTCTTTTTTTAAATTTTTGACTATTCTTTTTTATTTTTATTGCCAAAGTCTTTTCATTAGGGCACAGTGCCAATACAGTGAATCCGTTGCTCCTGGTGACCATTTTTCCCCTTTTACTTGACAGGACAGAGAGATATTGAGAGGGAGGAGGAGACAGAGATGGAGACGGAAAGGAGATACCTGCAGCACTGCTTCACCATTTGTAAAACTTCCCCACCTCCCACCCCCCACAGGTGCAGACTAGAGGCTTCCACCTGGGTCCCTGAGCATGGTAGCATATCCACCTAACTGGGTGTGATGCTGCCTGCTGCCCCTACTCCCTCAACCCTATTTCTATCAGTATAATTTTTTCAATCGTACTTGTATTTATTATAGTACATGCAAACAGATACATCACTGATATCACCAACTTAATTTTCGGGTAACAAAAATGCTTCATGACTTTTCTAACAATGCAGTAGATAATTTTCAAGAATTTTCTCACTGTAAAAAGGACTATCAGTTCAAATAAAGCAAACATACAAATAAACACACACTCCAGATATGTGATGTGAGTTCTTACATCCTGTAATGTTGAACACAGAAAACTAAGATGATTGTGCCTAAATGCTTTGAGTTCTAGCCAGAGAAAGCAAAGCAGCCAAGTTTCTCACTTCATTCCCCCTTTGATATAGGAGTTGAAATCTCAACAGTCAATCACTTGTTCTGAAATCAGCTGCATCCTTAGAGCAGGTTGAAGTAAGGCTATGCATGTGTTTTACATACATAGCTGCCAAAGGGATGAACTTTTTCTAGGTAAGAAACTTGATTCCTTTCAGTGAAAATAATGCTCACACTACTGAATTTCCTTTCTTTAACTAAACTGTGAAAATAAAGAAAAATGTAAGGTGCACAAAAGTTCTTTAAAGCAAGCAAAACTGGCCAATAGAAAAAACAAAATGTGGACTGGGGAGATAATGATTATACAAAAGACTCTCATGCCTGAGGCTCTGAGGTCTCAGATTCAATCCCTAGGTACATAATCTACAGCTGAGCAGTTCTCTCTCTCTATCTCTCTTTCTGTGTGTGTGAGAGAGACTTTTCTGTATTTCCCTCTCATCAATATAAAATAAATAAAATGTAAAAAAACAATAGTATGTCTACGTTCATTGTAGTTATATCCAAGAAAGCAATCTGACTTATAATATACAATGCTTGTCATTGTTTAGCTGGAGAATCTACCCAGAATTTTTTTCAATTAAAATTCTGTCCACCGACAATAGACTGCTATGGGGCTTTTAATTAAAAACAAACAAAATGATATAAACTCCCATTGTCTCTGAGTACTGTTTGTATTAAAGCATTAGACTAATAAGATCTTTGGATTTTATTGTTCTAAACATATGTTTCAGGTGGTGTTCTCGAGCTCACCATGTGAAGACAATGAAATGTAAGTAAATAGCAGATGTTTCGTGTTTTTATTTAGCACTGTCAAATTTTAAGAAACAAAATAGGTCATTTCAAAAGCCCTAGATGACTTTTCAATGATCATTATAATCATGCAAGAAAAAATGCAAATTATTGTAATATAAATTGCTAAATTTATCTGAAAGTAAACAAATACATTCTTCACTATATTTAGCTTTGTTAGATAAATAAGAGATCTCATTGATTTCTAGGTATTTTTTTTTCCTTACTGCATTCCCCATATTCTTCAAGATCATGGAAAAATCACAAAGTCATTAATTGTTGCTTTTATGGGGTCCAGGGGCAGTGCACCTGGTGGAGTGCACGTTACAATGAGTAAGGACCCTGGGTTTGAGCCCCTGTTCTCCACCTGTAGGGGAAAAGCTTCAGGAGTGATGAAGCAGGGCTACAGGTATCTCACTCTCTCTCCCTCTCTGTCTCCCCTTCCCTCTCGATTTCTGGCTGTCTCTATCCAATAAACAAATAAAGATAATAAAAAATTTAAATGGTTGTGTTTATATCCTTAAACCACAATATTAAGGTGGGGGTTTTCTGGCTTATTCCATTTCAAATGTAAGTAAACTAACAAAAGTTCTAACCTATGTTATGTATACCTTTCAAAGTGCCTTTGATGTAAGTTATATGACTGACTCAATTTTCTCACTTTTTGTGCTGTACACTTACTGGCTCAGAATTCTATTTGAGACATGGGAAGAAGGTACCATTAATAATGCTGCTGATGATTAATGATGTCTGTAATGCACTTTGACTTAGTGCAAGTGTCAGAAAAGCACTTCTGCCAAGCATTGTCTTCTCTTGGGTTTAGCCTTCACTGCAAGCTAGCTGTTTTCAATTATCACTGCCTCTTAGTCTCAAGGCTAAAGTCTTCAGGTATTGACTCCAGATTAAGAGGCCATATTAGTGGTATGCTTTTCTTGGCTTTGAAACTATTCACCTGATTCTGTTATATCATCTTATTATTAATCATGTCTGTGTTAACTTTGGGTCCCTCTTTTGGTGTTTGCATGACTCTCCATTGCTATTTCCTTACATTCATTTAGGAATTTTTCTCTATCTTCTGGTGCTTCTGACATAGTGGGTGTTAGTTGTTGTTGTTGTTGTTGTTGTTGTTTTGTATTTTTTTATTATTATTGATGTGGTTTACCTAATTCTGCACCTCATAGTTGCCTATCTTGTCCCTTGAACTCAGATTTTATAACAAGAAAGGGTCTAACTCTCCAATGATCCTGAAAGGACAATATGGTACTAAGAAATTTTAGAGTTTTGAGAATGCAGTTTTGATTTATTTCAGATATAGAGATTGAGGGGCCAGGCGGTGGTGCACCTGGTTAAGCACACACATTATAGTGCTCAAGGATCCAGGTTCAAGCCCCTGGTTCCCACATGCAGGGGGAAAGCTTCAAAAGTTGTGTAGAGCTGCAGCTATCTCTGTCTATCTCCCTCTTTATCTCTCCCTCCCCTCTCAGTTTCTCTCTGTCTCTATCCAACAATAAATAAGATGAAAAAGAAACAGATTGAGACCCAAAAAAATATAGTAGCAAATTGATTGTGGAATTTCTATTAGCTTTTAAGTATGACTTTTTCTTTGGTTACATAATTTTGCATATATCTGTCATTATTTGATATTACCATTGCTTTTTAATATTTAATTTTTATTTTAATGAGGGGGAAAGATAAATTAGGGCACTGCTCAATTCTGGCTTTTAGTGGTGCTGGGGATTGAACTTGGTACCTCAGAGTCTCATCCATGAAAGTTTTTTTTTTAATTATTTAAAATATTTTTCTTTTTCTCTATTTAGTGGATAAAGACAGAGGGAAACTGAGAGGGAATGGGGAGACAAAGAGGAGAGAAACAGAGAGACACCTTCAGTACTGCATCATTATTAGTGAAGTTTCCCCCTGCAGGTGCAGACTAGGGGCTTGAACCTGGGTCCTTGTGCATTGGAATATGTGTGTTCAACCAAGCCCAGGAAAGTCTTTATGTTGTGTTCCCAGATCTTAATACCATATTTAAATGTGTGTAAGCAAAAGAAAAATCTATCTTCCTGTGGAATCTTATAGACTGGGCAAATAGGCAAGCAAAAATGAGTTAGATTAGTAAGAGAAAAAGGAAAGCAAGATATTTTATTAACATCACGTGTACTTCCTATACACACAGGAGAACTCTGTGTATTCTGAGCATGCTTTCGTACATGGCCTCAGGCACTGGTATATATATATCTGAATATATATATATATATATATATATATATATATATATATATATATATTCAGATATATATATATTCGTTTTACTCAAAGAACTTTGGAGGGGGAAGGCATAGTGATGCAAATTACACCTTCTCCAAGAAGGAGAAGTTCATATACACTATTATGGCAGCACCAGACCATGATTTCATTCCTGGTTGTCTACTGATACCTGGGCCAAGTGGCTCATGGAAGGTGGAGGTGGCCGGTAGCTATGATTAGTCTCCACAGAACTGATTCTCCCTAGGAGAATACATTTCAGGAATAATCACATCTTGTCTTTGGGAGCCTGTTCTATGAAATCAACACTTTTGCCAAAAGCATATTTTGTTTCTCTCTGAGTAAAAATAAAAGCCTCCTCAAAATAAATACAGATTAATGGACAGTAAAATGTAGAAAGGAAGAAAGGTGTTGGCATTATCAGAAACAATGCAAAGTGAATAAATGTACTGAAGATTGATACACTGTCTCAGATTTTCTGATACTATTACTACAAAAAAAAAGTAGTTTGGGGGAACCATTATTATGTCTGTTTAAGTTTACTTTCAATGACCAGAATATTTTTCCTCTAATCTAACCTCTTTAATTAATGTTTATAATAGCATGTTAACTCAAACGATGCATTATTATACTGCCTTTGTGTAAAATTTATATACTGTAAATAATCTAACATGTGCAATAAAATATAACAGACACCTCTGGCCTTAATTATGCCTCTAATCTCTCTCTCCAGAAATAGCTAGTTACACGGATACACATCTATATACATGTAGAGGCACTGGATGAAATTCGCCTGCATGTCTTTTGGCAAACTAGGAAATAAATTCACATTAGAAATATTGGTAGGAAGAAAAGACCAAATTTAATTACACATTTATGGAGATTTACATGGCTACAATCTCAGAAATTAATGGGATATCTGAAGGTTGTATGTTATGAGCTAAGAAATGGCATAGTGATATGTATGTATATACAGAATGGGAGTTGTGGAATTGTGCATGTGTGAGATGCCAATATCGAGAAAAGAAAAAGATAGTTTTATTTAATATTTATTCATCTACTCATTCATTTATTTGTTTAATTTATTGCCACCAGAGTTACTGCTGGGGCTTGGTGTCTGCTCTACAAATCCACTCCTGGTTGCTAATTTTTTCCTTTTTTTCTTTCTAATTCTTATTAGATAGGGGTGGAGAGAAATTGTGAGAAGGCAGGGAGAGAGCAAGGGAAGGGGGGGAGAGAGGCATCTGCAGACATGCATACCACTCATGAAGACGACCTCCTGCAGATTGGGAGCGGGGACTTGAACCTGGATCTTTGTGCTTAACCAGGTGCACCACAGCCCAGCCCTCCAAAGATAGGTTCCTATGATCTTCAAACAGGGTACTTTTTATTCGTTAAGGTTATGGTTTCTCCTGAAGCTTACAGGACATCTACTGACCTGATTTCCACATACCAAGGTGATAAATATATTGCAAAATAAAAAATCTGAACATTTGTGGAATGCCAGTCCTAAAAACATAAATAGGGTAATTTACAAAAGCATAAATAATATATTTATATCATATGGTACTGTAAATTAATTGCATTAGTGGATTCTTATTTTTTTATATTTTATTTGTTTTCCCTTTTGTTGCCCAGGTTGTTTTTTATTGTTGTTGTAGTTATTGTTGTTATTGTTGATGTTGTCATTGTTGGATAGGACAGAGAGAAGAAATGGAGAGAGGAGGGGAAGTCTCTGGACACAGTCAGAAATGAAGCACGCTGGGGTGATATTTATTGTGTTGATAGGGTTGGGATCGGTGGATGCAGTATTATTTGGTATGAACTGAGAGAAGCATGCAGGAAAGTGTGCCCCACCTTAATGTTCCAGGACTGGGGGAAATATAGGTTCTATAGTGGAAATGTGAGGTTCCTGATGTCTTAGAGTTCAAGAAGACAATAGATTGTGATTGTCAATTTTTTTCTTCCCTATAAAATAAAATTGTAAGAAAAGAAAAAAAGAAGCAATCAACTAGAGGAGAACTATTGCCCCTTAGACAACCATTATTGGAATCATCGTAGTGTGGAAGCGCTCGTGCCCCATGAGGAGCTGGCCAGTCTTGCAATGATGTTATTCCTCGCGCCCACCTTTGCTGCAGTTTTTATGAGATGTTTGTGAAACGACAGAGTGCAATCGAGAGTAACGCCAAGATACACTGGCTGGGCTTCATGCCGGATTCTCATATCGCCAAGCTCACGCGAGGCCGAGGCATGCTGTAGATGGAAAACAGATGTTACCATTTTAGCAGTGCTAGGAATTAGTCGCCATTTTTTACAGTAATCAGATACCAGAGACATGTCTTTCGTGAGTGTTTCCTCAAGGATGTCGAACTTTGATGCCTGAGTTGCACAGCAGATGTCATCGGCGTAGATGAACTTCCTTGAAGAAGTTTCTGGGAGGTCATTGATGTAAATATTAAATAGCGTAGGAGCCAGAACAGAGCCCTGGGGGAGGCCACTTGAGACAAGTCTCCATCTGCTAGACTTGTCACCCAGATGCACCTGGAATCTTCTGTTTTGGAGAAGAAACGATATAGTGTTGGCCACCCATGGAGGCAGGCATCTTGAGATCTTGACCAGGAGACCACGGTGCCAGACCGTGTCATAGGCTGCTGTGAGATCAACAAAGACAGCACCCATCTTTAAATTCTTCTGGAATCCATTTTCAATGTAAGTTGAGAGTGCCAGAGCTTGTTCGCAGGTAGATCTTCCTGGGCGGAAACCAGCCTGGGCGGGTGATAGGAATTTCTCTGTAAAATGAGAAATACGTGATAGAAGCAGCCTCTCAAGGAGTTTGTAACACACGGAGAGGAGAGAAATTGGTCTATAGCTGGCAGCCAGTGTTGGGTCTTTCTTTGGTTTCAAAACCGCTATAATCTTCGCATGACGCCAAACTTTGGGCATAGACTCAGATTCCAAGATGTGGGACAGGAATGAAGCGAGCCACTTCTTTGCTGCGGGGCCCAAGTTAAGAATGAGTTCTGGGGTGATGTTATCATAGCCAGCAGCTGTTCCCAGTTTAACCTTCTTCAAAGCGTCTTCCAGTTCAGACAGTGTAAAGGGAGAGAGTTTTGGAGATGGACAAGATAAACGGAAGTGGGATGACCACTCATGGGAAATTTCTCTTTTCCAGACTGGGTCGATCTTAGCATGTCCAACTTGAGTTAGGTGACTGGCCACTGAGTTTGGAGATACGGGAGAATGGGAGACGGGAGGGGGTTGGCTACCGGCACCCAGTCTGTGAAGAAGCTTCCAGGCCTTCCTACTTGAGTGGGTGAAGTTCAGACTTTCCGCATCTCTGGCATTATGCTATTCCACTGCAGAATACTGTGCCCCAGTATGGTTCCGTAGCCCCCATGTCCACTTGGTCGATTCCAAATTATAGTCCTCCATGAGGATAATTTCTGGAACCATCCGTTCCACCCCGGTTCCATGGCTGCCAGTTCTTAGCAACATCGCCCCGCCAGATATTCGTCGGGATGCAGCATCATCTAAGTTCATTTCCCACATCTACGCCTGACCGGACCTGCCAATATATGCGGATATCTTCACCCACCCTGTCCAACGCTTGACGTCTCATCACCCAATCTGGTCCCCTACGCCTACACTGAACTTCTCTGTTCCAGTCTCTTGGAAACAGAGCTGGCAGTCAGCTGAGGTAAAGAACAAACACCTCATCACAGACCCCTGCAAGCGTCAACCCGGCTTTGGCCTAGCACATTATGATTGGGCCCTCCTCAATCGCTATCGAACAGGCCATGGCCAGTGTGCTGCTATGTTCCATTGCTGGGGAGCCAGAGACGACCCGAACTGCCCCTGCGGCTCCAGACAGACTATGACCCACTTAGTCAACAACTGCCACCTCTCCAGATTCAAAGGTCTCGAAACTTTACATCAGGCTCAACCTGATGCTGTTGACTGGCTACGGAAGAAGGGCAAACGCTAGAAGAAGAAGAAGAATTGGAATCATCAAGCAAGTAAATGCAATAAAACTTGAGATTAATTTATAACTCACTAAAATCCTAGGCATATTTCCTCTCCAACTTGAGACCATATCTCATAGATCTAATACCAATTTGTATACAATAAACGATACTCAACAATGATGGGAGAAAGTCCAGGTTGGTCAGATAAAGAAGGAAATACAAAAGTTGGAAAAGGGCAAGAGACTGACTCTCTTAATGATGGACATTTTTGTTACTACCAAGCTACCCCATCACCAGGGGCTCTAGTCAGGGAATTCTAGGATTCCCCTATAGATATGATGGGCCTAGCCCTCTAATAAACCTCTCTCTCCACCATCACTGGTCACCTCTATGAAGAACATAATCATAAGCCCTTTTGAGGGCCTCTCCAGGACCATATTCTCACTGTAAAATAGCAATGGTAAGGATTGCCCCATTTTCCAAAGGGAGGCTGTGTCAGCTCACTCTGCTACTTGAAGAAGACTGGTTCTGAAATGAATGCAGCCTAGAATGTTCCCAGCTGTGACCATGGACTGTGAACTCAGATTGACAAGGACTCAGATGTCATATAGGCTTCTATGCCAAATATGATTAGACATGGGCCCTGGGTCAGATTGATGTATTAATTGTATTTATATTTTATTTATATTTATTTTTATATTGTGAGCAATTCTCCGCCATAATCTAGGTTTCTAGTTCTACTCTCAACTCTGACAACATCTTGCCAGACAATATCCTTAGTTTACCCTCCTATTAATTATCAAGCTCAAGCAAAAATTTCTTTTTTTTTATATTTATTTTATTTATTTATTCCCTTTTGTTGCCCTTGTTGTTTTACTGTTGTAGTTATTATTGTTGTTGTTGTTGTTGGATAGGACAGAGAGAAATGGAGAGAGGAGGGGAAGACAGAGAGGAGGAGAGAAAGATAGACACCTGCAGACCTGCTTCACTGCCTGTGAAGTGACTCCCCTGCAGGTGGGGACCCGGGGTTCGAACCGGGATCCTTATGCTGGTCCTTGTGCTTCGCGCCACCTGCGCTTAACCCACTGTGCTACAGCCCAACTCCCCAAGCAAAAATTTCTTAAGTCATAGACCACTAGGAACATGCCTAACATAAACTCCTTAGCTTCTTACCACCCTAAAATTACTCTTCTCACCTATTTTATTCATCCTTTTTGGTTCCTGTTTATTAAACATTTTTGTCCTGCTTCATATCTTTTTTAAATTTTTTTACATATATGTATTTTTCTTTTTGTTGCCCCTGTTGTTTTTTATTATCATTGATGTTGTTATTGATGTCTTTGTTGTTAGGACAGAAAGAAATGGGAAGTGGAGGGGAAGACATGGGGAGAGAAAGACACTTGCAGACCTGCTTCACCACTTGTGAAGAGACTCCCCTGCAGGTGGGGAAGGGCAGGGGCTGGAACAGGGATCCTTACCTTGTCCTTGAGTTTCGCTCCACCTGCGCTTAACCCCCTGCGCTGCTGCCCAACTCCCCTTGATTCATATCTTAACAGCCTTTTTCAGTTGCAGATGCTATTATGATTCTATTCTGAACTCCCTGGACAACTTTACCAATGTGTCTCTAGAACTCTACCCCACCAGGGAAAGATAGAAATGGGCTGCAGGTATTCATGTATGGATTGACCTGCCAATGTCCACATCCTCTGGAGAAGCAATTACAGGTTCATATTCCAAGAGTGGGAAGAAATATTAGGGGAAGATCACTAGAGGGCTCTGAAGCCCAATTCCATCAGGACTCAGTAGTAATAGGTACAGGTATGATTTAGAAAGAAAAAAAAAAGGGGGTCCGGGGATATTGCAGCGGGTTAAACATACATGGCACAAAGCTCCATGACTGGTATAAGGATCCCTGTTCCAGCCCCCTGGGCAGTCGCTTCACAAGCGGTGAAGCAGGTCTGCAGGTGTCTATCTTTCTCTCCCCTGTCTTCCCCTCCTCTCTCCATTTCTCTCTGTCCTATCCAACAACCAAGACACTGAGAACAACAATAATAGTAACCACAACAACGATCAAACAACAAGGGCAACAAAAGGGAGAAAAAATAGCCTCCAGGAGTAGTGGATTCGTGGTGCATCAAGCCCCAGCAATAACCCTGGAGGAATAAGAAAAAAAAAAAAAAAGAGAGAGAAAGAAAGAAAGAAAGAAAGAAAGAAAGAAAGAAAGAAAGAAAGAAAGAAAGAAAAGACCGGGCCATAGAAAATGTGGGTAGGGGGGTCGGGCAGTGGCGCAGTGGGTTAAGCGCAGGTGGCGCAAAGCACAAGGACCAGCATAAGGATCCTGGTTCGAGCCCCTGGCTCCCCACCTGCAGGGGAGTCACTTCACAGGCAGTGAAGTAGGTCTGCTGGTGTCTATCTTTCTCTCCCTCTCTCCGTCTTCCCCTCCTCTCTCCATTTCTCTCTGTCCTATCCAATATCGAACAACATCAACAATGGCAATAATAATAACCACAACGATGCTACAGCAAGGGCAACAAAAGGGGGGGGGGGAAGAATGGCCTCCAGGAGCAGAGGATTCATGGTGCAGGCACCAAGCCCAGCAATAACCCTGGAGGGAAAAAAAGAAAAGAAAATATGGGTAGGGAAGTCGGGCGGTGGCACATCGGGTTAAGCGCAGGTGGCACAAAGCTCAAGGAGCAAGTTAAGGATCACAACACAATGGGCCTGGTTCCAGCAGGCTCCCCACCTGCAGGAGATTCACTCCACAGGCGGTAAAGCAGGTCTGCAGGTGTCTATCTTTCTCTCCCCCTCTCTGTCTTCCCCTCCTCTCTCCATTTCTCTCTGTCCTATCCAACAACAATGACATCAATAACCACAACAGTGTTAAACAAAAGGGAAAATAAATAAATAAATATTTTAAAAATATATGGGTAGATAAATACACAGATAGATATAGAAACAAAAATCAACCAGTATCTGTGACTTTGGGAAAATCACTTCAGTTTCCACTAAGGGGAATGGGGACACAGAACTCTGGTGGTGTGGGATTATTCTCCTGTTATCTTGTACTTGTGTAAACCAATATTAAATTACTAATTAAAAAAAAAATAATGAAAAAATATGAAACAGGAAAAGTGAATTCCTAGTGCTGGTGTTAAGCCCGCGATAACCCTGGTGGCAAGAAAGAGAAAAAATAGACCAAATATATTTGAGCTTGAAATAAAAATTAAAAATATATTTTACTTATTTCATATTAGAAATGAGACAGATAGATCAAAGCCATTTTGGTACATGCATAATTGGAGATTAAACTGGGACACTCAGGCCTCCAGGTCCTGCCCTTTACCATCTGAAATATTTCCTCAACCTCTATGCCTCGTGAAATTTTGAGGTATGTACCCTGTATTAATTAGTTTACCCTGTATTAGTAGTTTACCCTGTATTAATTAGATCAGATCATAAATCATTATTTGTACTGGTCACCTATATATTGTATCTTGTTGTACTCTGAAATTTTTATTTTTATTATTATTTTTATGATCACTGGGGTTATAGATGACACTCAATGCCTGCATGAAAAGTTCACTACACTGACTTCATCTTCACCTCCTCTGCTCTTCCACCCTTCCATTCCTTTCCCTTCCCTTCCCTTCCCTTCCCTTCCCTTCCCTTCCCTTCCCTTCCCTTCCCTTCCCTTCCCTCCCCTCCCCTCCCTTCCCCTTCCCTTCCCTTTCCTTCCCTTCCCTTCCCCTCCTCTTCCCTTCCCCTCCTCTTTCCCCCTTCCCTTCATTTTTCTTATCCCCTTCTCCCCTCCCCCTTCTCTTTCCCTACCTTTTTCTTTCTCCCTCCCCTCCCCTTCCTTCCTCTCCTCTCCTCATCCTTTCCTTTCCCTTTCTTTCTCCCTTTCCTTGTTTTCCTGTAATTCTTCCTATCTTGGAGAGAAAGGTAGAGGAGTCAGGACACTGATGGTTGGGGGAGGGGAAATAGAAAGGGAGAAAGACTGTGAGGCACTTGCAGCACTACTTTGACACTTGTGAATCTTTTCCCCAGCAAGCAGGGATGACGATTTAAGTTCAGATTTTTGAGTATGATTACTTGAGCACTCAGCTGGATGTGCCACCACCTGGCTCTCTTTAGCCTACCTTAAAGATGTTTGTTTTTTTTTTAAAGACTCACAAAGCTTATTATTTGCATTTTTCCTCGGGATGCTGTGAAAAAGACATTGTTTCTGTTATTTAAAATGCCATCTTCATAAAAATCCCAAATTTGATTTCCCCCCTCAGATTTCCATGCCAGGATTTATTGTGCATCTGGTAAGCCGTGTTTTGTGAGTTTTAAGGATATACCATATAACCAGTTCTCTCTCATCTTATTAACTGCTAGAAAGCTTAAGCCAGACCTAGAGTTCAGCTCTAATTGTATATATGGGATTTACTACTTCCAGTTTGCAAACTGATCTCACTCTTGACTTATTCTAATACTCTCCAGGTTCATCTCTTCTCTTCTCTTCTCTTCTCTTCTCTTCTCTTCTCTTCTCTTCTCTTCTCTTCTCTTCTCTTCTCTTCTCTGCTCGTCTCCCCTCCCCTCCCCTCCCTTTCCCTTCCCTTCCCTTCCCTTCCCTTCCCATTCTCTCTCTTTCTCTCCTCTTTCTCTCCTCTCTCTCTCTCTCTCTCTCTCTCCTTTTATTATTTCCTTAAAGCATTTTGGAATACAGGATGTTGAATGTATTCAGGGAATGTTCTACATAGTCTTAAGCACTAGAGCTGATTTTACTGTTCCCAGTTGCAGGAAAGCATGATAGGTAAGAAGAGACAAAGACTACACAACCAGGGGCTTTTAGGTTTCAAGCCAACTCCTACCACTGCAGTCATGTTATCTTAAGCAAATTACTTCTCTAGATTGAATTTTCTCAATTGTAAAAAGAGGGTTATGATAGTGTGGCCCTGCCTTAGTAGTATTATAAGTTAATTCACATGAACTTATACAACTGGGGCAGAAGAATGTCTCGCACAGGAAATTTTAGGTAATCTAGCAGAGAAACCAATGAAGTGATTTTTTTTCTTAAATTTATCAAATCAATGAATTCATAGCTAAATTTAGTTTCACAGGTTGTCGGCAACAAAAAGAATAATAAAGGTCAACCATTCTTATAAATCAAGAATTATCTCAAAATCTAAGTAAAGCATTGATTCTTCTGGTAAGAAGGGAAATTATCTCCTTCCGCAACTATTTTTATAAAACTCTGATTTTGGAAATGCCTTTTTTAAACATCGCACTCAGTTTTCTCTTCTTTGTGATATGTGCATATATTTTTCTGGCATCAGTATATTTTTATATATACTCAGCTTGACCAAGTATATATAAAAATCTCTGAGTAATGCCTTCATCTCAAAAAAATAAATTTTTATACTGAAGTACTTACATATAAAAATTTGTATATTTAGAATAGTATTATAGTTCAGTTTTATATATACACATATTTTTATTTAAACTTAGAAAAACCATAATTTATGGTGTTGGGAAGAATCAGGTGAGTTAGAAGATCTATATTCTAGTTTAAGACCCTTTATCACCAGTCACCTTCCCACCATATCTTTCCAATCTTGTCCTCGTTTGAACCGAGAATAAAATTAGTGTGGAATTGGACTGGTAAATGACTGGCTTAGTGTGGTTGCTTTATCATGTTTGTGACCCAGGTTTAGACCAATATTTCCTCCCCTAGTAGTGAAGGGAGTTTCTGTTCTGTGATGTCCTTCCCTCTGTCAGTCTGTCTTGGTTTTATCTTCCTGTCTGAACCAGTCAGACTGAAGTGATAAATCTCCAGTAACGAAGAAAGCAAACAACAGAAAAATATCAGTGTGAAATAAGTGACTCAAAAGTCACTGAAATTCTGAAATTACATGATCACTTTGTATTTTTCCATCTTGCTGTGTTTTTAACATTTATTATTAGATATGTAGATTATTGGATGCAATTAAGAAAGTGCATCTCTGAGACTTTCAGAAGTGCAAAGCCCACCACTTGTCCAGAGGACCACTGTTATTGATGTATTTGACCCACAAGCCAATGGGGATTGTATGTTTCCATGCAGTTGATCTGCATTAATCTTTGAGTTCTACTTTTTAGAAATATGGATCTTTTGGCAACATGAGAACTTGAAGTTGGCCTTGTTCAGGGCTGCAATCACACACTCCTTGTTCTGCAGGTTGGTGCTGATGGACGTGCTGTCCTGGCCAATGTTGACTCTGGCCACAGTGCCCTGGGGTTTTCCAAAGACACCTCATATTCCTGCCTAGAGGCAGTAAGATTGGGGACAGCAAATGGTCCGGCATAAAATTAGTATTCTATGGGAAAGGCTGTCTCTAGTGTCCCTTAGGACAACTTATATAAGCAGCAGGCTACAGATTCTCCCAAGGAATCTGTGTAGAACTATTCCACACCAGGCCCCATGAGGAGAAGAATATGATCAGCTTAATTAGCTGCATAGTGGTGTTGCAGAATCTCTACCACGGGATCAAAACAAAGGAAGTGAAGCCAGTCCATTTGGAAAGCTGTTAGCACTAAATATATATATTGATTGGCTCAAAATTAGAGGTAAGTAAAGTAAGAATAAATGGTAATTAGAATTCACATATTAATAAAGGTTAGGTCTACATTTAAATGTAGAAAAGAAACAGATTTACATATTTGAGGAGATAAAATCTTTCTGAGTAATGAACATAGATATCTAGATTCAAAAATATGAGTTTTCTAATTTTTAATATACTTAAACTGCTACCTTTCCACAGTTATTTGTACCTGTAGATTGCTAAATCTTCTACATTCAGCAAAATAATTCCCCCAGGCCAAATGGCACTACATGTATTACCATAGTGAGTGTGTTTCCTCTTAAATGGGGTTTCTATGTGGAAAATTCATTTATGACTAGTATGATGATAAACACGGCACACTGCCTCCTTAATTGCTGCTGGGCGCACTAAATTAGCTGACATTTATGAATTCTCAAGTGTTATTTTAACAAAGGCTGAAAAGATGATTAAATATAGCTTCCGCTCAAAAGCTTATTGGACTGTGATGCACACGTTTCCACTGGTTAATTCCTAAACACTGTAACAGGGGCCAATGTATCTCAGAGGTCTGAAGCCTATTCCACCAGCAAACTAGCATACAGTGCACCTTGCTGGACATCATGAGGAGTGAACAACACATAAGAGTCTACACCTGGAGAGTTAAACTCTACAGTCGCATGGTAAACTTCAGTTTTCAGTGATTTTTTTTTTTCTGTTCTTCGTATTTTTATATCACAGGACAGAGAGAAATTGAGAAGGAAGAGGAGATGGAGAGAGAGAGAGAAGGAGAGGCAGGTAGACCTGCAGACCTCCTTCACAGCTCATGAAGGTTCCCCCTACAGGTGGGGAGTGGAGCTCCAAGCTGGATCCTTGGGTGGGTCCTGGTGCTTAGTACTATGTGCACTTAACTGGGTGTGCCACCACCTGGCCCCTTTAACGATATTTTTTAAATTGTCTTGGGAATGACAGAGTTGTGACTAAATACCCAAATGATTTGATTATCTGGTTGGAAGAAATCAATTTATAACTCCTTGGTAAATGATAAGTGTGGCTATACTCGTTCATTTAACTTTCAATCTAACTTCTCCTTGCATCCTTTCTTTGCATCCAAGGAGACAGCTCAGTGAGTAAATTATGCAGGAATTGGATGTGCATTTGATCTCTGGAAATCCGAAGCATAATACCCACTGAGCAGCGTTCTGCTCTACTTCTATATTACAAAATAAAGAAGATATGTATTAAAAAACAAAACAAAATAAAATAGGAGCCGGGCAGTAGTGCAGCAGGTTAAGCGCACGTGGTACAGAGTACAAGGACCATCCATAAGGATCCTGGTTCCAGCGTCCAGCTCCCCACCTGCACGGGGGTCGATTCACAAGTGGTGAAGCAGGTCTGCAGGTGTCTATCTTTCTCTCCCCCTCTGTATCCCTTCTTCTGTCGATTTCTCTCTGTCCTGTCCCACAATAACAACATCAGTGACAATAGCAACAAGGGCAACAAAGTGGGCAAAATGGCCTCCAGGAGCAATGGATTCATAGTGCAGGCACTGAGCTCCAGCAATAACCCTAAAGTTTCCATCTTGGTCCTCAGTACACAGGGATGAGGGGATGGGGACCTACTTTGTTACAGTGTTCTTTCCTTTTCTCCCTATATGTCTGTCTTTTTCTATCTGAAGAAGTTGGCATGGAGTAGTGAAGCCCCTGTAATGACCAAAATATTGATTAACAATTAATAAACAAATGTTTCCAGGAGTTGGGCAGTAGCACAGCCAGTTAAGCGCATGTGGCGCAAAGCGCAAGGATAGGCATAAGGATCCCAGCTCGAGCCTCTGGCTTCCCACCTGCAGGGGAGTCGCTTCACAAGCAGTAAAGCAGATCTGCAGGTGTCTCTCTTACTCTCCCCCTCTGTCTACCCCTCCTCTGTCCATTTCTCTCTGTCCTATCCAACAACAATGATATCAACAACACAAATAACTACAACAACAATAAAAAATAACAATAATAACTACAACAACAATAAAAAACAACAAGGGCAACAAAAAGGGAAAAATAAATATAAATAAATAAATAAATGTGTTCCTTGAGAATTTGCACTTTAAAGGATTCCAAGTCTTATATGCCCAGTTTCTGAAATCTATGGCATGTTCACCCTGAAAATTTAGTCATTGCTTTCTCAATGCACAACGGTATTCTTAACTCTTGAATCTAACTATCAATATTATATGCAATTTTTGCTTTTGCATATCTGACAGATTTATACTTACCTCTATTCTCAGTGCCTTGCATGAAATGGGCATATGGTAAACATTTGCTTAAATGTGTTGGGAGAAGGTTTCAGTGAGTGAATAGCTATTTGGGGAAACAATTGTAGTCATAACAAATATAATGATTGTGAAAAAAGTCTTTGGCCATGTATAAATCCAACACTAACTGTACTGCTTTTATCACTAGGTGTACAGATTACAAAAATCAATACCATAATGGCTGGTATATCTGGTAAGAAATTCTTAATTTGTTTTATAAAACTTTTAAGATATATAGGCATGTAAAATGATAGACCTAAGGGAATTTTAGGGATCAGGTGAACAAATATATACAGACACATCAGTTTTAGGTTGTTTGTTGTTGTTGTTGTTTTTACATTTTCTATGATAGGTTCAGAGCTCTTTAAGAGTAAAATAATATTTCTTTCTAGTGACATCTTCCTAAATGACTTCTCTACTGGCTTTAGTTTTGACCTTAACAACCATTTTAAATAAGGCTGCTACTTCTTTTAAGAACTAATTCTTTTGAAATGTTAAGAGAACTTATTATACCCTCTTAGATCTTGACTTCTGTGTCTTTTAAATATCACCAGTTCTCTTAATTAGATAGTTCCCCAAAGACAAGACACTGTGCTAATTTAACTACCCTGAGTCTCCAATTCCAACCACTAAAATCTATACTGTTGCTTAAACACTAAGTGAACTGAGTGAATGAGGTGAATAATGAAAGAATTAAGGGACAAAAACACTGATTTTTAGAACAATTGTCTAATTTCCAAAGAGAAAATGGTTCTTATCACCTGGCAAGATAAACTAACTTTAAGCTCAGAAAACATCTGCATTCATTGTCAGTGTATAGTGGTAATTAAAGAATTGGATTCCCCAGATTACTTGCAGTGAATAGAACTGAAGGCATGCCCTTTCCCAAGAGGTAGTAAGTGTTTTCAATAACCATGGAGGGCAGACCATACTCCCCCCTTTATCTGATGTCAGGTTCCTGCTGCTGATCTTCCTGGTGGCTCTTCTCTGCGGAGTAGTGCTCTTCTGCCTTCAGTGTTGGCTGAGATCCAGAATTGGTTCCCCAAGGCACACAATGGCTGTTTTTGCTGTTGGAGACTTGGACCCTGTTTATGGTGAGCTGTATGCATACTTCTTTGTAAAACTCTGAATAAGAAAGTTTGCGAATTTGCTCTAGTAAAAAATGTAATGATTTGACCTAAGTCATACTTTATTGGAAACTTGAGACATGCATTGGGCATAGAGTATAAGCTGGATAACCCCAAAAGAGGGGGGGGGGGCAATCTGTTATAAGGATTGAAGTCATAGATGAGTACAGATATAGACCTTAAACATTTTTCTCAGTAAAAAAAAAAAAAAAATAGAATAAAAGAGATATGCACAATAATATCTTTGAGTTTTTGTTATCTGTCTATCCTATCCCCTTGTTCATAGTTTCATTCACTGAACTCTCTAATGCCTTATATATCTTCAGTAGTATTGAACCATATTTTTCACATTGCTGTCAATAGTGAGCCTGGAATAACTGAAATTCAGCCCGGGAGTATCAAATACCCATGATCTGTGTCTCCCCAAATACTTTGGCAGTATCCTGACCGCCTTCCCCATCCCCAAACCATGTCCTTCCTATTGTTTCCCAGTCAGCACTAAGTGGTAAGAAATGGAGGAAAGTGGTTGTTTTAGCTATATGGAGAAAAATTATCACCTACTGGCTACTATTGATAGTATTGTAAATGATGTCCAATTAAAATTACTTATCAAGGCAAAAAATAAGGAGTTGAAGCAAGGCATTTATTCTTTTTTTTTTTTTTTCAAGTATTTTCTTTATTTTATTTTTGAGAGAGATGCAGAGAGAGAAAGACAGAAACACCAGAACACTGCTCAGCTCTGGCTTATGGTGGTGTGCTGAGATTGAATCTGGTACTTCAGAGCCTCAGGCATGAGAGTCTCTTTGCATAACCATTATGTTATCTATCCCCACCCAGCAAGACATTGATTCTTTTGCAAAAGGGTGTGCAGTGCTGGCAACAGTGGCTGTCAGGCAGCAGCATGACCCCTTCACTCTTCTCCCGTCTTTTATACCTGACACAGAGCTGTCTCCTCCACCCCTGGGCTGGGCTTCAGAGCTCACAATCTCCCCATTGCCTAAATAAGGAAAGGAGGAAGAGCGTGTGAGGGTCTCTGCTGGGGGATTAGCAAGCACTGCAAGGAGCTGACCTAAAGAATTCAGAACTACTAGCCACAGGCGATCATAGATAACAACTTATAAAAAGAATTTTTGTACTAAACAGTTGTTCTATTCATGTTGTTTTGAAAAGAAGACCTAACCATCTCTCACAATAACCTCCTTTTTACATTAAGCATTGTTTTCAGTCAGACCATCTTTACTGAAGATTTTTTCCTCTAAGATTCTTCATTGTACACCAGAATTAATTTAAGTGTGCTTGGTAGAAATTAGCTACAATAAGAGTATAAGTCCTAGAAAAGTATGGCAGAGGACCTAGTGGGGGTTGTATTATTATGTTGAAAACTGAGAAATGTTATGCATGTACAAACTATTGAATTTACCATCGACTGTATAACATTAATCTCCCAATAAAGGAAAAAATATTTTAATTAGCTACTAATTAGAAACTTAGACCAGAGCAAGAGCTGTTGTGAAAAATAGACAAACAAAAGAGCTGATAGCTAAATAAAAAGTGGGACAAAAAGTAAAGTAAAATATTTTAATCATAAAATTTGATGTCCTAAGATTTAGTGATTATATACACTATTTTTATTTTTCTCAGCAGAGTACTGCTTAGGTCTGGCATATGGTGGAGCTAGGGCCTGAACTGGGGTTCTCAGAGCCTCAGACATAAAAATATGTTGCATGAACTTCAATGCTGTCTCCCTGAATCTTCTTTTAAATTATTTTTTTTAAATATTTATTTATTTCCTTTTGTTGCCCTTGTTTTATTGTTGTAGTTATTGTTGTTATTGATGTCATCGTTGGTGGATAGGACAGAGAGAAATGGAGAGAGGAGGGGAAGATAGAGAGAGGGAGAGAAAGATAGACACCTGCAGACCTGCTTCACCACCTGTGAAGCAAATCTCCTGCAAGTGGGGGGAGCCAGGTGCGCAAACAGGGATCCTTAGGAAGGTCCTTGTCCTTCGCACCATGTGCACTTAACCCGCTGCACTACTGCCCATCTCCCTATTATTATTTTTTATTTTGGGTAGAGACAGAAAGAAATTGAGTAAATGGAAGGTAAAAAGCGAGAGAGACACCTAAAGTACAATTTCACCACTTGTGAAGCTTCCCCTCTGCAATTGGGAATCGGAGACTCGAACCCAGGTCCTTGCACAATATACACAATATAATGTGTGCGCTCAACCGGATATGCCACTAGCTGGCCCCATATACTATTGTTTTTAAATTTATTATTTGAGAAGGATAACTTTCTGTCAATCTGAGAAATGGGAATTGTGGAATGATATTCAAACTTCCAGTGAAAATACTTCTTTCTCCTAAAACTAACAAAGTTTCTACTGATAACAGAGATAAATGAAGTTAATTATCGTCTAACAGAATGTATGAGTCATGACCATGATTTTCTTTATTTAAGTGGAGAAATTTAATAAATACATGACACTATGTTTTTCTCAACCTGACTTAAATTTTTAAGTAGAATATTCCAAAATGGTCTTCTTAGTCCTTTTCTCACTTTCAGGGAATTTTTTTTTTTTTTTTGCTAGACTATACTGACTGCTTAAAAATAAAATTCATATTTTAATTTTAAGTTATGTAATTGTAATAGTAAAGCAGTTTAAGTGCCACTGTTCCATCTCTACTTATCTAATGTTTTTATGTCTTCTTATGATAATTTACTGATATGCTCATGAGAAGGGGCTTAGGACTGACATAGAATTTCAATAATGGTATATGTAACAGCACTCAGTTATAAGACATTCACATCACATTCTGTAAAACAAAATAAAATACATCAGATGAAATAGTTTTTTAATGAAAGAATTTAGTGTTAAATATAATATGTCTGCATAATGACTGGGAGGGCCACATCTCTATCAAAGACTGTGTTTGCTGCTTGTTCTGTCATACATCCTGAGCTTGCCTGGGATAGGCTTGGAGAGAGGATGGGGAAGACAGAGAAGGGGAGAGAAATCGTCCGTACCCTGCCACCTGGGACAAAGCATTGATAATGGCAGCAGTAGGAATAAATTCCAGCTAATGATGTGTCTAGTCAAACATGTTGACCACTCCAGGAAGAATGATAGCTATTTAACCACTTACTCTGTATTGAATGCACCCAGGAAGGCTTTACTTATAAAATAAATGGTCTCAGTACAATGGTGGGAAGTCCTGGGCAAGTCTGTGCTGTCAGCCTTGACTCTGTTCTAGCAAGTCCACAGACTCAGCCTGACTAACACAGAGATAAAGCTTTCTAACTTTACAACAGACCCACTACAAGGAAATTTACTTTTATTAACCCTTTTTCTTTTGTCATCACTGGGGAGTCACTGCTGTGGGCCAACTTTTTCAGAATGAGAGAGAGGGAAGTGGGAGAGACACTACAGTACTGGAGCTTCCCCCGGTCTTATACTACTCTCATGTGATATACTCTTTTAATAAGTTCTATACAGTATCATTAATAATGGTAACTAATAAATTGTTTAACTATTAATATAGGATAGATTATGAAATATTACTGTAAATAAAAATACATGTACCTTTCTGGTGAAATACAGTTCTTGATCTTTAATAGTAGTAGCAGTAGTAATTATGATGATTATAAACCTTTTATATTTTTTTATCAGAGCACTGCTCAGGTCTGGTTAATGGTAATGTGGGGGACTGAGCCTGGAGCCTCAGGCCAGAGGCAAGAGAGTCTTTTTGCATAGCCGTTATGCTACCTCTCCCACCCTGTGATGATGTAAACTTTTAATGAGCAATTATTCTTTCCTAAGTCATATTTTGCATACATTATTTTCATTTTACCTTGACTTCATAGGCAGACATGTTATCATTTTTTGGAGGAAAATATATATTCTCAATATGACTATCTTTCATATACTAATATCTAAATTATTATATTTTGCTTTGCAAACCTATGAGATATAAAATAATATAAAACAAATCATAAAAATCTCTGATTCTGAATAAACATAAATGCACACCAAATTGATGATTTTGAGTAAACAAAAAAAAAATCTTTCTGGGATTCCCATGACTCAACTATTGCCTAATAAGCAACCATTATTTTGAAACATGCTGACAATTGGAGCATGTTTTGATACCCTCAATGGTATCAAATCTCAGTCTTTTAAGGAAAATATCAGCAACATTTTTCCATTAAAGGCCAGATAGCAAATAGGTTTGGTTTCACAGTTCCTCTGGTCTATGTGAAGATTGCACATCTCTACTATCGTTGTCCTCTCAAGGTGATGAATTCATAGAAGAAAATGCTTCCTTTTTTAATTTATTTTTTCTTTATTCTTTTTTTTTTTTTTACATAAACACCATTCCCACCACCAAAAGGCTGAGTCCCATCCCACCCACCTCCCCCGTCTTCCTTTTTAATATATTTAATGGCTCACTGCTGACCTTAATGTAGTATATACACATGATGATTTTTAGTTATATGTACCTGAAACCTATATAATGCATTGTTACTTTACAAGAAAATTTTTTATTGAAAGCATTTTATTTTAATATCTGAAAGGGTCTTTATTGTCTGTATACTTTCAAAGCAAACTTTGTATGTAACTTAGCATTTTTACTAATGATTATATGGAGATATACAGAGTAATTGTATTATAATTTTCAGGCATAAATATCAAATAATGAAATTCAGAAGTAGTATTTGAGTTCTTCATGTGACATTTGGATTTCCAAAAATGGAAACATAAACTAAATTGGCATTCTTGCTTGCAGAAATCTTTTAAAAATATTTTTTAAATTTATTATTGGATAGAGACAGAGAGAACTTGAGAGGAGGGGGAAGAGTTAGAGAGGGTGAGAGAGAGAAACACCTGCAGCACTGCTTCACCACTCATGAAGCTTTCCAGCTGCAGGTGGGCCAAGGGCTCAAACCTGGGTCCTTGTGCACTGTAATGTATGTGCTTAAGCAGGTGTGCTACCACTTGATCCCTTGCAGGAATTTTGATTTCTTATCTACCAAAAGGATATTCCCTCTAGTTTAAGCTGCTAAAGTGTAAGTGTTTACTGATAGGTTAGTCAGTGATGATCTAATCAGTTCATGAGAGCAAATTTTCTTCTGTAGTGAATACACTCTCACTGTAGAAAGCACAATGGTTGTATTTTTTTTCCTCTAGAGTGCAAATAATTTTCGGTAGCTACAGCGATCCAAGACATGTCAGATTTTATTAAGCAGTTCATGTACTTTTGTTTCACACTGACTAGAAAGATTATAAGACTCCATTTTTCTCTTTCCAGGGACTGAAACAGCTGTGAGTCCAACTGTTGGAATTCACCTTCACACCCAAAACCCTGAAATGTATCAAGTTCCATGTTTGGGTACCTTAGATCCCCCACCTCCATATGAAGAAATCCTAAAATCAGCTCAAGTTCAGAAATGAATTATCAGCTGAAAATATTAGAGCTACTTGAACTATAAGCCATCAAATTTCAGAACAACTGCTTAATATAGTCAGAGATTTTAGACATCAGGAAATATAGCCTAATAAACAAAATAGTGATTGAAGGAAAATTATTTTGGTCTTTGAGAATTTTGGTAGTAAATTTTTAAACTTTTAAAAAATTTTTCTTTATTGGGAGACTAATGTTTTACAGTCAATAGTAAAATACAATAATTTGTACTTGCATAATATTTCCACATGACAGTCCAACCCCACTAGATACTTCTCTGCCATCATGTTTCAAGACCTGAACCTTCCCCCACCTACCCCAGAGTCCTTTCCTTTGGTGCAATACACCAGATCCAGATCCAGTTCAAGTTCTGCTTTGTGTTTATTGTTCAACTTTTTTTTTTTTGGGTAATTGGATTCGTTTCATTGAACATGCCTTTAAAATCTAGATAGAAAAGAGTTCTGCCAATAATTTCCTCTAAGTATTTTATAGTTTCTCATCTAACATCCAAGGGGTGTTAAAATACCATACTATTACTGTGTTGCTGTTAATACATTGTTGTAGCCCTTTCAGTAGATGTTCAATGTGTTTAGATGACCTTTCATTCTATAGGTGTATACATGTTAATAATTTTTGAGACCTCTTGATTGACTGATCCTCTGAGCTTTAAGTAATTTCCACCCTCATTTCTGATGATATTAATTTCAAACTATTTCCTCACTCCTATGTCTAATGCCTTAGTTAGTGTTTGGATCTTATCCTCATTTTTATGTGCATCTACCTTTGGAGAGGGGGTTTTTATCTGGTTTTTTGTCCTTGTAATTTCTCCTATGTTTCGTCTTGGTTTAACCATTGTATATGATGTGTTATGAGGTCCCTCTCTCAATACTATTCAATCCACTGATCACACTTGCCTGGATTGAGTTGTGACCAAGAAAGGTATTTAAAGAATCCAAAATTATGGAAATTAATAGTTGTTTCAATATTGTCTCAATCCTTGAGGGGAAGCACTATGGCTATTAAAGCCCCTTTTATTCTTTATTTTCCCTGTAGGCTATGGGAGACTTAGAGCTTTTTAAGTATAAGTAGACTTTTTAGCTTAATTACTAATTGGTAACCTAGAGATAACACAGGCTGGGGAGAGACAGAACAGTGGTTATGCAAAGAGATCTCATGTCCCAAGGATCCAAAACCCCAGGCCCAATTCAGCTTATTTGACAGCAGTCAGAACCAAGATAGGCAGCAGTCCTTGGCACTGTGAGTTTCTAAACAAATCCTGTCTGTACTCCATGGGTTATGAGGCAATTATTCAATGTGTCTCTCCAAATTCATTAGGAGAACTGTCGGCTTTCAGGTAGGGTGACACCAGCAGGAAGGCAACTGACCGATGCTCTCTTGCCCATTCAAGAGATGCGACAATTTAGACAAGAAACACCAGGGAGACTGAAGTGTGCTCAGATCTCGTTCATTGGCAGATGGACATGAGTTTAAATAGAAAACCAAACAAAGAACATATTTCAAACATGTCAGGAATTACAAGTTTCTTAAAGGTCAGCTTGCCTCTATGGTAGGGGGCTGGCATGACAGAAATTGATGAGATACATAAAGGTCAAGACAATTATTCTCCATGATGCAAGCAACTTAATTATCAAAAGGTATTTGAGAGAAACATAGGGGTTAAGTCAGCAGAGTGAGATAGGGTAAAGATAAACAGAGCATGGTAGGTATCAAAGCTACAAGGAAATAAAGTTTAGTGCTTCACTGACTATTGTCAGTGTGTGATGATGTATGCTTTCTCTAGTGATCAGAAGTGGGTTGGTTGTGTGAATTCTGGATGACTATGTGAACTCTGAATGAAGCATAAGGCAGGCAGCCATATGGCCTGCAGTTAATGAAGAAGGGTATTGAGGTTTCTGTGTGCTTGAGAGTCAAGAAGGGACGAACTTAGCCTGAGAGACAATTTCTCCCCTTTGCTCACCTCGGTTGAGAGAGACTAACAAGTGGGTATCTTCTCAGACCTCTATCCAAGGATGGGGGGAGTTCTACCTAAGCTCTATCAAGCTTACACAGAGCCCCAACATCTCCTCCTTATTTCTTTAATTAATGAATGGTGTCTATGGATCAATGTCAGCAAGAGCATTTACCTCTTCTAAAGGAATACGGGTGTAAGGGTGAACAGAGACCCTCTGAACTGTGACATGTACAATGTCATGTATGCGTTTCTTGAGGAATTGAATGAGGCAAGGAGCAATCAGTAATAGGACGACAATAGCTAGCAAAGGGCATAGGAGAGGCAGAAGCCAAGCAATTAAAGGAGAAGAAAACCAAGAGTTAGTACCAGAAAAGGAAAAGGAATCCTTAATATCACGGCTAAGTTTGTGCAAGGTATCAACATTCTGTTGTACAAATTCAGTTTTATTCACGAAAAAAACATTCTTCTTGCAATGCCAGGCAAAGGCCACACTGTTCTGCATAAATCAAGTCCAAACCATGGCGGTTCTGGAGTACCACCTTAGCAAAGGAGTTTTCTGTCTCTGGAGAGGCTCCAAGCTGTCAGAGGTGAAGTCAACGGACTGTTGAAGTTGATTTTCAATGTGTTCAGCAGCATAGAGACATTGTCCCAAAGTACCACCAGCAAGTCAGTCGGTGTGATGGCCAGGAGAAGGAAATCAGCATGCCTGGTCCTCTGGTGGGTTGCCAACGCCAGCTGATGAAATTTTTCTTCTTCATAGAGGGTCAGCTATGGAACAAGAGAAATTAGGAGGCAAGGACTAGGTAGAGAGGAATTGACACGAAAATACATGTTAGTGTTGCACCAAAACACAAACAGAGGAGGTGCATACACATTAGAAGTCAAGGTGAGCTTCCTTGAACATCGAGGAACATTGGGAGTAAAAGAAAAGGTCAATAAACATGTAAGAATGAAGTCAGAGCCAATGGCTTCTGTATAAAGAGGAATTGATGTCAGAGGTGGTAGGTCAGCAGAGAGAGAAGAATTAGGCAGGCTGGTGAGATTAGCTGGAGTAGATACTGGCATGGTGTCCTTTATGGTAAGGACTTGCCAACAGGGACTCTGTGGATTTTGCAGGAGCAATAATAGCATCCACCATAATAATCAAAAGGAAAACAACATCTAGTGTTGGAAAAGAAAAAGAAAAAAATATGTCTTTATGACTGGAAGAATGGGTAGCTTTGCCAATGAGATATAATAGATGGACAATTCGAATTTCTGTAAATATTAAGAAGGTTTAGTATAGTTACTTCATTAACACTTTAGCCAACTGAATATTGGGGGGTGCATTCCCCTTTTTTATTTAATTGAGCTTAAAGATTATAGTATAGGGAATACTGTAATGAGAGTAATGTTCTAAAAACCACTGGGAGTGTATGTCTTCTCCTGAGTTTCCCCATCAGGTCTCTGTCCCCAGTGTCAGCACGGGGCCTCCCCACTGCTGCTCCAGCCTCCAAGGGACAGTAGCAATGGAGACTCACAGTTGCATTTGGTGAGCCTTAGGGGATCCCCTCCTCCTGCCAGCAGTTTATTTGTTGGTAAAACTCAGACCGGAGGTGGTGCCTTAACTGGTAAACTGCCAGACTGTTACCAGTCACTCCTGAGTAGTAGCTTTCAGCCCCAGGAATCTCTCCTTAGGCTTCTCTCCATCCATGAGCCACACGTGTTTGCACTCATCCATGACCTAGTGGGTTCCCAAAGTAATCAGAGTCTTGTCTTGTTGTGTTCCCAGGTGATCTTCACTATTATTAGTTGACTAGGAAGAGGAGAGAGATACAGCTGCTGCTACTCTGTTGCCTCACCTCCAGAAGTCATTATTGAACTTTTGATATATCATGACTATGAAAGATTTTTATATTATACAACAAAGTGAATTCTTCTTCAATAGCACTTCAATAAGTAAAAATTATTATAAAGATCACAAGTCTTGGTCCTAGATGTTGAAGTTTTTTAATAGTGATTTAATAATTTTTGACAAGACTGTGGGATAAGAGTGGTATAATTCCACACAATTCCCACCCCCAGAGCTCTGCATCTCATCCCCTCCATTGGAAGGTTCCCTATTTTTTATCTGTCCGGGAGTATGGACCAAAGATTTTTATGGAAAGCAGAAGGTAGAAGGTCAGGCTTACTTAGTTGCTTCTCTGCTGGACATGGGCATTGTCAGGTTGATCCACATCCCCAGCCTGTTTCTATTTTTTCCCAAGTGGGGTAGGTCTCTGGAGAAGTGGGGTTCCAGGACACACTGGTGAGGTCATCTGCCCAGGGAAGTCAAGTTGGTGTCTGCAGCTTGGTGGAAAGAAAAACATTAAGATATAAAGTACAAAAATTGATTAATAATCATTAACCTAAAGGTAAGAATATAGCAGATGAGATTTGGAGTTGAATACTATAGTTTGAGGAGAAAGGAAATGTAGATAGTAGCCGGAGATTACTTAAGATATGGAAATGTGTTTTATAATTTCAATAAGCAATCTCCCTGTTTATGTGGATGAATGTGGACCCAGAAGCCCACAGTTCTCCAGTGCCACAAGCTTTGACATTTCTTGTAGAACTATCAATATTATAAGACACTTCCCCTTGCCCTCCAAATTAGATCACAATGTTTTCATTGAGGACTATAGTTGGAGACGTAGCAGTGAGACACTACAAGTGGAATATTCATGGTTATCAAGGGGGACAAGAGGGTGTATAGGAGATGGGGTAGGGTGGTGGTGACAAAAAGAAAAAAATAGAAATATGTAGCAGTATAGCAATGTGCTCTAATAATTCCTGTTAAGTTCATAGAGGTTTAAGGTACGCAGACTACTTTCAGATTTTTCTCTCTTAGCAATTTGGTAACCTGAATATTCCTACTTTCAAGTTGTTCACAGAAAACTGAAAAAAAAACTACTATCTGAAATATGCTAAATTTACAGTGAAAACAAAAATGATTTTTAGTTCATAAGAACAAAGAAAGTGTCAAGAAGGTTGCAAAATGATTAATTAAGGAAGTTGAATTAGTTCCATAAAATATATAAGCTATAAATTATATTAGTAATTAACACTGAGTTTTAAAATGAGTGTTATTCATGTTGACAAGCAGTCAGTGGGGGAGTGTGTATGAGAGAAAGTGGCAAGACTTAATGTGAAAGCTAAATTTAATCTCAAATTGAGGGATCAAAAAACAAACAAAAACTCTTAAGATGTAAACATTTATTCCAGTTAGAAGACAGTTACAATTAACATCTATGAAAAATAAAGCATATCTGGAAACAGGTTAATGATTCAACAGCTGGAATCTGAAGAAGACATAGACGAAAATCAAGAATAAAATAATAAATACTTATTTTTTAAATAGCTTGCACTTATGTGCTGGAGACCAAAGTATACACCCTGGTGTAACTCATTGGAGAACTTGTCTGTTTAGAGAAATTTAGAGAAAGCAGGTGGAAACGAAGGAGGTGTAGGGACAGGAAGTAGGAGGCAGTGAGTAGGGCTGGTAGAAAAAAAATCTACTTTTATAGAAACATTTTTTAAAATATTTATTTCCTTTTTGTTGCCCTTGTTTTTACTGTTGTTGTTATTTTTGTTATTGTTATTGATGTCATTGTTGGATAGGACAGAAAGAAATGGAGAGAGGAGGGGAAGAGAGAGAAGGAGAGAGAAAGACAGACACCTGCAGACCTGCTTCACCGCCTGTGAAGCTACCTCCCCTGCAGGTGGAGAGCCCGGGGCTCAAACCAGGATCTTTATGCTGGTCCTTGTGCTTTGCGCCACGTGGGCTTAACCCGCTGCGCTACCGCCGGACTCCCATAGAAACATTTTTGACAAAGATCTCTTAGGCTAATTTTCATTTGGTGTCGAGTGACTATTATGTGTCAAGTATTGTACCAGTTTCTGGATATACTTCTTCAATACACTGTATTAGTGATATTTTTTAGGGTGGTGGGCTTTCTTTTTTTAGTATTTTTTAACTTGTTTTTTTATTATCTTTATTTATTGGATAGATATAGCCAGAAATCAAGAGGGAAGGGAGAGGTAAAGTGGGATAGAGACAGAGAGACACCTGCAGCACTGCTTCACCATTCATGAAGCTTGCCTTGCATCCTGCAGGCTGAGACCAGGGACTTAAGTCTGGGTACTTGTGCATTGTAACATGTGCACTCAACCAGGTGCACTAATACCCGGCCCCCAAGGGGGTGGTTTTTATTTATTTATTTATTTATTTGCTTTGTTTTGTTTTGCTGTTTTCTTTTTTCAGAGATATTTAATACTTAGAGAAAGATTGGGAGAGAGGTAGAGAAGCAGAGTTATCATTCTGGCATATATTATGCCTGAGATTGAATTCAAGGCCTCGTTTACGTTAATATGACACTCTACTAACTGACCTCCCAGGTGGCTTTTCTAGTATCATTTTAAATGATACTTGTGTTTCCATCAAGTTTTCTTTCTAATGGCAAGTGGTTAATAGAAATTGCTCTGGCATCCAGACCCTGATTTGAATGATCTGGAGCAAGTTGCTGTTTATGGTCCACTGAAATGATTGCAGATAATAAAATAATGAAAACCAGATTGGGTTATATGATTGTCATAACATTTAAAATGAAATTTAGAGATATAAGCCTGTGGTACTTTTCATTCATTTCTTCTCTGAAAATTTTTGCCATCATCTTCATTTCTTGGTAGTTCACTAAAATTTTACTTAACCTGAAATTTCAGATTTTAACTCTGGTAGGATAAGTCCCCCCCCCCCCCCCCTTATTAAAGAACATTCATTTCTTAAAATGAGCTTTTTTTTTTTTTCCTTATTGTTAAAAGTTTTTTCTTTAAGCATCCAGCAGAGGGCATAAAAGCCTGTCTATAAGTCAAACCCATTAGTTAGACTTAATTTAAAGGCTAAATGAAACCATGAAGTTGGGTTCCTTTTTATTGATATCAGATTTTTGACAAGCCCTAGCAGAATAAAATAATAATGAGGTTCATATTTTAAAAATGAATCTGATACTTTAGCTCATGTTGCTCACAATAAAGCTGAACATCAGATGAGATGTCTGGTGTCAGTAGAGATTAGAAAATCTGAGATATACACTCTCTTCTAGGGATGAGTGCTGTGATATTTTGAGTCGCCACAAAAGCAGGCTAATTTGTGCATTGCCCGATCACATGGTTTGTAACATCCACAGCACTGACCCTGGAGGTCTAGCCTATTTCTTTTTTACCAAGCTACTAGCTCCCCTTTAATTTTCAGTTTTGTCATTCCAAATTTGTTTCATTTGTACTTACAGGGAAACTTTTATATTAAAAAAAAACTTTAAAATGCACTATCTTTCAGAGAAATGAAATAGAACTGAATAGCATTCATGTGGACAATAAAATGAAACCCACCAGAATACTGTACTTAAAGCAAAATGTGAAATCCTTGAGAATTGAAAATGAGACAGTGAAACATAATGTGTTGGCTATGAGATCCCACTTTCACTAGAGAATCATTTTTTAACGTATCAGAATAAAAGAAGTAGACTATATATTTCAAAAGAATCATAAATTGATTTTGCTTTTTGATTTTATATAAAATACAATGCAGGTTTTTAAATTTTAATATTCTATCCAGGAAAATAGTATTTTTTTTTTTGTTATTTTACTAGCTGTACTTCTGGGAAAATGAAATAAAAATAGTGTTTTAGTCTGAAACATAATAGGTGATAAAATGTAATTCAAATCTGTGCATTTAAAAATAGTTATTAATCTTTCAAAAATTATGCACTTTCACATACTTTCTACACATGATGCAAAGATGTTTACCAAGGTGTCATCTTTTTTTTGGAAATGGTTTCCTTTTTTTTAAAATTATATTTATTTATTGGATAGAGACAGGTAGAAATTGAGAGGGAAGGGGATGATAGGGAGGGAAAGAGACAGAGAGACACCTGCAGCTCTGCTTCACCACTTGTGAAGCTTTCCCCCTTGCAGGTGGGAACCAGGGGATCAAACCTGGGTCCTCACGCATTGTAACATCTGTGCTCAATCAGGTGTCCCACCACCTGACCCCCCAAGGTGTCATCTTGTTGTATTCATAAGATAAAAACAATATGGTTGCATGATGGCAGAGGAGGACCTAGTGGGGTTGAATTGTTATGTGGAAAACTAAGAAATTTTATGCATGTTTAAACTATTGTATTTTACTGTCTACTGTAACCCCCCTAATCCACCAGTAAAGACATTCAAAAAATTAAATAATCAAATGTCAAAAAGTTTGAAATAAACAACCAATATTGTTTAGAATTCAATGAATGTAGTTTATTTGATTTTATTGGGAATAATTTCTCTTAGTAAATTCTACTTATTGGATTCAGTTAACAAAATTAAGATGATTTTCCTCTTTTAGTAGCTAATATTCCTGACTTTACATTTACTGAAAATCAGGTTTTATTTTGTCTTAGCAGGTATAACTACTTAAATTAATTGTCAATTAATACTACCATCTGCAATTTCTCTAAGTCTGGAAAAATTAATTTTTTTCCCAACTTCACTATCAATTTATTGAGAGAACGTTGATTTGTAAGATTGTTGTCGCAAATGTATATGTCCATATTTCCCCAAGACAGGGGTCAGTACATCTCACCTTCTATCAAACTATCATCCTGTTCCCCCAGAGAGATTTAGATCCCTACCTCTTTTAATGTCCTTTTCTTCCCTCTTCTGAGTCCCCAAATCTGCTGCAATAGGCTGTAGACCACTGAAGAGTCACCCTGAATTGTCCTTTGCTTTGTTTCTTAGATCCCATCTATAAGTACATTTATTAAGATAAGTAATCTTAGCAGTTACTGGCTAAATTGTCTTGTAAATTTAGAAAACGGGGAGCTATTTATTTTCTCTTGAAGAATACTAAGATCCACATAATAAGAAATCTATAGACTTAAGAGGAATAATCATTGGACAATTGCAGGCTTGCCTGGTACTTTGTGGAATGTCTATCATCTGTCACATGACCAAAAAAATCAGCTATGAATAAAGAGTCGGATGAGGGAAGGGATACCAGTCCCTTAAGGATGTGAAAGAATTTCTAGAGTGTAAAGATCTTTTGAGAGATGTATGAATTCCTTAATGGAGAATAACATATTAGAAGGGATTGCATAATAGGAGCTAGAAGGAGCAGTTGTGCAAAGCACATATTCAAGTAAAAATAGGAGGTCACTAACAAGAATGAATCTGTGTAACTGCAGGGCTTTTGTTTGAAATGTATGTATTTGCGGTTAGAATTAAAAAAGACTTAGTGGACCATTTGTTTACTTTACATATACATATATTTTAAAAAATAATTTTATTAGATTGGGAGAGGATTTTAATAAGGCAACAGAGATTGGTGCAGGCTAGGAACAGTCATTACTGGAACATTCATTCCATGTTATTAAACCTACACAGTACTTTAATCCCCTGATTTTTATTCTCTGGTTATGTGGGCTTTTCCCTTTTTATTTTCTTCATCTTTACTTTTCTTTTTCTACAAGTCTTACAGATTACTTGTTTTTCTGATATATATACCAAATTAGCTGAGTTAGTTTCTATTTGCTAAAGCTTTCCTTTTCTCCTATAATATTTAGTATCCTTCTGACTTCCCCTTCAAATTCAGTAGCTTTAAACAATAAAGATACTCTGTGATGTTTATTTTAATTGAGTGAATGGAACATTACCATTTACAGCTACAGAATATCTCAGCTCCTCTCCACACTTCTCTCAACTACACAAACATAGATTTGCAAACACAAACTTTAATAGTCAACTGATTAGCTGATGTAGTGGAAAAGATCCTTTTCAAACAACTGGTAAGTACAGCATTAAGAACAATAGGCATGAATAATTTCTAATTATTAATGATGCTGTGAAAATATATTATAATTATTCTCCTAAAACTACTTTTAAGAGTGTTATTATATCTTTTCAATATTACTTTATTGAGAAAATGTTGATTTACAAGATTTTTGTTGTCACAAGGCTTTATTTTCCTAAAATATGTGTATCACCCTCAACTAAGCCATCATCTTGTCCCACCATAAGAACTTAGGACTGCAATCTCCTTTTAGTATACATTTATAATTTTAAGATGTGTATTTTTCTAGGAATCTGTATCTCTTATATATGACTATCTGTGCACATATAGTGATGTATGTGTATGCTATAATTTCTGAGATCTGTTTTAAATAATAACAGATAAAGAAGGGAAAAATCTTATTTGATGGGCTCTAGAGAAAGCATGTATATTAAATTGGAATATACATCCATTTTATATGCTCCATTCATTCAAATGTGGACTTTCTCAATTTTAATACATATATGATAGACTTGTCCTGTTTAAACTGGTATTTGGGGAAACACTTGGTCATAACTGATTCAGCCAGTAAGATGCTTCTTTTTTCTGGAGGTGACAGTGGGGATTTATATTTTTTCCCACATTCTCAGGGCTTTCTTCAGTTTGAGATCATTTGGAGTTACTTCAGAGAGAATTCCTATGTCACAGAACTTCAATCATTTAAAAGTTGCTTCTTGCACCCAATGAGAGACCATATAAACACATCAAACATCTACTTAAAGGGCTATAGCAACACAATAATAGTAGGGAATTTCAATACCCCTTGGATTTTAGACCAGAAGCTATCAAATACTGAGAGGAAAATATTGGCAGAACTCTTTTCCATCTAAATTTTAAAGGTATCTTCAATGAAATGAATCCAATTACAAAAAAAAAAAAAAAAGCTGAATAAACACAAAGCAGAACTTGGACTGGATCTAGTGGTGTATTGCACCAAAGTAAAGGACTCTGGAGTGGGGTGGGGGTAGGGCTCAGGTCCTGGAACATGATAGCAGAGGAGAACCTAGAGGGGGCTTAAAAACTGAGAAATGTGAACAGATGTAGATGGCATAATGGTTATGCAAAGAGAATCTTATTCCTGAGGCTCCAAAGTCTCAGGTTCATGGTGAATTCACTTTCTTGACCCCATCTTGGATGGAGCTCAAAGATAATCATGTTAAGTGAGATAAGTCAGAAACAAAAGGATGAGTATGGGATGATCTCACTCATAGACAGAAGTTGAAAAACAAGATCAGAAGAGAAAACTTTAAGCAGAACTTGGACTGGAGTTGGTGTATTGCACCAAAGTAAGACTCTGGTTGGGTGGGGCGTTCAGGACCTAAAACGTGATGGCAGAGGAGGACCTAGTGGGGTTGTATTGTTATGTGGAAATATATGCATGTACAAATTATTGTATTTTACTGTTGACTGTAAACTATTAATCCCTCAATAAAGAATTTTTAAAAATTAAAAAAAAATTGCATCTAATTTTCTTGTCCCTCTGATCTCTAACTGCTAAAGGTTCCTTTTGTCATGGTGTGTTGAGGAAATATACAGCAGTGGGGATAGCTCTGCTTAGATAATAGAGATGAGATAAATTTTGTCAGCTATTCCTTTATAAATGGATGAGTTTTTCATTAAAAGTGCTTTAGGCAGACTTCAGGGAGTTGTCACAAAGAATTTTCAAAAATTGCCTGATGGCATTCAGATGATCTTTAGACTGGGTCTTTATCTCCCTCATATCAAGTCATAGACATTTTTCTTTCAAAAGGAAGTTCCTGTGAATTCTTTTTTTTTTCTTCTTGTAATCATGTTTATTGAGAAGATAATGGCTTATAATACAGTTGCTCGCACACTAGTATACTTTCCCAGCTCCCCATAAAAGATCTTTGTAGAAACACTCTCTCTGTCAGCATAGGTCATTTGTCTTTATCATACAACAGGATCCCAAAGCTCTCTCCACCCTCTACCTCTCCCTCCCTTCCCAGAGACTTTTGCTTTGGCACAATACGTCTCCTGTCTTGTTCCCATTTCATTCTGTGTTTTTCCTTTTTGTCTTTATTTCTTAAGTTCCACTTCTAAGTGAGATCATTTGGTATTTGTCCCTTTTTCACATATCTTACTTAACATGATGCCCTCTAGTTCCATTCAAAATGAATGCAAAGAAGATAGCTTCATCAACCCAGGTGCCCAACAACAGATGAGTGGCTGAGAAAGCTGTGGTATATATACACAATGGAATACTATGCAGCTATCAAGAACAATGAACCCACCTTCTCTGACCCATCTTGGACAGAGCTAGAAGGAATTATGTTAAGTGAGCTAAGTCAGAAAGATAAAGATGAGTATGGGATGATCCCACTCATCAACAGAAGTTGAGGAAGAAGATCTGAAAGGGAAACTAAAAGCAGGACCTGGCCAAATTGTAAGTAGGGCACCAAAGTAAAAACCCTGTGGTAAGGGGTAGACATGCAGCTTCCTGGGCCAGTGGGGGGTGGGAGTGAGTGGGAGGGATGGGTCACAGTCTTTTGGTGGTGGGAATGGTGTTTGTGTACACTCCTAGCAAAATGTAGACATATAAATCACTAGTTAATTAATATGAGAGGGGAAAAATCAATTGTATGTCTCAAAGTTTTTCAAAACACATTGAATCTTTTTAATATATAGGCTGTGTATTTGATATGCAGACTCTCTCAAAAGCCTAGACCAAGTAGATTAGAAGCATCCAATAGCACAGCTATATACGAGATACTGGGTACTATACAGCAAACCATAACAAAAGGACTTTTCAAAGTTAACCCAATTACCAAATAATGTAATGATAACATTAACTATTGATTGTCTTTTTGAACCCTAAGACAGCAGGAACCACACATCTCCACTATAGAGCCCCTACTTCCCTCAGTCCTGAAACCCTTGGATAGGGCCCACTTTCCCATATGCCTTTCCCAATCCATATCAAATAATATTGCATCTAACGATCACAACCTAACCAACGCAACGATTGCCACCTCAACATGCTTCACCTCAGACTGTGTCCAGAGACTTCACGTGTGGAATGACAACCTTTCAGCTTCATTACTCGGGTGAGACCTTTCCTTTTATAGTACACTCTAATTTCATCTCAGGTGGTTCACTTTCTAACAAAGTCCCAAAACCTAGATATACACCAGTTTCTGTGAGAGAGAGCATATGTTCACACGTATCCATAAACTACTGCAAAACATATACCTGAAAGCAGAAGTACACTAGAGTTTGCAGTGAGTACCTCCCTAACACTTCCTCTCCACTATTCCAAGCTTTGGGTCCATGATTGCTCAACAATTTGTTTGGCTTTGTATGTTAACTCTCTTTTCAATCACCAGGTTCCAGATGTCATCAGGATGCCGGCCAGGCTTCCCTGGACTGAAGACCCCACCAATGTGTCCTGGAGTTCAGCTTCCCAGAGACCCACCCTACTAGGGAAAGAGAGAGGCAGACTGGGAGTATGGACCGACCAGTCAACACCCATGTTCAGTGGGGAAGCAATTACAGAAGCCAGACCTCCACCTTCTGCAACCCTCAATGACCCTGGGTCCATGCTCCCAGAGGGATAGAGAATGGGAAAGCTATCAGGGGAGGGGGTGGGATATGGAGATTGGACGGTGGGAATTGTGTGGAGTTGTACCCCTCTTACCCTATGGTTTTGTTAATTAATCCTTTCTTAAATAAAAAAAAAATTTTTTAAAAAGAAGAAGATAGCTTCATAATTTTTAACAACTGAGTGGTATTTCCCTGTACTACACCACTTCTGTTTTGTTTCTTATTCTTTTTTAATTTGGGTGGGATGGTTTACAGTACAGCTGTTGACACATGGGTAAACTTTCTCATCTCATCTTCATAGGAAACTCATTCTCAGTCTAGGTCTTTGTCTACCATCATGCACCAGGACCCCAAAGATATACCCCCTCCCACCCTGTGCTCCAAACACCTTCCTCTTCTCCCACCCCAGAGTCCTTTGCTTTGCTGTAATATGCCAAACACAGTCCAAGTTCAACTTTGTGTGTCCCCTTTCTGTTCTTGTTTCTTAAGTTCTGCCCACGAGGAAACACATATACCCAAAGCAGTCTGTGTATACCAATATTCATGCTACCACAATTTGTAATAACCCACATTTGGAAGCAACCTATGTGTCTAACAACAGAGGAGTGGCTAAGAAAGTTGTGTTGTATATACATAATGGAACATTACTCACCTATTAAGAATGATGAAGTCAACTTCTTCACTTCATCTTGGGTAGAGCTTGAAGGAAGCATGTTAAGTGAGATAAGGCAGAAATGAAGAGTGAATACACAATAAGCACTTGTGAAATCTTTTCCACTCTCTTATCTGTCACATATGTAATGGAACATTGTTTTTTAATTTTTGTGTTAAAGTTTATTAAAATCTGCAAGACTCTCGTAAATACATATTTTTGGTTTTTGATCAATACTAAATCATTTGCTTTTGATCTTTCCTTGACACTATCATAGCGTAAAAACTTTCAGTAAGTATTCATGGTAATAGGCTTATTTGTTCAGTTGAAAGAAGAATTCCTTTTTTTTTTTCCTTCACCATAGTAGACGATTAGAAATTATTGTATTGTTGGAACTTTGATTGGAATGTCATTATTTGAGACCAGATGCTTTCAGGAATTAAGACTAATCTCTGTGTTAATAGAAAGAAAACAGACTACTCCAGAACTTCAGAAAATACCAAAATATTTTAAAAAGTCGTATTTTGTTAACTTCCCACAATGTATACATGTAACTTTTATAACAAAGGGAAATTACAGTTAAAACATGCTACTGGAAAGTAAATAGTTGTAAAGGTGTTATGCTTATGAATCTTTTTTTCTTTGTCCCCCTAGTAGGACATAAATAAATTATAGAGTCCAGGGGCCGGGTGGTGGTGGTGTACCTGGTTGAGCAAACATGTTACGATGCTCAAGGACCCGGGTTCAAACCCCCAGTTCCCACCTGCAGGGGGAAAGTTTTGCTAGTGGTGAAGCAGGGCTGCAGGTGTCTCTTTGTCTCTTCCTCTCTATCACCTCTTTCCCTCTTGATTTCTGGCTGTCTCTATCCAATGAACAAAATAAAGATGTAAAAGAAAAACTTAAAAAAAAAGAATTCAGCATCTAGTAGGCTATTACAATGTTTTAGCTTAATAATCATATATTATTTGAGGTCTGTATATGTTTTCTATTTTTTTTTTGTCTTGTTGTACAACCTTAATGTCGATTACAATCTCTTCATTTAAAATACTTATTCATTGATATTTATTTATTTAACAAAAAAAAATAAAGAAAAAGAAACAGCTAGAAAGATAAAGAATCACTCTGGGATATGTAATGGTGGATGTGGAAGTTGGGACCTCACACCTAGCTACTTGTTATTTCTTTAGTTTCTGATGATTCTTTAATGATCATTTTGTGGTTCACCAATTGCTATACAAAATGTATTTTGTTATATTTATTTAGGGATGCTTCACCAAATCACAGTTAGTTTGCAATAAACTTTCTCAAGAAAAAAAATAAAGTTTTAATCACTCTCTAAAATGCTCTAAACTTTTTTTTTTTTTTTTTTTTTTTTGCCTCCAGGGTTATAGCTGGGGCTTGGTGCCTGCACTATAAATCCACTGCTCCTGGAGGCTATTTTTTCCCTTTGGTTGCTCTTGTTTTTTTAGTTATTATTATTGTTGTTATCACTGTCATTGTTGTTGGATAGGACAGAAATAAATCGAGAGAGAATGGGAGGGCAGAGGGGGGAGAGAAAGATAGACATCTTCAGACCTGCTTCACCACCTTGAAGTGACCCCTCTGTAGGTGGAGAGCCGGGGGCTTGAACAGGGATCTTTACACCTGTCCTTGTGGTTTCTTGCTATTTGCGCTTAACCCGCTGTGCTACTGTCCCATCCCCAAATGTATAATATTTTAACAAAAAAATCAAAATCATAAGAGATGTTAGTTATCATAATCTGCATAAGTATTTACTTATACAAATAAAAAAACTTAAGCAGAAAAAAACTGTCTCTAAAATCTAGTGAAACATTAAATAAAATTTATTTTGTTTTTCCCCAAAAGGATTTTAAAAAACTTATAAGAATATATAAAACATAATATAAAGTGTATCATAAAATCAAGATAGGAATACAACTTTTTAAAATGTTTAATTCCTCTTGTTGCCCTTATTTTATTGTTGTAATTATTATTGTTGTTGTTATTGATATCATTGTTGTTGGATAGGACAGAAAGAAATGGAGAGAGGAGGAGAAGACAGAGAGGGGGAAAGAAAGACAGACACCTGCAGACCTGCTTCATCACTTATGAATCGACTTACCTGCTGGTGAGGAGCCGGGGACTCGAACCAGGATCCTTACGCGGTCCTTGAGCTTGGTGCCACCTGTGGTTAACCTGCTGCACTACCACCTGACTCCCAGGAATACAACTTTTAAAGCTAGGTATAGAAAATGGTACAACACAAAAATCTTTTTAAAAATAAATTGAATGATAACAACCTAAAAGGTAAACATAGCGTACATTTACTTTTTTATTTTTAAAAGATTCATTTATGTATGTCTATTCATTTGTTTTTAATTATTTTTATTACATACAAATCGATGAATTGAAGTAAGACATGGAAAACCATTACCAAATAACATTGGTCTACAGTGTAGTCTTTAACACATGGGCACTTCTCATCTCCTCTTGATTGGTGTCTAGGAGACACATCATGACTCCAATCTGTCCTGTCCCATCTTACTCCAAAGTCCTTTGTGTTAGTGCAATATTCCACACCCAGTCCAGATTTCATCTTATGTTTTCCCTTACTGTTCTTTGTTTTTTACGTTCCACCTATAAATGAGATCATTTGGTATTGCTCTTTCTGGTTTGTCACACTCAACATTATGCCTTTGAGTTCTGACTATGCTATTGCAAAGGAAATGATATATGATCTTTTGAAAAGCCTACCATTTAGGGGAGTGGTGCTGCACCCAGTTGAGCACATGTGTTACAATGCCGGAAGACTTGGGTTCAAGCCCCTGATCCCCACCTGCATGAGGAAGATTTAAGAGCGGTGAAGCAGTGCTACTAATGTCTCTCTCTCTCTCCTTCTGTTTCTCTGTCTTTCCCCCTTCTCTCTTTATTTTTCTTTCTCTCTATCTATTAAATAATATATACATAAAATATTTATTTAAAGTCTATCACCTAAAATTGAAGAGGTTTACATTTTGAATATGAGTAAGATCTTGTTAGCAATAACTCCCTGATTTCCTAAAGTGGAAATACAATTTTTTTTTCTTAAAAATACCCCACATTTTTATGAGGAAAACAGATTCTTTGCAGTATAGATGTTTAAGTCTTTATTACCTTCAGGTAATATAGGGAATATTCCTCCACTTGTGCTGACGGCTCTATCTTAGCCGACTGGGCTTCAGCGAATGACCTCTCCCTATTATACGATCCCAAACAGCCAGGCTCTTTTCACAGTGCTAGATGGAATAAAGACTCATCACCCGACCTGTGCTGGATTAGCACAGTCAACGGCCAAGCCTTTCCCGCTACAAGACAAGTTCTCAAGATCTTCCCGCACAGTCATCACCGCCCAGCTATCATCCACATTGGTCTCCAGCTCCCACTGATTCTGTGCTTGGAGAAACTAAGATGGAACTTTCGGAAAGCAAACTGGCGTCTGTTCAGTGATCTTACCAACAAATCTATTCCTGCAATTCCAATTAACTCTATCCCCTCTGAAGATTCCTACAGGCACTTCCCGCCAAGCCATCTTCAAAGCAGCTTCCCAAGCTATTCCTTGTGGGAGACGTGCTAACTATACGCCTTGTCTTGATGCTGAATGCGAGCAACTACTAAAGCAGTATGATGAGTCAGGCAACCCAGATGTGGCCGACCATCTCATTGCCTCCCTGGATGCAGCACGCCAAGCCCGCTGGCAACAACTCATGGAAAGTCTGAACTTCACCCACTCAAGTAGGAAGGCCTGGAAGCTTCTTCATAGTCTGGGTGTCGGTAGCCAACCCTCTCCCGTCTCCCATCCTCCCATATCTCCAAACTCAGTGGCCAGTCACCTAACTCAAGTTGGACGTGCTAAGATAGACTCACTCTGGGAAAGAAAAATTTCCCATGAGTGGTCATCCCACTTCAGGTTATCTTGTCCATCTCCAAAACTCTCTCCCTTTACACTGTCTGAACTGGAAGACGCTTTGAAGAAGGTTAAACCAGGAACGGCTGCTGGCTATGATAACATCACCCCAGAACTCATTCTTAACTTGGGCCCTGCGGCAAAGAAGTGCCTCACTACATTCCTGTCCCATATCTTGGAATCCGAATCTATGCCCAAAATTTGGCGTCGTGCAAAGATAATAGCGGTTTTGAAACCAAAGAAAGACACAACACTGGCTGCCAGCTATAGACCAATTTCTCTCCTCTCCGTGTGTTACAAACTCCTTGAGAGGCTGCTTCTGTCACGTATTTCTCCTCTTACAGAGAAATTCCTATCACCTGCCCAAGCTGGTTTCTGCCTAGGAAGATCTACCTGCGAACAAGCCCTGGCCCTCTCAACTTACATTAAAAATGGATTCCAGAAGAATTTAAAGACGGGTGCTGTCTTTGTTGATCTCACAGCAGCCTATGATATGGTCTGGCACTGTGGTCTCCTAGTCAAGATCTCAAGATGCCTGCCTCCATGGGTGGCCAACACTATATCGTTTCTTCTCCAAAACAGAAGATTCCAGGTGCATCTGGGTGACAAGTCTAGCAGATGGAGACTTGTCTCAAGTGGCCTCCCCCAGGGCTCTGTTCTGGCTCCTACGCTATTTAATATTTACATCAATGACCTCCCAGAAACTTCAAGGAAGTTCATCTACGCCGATGACATCTGCTGTGCAACTCAGGCATCCAAGTTCGACATCCTCGAGGAAACACTCATGAAAGACATGTCTCTGATATCTGATTACTGTAAAAAATGGCGACTAATCCCTAGCACTGCAAAAACAGTATCATCTGTTTTCCATCTACACCATGCCTCGGCCATGGTGCAGCTTGACAATACAAGAATCCAGCATGAAGCCCAGCCAGTCTATCTTGGCGTTACTCTCGCTCGCACCCTGTCATTTCACGAACATCTCATAAAAACTGCAGCAAAGGTGGGCGCCAGGAATAACATCATTGCAAGACTGGCCAGCTCCTCATGGGGCGCGAGCGCTTCCACACTACGATCATCATCTCTGGCATTATGCTATTCCACTGCAGAATACTGTGCCCCAGTATGGTTCCGTAGCCCCCATGTCCACTTGGTCGATTCCAAATTATATTCCTCCATGAGGATAATTTCTGGAACCATCCATTCCACCCCAGTTCCATGGCTGCCAGTTCTTAGCAACATCACCCCGCCAGATATTCGTTGGGATGCGGCATCATCTAAGTTCATTTCCCATGTCTACGCTCGACCAGACCTGCCAATATACTCGGATATCTTCTCCCACCCTGTCCAACGCTTGACGTCTCATCATCCAATCTGGTCCCCTATGCCTACACTGAACTTCTCTGTTCCAGACTCTTGGAAACAGAGTTGGCAGTCAGTTGAGGTAAAGAACAAACACCTCATCACAGACCCCTGCAAGCGTCAGTCAACCCGGCTTTGACCTAGCACGTTATGATTGGGCCCTCCTCAATCGCTATCGAACAGGCCATGGCCAGTGTGCTGCTATGTTCCATTGCTGGGGAGCCAGAGACGACCCGAACTGCTCCTGCGGCTCCAGACAGACTATGACCCACATAGTCAACAACTGCCACCTCTCCAGATTCAATGCAGGTCTCGAAACTTTACATCAGGCTCAACCTGATGCTGTTGACTGGCTACGGAAGAAGGGCAAACGCTAGAAGAAGAACCTTCAGGTAATATTTGAAATACTTGTCAAATTTTATATATCAGATATTTTTCAAGATTTTGTAGATCCAATGGTGAATAAAACACATAAATTAGTGAATTTTAGTATGTTTCTTTCATGCGACATATTTGTATATGCAATCAGTAATTGAGTGAGTTCTCTGGTATAGTTCACTGCCATAGCCCTGGCAAACTCAGCATGGTAATAAAGTGATACATGGGTTTCTTATGTTGTTAATGAGGAAGAAGGTTGTCACTGGCTATTGTATTAGTTTGCCATTTGCTTTTGGCATTTAAAATGTGGAGGAAAGTCTGATCTTGAACTCCTACCACTGGCTGGTACATGAAGTTATTTTCTTTTTCTACTTTTACAGAATCAAATCAATGGTAGGACTGGATAAACTGGTTTAAATTTGGAAGAATAATTTTCTTCAAAGCTGTCAAATATCTCATTTAATTGAGAACACACAAAAAAAAATCAGGGGAAATTGTTAAGTTTGTCAGTCTCTATAAAAATCAGACTCTCTGCTCTTTTTTGAAAGTTGTTTACTATTAAAGGTATTATTTTATTTTCATATCATCACGTCACAGACTCTTATAGCAATATAAAAATACAAACTCCTTAAATTGTAATATCATTATCCTAAAATACAGAGAATGTGTGGAAGACAGAATGAATCAGAATACAAGACCACTAAAAAAGGACAAATGATAGGAGAATCAAACTTTTTGACTAAAACGAGCAATGAGTTTATTGGAATATGACAACAAAAGTAATTGCTCCTATCTTGACCTTCTAATTTATTAATCTGAATATACTGAATGATTAGTTCCATAGCATATAAACACTGCTAAATGGAGGCACTTTACACTCTAGTGTCTACAGCATACATTTTGGCAGTCTTTGTTCGAGGTGGCATATATGACTTGGCTGTGGAAACAGCAGCGGTTGAGTACACTTTTCTCATGGAATATGGATAGTTCCTTTCAAGTCCAACATCTGTTCAAAAGAGAAAACATTGAAGTTGAAATAGAATTATATCTCAGCAGGCTGGGAGTATGGATCAATCTGTCAACACCCATGTTCAGCGGGGAAGCAATTACAGAAGCCAGACCTTCCACCTTCTGCATCCCACAATGACCTTGGGTCCATACTCCCAGAGGGATAAAGAATGGGAAAGCTATCAGGGGAGGGGATGGGATACGGAGGTCTGGTAGCAGGAATTGTGTGATGTTGTGACCCTCTTATCCTATGGTTTTGTCAATGTTTCCTTTTTATAAATAATTTTTTAAAAAAAAAGAATTATGTCTCAGTAAACACTGGGAATTATTTTTAAAAGTCCTTTCATATTTTATTCTTTAGCAGGCACAAAATAAAAATATTCTAAGAAGGTGTCGTCTTAAAAGAATCATCAAAACAAATTTAAGACATTTATCCTAAAAGTTATTTTTAGGCTTAATATTCAGCCAAGTCATTTAATTTCATTCTGAACCTTCTGAAATTCCCTAAGTTTTATAAGGTAATTTTCTAAAAAAAAAATTGTACACTAACACATTTTTTTTTTTGTATATATGTGTGTATGTAGGAGACCAGATCATGCTGACCTAAGGAAAGAAATGGTGGAAAACCTATTAAAATAGAATTCTGTAATGTGTGTGCCTCATCAGGTACACCACCACCTGGCCCCAAAACAGAATTCTGAGACAAACCTCATAGTAGTACATGCTGTATAGCTTTCAGAGGCAGACCTCCGTGTTGCTACATGCTGTGAGTCAGCTTTCAAAGGCAAATCTCGATGGTGATATGTGTTTGTTGTGAAATAGCTCTCTTAGTACAATCTCAGTGTTCTACACGCTGTAAAGACCACCACTAGCTGCTCCTGGCCTTCCTGACTAGATTAGAGTAAGAGACTGAGTCAAGTCAAAAAGACAAATGATTCCAAGTAGGTGACAGTTCCAGCTTCATGAGGAAGTGGGCCCAAAACTGCTATATAAAAATGTCCCAATAAATGTGCTCAGGGTTCCAGTCCTCCTGAATGGTTCCAAGGTTCCTTGCCTAAGTGTCGCATTTCCCTCCCCTTCTTAGGACCCTACAGGGCTGGACTCTGCATATATATTGAGAGGAAATGGGGAGACAGAGCTGGAAAAAGATGGATGCAGCACTGCTAAACTTCTTATAAAGCTTTCTAAACCTTGTAGGTGGAGACAAGGAGTTTGAATCTAGGTCATTGAGCACTGTAGTATGCACACTCAACCAGGTACGCCATGACCTGATCACACCCACAGTTCTTAGGCTAAAAATATTTGTCTTGGCTCCCGATATTTTTCTCTATTTAACTCCATATATAAATTTAGTAAGCTGTATGAAGGAGGGTATATAAGTAAATTACATGAAAATATTTACTGTATACTTGAATATTGAACACAGTTGTAGCAGAGCTTCTCCCCAACCCCGACAAATACACTATTAACTGGATAAGAAGGCTGAAGTGTTGCAAATCAATTTCCCCTGAACATCTGACATGTTTTCCTGGTAATACACAGGGGTTGAATAAGCAAAATTATTTTATATATTTGAATAAGCAAGGAAGTGTGTTATTTAATTTTGATTCTTACCTTTGAAGAGATATAAGCAGCATGTGAGGAGAGCTCCAGCCAAAAAGCAACTCAGAGATCCAGCCATCCCCAGCCAACAAGACCAGCCAAATTTGTACTGGATGCCAAGAAATATATTGTGCAAAACCAGGGAAGAACGTTCCACATAAACATCAACAGCATACCACACAGAGCCAATGATTCCTGGGGCACCTGAAAGGAAAGGGAGATAACAAGAATAATGCAAGTATCTTCAAAAGCTAATTCAAGCTCTGGCTGACAACCAAAATGGCTGCCATTTTTAAAAGGATATTGATCATAAAAATAGGGATTCAAGAACAACTAAAATTTTGGTCACTTTCCCATTTTTTTTCACTTTCTATTTGTATTCCTTCTAAACTCTCAATTTATATGTAAAAAAATTAAAAAGCAGAGCAGTGCTCACGTGTTTGTATAGATTTAAAACAGTCACTGCCATTCTCTTTAGTTTTTATAACTTTCCAATATGATCTTAATGTATAAAGTAAGACATGAAAAACAAGAGTGAGAAAGAAAGCCCAATTGAAAGATAAATAAGACACAGCACACGTTCCTCTATATTGACTTTTTAAAAAGCATGTATCACTGAGTATTCTGCTGCTTTCCTGCCAAACATCCCAGATCCATAGTTGAAGCAATGGCACCTACAGAATCAATGTTCATATAAGAGATGTGTTTTAGTAGCTATTTATTTACGGGGGTCAGGGAGATAGCAAAACGGTTATTCAAATAACTCTAATGCCTAAGGCTCCTAGGTCCTAGGAACAATCTCCAGCACCACCAGAAGCCAATATTAAGCAGAGCTATGAAAAAAAAAAAAAAGGTGTGTGTGTGTTGGGGGGGAGAAAGTAGTTATCTATTTTGAAAGATAGTGGAACACTACTCCAGTATATGAAATGCCAGATATCAGGATTGGGGCCTCATACATGCAAGTGTTGTACTTTACTACTGAGGCACCTTTCCAACCACTGAAAAACAACTGCTTATTTATTTTGTGTGTTAGAATCACAAATAAATGAAGCAAAGAAAGAAAAGTGTTTTATTTTAAAACAAACTCTTATCTACTATCAGGACATCATGTAAGAGTGAAGTAAAAAAACTGTACTCCTTTAAATAAAATTAAACCCGAACATATCACTGCATCAGATAATCAGAGGCATAAAATGATGAAAGGAGGTTCTTCTGCTTTTAAAGGGATAAAGTGTATGTCAAGATTTAGATGCAGGAAATAGGGTGGGTTGATAGGGAACAAAAGGCAACCTTTAAACACTGTTTCTGAAATGAGTAGCCTCCAGAAAACACACTCCACCCCAACCCACAACCAGAGTTTATGATGTCTATTTAAGCCATGTTTTCAAGGGCAACAAAAGGGAAAAAATAGCCTCCAGGAGCAGTGGATTCATACTGCAGAAACCCAGCTCCAGCGATAACCCTAGAGACAAAAAAAAAAAAAAAAATCAAAGTAAAAAGTAATTTTTTAATAGTTACTAATATCTAGGGACTTTACCACAATCTAAGGATTGTGGTTATTCACACGTAGCTATGTGTGAAGAAAAAAAATCAGGGAATCCCCAGTTTTGAGTATGTGATGGATTAGACCTTCTTGTATGAACCTGCTCTACTACTACTGGGTTTTCACAATAGCCATTCAAAGTAGATACTACTAACTATACTTCTGTTTTACAGACCAAGGAAGAGTGGGTGGGGCTGGGAGACAGCTCACTTGGCAGAGTGCACACTTTGCCAAGTATAAGGACCCAAATCTGAGAGCAAATGCACAGCAGGTGCTATGGTGTCTCCCCTTTTGTTCGCTCTTTCTCTCCCATGTCTATCTCTATAATATACACACCTTAAATTTAAAAGTTCAGAATAAAGTATAAACGGGAACTCACTGAATCAAGTAAGAGTGAAGCTTTAGTGTGAAAAAATAAACAAAGAAGGAAAGAGAAAAAGAGAAACAGAAAATGGAGATAGGATAAGTGACTGGCTTAAAGTGATTATATATATATATATATATTTCTGAACCTTCTGAAATTCCTATCTAGTCACTTGCCTACCCCAGACTGATTGCTAAGTACTCACTGTTGAAACAGTTTGACTAACAGATGCTACTACAGTATATATCCACTGTAGATATGCTGGTTTTTCAAACCCCAGTATGACCTCTCCCAGCTTATGCTAAGATCCAGAAAAGGCACCATGTTATCACAGAGGAAGATTCAACTTTGAAGGTGATGACAGACCCAGATAATATATAACATGTAAATTGGTTTTTACACTGTAAATGCCATATCAAATTCTTTATAACTTTATTTGTAATGTTTGATTTTTCTTTTGTCTTTAGAACTCTATTTTTACCTGTTCTCTAGGCGAAAGTAATAATTTGGCCCTTCTATTTTTACATTTATGTTCAGCTGGGCTGACCCATGAGAAAAAAAATATATAATACAGACCTTGGCACATTTAGTTTATTGCTGAATAGGATTTGTAACAGTGAGTACAAACAAAGGATTAGGGGCTTGCTTTAACATTTATCTCCCAGGAATTATCAAAAATGATAGGTTTTTTTTTCTTGTTGTCACTGGACTATGCCTTTTTTTTTTCCATAGAAAAATAGAGACAGAGGGAAAAAAGGGGGGAATACACTACAGTAGTGAAGCTTCTTCCCTTCACTTCAGAGAAGGCAGGATTCCAACCTGAGTTTCATGCATGACAAAGCAGGTTCTCTCACAGCTGAACTATTTGACTGGCCCAAATTGCTCTATTTTAAAAGGATTAAATAACTTTTCCAAATGGTAAAAATAAATAACTGAGGACTTTAAAAAAACACTTTATGGGGGGGGGATATTAAACTCTTTGTGTCCTCAGTTTAAATGACTGTGCTGGCAATAGCTCACTTAGATAGTGAGCTGCTTTGCTATGTGTGCAATCCAGGTTAGAGCGCAACTCTCAACACATTGAAGGAAGCTTCGGTGCTGTGGTCTCTTTCGTTCTCTGCCTCTATCTTTCTGTCTCCTTGTCTCTATTAAGAACCAAGAAAAGGGAAAGAAGGAAGAAAGGGGGAAGAAAAAGAAAGAAAAACAAGTGAGCACAAAATGAACTGCTTTACAACAGTACCTCCTGTTTTACTATAAGTCTTTAGAGAAATGTCTTTATCTCTGTCACTAGTCCAGACCAGTACCTGCTATTAGCAGTGTGGCTCCAGCAACAAAGCAGATACGGATTTTGATATATGGTTCATCAGGGAGGAATTTCACACAGTCAAGACCCAGGAGCAGAGTGATAAATCCAAACACAGAGAGGATATCTGCGGTAATCATCAACGCCCGGGTTACCACCAGCTTCACTGGAAGATCAAGTCATGCGGTGAACAGCAAAGAGAGGAACCATTAACACACAGGGAGGGATAACACCACAAATAGACAGCCAATATGTCAACACAAGTCAATGAAAGAATAAGACTTGAAATTTACAGGAACGTGGAAACAGGCACCCTTCATTTTTTCATAGCAATCAAAACATTATGGAAAATTGACATTATTTGAACATTGAGAGCTATTGAGAGACTTATTGCCCTTTTGTACAGTGCCTGACATATAAGTGGAACTAAATAAATTTCCTTTGGTTTTTCTTTTATGGAATGAATGTTATTCAGGAACATTATTAGTGAACATGAGTTCAAGAAAAGAGTGTCTGCTACAATAAGTGAATATTCAATAAATAAATGATTTGGGGGGGCTGTGTGGTGGTGCACCTGGTTAAGCACACATGTAACAATACACAAGGACCCTGGTTCGAGCCCCAGCCCCTATCTGCAAAGGGAAAGTTTTACAAGTAGTAAAGCAGGGTTGCAGGTGTCTCTCTGGCTCTCTCCCTGTCTATCTTCCCCTTCACAGTGGATTTAAGACTGTGTCTATCCAATAAATAAATAAAGATAATAAATAAATAAATAAATATGTGGGTGTTTTATTGAAAAGACTAAAATAATTAATTGAAATTTGGTGCAGGACAGTGGGATGAAATAACCAAAGCCTTCTACTACCAACTCAGAGTGGAAGGAACTACCAGCAGATTGGTTAAAACTGAATGAAATTAGGGACCAGATGGTGGCACGCATGGTCGAGCACACATGCTACCATGTTTAAGGACCGAGGCTCAAGCCCTTGGTCGCCACTTGTGGGGGTGGGGAGCACTTCATGAATGGTGAAGCAGTACTGAAGTTGTCTGTCTTTCTCCCTCTTTATCTCCCTCTTCTCTCTCAATATCTCTATCTCCATCCAATAAAGAAAAATGAAGAGACTAAGGAAATGACTATTAACTAGAAGACTGCTGTGGCCCAAGTGGTGGGATAGTGGATAAAGTGTTGGGATTTCAATCATGAGGCCTAGAGTTTGTTTCCTGGCAACATGACCAGAGTGATGCTCTCGTTCTCTTTCTCTGCCTTTTTCTCCTACTCCTTTCATTCACAAATAAAAAATATTTTTAAAAAACAGTTAAAAAATTTAAAGACTTTCTGAAGGCCATGTCGTATTATCTTTTCAACTCTTTACATCATGATTCTTCAGGGTAACCCCTCCTTTAGCAATGATTTGTCAACTATTTGTCAAAGCTGTAACCAATGAGAATAAATGTTAGAAAGTCCAGGGAAATTAAGATGAGGTAAATAGAAGCGGCAGAAAGTCTTATAAAATGTAAGATTCATCTATACCAAATTAAAAGTATGAAGATGGTGCAAATGAAGAGTTAATTACCTAAACTCACAACTACTACAATTTTAGTCAACTAATGGAAAGGGGTACAAAAAGATTACTCTTTTGTTAGTATACTAATTGCTTTATTTCATAATTATTTAGAATTATTTTTGCATTCTAAATATTCTAAATAATTTCCTCCAATGCAATGTTACTTGAAAAATCAAAGCCAGTTTTTCATATTTAAAATAAAAATAATTTATTTTCATTTAAAAAGTCAACCAGTTCATAAATCATTATTATGAACTGATTAGTAGGTCAACATACAGCGTATAATTATGTTACTAATATGTGGTAACTTTTATTTATAGAATATTTTTAATTTTATTATTTATTTTTAATGAAAGAGAGAAAGCTAGAGAGAGAGAGACTAGAGAGGGTCAGGTTGTGGTGCACCTAATCACACACTATAGTGTTCAAGGAACTGGGTTCAAGCCCCTGGTCCCCACCTGCAGGGGGGAAGCTTCAAGAATTATGAAGTAGAGCTCATGTCTATCTCCTCCTCCTCCCCTTTAAATTTCTCTCTGTCTCTACCCAATTAAAAATCAGATATATATAGATATATATACATATATATCTATATATATATATATATATATATATATATAGAGAGAGAGAGAGAGAGAGAGAAAGCGAAAGAGAGAGAGACTAGAGCATTGCTCAGTTCTGGCTTATGGTGATGCTAGAGATTGAATCTGGGACCTCAGAGCCTCAGGAATGAAAATCTTTTGTATAACCACTATGCTGCCTCCTTAGCCCTCTGTAGTATAATTTATAACATTTCTAAATTGGGTATTCTTTCAGAAATGTAGGATCAAATTTCAAACTTAAGTCAAATGTATGTGTTCTTTTTGTTTTATTTATTTATTTATTTATTTATTTATTTATTTATTTATTTTACCAGATCACACTGCTCTGCTCTGGCTTATAGTGGGACAGGAGATTAATTGAACCTAGGACTTTGGAGCTGCAGGCATAAGAATCTATATGCATAACTATTATGCTATCTTCCTTGCCAGGATTCTTAGTCTCAAATTGAGGGAAAGGAAAAATATCTAAGCCAGTAGATCATGTAAGTTTGCACACTTCATCATAATTCTCTGATCTAGAAATGGTGCACACAAATAAACCACATGACTAGTGCCCTAAACAATAGTATCATATTCCTGAAAAAAAAATCTTTGTTCTTTGAAACCTGGGGCAACCCAGATCCAGAGTGCCATCTGCATGGCTATCCTGACATCATTATGGAAGCTTGTCTTCCCCTTCCTTTCAGAAGCTGTTTGACCCTTAGCCCTACATGTAGCACTGGTCAGATGCACTGCAAAGCTTTAAAATCCATGCATATAAGCACTGTAAATAACCCCCTGACTAATTCAGTCAGGAATTTCTTTTTTGAGACAGAGAATTTCAAGCAGTTCTCTGGTTGGTGTCTCTGTGTGTGTGTGTGTGTGTGTGTGTGTGTGTGTGTGTGTGTCTTCTCAGCTGTACTTTTTCTTGAAAAAACAAATAAGACATTTCATTTTATAATAATGTATTTATTTATTTATTTATTTATTTATTTATTTATTTATTTTACCAGAGCTTAGTTTATGGTGGTTCAGGAATTGAACCTGGGACCTCTGAACCTCAGGCATGAGAATCTTTTGTTTGGTTTTTTTTTTTTTTTTTTTTTTGCATAACCATTATACGATCTCCCTACCCAGTCAATAAAACATTTTTAAAAGAATAAAAATAAAGTTTCTTACAGGTAACATTCTAACATGAAGGATGTAGACAACTTTTTTTAAGTTTAAACATTTCTCTGATCAATCATACTATTGCATTTCTACTATAGCCTGCTGTCCATGTGAATTTCCATTCCTGTTCAGTAAATCATGCTTCTTTATAGCTAGAAGAGGAAAAGATAAAGAATTAAGAAGCATTTTTAGTGAAATAAAGGCTTTTAAAATTATATTGGAGCATGCTCCATAAATTATGTTAAAACATGCTCCAGACATTCAAATCCAAAAAGACAAAAGAAGAGTTTTTTTTTCTTTTTTTCCTCCGGGGTTATTGATGGGACTTAGCGATAGCACTACGAATCTTCACTGCTCCTGGTGGACATTTTTTTCCCATTTTATTGGATTGAACAGAGAAACTCAAGGGGGAAGGGAAGATAGAGAAGGGGAGAGAAAGACACCTCCAGAGCTGCTTCCCCACTAGTGAGGCAACCACTCTGTAGGCGGGGAGCCTGGGACTCTTGAACCCACATCCTTGCCTGGTCCTTGTGCTTCATACTATGTGCACTTAACCCAGTATGCTACCACCAGGTATCTTGAGGAAGACAGTTTAAAAGACTGATTCTCTTAAGTGCTTGTTCCTGGACTTAAATATTCAAAGAAAAGTCAGAAGCCTGGGGGTTACTTTTCATTCTTTAGAAAACAAGCTGCTATACCATCCCTCATCCATTATAGATAATTGCTTTGAAATAGTGAAAACTAATTTACCTTAATAACAAAACCAGTATTTATTGGGATTGGTCTATGTTCTAAAAAATAATAAATAAATAAAATGCTGCAGGGAAAAATTTAAAGACTTAACTAAGATTTGTAATGTATAGACATTGTTGACAGGAGGAAGGTGAAGGAGATTTATCTTTATTATTGTTCCAAATAATATGTTATGTATACTGATTTCTTTCATACACTGCTCCTAAATCTGTATATCTCTTTGCTTATCTCCTTATCTGTTTTTCTCTCTGGACTTTATCTCCAGCAATTGAAATGTTGTAAAATTCCTGTTTACACTCAGGCCTAGCTAGAAGATCTCTATGAGATGTTTTTCATTTAACCTTTCAGTTCCAATCATAAAAATCACAGTACTCTGAAGGACTCATTTCAATTTACAAAGTGTTTACTATACATCTACTGTGTCTGAGGCACGAGGCCATGTCCTCTGAGGTATAGCAGAGCTAAGATACTATTTTTACCCAGAAAGATTTTATAAATATAGAGAAGATAACCTCTGCTAACCTATGCTAATTTCACTTTTTTTTTTTTTTAGAAATAAATTTTCAATGAGAACACTTAAAACCAAGCTTAGCCATTCTGGGAATGAGCACAATGAGAAACCATGTTCAGTTCTCATATTTCCATCCTGGCAAGCTGGGTGGTCTAAGATATACGTACAGGGATGCTCTGCAAGTATAGAATCGTATTCATCACAGGTGCGAATCCCATCAAAAGCATTAGTGACACACTCCCACCACAGGCCTCGGCATTTTGTGCTCACCTAGATGTTGAAGAAAACAGCTTGTGAAACAACTCATGCAAACACGCCTTGACACCTATAGATCAAAGGAAGAATTGTGAGTCTGATAGCTAAGTGGTTACTAAAATGTTAAGTATTTCATTTTTAACAAACACCATGCTTTTTGAAAGAGCATTTTTTTCTTAAGTGCTGACAATTAAAGGTTGTTTTCACAGGGAAATGAATTCAGTACCTGATTTAAGGGAGTGGCGAATGGAAACAATTTACTCCAAAATGGGATAAAATAAGAACTAATTGGCGTCAGGTGGTGGTTCACTTGGTAGAACACATCTGTTTTTATGCAAGACAACCCAGGTCCGAATCCCTAAACCCTCCATGCACTGGGGAAGCTGCAGAGATGCAGGAACTGTGCTTCAGTGTCTCTCCTTCTCTCTCCCTCCCCTTCTCTCTCTCTCACCCTCTATCAAAATAGAAAAAGAAAGAAAAAAAGAAAGAAAGGAACTGAAAGAAAGAAAGAAAAAAGAAAAGAATTGAATATTGAGATGAGTGTAATCATGCAGGTACTGAATTCCAGTGATAGCCTTGGAGGCAAAATAAAACCAGTTAGAGCTAAGTATAACAAATGCCTATCATTCTATTATAGAATCTTAACTTAGCACAGAGGTGATTACTTTGACTTCTCTGTACTGACATTTACTAAAAAAAAAAAAAAAAAAATTAGTATAACAACAGTGGACTTGTAGAGTTTATTACCAAATTTTAGACTTCTAGAGTTTATTACAAGTGTACATTAATTTTTTTATAATGAATACTAAATTCCATAAAGAAAGGTGTGTTATTAGGGAGTCAGGCGTTAGCGCAGCAGGTTAAGCGCACGTGGTGCAAAGCGCAAGGAATGGCATAATTGCAGTTAGAGCCCCCGGCTCCCCACCTGCAGGGGAGTTGCTTCACAGGTGGTGAAGCAGGTCTGCAGGTGTCTCTCTCTCCACCTTTCTGTCCTCCCCTTCTCCATTTCTCTCTGTCCTATCAAACAACAACGACATTAGTAACAACACAATAATAACTACAACAATAAAAAAAAACAAGGGCAACAAAAAGAAAATAAATATTAAAAAAGAAAGGAGTATTATATATGAAGTGTATATATTTCAAACAAATACCAAAGAAAGCTATACATAAAAATATCAATAATTAAAATATAAAAATTTCTAGACTTTTTTCAAGGGCAGACACAAATACTTAGCTCTAATGTATGATTTAAACAAACTAAAGGATTTTTTTTTGATAAATAAAATTATTGTGGGGCCCAGGTGGTAGCCTGGTTGAGCACACATGTTTCAATATGCAGGGACAGCAGTTCAAGACCCTGGTCCCCACCTGCAGGAGGAAAGCTTTGCAAGTGGTGAAGCAGTGTTGCAGGTGTTTTTTTTGTCTCTCTTCCTCTCTATCACCCCCTTCCCTCTTGATTTCTGGTTGTCTCTATCTTATAAAAATAAGGATAATAAAAAGTTATTAAAATAAATGAATAAAAATAAAGTTTTAAAAATCATTGTGTAGAAATATATATGTAATTTACTTCTTATGTGTATTTATTGGCTAGTGACAAATTGTGAACTCCTAAAAATTTAAATAAATTAAAAAATAAAAATAAACTCAACACTGATTGTATACACTCTAACAGCAGATGTAAGCCATCTTTACTTAGAAATGCTTTTTGGGGCGGTAGCACAGCGGGTTAAGCACACATGGAGAAATGCTTTTCAGGTGATTCTCAATGTCCTGTTATCATGAAAAGGTATTGTTGCCCCAAGTCCTCAGATATTTTATATAGGAACTATTAAGTCAGAGTAGAGTTCTTAGAACTGTAAAGTGGTCAGTACAAAACAGTTTCAAATATTCTTAACAGAGTTTGTGCATATGGAGCAGAGCCAATGTGAGTATTTTTCTGACTCAACCAGATTCACTTTACATTAGATACTTATTCATACTTAAGGAAGATTAACAAAGATTTTGGAGAATGATGAATTTTTTTTCTTCTTAAAAAGGAATATGTAACAAAGTGAGGTTGAAAAATAAATGTATGTGAAGTGGGATTATTGCTGGTTTGTAAAAGAAATGAACATAAAACAGTTTGATTACCAAAGAAAATTATAAAAGCAATACATGTTCTCTGGCCATGTTCTGCTTTGAAGCTCTGTTGCATACCAACAACAACAACAACAAAGCACTGCTTGCTGTACCGTAACATTTTTGATGTCTTACTTCTGTAATTAATTTGTTCAAAATACTTATAATAATTTTGTGTTGAATCTACTATAATGGAGTTACAGTTTCTGCTATCTCATTTATTCCTTAAAGAAACCACTGTTAGTTTATATTTTAGAAATGAAGAGAAGGCGGTCAATCTTGAGACAATCTTGAGACAATCTTGAGAAAACTAAGTTAATAAATGTAAGTGACAATCTTGAGAAAGCTAAGTTAATAAATGGGCGAGATAGGACACACACAGCAGCCTTCGTGAATGCTCAGAAATAACACAGAATATTTAAACTCACAGTATTCGGAGTGCATTTCAAGCTAAAGTGCTCTAGGACAGGTTATTAGAAGATAGTTTTAAGTGATACAGTAAACTCTGAATTAATCTTATTATCATTATTCTACAGAATCTCACTTTGGTTCATTCTAAGGTGAAATCTGAAAGAAATGTTCTGGAATTTATAGAACATTATATGACCTGAACACAGAGATTAAGAAGAAAAAAAAAAAGCCATGAGATTTAGCATGATGACCTCTACAGAAGAATGTGAATTATCTATCTACTTTATGCAGTACTTTGAAAAGTAGGTAAATAAGATGACTATAAGAATTAAAAATCACAGATGCACAACGTTTTGAGTTTGCTCCATAAATGATGATATTAGTAAAATGTAAATGATGATATTAGTAAAATATAAATGATGATATTAGTAAAATACTTTAACAATGTATTAGCCTGAGTAGTGACTCTATTCAAATTTACTAACTAAGCAAAATAGAAGTAAAGAAAGATGTAATGTAAAGAATGGTGTTCCCAGGGAGTCGGGCTGTAGCGCAGCGGGTTAAGCGCAGGTGGCGCAAAGCACAAGGACCGGCATAAGGATCCCGGTTCGAGCCCCGGCTCCCCACCTGCAGGGAAGTCGCTTCACAGGCGGTGAAGCAGGTCTGCAGGTGTCTGTCTTTCTCTCCTCCTCTCTGTCTTCCCCTCCTCTCTCCATTTCTCTCTGTCCTATCCAACAACGACAACAACAATAATAACTACAACAATAAAACAACAAGGGCAACAAAAGGGAATAAATAAATAAAATAAATATTAAAAAAAAAAAAAAAGAATGGTGTTCCCGGGGAGTCAGGCGGTAGTGCAGCAGGTTAAGCGCAGGTGGCGCCAAACGCAAGGACCGGTGAAAGGATCCCGGTTCGAGCCCCCGGCTCCCCACCTGCAGGGGAGTTGCTTCACAGGCGGTGAAGCAGGTCTGCAGGTGTCTTTCTCTCCCCCTCTCTGTCTTCTCCTCCTCTCTCCATTTCTCTCTGTCCTAGCCAACAACAATGACATCCGATAATAACTACAATAAAACAACAAGGGCAACAAAAGGGAATAAATGAATAAATATAAAAAATAAATAAATAAATAAATAAATAAGAATGGTGTTTCCTTCTCTCCCCCTACTCCACCGAAAAAGTATATATGTCCATACATTAGGCCTAGAAATTGTAAGTGTAATCTTATTTGGAATAAAGACACTTTACATATTTGATTAAGGGAAGAATCTTGAAATAAGAAGTTTTCTTGGTTAAATCACCCAAATTGCAGTGATTTGCCATGGCAGCCCTAGAAACTAAGACCATAGAGAGAATTGGTACTGAACTACTTTACCGTGCGAGAAAACAAGCTTTCTCTAAGTCCACTGCCCTTCAGCCTCTCAACTAACAGGAACACCCTGAATCCAGTTTATTCCAAATTGAGCTAGGCTATGTGAATTTGAAATCCTGCTCTATAAACACATTATTCACAATTCCCTAACTCAGTCATTAAAACAAGTGAAGGAATCAACTATAGTCATTCTTGTTACATGAGAGGCAATTTGAAAATGCCCTGAAATATATATGTGAGACTTTGTTCTTCTTCTTCTAGCGTTTGCCTGAGACTTTATATTTTACACTGAAGAGAAGAGAGGCTTTCTTGCCAGAATAATCCTGTACTGGTGTCATTTTCAAGGCTATTGATCATTTACCTGCAATGACCATATTTAGAAAAGCAATGAGCTCATTAGAGGAAACAAGGAATCCAATTTCATTAGTTATTAATGCTCAGGGGCATATTATTAGATTGCTTGGTATTTGTCCTCAGTTAAGGTACGTGAGAATAGTGGCTGTAATTAACTAAACTTCTGTGTTAATAGAGCACTTACTGGTGAAACCCTTAAAGGTGCCTTTGTGCACAAATACAAGGTTACTATATTTCATGATATTTGTAATACTTAGGAAAATATTCCCTATTTGTAATAGACAGTCTTCACTTAACTACTCCTCAATTGCATGAGAGCTTGGTAAGGATCTGGAAAAGGCAGAGAAATGTATTTTTTGAGAGTTTTAAGACAAAGATTTTTAAAAGCAAACTGAACGCATATTTTAAAAAATATGCGTAATCTTTTTTAAAGGGCAAGAAATGCAAAATGATAGCTAATAAGTTTTATCTCATAGTGTAGTCCAACAGAAAATTCCAAACTTAAGTTATCCCAAAGCATGATTCATATATTAATAAAAATCATAGAAAATAATGCTAGAGGAATGTGTAAATTATCTCAAGAAGTTTCTATTGATCCTAAAGTGAGAAGGACATTTTATTCTAAATAGGAAGAAATCAGGTTAGTAGTTAAATATAGTGGGCTAAACAGTTTCAAAAGGCTGTTGACTTTTTCCTTTGGTACATGGTAATGACAATAACTATCCTTGTCCTTATGTTGCTAAATTTCTATCTGTCACTCAAACCTCTTTTCAAAGATATTCTTTCTTCCAGGTGGTTCTTTCAGTCTCTCAAATTGGAGTTAGTCTTCCTATCCTGGCTCTCACAGTAGTATTCGTGATTTTTTAATCATTTACAGTTCTATGTTTTATGACTATTTATATGCATCTGTGTCACAGGTCTGTCTCCTTTTTTAAAAAATCTATTGATATATTCATTGAATGTCCTGTGTTAGTTGGACTACTAAATAAGATTTTTATTTCAATACACAGTAGATTAAAAATGCTACTGTCAGGTGGGGATAGATAGCATAATGGTTATATAAAAATACTAGGGAGTCAGGCTGTAGCACAGCGGGTTAAGCGCAGGTGGCGCAAAGCACAAGGACCGGCATAAGGATCCCGGTTCGAGCCCCGGCTCCCCACCTGCAAGAGAGTTGCTTCACAAGCGGTGAAGCAGGTCTGCAGGTGTCTATCTTTCTCTCCTCCTCTCTGTCTTCCCCTCCTCTCTCCATTTCTCTCTGTCCTATCCAGCAATGACAACAACAATGACTACAACAATAAAACAACAAGGGCAACAAAGGGAATAAATAAATAAAATAAATATTAAAAAAAAAATACTCTGCAGTCTGAGGCTCTGAAGTCTCAGGTTCAATCCCCTGCACCAGCATAAACCAGAGTTGACCAGTGCTCTGGTAAAAAATTAATTAACTAACTAATTAATGTATGCATATACCTTGGGATTTACATATAAACATTTCATTAATATATGTATACACATATACATATATGTGGAAAATACACAAACCAAAAGAAAAATGGAATAAGTTTTGCCATGTTATTTTTCTAAATATTGACTTGGGGTTGGGTGGTGGTACAGGAGTAGACTGCATATGTTCCATGTGCAAGTACACAGGTTGAACCCTGGTCCCAACCTACAGGGAGAAGATTGACCAGTGATGAGGCAGGTCTGCGTGTGTCTTTCTGTCTCTATGCCTCTCTATCCCCCTCCCCTATCAATTTCTCTCTCTAATAAATAAATAAATAAAATATTATAAAAATGTACATTCATATATTATAGAAATTGTAGTTTTCACATCATCTTGTCATCCTTATGCTAATATACCTAACTCTGAAGACACAATTGACCTTTACCAATTTTCACTCAAATATATTTGTTAAGATGCAAAGTTTAATAACACTATTTAAATAAAATTTTATTACTAAAACTTAAGACATTTTCAATTTTAACATAAAATATAATTAAAATGTTAAATGTTAGATTTCTGACCTGTTAATACTTTGTTTAAAACTTTAGGAACCAGGTGGTGGTGCACCTGGTTGAGTGCATATGCTATAATGCTCAAAGACCTGGGCCCAAGCTCCTGGCCCACACCTGCAGGGAGAAAGCTTCACAAGTGGTGAAGCAGTGCTGCAGGTGTCTCTCTCCCTCTCTATTTCCCTCTCCCCTATGGATTTCTCTCTGTTTCTACCCAAATAAATAAATATAGAAATTTTTTAATATCCCAGATTTTGAAAGCACTCAAAATGGCCATGATGGTGCTTAGTGCACAGCAGCTTCTCAGTAACTAATTAAAAGATTAATTGAAAATTTGAATGTTGTGAAAACTTTCTATTTTTAATATTCAAGAAGCAAGTAAATTGAGATGAGTATTTTCTCTTTCATTGTGAATAATTAAGAATTACTATTTTATAGCTAACATGTCCATGTCATTAAATTATTCATTTTTTTAACATATTGAATGGAAACCTTATGATATTTTGTCTTTACTGTTTCCCTTACTCTCCACATAATCAGACACAAAAGTGAAAATTGTCATTTATATAAATAAATAGGCAAACATGGAGCAGGTGATGGCACATTGAATCGAACATGCATGTTAATGTGTGAGGACTCAGGTTCTGGTCCCCTCTGGTGAAGTAGTATTGCAGGCATCTCTTCTTCTCTCCCTCTCTGTCTCTACCTCCTCTCTCAATTTTTCTAACATATAAAATAGAAAGAAAGAAAGAGAGTAAAAGGAAGGAAGGAAAAAAGAAAGGAAAAAAAAGAAAGAGGAGGAGAGAGGAAGCACTAAGCCCCATTGATAACACTGGTGGCAGTTAAATAAACTAATTAGATAATTAAATAAATTAGATTAAAAACAAGCAAACCAAAGAAGTAAATAGTATTTGTGTAACAGAATTTATAGTAAAAATAGTAATAGAACCTAATCTCATATCACCCTTGAGTGAATGAACATGATACAAATTGCTATCTGCTCTCCCCAAGCATAAACAAAATAATGAACTTCAAGTAAACTATAATAAACCTAACATTTATGGACTGATTTGTATTTGCCTAGTACAATACTTTAGATATATGAGTTTATTCCATCCTCACAAGATGCTTAAAATGTAAATAATACTGCTCTACTTTTTCAAAGGGGAAGTGTAATTTAAAGCAGTTAAAACATCTGTTAAAATTCATACAGTTACTATCTGACTTGTTTTAAATAACCACAGGTTCATCTAGCAGCAAGTCCCACTCATGAACATCCCTATTATTATATATAGCATGGGACTTCAAGGTTGCCTGATACTGTATAACCCAAGTGAGGAGAAAATAGTGGGGCAGCTCCATGAAACTTGAAATGACTGTGTAGAAAACAATTCTTCCTTCAACTGAGTACCAGGTAAGTGATATCACAATTCCTTCAAAACAGAAAAGGGTTTCAGTCTCAGCTTCTCCCTCTTCATGGTCTTTCTTTACTTCAATATATCAGTTCAATCAACTTGAGTGCTTTAGAGTTTTCTATGTCTTTCCATATCTCCTTTGTATTGCTATCACATTAATGCAGAGTATGTAAAAGAAAGCATATATTTTTTTTATGTAAGAAGAAAAAAGAAATTCCTAATCGATCCCCTTGTATTTCTTGTTAACCCTTTTAAGATTCCCCACAAATAGCAGTGATGACTAATATCCTAACACTAAATATCCTTTGCTTATTGTGAAATACATGTATGTATCTGGAGAATAAGATCCATATTTTACCTGACACACAATGTCTCTATAGTCTGCTTGCGATGTTGGAAATGTTTCTCATGCTGGGATATGTGCAAAGCCACAAAGATACATTGCTTTTGTCACACTTCCTACATTGGCATCTTCTCTACTTCTACCTCCTTCACTTGTTCATAAAGTCCTACTCTGGATATTTTGTCTCCTGATTAGGAAAAATTTACTGATTATGAAAGACTGGGTACTTATGAGAACTGTGGTGGTTATCTTTGAGATGTGTGTGGGGGGGGAATACAGAACTTGGGTGGTGGGTGTGGTGTGGAGCTAAACATTGTAATCTTACAGTCGTGTAACAAACTATTAATAACAGATAAAAATGATAAAAAAGATTAGGTAACATAGACACATGGAGTTAATTGTTACCTTAACTCTTGTCCTAACATTCTATAACTATCAGTTCACCTGTCTCATTCTCCTTCATGACCCTGTCCTCACTATGGTATCAGGTATTCAGCAGTCATCAAGCATGATTTTAGAATGAAGACACAAATAGAATGAAAAATAGGTGGTATGATAAATAAATGAAGGATAAATGGGAAAGGAGAGGAATAGAATAAGAGACAGAAAAGGTAGCTTAAGCTGGGGAGAAAGAAAATGAGAAAGGATGTAAGGAGGAAAAACCAGTAAACTGAGAAAAAAGAAGAAAGAGGATTTGGATTAATAACAAAACAGAATATTCACAGTAGATTCTTTATGAAAATTTCTAGGGAGGCTCTAAATACCTTTGGTCTTTTATTGAGGCACCATTACTCCAGTATTACAGAAATAGTCATGGCCAGTGAGTATGAGTTCTGTTATAAACACTGAAAAAGGACCGAAAACAATGAAGGTCAACTTCATCTTAAAATTGAGAATACTGAATCAAAGTGTGAGATCTGAGAAGCTCATTGGAAGAATGTTAAATTGTGCACAATGCCTAGAATTATCTCAAAACCTCAATTTTCTTCACTTCATCAGTGTTTCCAGAGACACCAATCAATCAACAATGGCAGGAGGAAGATTGTAGCTTAGGATCCTTGGCAACTGATTTGGGGCTATGCACAATGAAACTTTGTAAGGCTTTCTTCTCCTAATATTTTTACTTAATACAAACAACTTCACTTTTCAAAGATTGTCTATGTAGGACAAGATAATATTTAGTAATTGTTTAATAATTTTTATGTTTTTTAAAGCTCTTTGCATATTTTTGAGTATTTTTCCAGATTTTTTTTTTCTTTCTGAGACTTGCTTCAATAGTCCTAACAGGAAATAATCACTCTAGTTTCTTTCTCTCAATCATAGATTATTCACTGCATTCTCAAATATGTAGTGCCCCATTTTATCAGAGTTTCAGTGTATCTTACTTGCTTTCTGCGTGTATACTCTTGGAAGGCAGGACCTATTACTGCTGCATCTTTGCTTCCCATGGTAGTAACAGCATTCTACCTTTTATATCATGTATACAGTAGGATTGTTAGGTTGAATTGAAGTATAGAATGTCTCCTCATTTTTCATGTCTTTAGCTTTCTAAAAAGACGAGGGAAACCATAATATCATAAAAGAATTGCTATGATTACAGACACCAGACCTCCCACCTTTTGTACCCCATAATGATCCTGGGCCCATACTCCCAGAGGGATAAAGAATAGGAAATCGATATATCAAGGGAAGGGATTGGATACAAATTACTGGTGGTAGGAACTGTGTGGAATAATATGACTTCTCATATTAGCCAACTGAAGGACCAGTTACGATAGTCTTATCTCTGGAAATATTGGCGGCACTTTAAGAGCATGTTGGAAAATAAGGCAGCCTCATTTGCCGCAGAAATTTTCTTTCAATGTGCATGCTCCTTGGGAAATATTAATAGTGATATGTATGGAAATAAATAATATGTACCAAGTAAAGAAATAAGCTTAGAAATATGAACTCAGGAAGTCGGGCGGTAGCGCACCAGGTTAAGCTCATGTGGCACAAAGCTCAAGGACCAGAGTAAGGGTCCGGGTTAGAGCCCCTGGCTTCCCACCTGCAAGGGAGTGGATTCACAGGCGGTGAAACGGGCCTGCAGGTGTCTATCTTTCTCTCCACCTCTCTGTCTTCCTCTTCTCTTTCCATTTCTCTCTGTCCTAACAACGACGACACCAACAACAACAACAATACTAACTACAACAAGGGCAACAAAAGGGAGTAAATAAATAAATATTTTTAAAAAAAAAGAAATATGAACTCAGACCCAAGGTTAACAAGGTTCTACTGGATGTAAGTAACCTGGACCTCTCATTCCATTAATTTTTACTAGAAGTGTTCCTACACAGAGCATATGGTAAATTGATTGGATGTACTGAAATGAAAATAAGGAGGCACTTTAAATGTCAGGACTCAAAATCTCTCTCAACAAGGTTTGACTCTACCAAAACTTCCATTTCTATCAAATGAAGTTTGTAATTCGACCAGTTTAAGCAGGAATATTCTCAAGTTATTTTTGAAAATACCTTAATTCAGTTAGATGAGCTCTCTTTCTCCCTCTCTCTCTTTCTGTCTCTCTTACACACACACACACACACACACACACACACACACACACACTCACACACACACACACACCCATACTTCTAGGTAATATACTCAGTTCCAACATATTTTAGTATTAATCACTTCTTAGTGGCATTCCAGATGCTGACAAGTTAATGCTAGCAGAATTATTTTATTGACATTTCTCCCTGAGGATTGTTCAAAGGATTTCCCCTCATTATTGCTAATATTCATGGTCCAATCAAATGTATCATTGGGCTCCTATCTAGAAAATATGATTTACAATAGTTCAAATCTATCACAATTTTCAGAAATATAATTTTCTAGCATTCAAGGAGCATTTATAACTCCATTGAATTTGAAATGCCAGATAGAAGTCAGAGAAAAATTAAAAGCAAGACAAAAGCAGGCAGCTAAAATAATACACAACAAAATAGAAAGATTATTACTTTCCATTTCTAACTCCAACTTGAAAGTTTAATAAATAAAATTGGGTGAAAAATGCATTAACTTACTTGTGGGTATCTCTCTTAAACTCCATAGAAGTGACATGATAGCATTTGTTAGAGCAAATTGTTCCCTTCTGGATTCTGAGCATATTGGGTTGCTGTATAATCTTTATTTGAGTTCCTGATATATTGTTTCTTCTTCTTACCTACACTTTCCAAAAACTTACAAATAAATAGTCACTGATCCAAAGATTTGATTTTTACTCAGTTATAACTCTCTCAGATTCTTACAGGCACAGGAAATGCCTTTAAACTTAAAAATTATTCTTTCTGGTGTCCCCTGTGAGAAAAATAAAATCCTGAAAACTTACCCATCTCTTGCATAACAGTTTTGAGAACAACTCATTTTTTAAACAGGGCTTTCTTAAGTCCCTATCTGTCCCTATTTCTTGAAACATAATAAAAGATTCTGTCTCCCTCAGAATGCTTTCTCTAACTTGGAAACACCTTAAAGCTGTTTTTTTCTGTTGCACTGGTAGCTTTTTTTCTATCTAAGGTTTGGTTTTATTAAATATTTGAGGTTATAATCACTCCTTAAGAAAGACTAAAGGCTACTCTTTATACTGCCATCATGTTTAGCAATTCATAGAAAAAATGTTACTGGAACATTATTCAATTTGGTATATGCAACACTGTAACAAGTTAATTTCTGGAGGGCTCAGTGACAGGAATTGTGCAATCATCCTTGTGTGAGTATATTCATATAGAAACAAAAATAAGGTGTTGGGCGGTGGTGCACCTTGTTGAGTGCACAAGTCACAGTGTGCAAGGATCCAGGTTCAAGACTGCATCCCCACCTGCAGGAAGAAAACTTCAGAAGCAGTGAAGCCATGCTAGAAGTAGGTCTATCACCTATCTTTCTGTGCAGCTATTATCTAGCTATCTCTGCTTCCTTCTCAGTTTCTGTCTCTATCCAAAAATAAAATGAAAAAAAAAATAAAAAAACAAAACTAAAAGAAAAAGAGGAGTCACTCAGTTACATCATCTGTACAACGGGTTAACAGCAATATAAATAGGCCCACTGTAAGGATTTCAGAAGCTAGTAATGTAAGGACTGTGTAAGTTGTAATTAAGGAGTAGGTCCATTCACAATGATTATTATTGCTAGCATTAATCCTAGTGAACACACTGAGGTGAAAATCTGCATCGAATTGATCAGAAAAAGAAGATGCTGACTTACCTCCAGTGAATCGTCAGCATTCACCATCCAGCAATCTGTCCAAGTGGCCACAATCAAGAATCCAGTAGAGAAAAAGGCAAAGAAACAGGCAACATACTGAAGAAGATCCCTCATTTTAGTGAGCAGTCTGTCTGGAAGAGATACGTGGTAGGGTGTCTGTGGGTCTCAACTCCACTCAGGTAGGTCGACTGTCAGTTTTCTGACGCGTCTGGTACGTAGGAATTTAAAAAAAAAAAAAAAAGAAACAATACTGGCCTTTGACTTCTCCTCACACCCCGCTGCAGACGTCTTAAATTGCAGAAACTACAGTACAAGTACAAACAGCCTGTAACCCAGGGAGGGGTCCTAGAGGTCATTATCACAGCAGCCAGCATCCAATCAGAAGCCAAGGCAGAGAAAGAATTGAGTGTGTTTGAGGTGGTGGGAGAAAAGGAGCCCTGGCTATTTTATGTTTTTTTTACTACATTGTGAACTAATGTGAAAAGATGTTCTCCAAGACACGTGCCTTAGTCAAGATGGAGAGAAGGATCACACCCCAAGCAGAAGGTCGTAAACCAATTTTTTTTCAGACCCTCCAGGGAAAGTGAGCTATTTGCACCCCCCACACACACCCCCTGCCCACACACACCAAGTAAGGAGGCTTCACGGTTGACTGAGTGCTACTTTATTATTAGGACTATTTTAATATTCTCTGACTACCTTAGACAGACAGGCCATTGGTGAAACTATGCTAAACAAGTGCTTGCTCAAGGGAGTTTGCATTCCAAAGTGTGGCACGGAGCAGCTCCACGAAGGGTTTCCAGCTCCTGGGCCCCAACTCAAGTCACCCCTCCTAACCTTTCAGCATCATAGAGCTGGTGAAGTGTGCCCTGTAATCCACAGAGCTCTGGGTATAAATCTTTTCTTTGAAACTGGTAGAATGAGGGCACTGGGGCTCCTGTTATTGCAAAAAGTATCTGTGAGAATTAAGTGTCTTCATGCCTAGTCTGACAAAATAGCTAAATGGTAAATATTGATATGGCCAAGAATCTCCTATATGATTACTTTCCTTGTATGCATTGAAGTTTGAAAAAATGTCTGAAAATTCTTCTGTGAATTAGGGAGGGAAAAATATATTCTAAACGATTTGATATAGAAAGGGAAACTATAGAAAGGACAACTGGAGATTTCTCTATACCTGAAAGGGTAGCCCTATTGTATATAAATAATTGATAACTAGTAATTTCTAAGATACTTAAAAGAGTGTATTTCATCATCAGATAACCTTACCTCTCATTACAATGCAAAATATAATTTGATGAATGAAACATTTTACATGATTCTTTTTATATTTTTCATGGATAGAGATAAATTAAGAGGGGGGAGAGAGGTTGAGAGAGGAGAGAGAGAAAGACACCTACAGCACTGCTTCACCATTTGTGAAGCTCCCCCATGCAGCTAGGGACCAGGGTATTAAACCTGGGTCCTCATGCATGGTAACATGTGCAGTCAATGAGATATGTCATCACCTGTCCCTACATGAATTTTTTTTACTATTTTTTTAAATTTTAAAAAATATTTATTTATTTTCCCTTTTGTTGCCTTTGTTTTTCATTGCTGTTGTAGCTATTGTTGTTGTTATTGCTGTCGTCACTGTTGGATAGGACAGAGAGAAATGGAGAGAGGAGGGGAAGACAGAGAGGGGGAGAGAAAGATAGACACCTGGAGACCTGTTTCACCACCTGTGAAGTGACTCCCCTGCAGGTGGGGAGCTGGAGACTGGAACCGGGATCCTTACTCAGGTCCTTGTGCTCTGCGCCACGTGCGTTTAACCCACTGCGCTATCACTGGACTCCCCCTACATGAGTCTTAATGCAAAAAAAAATAGTGGAAGATGCAGGAGAGAAAAAATGATGAGCAGGGAAAAGTGTTAGAAATATGTCACTACTCTAGGAAAAATCAGCTACAAAGATAGTTATTTCAGGAACAACTCATTTTGTTTTGTTTTGTTTTGATTTTTTTTCTCATTTAGTAGTATGTCATAGTTTTTAGATTGAAAGTCAAAGATTGATTTGATTTAAAAGAAAACCCTCCAAGAATAGATTAAATTAAGCTTTGTGATTACAATGTGTTGTTTTCTAATTTGATCCATTTGAATTCAAATATAAAATGTGTAAGAACTGAATATAAAATTGCTTGTGGGGCTGCAAAATAGCTCACTTGGATTGTGTAACTGTCTATCATTCTCACAACCCAGGTTTTAGCTGATCACCACCTTTTTGAGGAACACTTCAGTGCTATGGAATCTTTCCTTCTCTCTCTGGCTCTGTCTCTATGTCTTTCTCTGTTTCTGTCTGTCTGTCCCTCCCTGTCTCTCGCACTCTCTCTGCAAATATCTATATCGAGAGTGGTGAAATTCCTGTGATGACAAATTAATTAATAATTAAACATAATATTAGGGGCTGTGATGGTGCAGCTGGCAAAGTGCACAAGTAATGATGCACAACGACCTAGGTTCAAGCCCCCAATTCACATCTACAAGAGGGAAGCTTCATGAATGGTGGATATGCTGCAGGTATCTCTTTTTCTCTCCTCCTCTCTCACCCTATTTCTCTTTGTCTCCATCATAATAAATAAAAACCTAATTAAATTAAAAAATAAAAATTGGAGACCCGGAGGTAGCTCAGCGGGTTACGTGCACATGGTGCAAAGCTTAAGGACTGGCTTAAGGATCCTGGTTCAAGCCCCAGGCTCCCCACCTGCAGGGGTGGCTTCACAGGTGGTGAAGCAGGTCTACAGGTGTCTATCTTTCTCTCCCTCTCTCTGTCTTCCCCTCTTCTCTCCATTTCTCTCTGTCCTATCCAACAACGACAACAACATCATCAGTAAAAACAACTGTAACAACAAGGGCAATGAAATGGAGAAAATGGCCTCTAGGAGCAGTGGATTTGTAATGCAGGCACCAAGCCCCAGAGATAACCCTGGAGGCCGAAAATAAAATAAAATAAAATAAAAATAAAAATGTACCTGTGTATGTGAGACATGAGTTTAATTATTTATTACTATACAAATAGTATATATGTGTTAACCAGATAGTTATCACAAGTTGGTGAGATGCAACATAAGTACTTTCAATTTGATTATTTTCCTTAGTTTCCCTAACAAGTGAAAAAAGTAATAGTTACTTTATTTTAAAGTGGTCATGGAACAAATGGAATTACCTGTAATATAAAACAGCAACAATGCATGCATGATGCTTTGGTGAGTCACAGTGTTTCCCTGTGTCCTGAAATCGAAAATGCTCATGCTCTACTGATCTGGCAGAGGAAACCAATTCCAAAAGCACAGACTCACTAGAGGAAAAATTCTGAATTTTGCTGCTAGCTCTCTACCTAGGGGCCTTTCACAATGTACTTTTCCTGCTAACAGTGCGCACCAGACAATGGTTATTTTATTATGTATTTCATATGATAAAGAATTTAATATGGGAAAGTGTATCCAGAGTACCACATTTGAAACCAGGCAGTGTGTGCGGGGGTGGGTGGTGGTGCACCTGGTTGAGCTCACATGTTACAATGCACAAGGCTCCAGGTTCAAGCCCCCACTCCTGCAGGGGAAATGCTTTGCAAATAGTGAAGCAGTGTTGCAGGTATCTCTCCGTCTCTCCCTCTCTTATCACCCCCTTCCCTCTCAATTTCTGGCTGTCTCTATCCACTAAATAAAATAAAGATAGAAAAGAAAGAAAGAAAGAGAGAGAGAAAGAAAGAAACCAGGCAGTGAACCATTGGGAACCTCAGTCATGTAAGTCCTGCACTCTACCAACTGAGCTATTTCCCCTGCTGCCAATCAACAGGTCTTAAATTCACACTAAAGTCACCAAAGTTTAATGCAGAACTGGGAGCCTGACACGCAGATAATTGGATCTGGAAAATTGGCTATGGAGGCCAAGAGTTCACAATTTTTATGACTTTTGTAAGATTCTGATTCTGAGACAGATGGCCTTGTTTTGAGAGACTAAGAAGTGAAGCTGGCAATAAAGCAAGCACATTCTTTGTCAGAGTTGTTTACTATAAATCATAGTAGACAAAGCTGTAAGAAAGGAGCTAGAATAATTACATTGTTGGTACCAAATCTTTCCTAACTAGTACCGGTACAGGTCCCAAATCCATATTTATGAACTTAAAGGCAAAGACTAATGGAGGGAGAAACATTGACCACATACACTAAGTCTATATGTAAACACATACATGCTTACAGACATGTCTACAATGCAGATATACTTTTTAAAACAATTTTTCATTAGTGATTTAATAATGATTGATAAGACTGTGGGATAAGAGGTCTAAAATGCTGTACAGTTCCCACCACCAGAATTCCATATCTCCTCCCCTCCACTGGAACCTTCCTTATTCTGTATCCCTCTGGGAGTATGGACCGAAGATCCTTATGGGGTGCAGAAGGTGGGAGGTCTGGCTTCTGTAATTGCTTCTCTGCTAGACATGGACATTGGCAGGTTGATCCATACCTTCAGCCTGTTGTATGCTTTACATTGGGTAGTTCTCCCCCGCCAAGAGAATTGCATCAGTCCTGTTAATTTCGCGGGCCCGCTTGGCCCCACCCCTAGGGACCCCACCAGAGTTCCAGAGTTGGAGAGTTGGAGAGAGAGTTCGGGGAGTGCCAGAGTTGGAGAGTTCCTGAGTTCCAGAGTAAGAGAGGGTTCCTGAGTTGGAGAGTTAGAGAGAGTGCTTGCGAGAGGAGAGTTGCAGAGTTACAGAGTAGGAGAGAGTGCCAGAGTTCCAGAGTTGGAGAGGGTTCCTGAGTTCGAGAGTTCGAGAGAGTGCTTGTGCCGCCGCAAAAAGACAGCAGAGTTCTGTTTGGTGATTAGTTTGTCTTAGTTTATGAATCGTTGTTCCTGAATAAAGAAATACAGCTTCCCTGCCCAGCCGTTGCCTCCGCGTCTCTGTTACCCACCCGTGAAGCTAGCCCGGCCAGCTGGAGCCTCCGAATTTTAACAACAAATGGCGCCCACGTGGACCTTTCCTGCGCATCTCTCAGATAAGTAAAGACAATTTGGCTACCTATGCACTATGGCCTTCTCTTCTGCTTGTGAAGAGATCTCCAAAGGCCTCTGCTCTTTCTTCACGAGACTGTTTTGCTGTTTCTGGAACATTTATCTCTGGACCACTCTGTGGTTTCCACTCGCTCGGGCGAACTCAGAACAGCCAGCGGGAAGAGCCAGCGGGAGGGAGGCGAGGCGCGGAGCTGCTGTTTCCACCTGGTTAAACAGCCAGCCAGCCGGCTGCGCCCAGACAACCCCGCGCACCGCGCCCACAGCCCCGCAGCCCCACAGCCCACAGGAGCCCGATGCCACCACACAAGAGCCCAATGCCAACATGCTAGAGCCCGACACCAACACGCTGGTGCCCGATGCCAACACGCTGGAGCCCAATGCCAACATGCAAGAGCCCGAGGCCAGCCCACAAGAGCCGGCTCTCCACCGTGTGGCGCAGGGCACTGGACATGTGATCCCTCCACGCTGCTCGGCCACTGCGAACAGGTCAGCAGACATGGTAGGGCCATGGGGCAGGGCCGCGGCGGCCTATCATGGCCGCCACCCCTGGGTACCTAGGCCCACACCTTCTACAAGCCTGGCCTGCCTGCCCTCTTGCTATAAATTCTGGAACGATCCCGAACCTCCCGGACCCCCAGGATCCCTGCCAAAACTGGGCACACGAGATCTCCAAGAAAAGGGGGACAGCCTGTTTCTATCTTTCCCTAGTGGAGCAGGGGCTCTGGGGAAGTGGGATTCCAGGACACACTGGTGAGGTCTTCTGCCCAGGAATCAGGTTGTTATCATGGTAGCATCTGCAACTTGGTGGCTGAAAAGCATTAAAATATAAAACAGGGAGTCCGGCGGTAGTGCAGCGGGTTAAGCGCACGTGGCGCAAAACACAAGGACTGGCGTAAGGATCTCGGTTCAAGCCCCCGGCTCCCCACCTGTAGGGTCGCTTCACAGGCGGTGAAGCTGGTCTGCAGGTGTCTGTCTTTCACTTCTCTCCCCCTCTCTATCTTCCCCTCCTCTCGATTTCTCTCTATCCTATCCAACAACGACATCAATAATAACTACAACAATAAAACAACAAAGGCAACAAAAGGAAATAAATAAATACTTTTTAAAATAGTGTTAAAAAGATATAAAACAGAACAATTTGTTTAATAATCAGGAATCCAAAGATAAAAGTATAGCGGATTAATTTGAGGTCTTCATGTTGGAAGGAGCTGGGAAGTCTATTTTAGTTATATTCCAAGAGGCCCATTACTTTATCAATTTTTGACTGATCCCAACAGCTAACATGTATGTGAGTTAGGAGTATTGTCTGGGAAGATGGTGTCAGCATTGAGGACAGCACTGGAAAGCTGGATTAGGGCAGAGAGAAGCCCCCAAATATGGAAAAAGTATATAAATACCATTAACCATAGACCCCATTGATTTGATCTGTCTCCCATGCCTATTCATATTTAGAACAGTAGCCTGTGTGACCTCTGCATGCAGATATTCTTTCATGAGGAACGTACAAGCTGTAGCTGAGTTTATTGCATAACCAAATTGTACTGGGAATTTCCTGTATTTGTGGATGGGAGTCTTATTTTTTACAGTTACATAATTGTTTTTTGTTGTTGTTGTTGTTGTTTGTTTGTTTGCTTCCAGGCTTATTGCCGGAGCTTGGTACCTGCACTATGAATACACTGCTCCTGGATGCCATTTTTTCCATTTTGTTGTCCTTGTTGTTATTGTTGCCATTGATGTTGTTGTTGGATAGGACAGAGAGAAACCAAGAGAAAAGGGGAGACAGAAAGGGGGAGAGAAAGATGGACACCTGCAGACCTGCTTCACCACTTGTGAAGCAACCCTCCACCTGGCAGGTGGGGAGAGTGGGGGGGGGGGGCGTGTGGAACCGGGATAAGGGAGAGAGAGAGAGAAACAGCCATGAAGACTAATGAGAAGAAAGGCTTTCACGGGTGGAACTTATGTACATTTCTTTTTTTTTTTTTCCTCCAGGGTTATTGCTGGGCTTAGTCCCTGCACCATGAATCCACCACTCCTGGAGGCCATTTTTTTCCCTTTTGTTGCCCTCCTTGTAGCCTCGTTGTGGTTATTATTATTGCCATTGTTGATGTCGTTCGTTGTTGTATAGGACAGAGAGAAATGGAGAGAGGAAGGGAAGACAGAGAGGGGAAGAGAAAGATAGACACCTGCAGACCTGCTTCACCGCCTGTGAAGTGACTCCCCTGCAGGTGTGGAGCCAGGGCTCGAACCAGGATCCTTACGCGGGTCCTTGTGCCTTGTGCCACATGCACTCATCCCACTGTGCCACCGTCCGACCCCCTCTTTTTTAAAATTAATTTATTTAAGAAAGGAGACATTAACAAAATCATAGGATGGGGGGGGTACAACTCCACACAATTCCCGCCACCCAATCTCCATATCCCATCCCCTCCCCAATAGCTTTCCCATTCTCCATCCCTCTGGAAGCATGGACCCAGGGTCTTTGTAGGTTGCAGAAGGTGGGAGGTCTGGCTTCTGTAATTGCTTCCCAGCTGACCAGCGTTGACTGGTCGATCCATACTCTCAGCCTGCCTCTCTCTTTCCCTAGAAGGGTGAGTCTCTGGGGAAGCTGAGCTCCAGGACACATTGGTGGGGTCTTCAGTCCAGGGAAGCCTCGCCAGCATCCTGATGGCATCTGGAACCTGGTGGCTGAAAAGAGAGTTAACATACAAAGCCAAACAAATTGTTGAACAATCATGAACCCAAAGGTTGGAATAGTGGAGATGAAGTGTTGGGGGTGCTCACTGCAAACTCTAGTGTACTACTGCTTTCAGGTATATTATTTGCCCTAGTTTATGGATACGTGTGATCATATACTCTATCTGCTGGAACCTGGTCTATATCTAGGTTTTGGGACTTTGTTAGGAAGTGAACCACCTGAGATGGAATTAGAGAATACTATGAAAGGAAAGGTCTCACCCGAGTGATGAAACTGAAGGGTTGTGGTTCCACACCTGAAGTCTCTGGACACAGTCTGAGCTGAAGCATCCTGGGGTGGCACTCGTTGCATTGAACTTATGTACATTTCTAAGGAAGATACACATGTGGGGAGCTCTGAGAAGAGGCAGTGCAAAATAAGTCATTTACTGGTTTCTGTAGTCTATTTAGAGACAAGTTATTGAAGGCAGTCTTAAGTTATAGAACTACTCAAAATAATAGTGTGTGGATTATATGAGTTCGAAATAGACAGGTCTTTCCAGTGCAATATAAACATGAAGGAGTCTTGACAAGATATTTTCAGTTATGTTACCACACACCTAAACTTCATGAAGACAAATATTTGTATTCACCAATGCATACCAACTTGTTGAAGCAGTGCCTGACATAGTGTAGGCTCTCAAATGATATATGTTGAGTTCAGTTTGAATTTAGCTGCATCCATACAACCTCCACAGTTTGCAGAGAAAAGAAAGTTGAACTTGCTCATTCTGAACCACTCAGGGTCTGCTAGAACCAATGCTAGCCTGACAAAGTGGCTAGGTCCCCTATTCATTCCCAGAGTTTTTTCCCTGCATAATCCCTAAGACAAATATTGTGGTCACTCCATGTTCATGGAACTACTGTCAGCCCAGTACTTGCACTACTTCTTGTTGAAGCTTTAGAGCCACCTGGTGATGAAGGGAGTGTATACTTCAATCTAGCAGCATTGACTGTTCTCTGGGGGAAAAAAAAATAATTGCAGGACTGTGAATATTGCAATTATCCCTTTGGCCTGCAGGTGGAAGTAGTTCTGCATTTTCAGTTGAGCAAACAGACAAGTTTTTGTTAACTGGTGTTTCTGTTAGCATCACAAATTATTTATAGTAATTAAAATAATATGACTCTTGAGAAGGAATAAATAAGATTATTTATAACAAAACTTTTGAAACATTTCCACTTTTTTTTTTCCATTTTGTTATCACTAGGGCTTTACTGCCCCAGGCTGACTTTGCCAGACAGAGAGACAGACTGACAGAGAGAAAGAGGGAAAGACACCACAACACTGAAACTTCACCCATTGTGATGAAGCCTGGGATCAAACATGGGTTGTGTGAATGGCAAAGCATGCACCCTCCCAGATGAGCTATGTTGTTGGGTCAGCATTCATTTTTATTGCTCGGTACTTAGTAAGAAAACCAGTACAAGGACTGGGCAGTAGCACACCTGGCTAAGCACTTACTAAGCGCAAGGACCCGTGCAAGGATCCGGTTTGAGCCCCTCTCTCTCCAACTAAAGAGGGAATGCTTCACAAGTGGTGAGGTGGATCTGCAGGTAGTCTTTCTCTCTTGTGCTCTATCTCCTTCCCCTCCTCTCTCCATTTCTCTCTGTCCTAGCCAATAAAATGGTGGCGGATAAAAGGCCACCAGGAGCAGTGGATTCATATTGCAGGCACTGAGCACCAGTGATAATCCTGGAGACAAAAAAAAAAAAAGGAAAACCTATGCAATACAGTCAGGAAACATACTGACTAAAACTATTGGTAAAATAAATAGGTTAAAGGCCTAAACAGTAGAGTGTGCAAATCTGACTTCTGACTAAGGCACTTAAAATATGCATGATATTAGGCGGGGGTAGGTAGCATAAAAGTATGCAAAGAGTCCCCGGTTCAATTCCCTGCACTACCATATGCCAGATCTGAGCAGTGCTCTGGTAAAAAAAATAATAATAGCAGGGATAGATAGCATAATGGTTATGCAAAGAGACTCTCATGCCTGAGGCTCCAAAGTCTCAGGTTCAGTCCCCTGCCCCACTATAAGCCAGAGCTAAGCAGTGCTCTGGTTATTTAAAAAATCAAAAATGAACAAACGAACAAACAAAATTAAAAAAAATTACATGATATTGAACAAGTTAGCTAATATCATGTTTGATAAAATTATTAATAGGATAATAGAATTATGATTTATAGGATTGTAAAGATCTTAATATAGTGCCTGGAATATAATAGTCAATAAGCCAGAGTTTATTATTCTGATGCTATAACTTTGATCTTCTATATCCATGTCATAAAGATAGTTGTGTGTATATATGCATAATATATATACATATACACATAAATACACACAAAACAACTTAGTAAATTAAATCCATAAGAAACAAAAGGTATACAATGAACCACTTCATTTTTGTACCCTATAGTCCTTTCAAATCCAATACATTTGGATTTGACAGGGCCAATTATTTCCTTACCCCTTGAATAAAGTACAGAGTAATTTCCAAGGCATTTTTGTCCTTACTAAATGATATAAAAATTTACATTCATTTTAAGAGCCAAAGATATAATCTCATACCAATGGTGTAAGCATCTACACTTCTGTTTGTAGTCTAGTGCTATGGCAGTCACTCAGCCTAATGTGCCGAAATAGCCTCCAGAAGCAGTGCATTCAGAGTGCAGGCACTGAGACCAGCAATAACCCTGGAGGCACACACACACACACACACACACACACACACACACACACACACACACACACACACACACACACACACAATTAGTACAAAATGCAAGGACCTGCTCAAGGTTCCCAGTGAAGCAGATCTGTGGGTATCTCTCTGTCTCTTTCTCTCTCTCACTCTCTATCTCCCACTCCCCTATCAATTTTCTCTCTGTCCTACCCAATTAGAAAGAAAGAGAGAAAGGAAGGAAGAAAGAAAGAGAGAGAGTGAAAGAAGGAAAGGAAGGAAGGAAGGAAGGAAGGAAGGAAGGAAGGAAGGAAGGAAAGAGTAACATGGATGCCAGAGGCGATGGATTCAGAGTGCTGGCACCAAGCCCCAGTGATAACCTTGGAGGCAAAACCCAAACAAACAAACAAAAAGAAAACCTGGCACCTTTTCTATGGTATCAATAGCTCTCTCTAAAAATATCTCCTAATATTCTTTTTTTGTGGTTATTCTTGTTGAGGGTGAGGGGTGGGAGTAGCACAATAGAGTTAGCTTGTCCGCTTGTCCATTAAGAATTGAAAAACTCCCCTACCAATTAAAGAAAGTTTCAGTGCGAGAAAGTTTCAGTGCAACCTCTGCATCCCTGTAGATCCAAGATCACATTCTGTGGTCATCAGTAGGAACATTCCAAGCTGCCCCAATATCAGGACCCATCTTCCTCAGGTGTAGCATAGAGAATGTTGTCTATCCTCCATTCAGAAGATGGAACATTCTCTACCCTTGTTGATCCAAGTTGAGGGCAAGGTCCTATGGGGGCCCACAAAGGGGTCCATTGTGTTGTTCCTGATAGAGATGACCAGTAACAATGGAGAGAGGGATTTATTCCAGGTCGAGGCCCGTCATGTCTGTTTGGGAATCTCAGGACAACCTGACTAGGGCCCCAGCTGATGGGGTTGCCTGATAGTGACTAAAGAGTCATCATTAAAGTATACCAGTCTCTTGCCCTTATCAGCTTTTGCAGTCCTTGCTTTGATAAGGATAGCGTGGGAGTGAGTGAGGGGAGTATAATAGGAAATAGGTGAGGAGGGTATCTAAGTCTAAGTAGACACTATTTCATTATGAACTTCGTACTGACTCACTGCAGACTATTGTGTACTTTTGTTTTCAGGTATATATTTTGCCCTAATTTATGGATGTATGTGAACGAACATTTGCCCTATCTCATGGGACCTGGCTCCTAAGTTGAATATGGGCCCCAGATCAGATCAAATCAGTTTACAGTCAACAATATTTATACACCTTTCCCATATTGGGGAGCTACTCTTTTCCCAGATCCAGCTTTCTGGTCCTTTTTTCCAGCCATCACATCATCTCCCCAGACAATAACTAGGCTCCACCTGCATATCAGACTTCAGGCTCAGGAAAAAAAAAAAAACTAGTATAGCCACAGGCCATTTGGAATATAACTAAAATATGCCTACTAGCTATCTACAGAACAGAACACCCCCCCCAACCCCAACTCTTCATCTGCACTACTCCAGCCTTTAGGTTCATGATTAGTCAACAACTTGTTTGACTTTATATGTTAAGGCTTTTTTCAGCCACCAGGTTCCAGATGCTAGTATGATGCCAACCAGACTTCCCTGGACAGATGACCCCACCAATGTGTCCTGGAGCTCTGATTCCCAAGAACCCACCCCAGTAGGGAAAGAGAGAGGTAGGCTGGGAGTATGTATTGACCTGTAAACACCCATGTTCAGTGGGGAAGCAATTACGGAAGTTGGGCCTTCCACCTTCTGTATCCCACAATGACCTTGGGTCCATACTCCCAGTGGGTTAAAGAATAGGAAAGCTATCACGGGAGGGGATGGGATACAGAGTCCTGGTCATGGGAACTGTGTAGAGTTGTACCCCTCTAATCCTAAGGTTTTGTCAGTATTTCCTTTTTATAAATAAATAATAATAAAATAAAAGTTTCAGTGCTTTGCCCTCCCTCCCCCACCAAAAAATGGAATTGAAAAACTGGTTCTATGCCACCTCTTTTACAGCTTCTTCCAGGTGTCTCTGATCTAATTTTGGAATATATTTGTTGCCTAATTATCTCAGTTGAGACTGAACCTAAAAATGGTTTAAACTGAAGAATGTGTTACCTAGGCAAACGTGGTGTTAGATTCCAACTCTTGTATTCAGCCTGTCCCGACCACACCTGTTTATTCCTCAGTACCATCATCTATGGTAATCTGGTGCCTGTCTAGGAGAGAAGGTTCCACTTAGTCAAATTAGTGAGGAGACTAGCAGTCATCTTGTATTAGATATGACTAAAAGAAGTTAGGGCAAAGAGGATATTTAAAATCTAAATAAAGGAGACAGTAAACATGATTGGGCTTTAAATAGCAGGAGGATTACCATATGGGAAAATGAAGATGATCATTCTAGGTTGGCTTAGAGACTATAATTAGAAATTATGAAAACACATATAGGCATAATTGTACTCAACTGAGGAAGAACTTCCCAATAGTTAGTACTGACTGAATGGGAATGGACTGGTGAATTTCTTAACAACATAGGTGGTTGAAGAATCAGTTCATAGTGGGATAGGTGATCTCAGATTTGAAATATGCTTGGGAGGTCATGGGACCCAGGAAAATGTCTACTCTTCATTTATCTTTTGCTATACAATGAATTAGAGTCTTACTAAAGTCAAACCTCACAGATGAATCAGTGAATGGTATATCATAAATCACACCTCAAATTCAGTAGTAATGCACATATAATTTTGCAACTTATTTTATCTAGAAAAACAAGACATTCATCATGAAATAATATGATTAAGCCATCAAGTGTGTTTTGGGTGACTTATATGGAATAATCCTGGAGTCAAACATTAACATTCTACTTCTTTTGAATTTGCAGATAACTCATGGAAACATGATTATTTGATTTTTAATTTTTTAATTATCTTTATTTTTTTACTGGTAGAGACAGCCAGAAACCGAGAGATAAAGGAAGATAGAGAGGGAAAGACAGAAACACCTGCAACATTGCTTCACCACTTGAAAGCTTTCCCTCCTCGGGAGAACTAGGGGTTCGAACCTGGGCCCTTGAAGGTCATAACATATAAGCTCAACCAGGTGTACTATGACCCAGTCCTGGAAACATCTTTACATGAAATCTTTTTGTCATGTGTCCTTCCACATATATTTTTATGTGTATTATTTGTATTGACTCTATTAGAATCAGGCTTTATAGTGAATATGCAATGTGTATTTAATCCATATTAGGAAAAGAAACACTGAACTTGACAAGACATTGTAGGAGATGCACTTATAATTGTCAGCCCTTGTGCCAATCTTTCCAACCCAGTTGCTTCATAGATGTATTTTTAGCTAAGTTCATCCAGAATGACAAGTGCACAAGAGGGTTTCTGTGAAAGGTAGTAGACAACTGACTTTCAGTTTCACTTACTGCATTGGTGTTATGTGGTATTGTTGATAAAATAATGTTACCAGGTGAATTACATGTAAGATGAAGCAGTGTTTTTCTATATTTATAGGTTAGTACAGGATTAAGGCAATAGGAAAAATGAGGGTGGGTGACAGATTATGGTTACAGTGTACATTTTCATTACAGATTGAGGAGTATGAGTCGATTTGCTATTGGTTGAGAGCCACTAAAGGTTTTAGACAAGAAGACAAACTCATCAAGTAGCAGATAGATCAGATAACATCTCTTTTTATTACTAAAGTAAACTTAATTTCTATTAGCTATAATCCCCATCAATTCAACCAGAGTTATCTCCTACTGACCAGGCATGGGAAAGGCAGTATACACAAGGTCTATTTAATTAATTACATTTTAAGAAACTAGTTGAATCCTCTTCTTTTCCTTTTTCTCTTGCTCTTGGCCAGGAAGCATGCCACCATATGTCTTCTCTTCTAGTGGGCTTCTGGATTTTGGACCTTGCTAATTATATATTTTCTTTTGTTATTCAAATATTGATCACAGAGACTTAAAAATTAATCAGTTTTCTTGACTTATCACCTTGGGAACTTTCCTGGATAAAACTTATACTCACTCTACTGGTCATACTATTTCTCCTGCTTTGGTACATCAACTAATTTTTAATACTATTTCATTCTGCCCATCAAAGAAAAACAATTACAGACCTTGATTTTCCTTGGAGTTCTTGGCATGTGACCTAAAGTGGTACAAAACTGATTGTTCTTTTTTTTTTTTTTCCTCCAGGGTTATTGCTGAGGTTCAGTGCTCGCATTCTGAATCCACTGCTCCAGGCAGCCACTTTTCCCTTTTTTTTCCCTCCCTATTTTATATGATAGGACAGAGAGAAATTGAGAGGGGAGAAGAAATAGAGAGGAAGTGAAAGAGAGATAGACACCATTCATGAAGCATCCCCTCCACCTCCCGCAGGTGGGGATCTGGGGTAGAACCTGTGTTCTTGCACATGATACTATGTGCACTTAGCCAAGTGCACCACTGCCTGGCCTCAATTTTTAAATTTTTACTGCATTTTCATGCCTTGTGCATCCAGCAGTATTTTCCTGGTAAGCTTTAATTAAACTAGAAAAGGACGAGAGAGTGAGACAAGAACAGAAATCCAAAGGGTTTCATTATTGAAGGGAGAGGAGACTTGACTGGTATTTCACCACATCCTTCCCCTATCCCGACTTGTACTCTATGTAGGTAAGGAATGTTGGAACCACAGTACCTTGTAATTCCTAATTTGTCTCTTCTTATGCTGTTTTGTTATCAAGAAAGACCCCTTCCACATATTCCAAATCCACATATCTTTCATAATGTGTTCTGTGAAAAGTTTCTTTTCTGGCATTTTCTCTGTTCATCTTGTGAAGTCTAACTTCCTGTGTTAGTTGACTGACTTGAATGCAAGATGCCCAGATACTTGGTCCAACTTTCTTTTAGGTGTTTCAAGTGAAATTAGCATTTTAATTGGTACACTGAGTAAAACAGATTATTTTCATTAAGAACAGGAAGTTTCAGCCAATCATTTGATGGGGTGAATAGAATGCAGAGACTGATGCACTCCTGATAAGAAAAAATATTTCCTGCTAGGACTATCTTTAAACTGGGATATTTATTTATTTTTGTTTGTTCTCTTTATTCTTCACAGTTGAATTGAAACATTTATTTACTTTTTGTGGATTTGAAGCTTCTCTTCCTTGATAAGAAAATGACAACATTGGCTCTCCTAAGTCTCAGACCTTTGGGCTTTGGCCCTAAATTCTCCTGGGTCTCCAATTTGCTTGCGAATACTGCATCAGTCTTGAAACCTCACTTGTCTATGTCTGTTTCTTCTTCTTCTAGCGTTTGACCTTCTTCCGTAGCCAGTCAACAGCGTCAGGTTGAGCCTGATGTAAAGTTTCGAGACCTCCTTTAAATCTGGAGAGGTGGCAGTCATTGACTATGTGGGTCATAGTCTGTCTGGAGCCGCAGGGGCAGTTTGGGTCTTCTCTGGCTCCCCAGCGATGGAACATAGCGGCACACCGGCCATGGCCTGTTCGATAGCGATTGAGGAGGGCCCAATCATAACGTGCTAGGTCAAAGCCAGGTTGACGCTTGCAGGGGTCTGTGATGAGGTGTTTGTTCTTTACCTCAGCTGACTGCCAGCTCTGTTTCCAAGAGTCTGGAACAGAGAAGTTCAGTGTAGGCATAGGGGACCAGATTGGGTGACGAGACGTCAAGCGTTGAACAGGGTGGGCAAAGATATCTGCGTATATTGGCAGGTCCGGTCAAGCGTAGACGTGGGAAATGAACTTAGATGATGCTGCATCCCAACGAATATCTGACAGGGCAATGTTGCTAAGAACTGGCATCCATGGAACCGGGGTGGAATGGATGGTTCCAGAAATTATCCTCATGGAGGAATATAATTTGGAATTGACCAAGTGGACATGGGGGCTACGGAACCATACTGGGGCACAGTATTCTGCAGTGGAATAGCATAATGCCAGAGATGATGACTGTAGTGTGGAAGCGCTCGCGCCCCATGAGGAGCTGGCCAGTCTTGCAATGATGTTATTCCTCCTTGCAATGATGTTATTCCTCGCGCCCACCTTTGCTGCAGTTTTTATGAGATGTTTGTGAAATGACAGAGTGCGATTGAGAGCAACGCCAAGATAGACTGGCTGGGCTTCATGCCGGATTCTTGTATCGCCAAGCTGCACAATAAGCTCACGCGAGGCTGAGGCATGGTGTAGATGGAAAACAGATGATACTGTTTTTGCAGTGCTAGGGATTAGTTGCCATTTTTTACAGTAGTCAGATATCAGAGACATGTCTTTCGTGAGTGTTTCCTCGAGGATGTCGAACTTGGATGCCTGAGTTGCACAGCAGATGTCATCGGCGTAGATGAACTTCCTTGAAGAAGTTTCTGGGAGGTCATTGATGTAAATTTTAAATAGCGTAGGAGCCAGAACTGAGCCCTGGGGGAGGCCACTTGAGACAAGTCTCCATCTGTTAGACTTGTCACCCAGATGCACCCGGAATCTTCTGTTTTGGAGAAGAAACGATATAGTGTTGGCCACCCATGGAGGCAGGCATCTTGAGATCTTGACTAGGAGACCACGATGCCAGACCGTGTCATAGGCTGCTGTGAGATCAAGAAAGACAGCACCCATCTTTAAATTCTTCTGGAATCCATTTTCAATGTAAGTTGAGAGGGCCAGGACTTGTTCGCAGGTAGATCTTCCTGGGGGGAAACCAGCTTGGGCAGGTGATAGGAATTTCTCTGTAAGAGGAGAAATATGTGACAGAAGCAGCCTCTCAAGGAGTTTGTAACACACAGAGAGAAATTGGTCTATAGCTGGCAGCCAGTGTTGTGTCTTTCTTTGGTTTCAAAACTGCTATTATCTTCACACGACGCCAAATTTTGGGCATAGATTCGGATTCCAAGATGTGGGACAGGAATGTAGTGAGGCACTTCTTTGCCGCAGGGCCCAAGTTAAGAATGAGTTCTGGGGTGATGTTATCATAGCCAGCAGCCGTTCCTGGTTTAACCCTCTTCAAAGCGTCTTCCTGTTCAGACAGTGTAAAGGGAGAGAGTTTTGGAGATGGACAAGATAAAAGGAAGTGGGATGACCACTCATGGGAAATTTCTCTTTTCCAGACTGGGTCGATCTTAGCACGTCCAACTTGAGTTAGGTGACTGGCCACTGAGTTTGGAGATACGGGAGGATGGGAGACAGGAGAGGGTTGGCTACCGGCACCCAGACTATGAAGAAGCTTCCAGGCCTTCCTACTTGAGTGGGTGAAGTTCAGACTTTCCGTGAGTTGTTGCCAGCGGGCTTGGCGTGCTGCATCCAGGGAGTCAATGAGATGGTCAGCCACATCTGGGTCACCCGACTCATCATACTGCTTTAGTAGTTGCTCGCATTCAGCATCAAGACAAGGCGTATAGTTAGCACGTCTCCCATGAGGAATAGCTTGGGAAGCTGCTTTGAAGATGGCTTGGTGGAAGCGCCTGTAGGAATCTTCAGAGGGGATAGAGTTAATTGGAATTGCAGGAATAGATTTGTTGGTAAGATCACTGAACAGACGCCAGTTTGCTTTCTGAAAGTTCCATCTTAGTTTCTCCGAGCACAGAATCAGTGGGAGCTGGAGACCAATGTGGATGATAGCTGGGTGGTGATGACTGTGCGGGAAGTCCTTGAGAACTTGTCTCGTAGCGGGAAAGGCTTGGCCGTTGACTGTGCTAATCCAGCACAGGTCGGGTGATGAGTCTTTATTCCATCTAGCACTGTGAAAAGAGCCTGGCTGTTTGGGATCGTATAATAGGGAGAGGTCGTTCACTGAAGCCCAGTTGGCTAAGAAAGAACCGTCAGCAGGAGTGGAGGAATATCCCCAGTCTTGGTGATGACTCTTAAAGTCTCCAAAGTAAACGGCTGGGTGATTTGGGCTGGGCAGGACGTCATTATCCCATGAGGCACTGGGAGGCTTATATACGTTGATGAGCTGAATAGTTCCAATAGTAATGGAGTCGTAGAAGGTCGAAGAGGCCGTATGGTAAACGTCCGCAAGATATGATTTGGCGTAGATGGCTCGGCCGTGTTTAGGATGGAGATTATAGCATATTAAATCGAATCCACTAATGATGAATCGAGCAGCTTCATAGACTGCTATATGTGTTTCTTGTAGGCAAATGACATCTGCCTGATGCTATATCACCAACTGACCAATAAGAACGCGTTTGGCAAAGGACAGCCCCTCAACATTAAGCTGGAGGACTCGAAGAGCAGGACCAACAGCTTGAAAGCTGTCAGGAGCTGCTTGTTGCTGGCTTTGAAAGTGACTGGGATCCATGTGGATTCAGTAGGCTAGGAAGGATCGTCAGTTTCCCCAATGAATGGGTACTCACGGGATGCACCACGGGAAGGTCTATCCAATGTAATCAAATATGTCAATCCCATATATGAGCTAATGAATGACTGAATATCACATCCCACTAGTTCTGTTTCTTTAAATAGCCCTAATACATTTCTTAAAAGATGATGATATATATATCCCCTCTTGACAAACCCAGTCCCATGCAACCAAGTTCCATTGCACTCATTATGCTATATCTCTTTCTAAATCTCTACTTATTAGTGTCTTTATGCTTATGCTGTTTCTTTAGACTAGACTGCTTCTTATTGTTCTTGTCACTTGTTTCTTGCTAATATTCTTACATAATAACCAGCCAAGAGTGATAATTAACCTCATGAAGCTTCATTTGATGATCTTAGCTCACTCTCCTCTCTTGCAGTTTGTCCTTTAAGGAACAATCACAGTTTGTCATGTTATTTACCATTTTGAAAGAACATATGTATACATATATAAACCTCACACATGCAAGTCCAGTGCCTTGCCTACTGTAAAGCCTAATGGGCCCTGTTATTCTATTTTCTAAATACTAATTTGACATCTCTAGATATGTTTATTAATCTATAATTACAACAAAAATAACAGAAAGTGGATGTCATAACACAGTTAAATGTTTACTATCTAAATTTCAAAATCCTCCATTCAAGAATTTTTCAAATGGGAAATTATGTAAGTAGATAGACAAATAGAAAATAGATAGATTTTGTGTGAAATGTGTCTCTGGGAGCTCCAGCGACACAATCGGTTAGCGCGCGGTAATTATATGAAATGTGTTTCTGTATGTTTTAGGAACTTAAGTGATAGACTGATTGGTATCTGGAAATTATTACAAGAAGTTCCATGAAAAAGATAGTTTTTGTCTCCTACGTGGTAAAAATCCACAAAGTAAAAAGGGGGGGGAAGTGTTCTTAATGATAAAGAAAATAATTGAAAGGGGCCGGGCTGTGGTGCACCCAGTTAAGCGCACAGTTGGATCCCCCATTCCCCACCTGCAGCGGAGGATGTTTCCCAGCTGCAAAGCAGGTCTGCAGGTATCTTTCTCTCTTCTCTACCTCCTTTTCCCCTCTCAACTTCTCTCTGTCCTATTGAATAAAATAGGGGGTGGGCTGAATGGCCGCCAGGTGTAGTGGACCCATAGAGCCAACACCAAGCCCCAAGAATAACCCTGAAGGCAATAATAACAATAACAATAATAATAAAAAGAAAGAAAAAGAGAATAATTCAAGCAAAGGCAATGGGGTGTGAATAAATATCACATAATTAAGGAATGAGTTTGTAGCAAACATATTAAAAGACTTGGGAACAGAGAATGTCTAACAATACTAAGTAGAGTGCCTGTATGTTGTGATTATTTTATTTAATAACTTAAGCCCCCTGGACTGTCTTACTGACTAGCTTTTTGAATTCTGAATTTCAATAAATATATGTTAAGTAAATCAATTAATTAATTCCATGTACCAGGCATCATGATAGGCAATAAAATCTTAAAGAACAAGATATCCAAGTGGGGAAAGAATACTTAATATTATTTAGGCTTGAAATAGATATTTTCTGTCTCTTTGTGAGATAATAGTTTAAATATGCGGAGATTGCGCAGTGGCTTACTTAGTTAAACACACATAAGCAGCGCAAGGACCTGTTCAAGGATTCTTGTCCGATCCTTATGCCAGTCCTTGTGCTTTGCACCATGTGCGCTTAACCTGCTGCACTACCGCCCGACTCCCAAGAAAAGGCATTTAAACTGCTTTAAAAAACAGGCTAAGGGCGAGCAGTAATGCAGCGGGTTAAGCGCACATAGAACAAAGCACAAGGACCCATACAAGAACCCCTGTTCGAGCCCCCAGTTCCCCACCTGCGGGGGTGGGGGGGGGTCGCTTCACAAGCGGTGAAGCAGGCCTGCAGGTGTCTGTCCTTCTCTCCCCCTCTCTGTCTTCCCCTCCTCTTGATTTCTCTGTTCTATCCAACAACAACGATAGCAATAACAACAATAATAACAACAATGATAAACAACAAGGGCAACAAAAGCGAGAAAACAGCCTCCAGGACCAGTGGATTCGTACTGCAGGCACCGAGCCCCAGCAATAACCCTGGAGGCAAAAAAAAAAATAGGCTAAAATATTTGGCTTTAGTCCCTAGTAAACTATGTATCTTCTTAGGTTATATTACATCTGTAATAGTTACAAATTACATTTGTTAGATTGTATTACATCTGTATAAAAGAAGCACAACTTTAAAAATCATTCAATAAATTTTATTATTATAAATAACATATAACTGAGATTCAAAAGCACAAAATATGTCTCAGATGAGTAGAGAGTCTATAAAGCCATTTTAAAAATAATAAATGGAAAGGACATTTTGTTAATATCCTCCACATAATATTTAAGTAGACCTAACAGATATATTATTTTATTTACTCATTTTTTTACATTTTGTATTTAAGACATAATTTCAGAGGCATCATATCACTACTTTTCAGACAAGAAAAATGGAGGTAGAGGGCCAGGTAGTGGCTCACCTGCTTAAGTTAGCACACACATCACAGTGCTTAAGGACCTGGGTTTAAGCCCCTGATGCCCACCTGCACTGGGGGAAGCTTCGTGAGTGGTGAAGTGGGGCTGCAGGTGTCTCTCTGTCTCTTTCCCTTTCTCTGTCTCTGCCTTCTCACTTCATCTCTTTATCCAATAATAAATAAATGAAAAAGAAAAGCAAAGAAAAATGAAGATCATTTCTTTAAATTAACAAAGCCAGAAGGTGGCAGAATCTGGGTTTTGATCCCAAATAATCAAAGGAGAACAGTGGCAGGAATCTAATGGAAACTCTAAAAGCTAATGTAGGTGAGTCAGTGGACTGGAAGTCCCCCTGAGGTGAGCAGGGCCTACTCAAGCCTGGCAAATGCCCAGGGACAGACAGGCTTGCACTCTACCTGTTGTCCTGTTCGAAATCCTCACTCTTTTATATCCTAAAGCAGGATTCAGATGCAAGAGTCTCACCACCACCGTTGAATACAATGGGATCAGGGAAGCACTGATGATATTTAGATTATGACCCTGCTACTAAAATAGCTCTCTATTGAAACTATGAAGCAAGTCACTTGATCCCTATGAAGTTAACAGTGAAATAGTTTCAGCCAGTATGCCCTTGGGGAGGCAATGAAATTTAGTGGCATTACTCATGAGAAGTGGGAGGCTCCATTGTAAAATTTCATTCCTATGTAGAAACACTGTGACATTCTAGTCTCCCTCAGAAAGACCTTCTCTTCCCACACTTCCTCTTCTGTTTTCTCCCAAACCTACCTGCTGAGATCTTCTTATATCTTTAGGGATCTTCTCAAATGTTGTCTCCTTCTGAGTGCTTTGTGAGGGCTTCATTTATTGGTCTCAACTAAAATTAATTATTTTTTCTTATAATAAAATAATAATCATAATCATAGACATTCATTGAGGACTTATGGCACACCATGGACTTATTAATTGCATGGAAAGCAATGATTGCTTTCATTCTTTCAGTAATCATAAAAGATAATTACTATTATAAATATACATTTTATAGATGAGGAAGCAGATGATTAAGGTAATCTTTTAATTTAGACAAGTGTGAAAAACTAAGATCCAAACTTAGGTCTGATAGACTCTAGGGAATATGCAATACTGTAGTAATTAATGGCTCACATAGTAATTACTAATTCACTTGCATATCTAGGAAATATTCAGTGTTTTGACCAAAGAATTGCTTTTTGGTGACTGCTTTTTTTTTTTTTTAAAGCTAGAGATGAACTAATATCCAGTAAGCTGATTTGTAGAGACCAACACTAACTAAAAGTGATAAAGCCCTAAAGTTAAATATGTTTGAAGGAAAGTAATCTTGTCACCCCCTCTATTTTAGTGAAATTTTAGTTAAATGTGAATCCATTGCTCAGTGTCACAAAAAAGTGAACACTGTCACATCAGCTTTTTCATGGAGGGAAATGTTCATTTAATTTTCATTGAAACTCACAATTGAGGGAGGGGTCATCATTCATATCAGGCTTCCTGTCCTTCCACTCACTTTCCACTGTATACCCATAAAAGTTTGGGAGTGTAAAAAATTAAGGTGCTGGATGGTCCGGGAGGTGGCGCAATGGATAAAGCACTGGATTGACAACCATGAGGTCCTGAGTTCGATCCCCAGCAGCACATGTACCAGAGTGATGTCTGGTTCTTTTTCTCCTCCAATCTCTCTTATGAATAAATTAATAAATAAATTTAAAAAATTAAGGTGCTGGAATTAAAGCAAGCAGAGAGAGGTCCAATACATTTGTATCTTCTTTATCTCCTGGATCGTGGTTTCTCAAATCTAGTACAAAGCTTATAACTAGGTTTAACAAAGCTTTATTAATTTCAAGAGACAGGCAGAATAAAAATGGGGGGTGCACCAGCTTAAGCATATATAGTTTGTATCTCAAGGACCTTCTCACAGATCTGAGTCCAAGCCCCTGTCTTCTCACCTGCAGGGGAGGTCGCTTCACAAGTGGTGAAGTAGGTCTGCAGGTGTTTGTCTTTATCTCCCCCTCTCTGCCTTCCCCACCTCTCTCAATTTCTCTCTGTCCTATCCAAAAAGTTGAAGGAAAAAAAAAATGGCCATAGGAGCAGTGGGTTTGTAGTGCAGGCACCAAGCCCCAGCAATAACCCTGGAGGGAAAAAGAAATAAAAAGGAGGAGTGGGGGTGGTACTGAATCGCTAACAGTTGTCCTTTTGTTTTCCAGATTTACTTTTGGTATACTAGTTATTGATGTTCAGCTCAACACAATGTATTCAGGTCATCTTACCCTTTTAGAGTCAGACCTTAAATCCCTGTGCTTTGGGGGTCCCTGATTTCATTCCAATCATAAAATGCAACAATAATAATAATAACAATAATAATAATCACATCAACCGTCTGCTTGTCCAGATTCAGCTCTTATGACTCTCTGATATACATGTAGTTCTTGTGAACCAACAACACTCTTTCTGCTGTCTGGGAAGATACCATCATTCCTCTTTCCTGACCATGTAGCTCACTCCTCTACTTTTCCGGAATCTCAAGTGTCATTGCCTCATAGACACTTATTAAAAATCTTTTTTGTTCCTTAGAATCATCTAAGGAGGAGATAATAGCAAATACACACAGAGATAGTGATTTCCAGGCATCCTGATTACTTAAAAGATCTCTGGGGGGTTCTGGGAAATCACTTCATTAGATAACTTTTCTGAGCCAACACTTCCTTACTGCGTTGTAAATGTGTCTCTACTCCCTACTAAATGAGAGACCCTTATATAGCAGACATAAGAAGAAAAAAATAAGTGAGTGCTTTTTCTTTTCTGTTTTTCATTTTTGTCACCAAGATTGTCACTGGGGCTCAGTGCCTGCATGAAGACTCCACGGTTCCTAACAGCCATATTTTTCTTTTTTCTCTTCTCTTTTCCTTCTTTCTTTCCTTCTTCTCATTTCCTGATATAGATAGAAAGAAATAGAGGGAAAGAAAAAGAAATACACCTAAAGCACTGTTCCACTGCTGGTGAATCTTCCTCTCCTGCATGTGGGGAAAAAGGGCTTGAACCAGAGTCCTTACGAACATGTGTGTGCTACTGTGTGTGACCGCCCAGACCCTCTTTTCATTTCTGTAAAGTTAACTGCCAGGAGCCATTTCTCTGCTTGATAAGCTTTGAAACAATGGAAGCCCTCGAGACAAGTTTTCATTTCCCCCTGGGCAGACCACTTCCCCTCAGGTAGACCATTTATCAGAAATCAAGTGACACAACACATAGTTGTGGTAACAAACATGGTTTCGGCCATTGTATGTTGCAAGGAACATTCCACTTTGATAATTGCTCCCCCTCCTCCTTCTCCTCCAGCACTCCCCCCCTTCCCCAAAGCCTTATAATGCCTGTGAACACAATAAAATTTTGCAGCTTGATCAGAATCCTGTCTTACTGTCGTTCTTTCACGTCTCTTGTCCCTGTCATTCCAGGTCCCGAGGTTCCTAGCCCCTGTTCACCGCCCCGCTGGCGGGGCAGTTAACCAGCGTTAGATCAATAATGATAATTGGATGAAAAAAGTGAGTAAATAAAGTTGGTGAATCATCATCTTTGCTCATACAATCTCCTCTTCCTAACATATGAGCAAATCTGTTCTGTTATCTGAAAATCTCTTGCTTCATATTAATGGGTAAATAGTTTTAAATTTTTATTTAATTTTATTTGCTTAATTTTATTTGTTTCCACGATTATTACTGGGGCTCAGTGCCAGCACTAGAAATCCATTCCTCCAAGTGTTTATTTTTCCTTTTTCTTTTTTATATTTTATTCAATAAGACAGAGATAAATTGAGAGAAGGGGCGAGACATATATAGAGAAATAAAAATAGCTATATACAGACCTGCTTCACCACTCAGTCATGAAGTGGCCCTGATGCAGGTGGGGAGCTGGGAGTTTGAATGGTCTTTTTTTTTTTTTTTCAAATTTGTGTGATTTATTCAACAATCACCTTGTATCCTGTCTATATTTGTTGAATTATAACAAATGTTTGTTTCTTTATGTTTTTATCTTTTATGTTACTGAGGTTCATAGAATAAGATTCTTATGACTACAAAATTTATGAAGCTTCACAAGAAAACATTAACTAATCATAGGTAGACTTCATATGTATAGACTTTTGATTTCCAAACAAAAATTTCAGACCATACTCATGTGTTTTGTGTGTGTGTGTGTGTGTGTGTGTGTGTGTGTGTGTATGGAACAGGAAGATATGTGGTTTCCTAAGTTTGGAAGAGTACATAATCTTCATAATTTGGAATTAATTTCAGTAAAAAATTTATTTTGAAGACAAATAATAGGTGGCAGCTCTCCATTTCCAGTTTCCAAATAAACCTATATTCAATTGAAAATGCATTTAGTATACCCACCTTACCAAATATCATGGCTTAGTCTTGCCAAACTTAAACATATTTAGAATATATGCAGCAGCCTACAGTTGTGCAATTCTCTTGAGCTTTATTTCATAAGTAACTGTGTTTCTCTTTTACTCATTGAAATCAGAAGACCCAGACTTCATGGGATGCAAAATTACAAAACACAATATCCTTAATCAAAACAAAGCAAATAAACAAAAAAGCTGGTATCAAGGCAGCTCACTGGCAAGATTCATGCCTCAGCATATATGCAGCTGAGTCCTAGCTCTGGCGTTGCATGGGTGATGACAATAAGGGAAGCCCTGTTGCTACATTGTCTTTCCCTCACCCTGTCTGAATGAAAAAATAAATAAATTAATTAAGTGGCCCCGAGAGGTGAAATTACACATAGATGATATCCTGGTTTAACCAAAAAGCAAAAGAGAAATGATGCACCGACTCCCAGGTATACTGTAATGTGCATATATTTACCCTTGTGATTCCATGATAAAAATTCAAAACTGATTTATTTTGAATGTATATTGCTGTTACTCCACCATAAATAGAAAACTTACAGGTAGAAACATTCTAAATTGGGTCTGTAGTTTTTAAGTTGTTCCTCGGCCATGCAACCTTAATGTTCCTTGAGTTTCAAACTATTCACAGGGGGACCTGCCAGTAAAAGCAGTGCGTGAGAACAGTCATGATGCTTCACAAAATGCAGAAAGGTAGTGGTGATTGGAATTACTGTTTCATATGTAAAGATATGAAATGGAGATACTGTTACATTAAAGACATAACTTTAGGACTCCGTAGCTAATCAGGGATAAAGATTAAAAAGGAAATGCTAGATCACCTTAGAGTAAAGAAATGGATAAAGATTTAGAAAGAATAGGTAACCAGAGGAAGGTAATAATTGAGCTGAAGAAGCTGATCCTTCTGAAAATGTAAAACCCATGAGCAATCACACTGAATTAATCCACAAATACTTCGTTGGGTTGAGGGAATAGTTAAGTACAAATGCTGAGCAGATAACAAATATATGAAGGAACAGCCAGATCAAGTTATGTCCATAATTTCAAATAGTTCTATCAAGTTCTGTTCTTTGACCCCCCTGCAAGTCTCTTTGGGAAAAAGTGTCAAAATCTCTCAACTGTAACTGCTCCAGCACAAAACAAACTGGTTTCCTTCTTGTTTGAATCATGTTCATATCTGAAACATTGCTTACTTCTCACATGAGGGTGTCTATTTAACTGACTTTCTGCAAGGTGAATGGCTTTCTATGAAATAACTCAACTTAGACCTATAATGAGGCTATGCTCATGTTGTTGACATTCCAGGAAGCCCAGGGGTAGAAGCAAAATTAAATGGCAAAATTTCCAAACAAAACGAAGTAGCTTAAATCCCCTTGGTCAGTTAACATTTGCAAAAATACTGTGAGTCTATTATTAAACAAATACTATTTATTTGACCTTCAGGAATTAGAAGTGAAATGCATCTCACTAACCAGTATTCCTTCTGAATATACAATAATGGTTAAATGTTTGAAAAAGAAAAAAAAAAAAAGTACTATGTAGCAACACACAATGAATGCACATGTCAAAGTATCTCTGTCTCTTTGTCTCTCTCATGTCTACCTCACCACTTAATAAATAAATCATTTGTTTATGAAACAATGTAGCTGTAAGTCCAAAAATATATAAACCTAGTATTTTCAATCTTATTTAACTACTCTTTGCTCTACAATCTTTAATATATTTTTGCTATCTTTAATTTGAGGATGCTGCATACTATGATAAACATAATTACTTTTTGCTCATCTTTTCATTATGACACTTAACATTTAAAACCAATTCAAGGGACTGGCAGTGGAGAATACACTTCACATGTATGACACCTATGTTCTATCCCTGGAAATCAAACAATCAATCAGTTGATCAATAACAGCAAATATTAAAATAGCATAATTAAAAGTATTTTAGGTATTTCAAACTTTATGAATTTTTGGTTATTATTTTTTTTAAAAAAACTCTAATCTATTGTATTTTTTAAATGAATAGTGTCAACTAAAAATTTAAATCTAACAAGTGAGCTGCTGTAAATGCAGCTCTAAATTGCATCTGAATGTGGGCAACAGCTCAGGCATCTTACATGCTGATCTCCATGTGCTGTACGCATAAGGTTCAACCACAAAAGGATTGTTTTCCAAATGAAAGGCCAATAGGGAGCCCAGTACTGCAGATTGAGAAAGAATGGAGTGTTTCTGGGTATTAGAAAGGGCAGGAAGAAAGGAAAGAAAATAGGCAAAATACCACACCTTTAGATGGCATCCTTCATAAGCTGGGAATTCTTTATGGACTGGAGCAATTCATGAAACGTGCTAATTACTTACAGACTTGACCCGGTGTTGGAGGAAGATAGAGAAGCACTGGGCTGCCTCCTGTGACTCATGGTAGATGAGACTAGATTTCTGCACTTGGATGTCTTCACTTGTTTTTTTCCATCTCCCCAGGGCCTTTCTGTTTCTGAATTTTGTGGTCATGTGATATATAACCTAATGAGTTCAATTTCTATTGTCTAAACCCCCCACTGTTATTTCCACCACCCAGAAAGGGAGATAAGAAATCAAGACAGTCACTGGGATGTTTCTTCTACTAAAGAAGAAAGGACAGAGGAAGTCAGGAGTTTTCTAACAAGTGAACTCTTCTGCTGTTGATGCAGTGGAAATGTCAAAGGAGCCCCCCCAATCTCTACCAAATCAATAATATGTATGACATATATAAATTTGGGGTATGCTATGAACTGCTATGATTTACACATCACACATGAATTCCAGAGAACCAGTCATATATTGTCTACTTTATCCATAGGTTCTAAAGAATTTATTCATAAAGAAAAAATATTACCTGGCCAGTTTACTAAATATTGCATAATCAAAGATGACTTTGATATGCAAAGAGGTTCACTGAAATCTCATAGCCTCACAACCTACCCTGAGTACAATGGAATTACTAGACCTCATGCATTAAAAATATATGTGAGACATATTCCCTCCTCACTCTTACAAAGTTCAGAAAAGGGGACCAAAGAGGTCTCTGGAAAAGATGCCTGCATAATCAAGCAAATGAGTCCTGACACACCATAGAATTTGCTATGGTAACGTCTAGTTGTGGAGGAATTCCAGTATTGTGTTGTCTTTCCCTTTCTGTATCTATCTCACTGAATTAAAAGTGAAGAGAGCAGTAAAATGCATTACACCACACACACACAAAACACACACACACACACACACACACACACACACAAAGAGTAAAAATTTCTCTTAGAAATTATACATTAAAATACATAAGGACTAGGGTTCAAGCCCCCGCCCCCACCTCCATTTGCTGGGGGAAGCTTCTCAAGAAGTGAAGCACTGCTGTAGATATCCTTCTTTCTCTCTCCCTCTCTAGCTCCCCTTTCATTCTCAATTTTTTAATTTTATTTATTTTTTGAAATTCCATACTTATTTATTTATTTATGAAAAGAAAACATTGACAAAGTCATAGGATAAGAGGGGTACAACTCCACAAAATTCCCACCACCAGAACTCCGTATCCCATCTCCTCCCTCCCCTGATAGCTTTCCTATTCTTTAACCCTCTGGGAGTATGGACCCAAGGTCATTGTGGGATGTAGGAGGTAGAGGTCTGGCTTCTGTAATTGCTTCTCTGATGAAAATGGGCATTGCCAGGTCGATCCAGCCTGCTTCTCTCTTTCCCTAGTGTGGGTGAGGCTCTGGGGAATTGGAGCAGCAAGGGACATTGGTTGGGTTGTCTGTCCAGGAAGTCTGGTTGGCATCATGCTAGCATCTGGAACCTGGTGGCTGGAAAGAGAGTTAACATGCAAAGCCAAACAAATTGTTGAACAATCATGAACCTAAAGGCTGGAATCCTGCAGATGAAGAGTTGGGGGGGGGGGTACTCCGTTTTGTAGATAGCTAGTAGACATATTTTAGTTATATTCCAAAGAGCCTGTGGCTATACTACTTTTTATTTTCCATGAGCCTGAAATCTGATATGCAGGTGGATCCAAGTTATTGTCAGCAGAGATGATGTCATGGCTGGAAAAAGGATCAGAAAGCTGAATCAGGGAAGAGAGTAGCTCCCTAACATGAGAAAGGGGTATAAATATTGTTGACTGTAAATCCCATCGATTTGATGTGATCTGGGGCTCATAGTCTGCTTAGGAGCCTATGTGACCCCTGCATCTCACATTCTGTGGTCATAAGTAGAAACATGCCAAGGTGCCCCAGTATCAGGACCCATCTTCCTCAGGTGTAGCATAGAGGATGTTGTCTATCCTCCCTTCAGAGGATGGAACATTCTCTACCCTTGTTGATCCAAGTTGAGGGCAAGGTCTTATGGGGGGCCCACAAAGGGGTCCATTGTGTTGTTCCTGATTGAGATGACCAGTAACAATGGAGAGAGGGATTTATTCCAGGTCTAGGCCCATCATGTCTGTTTGGGAATCTCAGGACAACCTGACTAGGGCCCTAGCTGATGGGGTGGCCTGACAGTGACTAAAGAATCATTGTTAAAAAATGCCAGTCTTTTGCCCTTATTCAGCTTTTGCAGTCCTTGCTTTGAAAAGTTTAGCTTTGGAGTGAGTGATAGACCTGTAATAGGAAGTAGGTAAGGAGGGTATCTAAGTCTAATTAGAAACTATTTCATTAGGAACTTAATACTGACTGTAGACTATTGTGTACTTTTGCTTTCAGGTATACATTTTGCTTTAATTTATGGATACATGTGAACATAGGCTGTATCTCACGGGACCTGGTCTATATCTAGGTTTTGGAACTTTGTTAGGAAGTGAACCACCTGAAATGGAATTAGAGATACTATGAAAGGAAAGGTCTCACTGAAGTAATGAGGGTGAAGGGTTCATATTCCATGCCTGAAATCACTGGACACAGTCTGAAGTGAAGCATACTAAGGTGGTACTCCTTGTGTATCATTGTAGTATCATTTGGTATGAATTGAGAGAAACATGCAGGAAAGTGAACCCTACTCTAGAGGTTCCAGTACTGGGGGAAATATAGTCTCTATATAGGAAGCAGGAAGTTCCTGCTGTCTTAGGGTTAAGAAGACAATAGATGGGGGTCAGGCAGTGGTGCAGTGGGTTAAGCGCATGTGGCTCAAAGCACGGGGACCATTGTAAGGAACCTGGTTCAAGCCCCCAGCTCCCCACCTGCAGGGAAGTCGCTTCACAGGCAGTGAAGCAGGTCTGCAGGTGTCTATCTTTCTCTCCCCCTCTCTGTTTTCCTCTCCTCTCTCCATTTCTCTCTGTCCTATCCAACAACGAACAGCATCAACAATGGCAATAATAATAACCACAATAAGGCTACAACAACAAGGGCAACAAAAGGGGGAAAAATGGCCTCCAGGAGCAGTGGATTCATGGTACAGGCACTGAGCCCAGGAATAACCCTGGAGGGAAAAAAAAAAAGAAGACAATAGATAGTTATTGCTATAATCATATTATTTGGTAATAGGGTTAACTTTGAAAAATCGCTTTGTTAGGATTTGCTGTATCATACACAACATCACCATAATTTATGTCCATTGCCATTATATGTACATAGCTGTGCCACCAGTTGCTTCTGTTCTCCCTGGTCTAGGCTTTTATGAGAGTCAACATATCAAAGACTCAGCCTATGTATTAAAAAGACTCCATATGTGCTTTAAAAAGTTTGAGACATACAATCAATTTTCCCCTCTCGTATTAAATAGTGGTTTATATGACTACAAAATAATAGGAGTGTACATAAACACCATTCCCACCACCAAAAGACTGTGTCCCAGCCCATCCCCCCCAACCTCCCTCCCCGTGAAGCTGAACATCTACAGTCACCCTTAACCCAGAATTTTTACTTTGGTGCCCTATTCCAAATTCAGTCAAATCTGGCTTTTAGTTTTCCTTTCTGTTCTTCTTTCTCAACTTCTGTTGATTAGTGGAATCATTCCATACTCATCTTTATCTTTCTGACTTAGCTCACTTAACATAATTCCTTCTAACTCCATCTAAGATGGGTCAGAGAAGGTGGGTTCATTGTTCTTAATAGCTGCATAGTATTCCATTGTGTATATATACCACAGCTTTCTCAGCCAATCATCTGTTGTTGGCACCTGGGTTGCTTCCAGGTTTTAGCTACTACAAATTGTGCTGCTATGAAAATAGGTGTACAGATGTCTTTTTGGTTGGGTGTTATGGAGTCCTTGGGGTATATCCCTAGGAGAGGAATTACTGGGTCATATGGAAGGTCCATGTCTAGCCTTGTGAAAGTTCTCCAGACTGCTCTCCACAGAGGCTGGACCAATTTACATTCCCATCAGCAGTGCAGAAGGGTTCCTCTGTCCCCACAGCCTCTCCAGCATTTGTTGCTGCTGTCCTTTTTGATGTATGCCATTCTTACAGGGGTGAGGTGGTATCTCAATGTTGTTTTTATTTGCATTTCTCTGACAATCAGTGACCTGGAGCAATTTTTCATGTGTTTGTTAGCCTTTTGGATCTCTTCTGTAGTGAATATTCTGTCCATATCCTCTGCCCACTTTTGGATGGGGTCATTTGCTTTTTTGTTGTTAAGTTTGCTGAGCTCTTTGTATATTTTTGTTATTAATCTCTTGTCTGATGATCTCCCATTCTCTGAGGGGTCTCTTGGTTTTTGTGATGGTTTCTTTGGCTGTGCAGAAGCTTTTCAATTTGATGTAGTCCCATTAGTTTGTTTCTGCTTTAGTCTTCCTTGCAACTGGGTTTGTATCATCAAAGATGTCCTTGAGGTTTAGGAGGGAAAGTGTTCCACCAATGTTTTCCTCTACGTATTTTATAGTTTCTGGTCTAACATCCAGGCCCTTCATCCTTTTGGAGTTGATTTTTGATTCTGGTAAGATAAAGTGGTACATTTTCATTCTTCTGTATGCTTCAATCCAGTTTTCCCAGTATCATTCATCAAAGAGAGTTTCCTTTCTCCATTTAATACTTTGGACTCACTTATCAAGATTAGATATCCATAGGTATGGAGGTTTAGTTCTGGGCTTTCAATTCTGTGCCACTGGTCTGTGTGCCTATTTCTGTTCCAGTACCAGGCTGTTTTGATGATGATGATGATGGCCTTATAGTATATTTTTAGATCTGGGAGTGTGATGCTTCTCTTTCTGTTTCTTTTCCTCAAGATTTTTTTTTTTTTTTTTTACAATTCTAGGTGTTTTCTGGTTCCAGGTAAATTATTGTACTTTTTGTTCTATTCTCTTAAAAAAGGTTGGTGGAACTTTGATGGGTATTGTATTAAATTTGTTTATGGCTCTGGGGAGAATATTTACTTTGATGATATTAATTCTTCCAATCCATGAGCATGGGATGTCTTTCCATTTCTTAGTATCATTTCCTATTTCCTTGAATAGTGACTCATAGTTTTCAGTATACTCCTAGGTATTTTACTGATTTTGCTGCAACAGTGAACATTAGTGATTTCTGGATGTCTTCTTCTTTGGATTTGGTATTTGCATAAAAAATGCCACTGATTTTTTTTTAAATATTTATTTATTCCCTTTTGTTGCCCTTGTTGTTTTTTATTTTTATAGTTATTATTGTTGACATTGTTGTTGTATAGAACAGAAAGAAATGAAGAAAGGAGGGGAAGACAGAGGGGGGGAGAGAAAGATAGACACCTACAGATCTGCTTCACCACTTGTGAAGCAACTCCCCTGTAGGTGCAGAGCCAAGGGCTTGAACCAGGATTGTTATGCAGGTCCTTGCGCTTTGCGCCATGTGTGCTTAACCTGCTGCACTACTATCTGACTCCTGCTACTGATTTTTGTACATTGATTTTGTAGCCTGACACCTTGCTGTATTGCCTAATAACTTCCAGTAGTTTTCTGCTGGATTCTTTAGGTTTTTCTATGTATACTATCATATCATCTACAAATAGTGAGAGCTTGACTTCTTCCCTTCCAATCTGTATTCCTTTGATTTCATTCTCTTGCCTGTTTGCTATGGCAAGAATTTCCAATACTATGTTGAAGTTTAATGGTGATAGTGGACAGCCCTGTCTAGTCCCCGATCTGAGGGGGAATGCTTTCAGCTTCTGTCCATTGAGTATGATGTTGGCTGTAGGTTTGCTATATAGGGACTCCACTATCTTCAGGAATTTCCCATCTATTCCCATTTTTTTGTAGTGTTTTGAGCATGAATGGGTGTTGGATTTTGTCAAAGGCTTTCTCTGCATCTATTGAAATAATCATGTGGTTTTTAGTTTTGCTTTTATTGATGCGGTAAATGACATTGATTGACTTATGTAGAATGAACCAGCCTTGCATTCCTGGGATAAATCCCACTTAGTTGTGATGAACAATCTTTTTGATATACGGCTATATCCGGTTGCCAGGATCTTGTTTAATATTTTGGCATCTATGTTCATCAGAGATATTGGTCTGTAGTTTTCCTTTTTTGTTGTGTCCCTATCTGCTTTTGGTATCAGGGTGATGTTGGCTTCATAGAAGGTGGAAGGGAGTGTTCTTTTTTCTTCCATCTTGGAGAAGAGCTTTAGAAGCATAGGTATTAACTATTTCCTGAAGGTTTTGTAGAATTTGTTTGTGAAGCCACCCGGTCCAGGACTTTTGTTGTTGTGAATTTTCTTCATAGCTGTTTCGATTTCTTTGTCTATGATTGGTGCATTTAGGTTTTGTAGTTCTTCTTGGCTCAGTTTTGGAAGGGCATATGTTTATAGGAATTCTTCCATTTCTTCTAGATTCTCTAGCTTTTTGGCATATAGCTCTTCATAGAAGTTTTGCATGATTTTCTGGATTTTGGTGGTGTCAGTTGTGATATCTCCTTGTAGTTTACAATTCTATTTATTTCAGTCTTCTCCCTTTTTTTTTTTTTTGTGAGTCTGGCTAGGGTTTTGTCAATCTTGTTTAATTTTTCAGAGAACCAACATTTGGCTTCATTGATCTTTTGTATGGTTCTCTTATTTTCGATGTTGTTTATTTCTGCTCTCTAATTTTAATGATTTATGTCCTTCTGGTTGTTTTAGGGTTCCTTTGTTCCTCTTCCTCTACTTCCTTAAGACATGCAGTAAGGTAGTTTATTTGAGCTTTTTCTTGTTCTCTAATATGTGATTGTATAGCTATGAGTTTCCCTCTCAATACTGCTTTAGCTGTTTCCCAAATATTTTGATAGGTTGTGTTTTCATTTTCATTTTCATGTTTCCAGGAACATTTGAAGTTCTTGCTTGAGTGCCTCTCTGAGCCAGTGGTTCTTAGGCAGTATGTTGTTGAGTTTCCAAATTCTACGACTTTTAGTAATTTTCTGTTTGTTGTTGAATGTTAGCTTTATTCCACTGTGGTCTGAGAAGATACTTGGGATGATTTCTATGCTCTTGAATTTGTTGATACTGTCTTTGTGGCCTAACATGTGGTCTGTCTTTGAGCATGTGCTGTGTAGATTTGAAAAGAATGTGTATTACAGTTTTTAGAGGTGAAGAACTCTGAAGATGTCCAGGAGGTCTAGTCTGTCCACCTCTTCATTTAAATCTCTTGTTTCTTTGTTGATCCTCTGCTTTGTTGATCTGTCTGAGTGTGAGAGTGGCATGTTAAAGTCTCCCACTATTATTGTATTACTATTGATGTATTTTTGTGGTTCTTTTAGTAGGTGTTTGATGTATTTAGATGGTCCCTTATTGGGTGCATAGATTTTAATAATTGTTAAATCTTCTTGCTTGATTGATCCTCTAATCATTATGTAATGGCCTTGCCCATCTTTTATTAACTTATTTAATTTAAAGTTTATTGTGTCAGAGATGAGAATGGCTGTTCCTGCCTTTTTTTGTGGTCTGTTAGCCTGTATGATAGTTTTCCATCCTTTCGCTTTAAGCCTGTGTTTTTCTTTTTTGGGTGAAGTGGATTTTTGCAAACAGCATATGGTTGGGTTGTGTTTTCTGATCCATCCTCCCACTTTGTGCCTTTTAATGGGTGAATTTAAGCCAACAACATTTATTAATATTATGGATTTAATGTGTTGTAGCACCATTATTCAACAATTCTTTATTTGCTCCGCTATATGGCAAGTACTATAGTGATGTTCTTGTTTATAAGAGGTCTTTTAGTACCTCTTTCAGAGCAGGCTTGGTGATGGTTGCCTCCTTTAACTATTGTGTATCTGAGAAGGTTTTGATCCCTCCATCTAATTTGAATGATAGTCTAGCAGGATATATTATCCTTGGTTGAAACCCTTTTTCTTTGAGGGCTTGATAGATATCTTGCCATTCTCTTCTGGCTTTTAGAGTTTGAGTGGAGAAGTCTGCTGATAGTCTTATGGGTTTTCCCCTTTATGTGACTTTTTGTTTTCCTCTGTCTGGCTAATTCTGTTTTCTGCTTTCCCTTCCCTCAGCTTCTTTCTTCAGTTCAGTTATAGCATTACTTTTTCTGCTAATTGGCCTTTTAGCTCAGCTAGTTCAGCTTTCATTTCTCTTATTACCTCGACGTAGCTTGTTATTTTCCCTGAGGGTCTCATCTGTTGTTTCCCTAATTCTGATAGCCCTTTCCTCCATAATAGTCTTCATTTCTATGATTATTAGGTTTATTATTGCTTGCATACTTTTCTTATCTATGGTTACTTCTGAATGATTGTAGTTTCTTTCTTGATAAATTGTGGTAGCAGTTTTATTTGCTCTTGATTTAACCATCTTTTTTTTATTGACTTGGTTTTTATTTTCCTGTTCTGCGTTTTTCAGTTGTTGTGTTTTGAGTACGAGCCACGCTATACTAAAGACCTTTATGACAAATGCAGTCACCAACTTTAGAAATTACAGCAATAGTAACTGAGGCCACACAGAGAAACAAAGAAAATAGCAGGTTTGCAGGCATATATTTGGAGGCCGACTTGAAACTAAGACATAACAGGAAGTCAAACACCAGCTATCAGTTAATTTGGACATGGAAAAGCAGTGCCTTATACATTTATTAACAAATAAACAATTATTTATTATGTACCTGCTGAATTAAAGGCTTTATTCTAGTCTGGGTTTGTATGAGTGACCAAAATGCCAAACTTTATAGAATTTACTTTTGTTGGAGGAAGAAAAACAGCAAATAAATTGCATTTCAAGAAAAAGAGAAGACCATAATTACACATATATTACTAGACAACTTAAGGTCATTAAAATATCTAACTCAATTATCTCTACCTGAACTATTAGTTTATGAACTATTATACCTTATAAAGTTTTTTTTGTTGTTGTTGTTTTAAAGACACAGTGGTCTTAAAGTTCAATGTGACATTGAACATATAAAATATAGAATTTGGAGGAAGAGGACAACAGGGAAGCCACTACTGGTATCAGAAGACATACTGAAATGGAGTCATTATAACTATATATATATATATATTTTTCAAATATTTCTGTCTATATAGGTTTAATAATTATGAGAATGCCCAAGACCACAATACAAATTTACAAAGGTCACACTTTACACAAGTCTGGTTCATTATCCACACCATTAGTCTATGTGAATTCCATCCCTATAGATATGTAGTCACAGTTTGAATGATTGTATCTAATGACTCTTGTTACCAAGATTGAATTTCAATTGGCAGCAATAATTAACAAAAATGTGTGAAACTGATATTAAATCAGAGTCCCAAAACAATAAGTTTGTGTGATATGGTCCTGGAGGGAGTGGTAGTGGTGGTAAGAGGTTACTCAGAATGAGATTTAATTTAGATATCAATATTCTGTCAGAAATTAATATGCTAAAACTGAATTTGCAAAATGGAGTAGGTGGCACACTTGGTTAAGTGCACACATTAGAGTGTACAAGGTCCCATGTTCAAGCCCTTGGTCCCCACATGTAGGGGGAAAGCTTCACAAGTGGTGAAGCAGTGCTGCAGGTGTCTCTCTGTCTCTTTCTCTCTCTATCTTCCAGTCCTCTCCCGATGTCTCTCTGCCTTTATCCAATAATAAATAAAATAAAAATATTTTTAAAGGACCAGTTGGAGACTTTGTTGTAGAAGTATGTTCATTGAGGCCATCAATCAAAAAGTGACTTCTCTGCATGCTCAGAAATCCAAGTTACTGGGTTTTCTACTATTCTCCACTTCTACTTGTATATATACTCATTGTCTTTAGAAGTTCATGGAAGTTGATTTAGTATAATTATAATTTGATTGTGGATTCAAACAGCAAAGGAATGAAGATTTTTCACTTTATACAAAAATTTGGTAAAACAGTGATTAGTTTTTTGTTGCACTTGGCAAAGTGTCCATGTTTGTCTTCAAAATCATTCACTGAAAGTAATTTTAAGATAACTTGATTATGTAAATAAACTTTTGTATTCAAAAGTAGATTATTGGTGACACATCATAGCTTGAGACTGAAAGAAAGAACTTTCACATTAAACAAAAATAGTTGAAGAAGCAAAACTGACATATGATTGATTCTTCCTATGCTTTTCTAGGAAAAAAAAAAGTGCACCTTTAGTCCAATCTGAAAGCTCATAAAATAGTAGAGTCAAAAGATAAATCTTTGTGAGAGCCTTCTGAAATATAGAGACCTTTCTAAAATCAGGTAAATGCAACAGACAGTCTTTGGCTAAGAACTCAATTGGCCTGAGGTTCTAATTTGTGCTCTGACCATCTCTACCATACTGTAGAGAAGAAAGGCAGCTATTTAGAGTGAAGGTGAATGTGCTGGGGAGATAGCATAGTGGTTATGCAAGAGAGAGAGAGAAAAAGAGAGAGAGAGAGAGAGAAAATTAATCCTTTATATGCCTCAGGTTTTCTCAATACAAAATATGCCTTGAAACTTTGTGCTAATTCTGACTCAGTTCACAGAACCTTCACAGGTTTCATCTACCCACACCTACTTCTCTTTGAGCAAGTGAAAATAACATTTAGTTCTTCCTTCTAACAAACAAGTCTCAACAAAGCTAAAGCTGCTTTAGTCATATTCCCTGCCCTTCTTTTGTAAGATTCTGTTTACTATAATGAGCCTGAGTCACTATTTCTCTTTTAACGTAGACAGGAAAAAATAAGTGATAAGAGTGTTTACCATAACACTAAACTTAATAAATAAAAAGGTAGCACCATCAAATTGTATTGATTTTCACCTCATTGCTTCTTTTGAAATGTTTAGAGGTCAATTTAAATAATAGTTTTGTGAATCAAATACATTTATTGTGTAACTACTATAAAACCACATCCAAATACAATTTTACTTGAACCTCATAAAAGCTTTGTGAGAAAATAAGTTAAAAGATATGTTGAGATTAAGATCTTAGTCGTAATCAGTAAAGGTAAAAGAAAAGGTGTGAGCCAGAAATGTAGGTGTGGCTCATCAAAGAGAGTTACTACCTGAACACGAGATATAAATTACAAAGTGACATATAGCAGCAAGATTTCCTACTCAGTAGAAGCAACTAACTGAGGTGAAAAAGCGCTATTATGGCCAAGGAGATTCTGCTAAGCAACTTTCAAGACTGTATAATCCAGAGAAAGGGAGAAAAAAGAGAAAATTTAGTTGACCGGATATGAATCCAAAACTTCAGAAGTATTTTAAAAGACTGATTTTTTTTCCCCCTTCAGGGTTATCGCTGGGGCTCGGTGCCTGCATTACAAAATCCACCATGCCTGGAGGGCATTTTTCCCATTTTTTGTTGCCCTTGTTGCTATTTTTATTGTTGTTGTTGGATAGGACAGAGAGAAATCTGGAGAGGAGAGGAAGACAGAGAGGGGGAGAGAAAGATAGACACCTGCAGACCTGCCTCACTGTTTGCTGGGGTAGGGGGTGGGGGTATCTCGAACCTGGGTTCTTAAACTACTCCTTGCACTTGCCGCCATGTGTGCTCAACCCTCTGCACTACCGCCCAGCCCACAAAGACTGAATTTTAATGCTATAATAAAACAATATAAACCCAATGATCACTAAAGTTTAAAGGCTTTCTGTTTGCCTACACATCTGATAGCCGGAGACAAAAACCCAAAAATCCAACTTGTTTAAATATCAGAGGTTTTGGCTGACTTGCATGGGTAAAGAAATGGAATTTAAAAAATAATAATAAAATAAAATAAGACCAAAATGAAATCATCAAACACACACACACACACACGTACACACAAATAAAAAGAGAAAAAGGAATTTTAAGTTTGGGTGTTTTTTTTAATTTTGGGGGTGAGTGGGGAAGACAGCATAGTGGTTATGCAAAAAGACTTTCAAGCCTGAGGCTCTGGGGTAGTAGGTTCAGTCCCTCATATACCACAAACTATAGCTGAGCAGTGCTCTGGTGAAAAATAAAATAAATTTTGTCAGCATATGGCTGTGTCTCCTCAGTTCTCTAACATCCTACCCTCTTCATCATTGCAGCTTTGTTCTCCAGTTGACTTTTCTCATTCAGGTAGAATGACTCCAACATTTACGTACACATATTTTACCATGTAGGAGATCAGAGACTATCCATATACCATATTTAAACTTTCACTACTGGTCCTTGAAGCACTCTGAATAATCCAGTTCAGGTCTAATGTACATTTGTATTCTTCTCGCTGTGAGAAGAAAAATAATACGACTGTTTGATTCAGTATAAAATATTCCACTAGATACCTTCTAAATTATCTCCAAACTTAGCATCTTTAAGACAACAAATACATGCTTCCACGTGGTAGGAATGAAGGGTCATCTTGGCTGGGGAGTTCTGATTCATGGCTACAGTTTCATGTGAAGACACAACTTGACTCTCAGAAGTTCCTCCCTGTAGGTTGGCTGATCACTGCCAGTCATCTTTATATTAAAGCTATTCACTGACTTTGACAGACTATCCTCATGCCATGACAGAGGAGTAATCAGAGGCAAAAGAGAGAAAGAAATCGTAATCTCCAAGATAATGTCTCTCAGAAGTAGTAATATGTCATAAACTCAGTCCAGGATAATATCAGTAGAATGTAGGGGAGTTATTTACAGGGTATGAATCCTTTGAGAAGTGGAATCACTGAGGTTTATTTTGGAGGCTAGTTAACATTGACATGGACGCCACTCTGCAGTTAGGAGCAATATCACTTTTCCCATTAACTCACTGGAACTCAACATAAATTAGGGTCCATAGTATTCCCCTGAAACACTAATTCTAGTAAATTATTAAAAAGAAATCTCCATAGTCAAGTGAGCTTTATGGCCCATAAAGATTAAACAACAAAACAAAAATGTATTCACTTTGGATTACAAAACCCTTTCAAAAGAAATGTTTTCATATGTTCTGCTTTCAGTGGGATACTTTTAGGAAGATAATTATTTGGATATTTGGAGGAAAAATGGCATCTCTATCCTCCTTTACTTCTCGTTTCCCTTTGTTTAGCCAATGAGCCTATGTTGAATACCCAACTAGGGAAAGTAATACTGGAGTAGTAGTTCTGAGTCTTTAGTTTATTTACAGCTCAACTTTCACTATTTGATAGGTTGCATCTGCCATGTGAGTGAATTCTATAAAAAAAAAAGTGATTTATGCCTAAATTTCAGATCACAAGCACTGATTTTCCAAAAGGTCACAGGATATAAAGTTTATTTCAAGAAAGCAATAATGATGTCTATTATCTTGCTTTCTATCACACATTATAGTTTCAATATGGACTTTTAAATCCATCATGAAGTGCAAATCTTTGTAGTTATCAGGACAGAAAGGATTATCCTATTATAAAATAAAGGGGTAGGTTAGCATTTCCTTTCAGAGTGACAAATCAATCTCCCTCTCATATGGAACAGGTTATGAAAGATAGTCATCACAGAAGATAATAAGGCCTCCTTAGTAGCCTATGCTTTACAATTTTGTCTTGAAGTGACAATTTTGAATGTTTATTGTATTCACTTTGTTCTTCTAATCTTGCTCTGGAGCAATTGCAAAGCTATTGAGCTTTATGTTTTCATCTCAGAAAAGGACTAAGTGCAATTTCCTTGGTCTTTCCAGTGGCCTCTACCTTACCTCTGAAGTTTGGGCCTGGAGAAATCAAAGTCACTTATCTGAGGATCACCAGTTGGATAGTTGGGATCATATCTGCCTTGGGCCCCAAGATTGGCCATAGTGGTCTGTTTCCAAAAAGGGATGATTATTCAATTATTGGTAAGTATTGAGACCTTGATTAGAAATTATACTTACTGTGTTATATGAAAAGTTTCAAAAGTGCAATATTCAACACAAAACAGAATACTGGAAAATTAAGTAAGAGTAAAATTGCATTATTTAAAATCAATAGTAATAAACTTAGTTTGGATAATATTCTAGATTGTGATTTTTTAATAGGAAGGATATAATCTTTTTCATGCGTTATATTAAAATAACTACTGAAGTACTTCTGAGAATAACTGGGTGAAAAGAAATTTCTGAAGCAGAATTACATTTAAATAACACTGTTTTCACTGAATTTTGATTTAGGCCAGATAAAATAATTGATTGAGCTAACATCTGATTGCTAATATAATTTTACTTTCTTGCTGTCTCTAGCGATAAGCTTGTTTTAAAGTTTCACAGGGAACCTAGACCTCTAATTAATCCCTCTCTCCACCATCACTGGTCACTTCCATTAAGAACATCATCATAAACCCTCTTGTGGTTCACTCCAGGGACTTGTCCTCCCTATAAAGTAGCAACAGTAGGGCCTACCCCACTCTCCAAAAGGAGGCTGGGTCATCTAACCCTGTTACTTGAGGAAGACTGGCTTTTAAATGAGTGCAGCCTAGAGTGTTTCAAGTTGTAACCATGAACAACTAACTGGTTCAGAACAACAGAGACTCAGAGGTTACACAGGCTCCTATGCTAAATACAAATACATATGGGCCCTGGGTAAGGTGGTTAGGATAAATTTAAATTTAGTCATAGATTTTCTTCAAGATTGGGAACTACTCTCTTCCCTAATCCTGTTCATTTTGTCCTACTTTATAGTTATTGCCTTTCAGCCACCAAGTTGCAGATGCTATCATGATTTCATCTTGATTTCCTTGGGCAGACAACTTCATCAATTTGTCCTGGAACCTCACCTCTTCAGAGTCCTACCCCACTAGAGAAAGACAGAAACAGGTTGGGGGGATGGATTGACCTTCCAATGCCAATGTCTACTGGAGAAGCGATTACAAATGCCAGATCTCTCACCTTCTGCATCCCATATAGAATTTTGTCCATACTCCCAGCAAGGAAGAAAGATAGGGGGAAGATAAACAGAGAACTTTTAAGTCTAACTCTATCAGGACCTGGAGGGAGAAGAGGTAAAAAAGAAGAATATTCAGAAGTAGTAGTAGGTGTAAGTGAGACTTTGAAAGAAAGAGAAGATGGGATCATGGAAAAATAAGGGCAAATATAGAAAGACATTGTAGAAATAAGTTAACCCATATCTGTAACCTTGGGAGAACTGCTGTAGTTTCTAATGGAAAGAATGGAGATACAGAACTCTGGTGGTAGGAACAGTGCAGAAAATTTCCCAAGGTAAACTTATTATGGAGATGAATTATGACAGCTAACAGTAAGCAGTTAAATTTCATCTCAAACTCCCAACCAATTTATGAACTTTCTACAAGTGCTGTATTCCTGGGACATGATCTTTCACCTCTTGTGTATGGCAAGGATATTGTGGATGGTTTTCTTTTGAATCCATCTTTTTGTACTATGAAGGAATTTATAAGACCCTTATGCAGACTTACATATCTAGTCGTATGTGTTGCTTCTACTCTGAAAGTTGCCGATTCGAGAAAATGACTGGTGTGCTTCATAAACTGTGAGAGAAAACACACTTGAGGGATAATTCTTTATTTTTATTTTTATAGTTATAACATCTCTCCACAGATATTCTTTTTCAGTTTGTGAAACAGATGTTTGAGACAAGAAGAAAATAATTTTCTAAATACCACAAAGAAAAGTACATTCAGTATCATTTATACAAAACATGTAAGGATAAGAAAATTTAGTAAGCAGAATTCAAAATCTCAGATTCCTACTACCTTATAATTCTTGTTTATTTGATTAAAATTAAATTATAAAATATTTTCAAACTAAAATAAATGGTATCCATTGTTATTAATATTCAAAATAGTATAAATACCTCATAGCTCTAATCATAAGCTTTGGTTTTGATGCATACAATATTTACTTCAACAAAAATGTATGATCTTGGAAAAAGATGAAATTATTATCTCAAAGTAGAAAGCTATCTCAATACTACATATAGAATCATCTCCATTGCTTTTAAGTTCCAGCTTTATTAAAAGTAAATTATTTTATACATTCAAATGTGAATAGCAGTGAATTTTAAATGAGACTAGAGAAGAGCTACCTACTCATTCTAAGTAAACATGTCTGTTGCTTACCAAAGATACAAATTTACTATAGAGTCATTTGTGCCTCAGAGTTAAATTTTTTCCTACAGACACATTAGTCTGAAAATCTACAGATTCTTCCAGACATTATGTATGTTTACAGAGAGAAGTATCTGGAATTAACAATTATAACTTTCAAATTGCATTATGCATATTGTAAAAATATTTGTTATTCACAAAGTACAACAACCTTGAAAAAAATAAAAAATCAGATGATATATTAAGCTTGCTTCTGAATTTCAGAAAATGCAATTATAAAAATAACCTAAAGGGTGACCTGGGAGATGGTGTAATGAATAAAACACTAGACTCTCCAACATGAGGTTATGAGTTCAAGCCCCTGCAAGGGAGGTGCCATGGTGATACTCTGGTTCCTTCACTCCTTTCTCACACAAATATATGAATATATAAAAACATTTATAAAAACAAATAACCTAAAAGGGTTAGAAATACATCTCACCTACTTTGTCATGTGTATGATTAAAGTTTGAGACCTGGCACCACTTGGTGGAGGTGGGGCAGTGGGGTGCTATAAAGGCAAAGGAAGATTTGGTGCTATTATTTCTTTCCATTTATATATAAATTAATATATATAATTATATTGTTAAAATTTCATTATTTCTGCAAATATCATAGTGGTTTTCTTCCTTCTTTTTTAAAAAAAATATTTATTTTATTTATTCCCTTTTGTTGCCCTTGTTGTTTTATTGTTGTAGTTATTATTGTTGTTGTCATTGTTGGATAGGACAGAGAGAAATGGAGAGAGGAGGGGAAGACAGAGAGGAGGAGAGAAAGATAGACACCTGCAGACCTGCTTCACCGCCTGTGAAGCGACGCCCCTGCAGGTGGGGAGCCGGGGCTCGAACCGGGATCCTTATGCCGGTCCTTGTGCTTTGCGCCACCTGCGCTTAACCCGCTGTGCTACAGCCCGACTCCCCCTTTTCTTCCTTCTTAAACTCAACATATTTTAATCATACTGAAAACCTTCACAGAAACACCCCAAAGGTTAAAAAAAAAAAAGTAGGACCTCAGATGTTCCTTAAATAGGAAAATTAAAATAAAATCACAAATTGAAAAGTTAATTATGGGCATAGATATTGCTTATTTCCTTTTTCATATTTTCATACTATATCATAGCAACAATGGAGTATATTTCATATTTTCTTTTATGTGGGTGATCTCCTAATACTGATGATATCACTCCACTAGGATACTAGTGAATGCAGATGTTACATCAAAATTCTTTATACATAATTGTGATGAAATGCTTTAAATTTTTATAATATATGTTTATCATTATAATTACTGGAACAAGTATTCAAAGTTCACTAATTATATTTTTTCTAGTAACCTGACATTTTCTTTTAAGTCCTTCTTATTTCACCCTAGGAAACTATAACACTGGCATTTTGGTGGTGTGTCCTATACACATATAGAAGTATAGAGCTTTCTCAGTCACTCATCTGTTGTTGGGACCTTGAGAGCTTGTTTGGAGGTTCTAGCAGGGGAGCGCAGCTACTCATACACCCTCGACCGACCGAAGACCAGTCTGTCTTTATTGGGGAAGGCCGTCCTCTTCGACCGCAGCTTCAGGAGGGATGCACTTGGAGCAGTGAGGGAGGAAGGGGACACCCGCCTAGCCAGCCAGATCAGCCAAATCAACCCTGGCGATCAATGGGGTGACAGATGTCGCAGCCAGATCGCCCTCACATCCTCATCTGTTGTTGGGTACCTGGGTTGCTTCCAGGTTTTAACTGTTACAAGTTGTGCTGCTATGAACATAGGTGTACAGATATCTTTTTGATTGTGTGTTATGGAGTCCTTGGGGTATATCCCCAGGAGAGGAATTACTGGGCCATATGGAAGGTCCATGTCTAGCCTTGTGAAAGTTCTCCAGACTGCTCTCCACAGAGGCTGGACCAGTTTACACTCCACCAGCAGTGCAGAAGGGTTCCTCTGTCCCCCCACAGCCTCTCCAGCATTTGTTGCTGCTGTCCTTTTGATGTATGCCATTCTTACAGGGGTGAGGTGGTATGTCAATGTTGTTTTTATTTGCATTTCTCTGACAATCAGTGACCTGGAGCAATTTTTCATGTGTTTGTTAGCCTTTTGGATCTCTTCTGTAGTGAATGTTCTGTCCATATCCTCTGCCCACTTTTGGATGGGGTCATTTGCTTTTTTGTTGTTAAGTTTGCTGAGCTCTTTGCATATTTTGGTTATCGGTCTCTTGTCTGATATACGGCAAGTGAAGATCGTCTCCTATTCTGTGAGTGGTCTCCTTGTTTGTGTGATAGTTTCTTTGGTTGTGCAGAAGCTTTTCAATTTGATGTAGTTCCACTGGTTTGTTTCTGCTTTAGTTTTCCTTGCAATTGGGTTTGTATCATCAAAGATGTCCTTGTGGTTTAGGTGGGAAAATGTTCCACCAATGTTTTCCTCTAAGTATTTGATAGTTTCCGGTCTAACATCCAGGTCCTTGGTCCTTTTGGAGTTGATTTTTGTTTCTGGTAAGATAAAGTGGTTCAGTTTCATTCTTCTGCATGTTTCAATACAGTTTTCCCAGCACCATTATTGAAGAGAGCTTCCTTTCTCCATTTAATACTTTGGGTTCCCTTATCAAAGATTAGATTTGGGGCAGCTTGGAACATTTGTACTCATGACCACAGAATGTGATCTCAGTTCTACAGGTATGCAGAGGTCACATACGCTCCTTAGCTAAATATGGGCCCCAGATCAGATCAAATTGATGGGGTTTATAGTCAACAATATTTATACACCTTTCCTATATTTGATAGCTACTCTTTTCCCTGATCCAGCTTTCTATTCCTTTTTTTAGCCATGACATCATCTCCCCAGACAATAGCTTGCATGGACCTGCATATCAGATTTCAGGCTCAAGGAAAAAAAAAAGCTACTATAGCCACAGGCCCTTTGGAATATAACTAAAATATGCCTACTAGCTATCTACAGAACAGAGACATCTCCCCCAACTCTTCATCTGCACTATTCCAGTCTTTAGGTTCATGATTGTTCAACAATTTGTTTGGCTTTATATGTTAACTCTCTTTTCAGCCACCAGGTTCCAGATGCTAGCATGATGCTGACCAGACTTACCTAGACAGACAACCCCACCAATGTGTTCTGGAGCTCTGATTTCCCATAAGCCACCCCAATAGGGAAAGGGAGAGGCAGCCTGGGGGTATGGATCAACCTGTCAATACCCATGTTCAGAGGGGAAACAATTACAGAAGCCAGACCTTCCACCTTCTGCATCCCACCTTCTTCCACCTTCCACTTCCACCTTCTGCATCCATGGATCCCATGGGTCCATTCTTCCAGAGGGTTAAAAAATAGGAAAGCTATCAAGGAAAGGGATGGGATATGGAGTTCTGGTGGTGGGAATTGTGTGGAGTTGTACCCCTCTTATCCTATGGTTTTGTCAGTGTTTCCTTTTTATAAAAAACAAACAAATAAATAAATAAATAAACAACAAAAACAAAAGAAGTATAGAGCTATTTGCCAGAGATTCTGTAGTATTGTAAAACAATAATGAATTAATATGAATTATTTCTCAACCAGTATTTATTAGAAAGCTTTCCAAAAACAGTAAACTAGCAGAAGTATATTGAATATTGCCTTTATATTACCAAATGAAGTGCAGAAGCAATTAAAACTTGACAATTTTAATCGAGTCAATACTTAATAAAGGAACTAAGTTGGAATAAAGAAAATATACAGGAATCAGTAGCAGGCCAAAATTAAAATATAAAAACCACAAAATTAAAAGGTATCAACACCTCAAAAGCAAATGAGTCTAAGTCTAGCCATGGCAAAACCTATTTTTCACAGACATTTAATTATCTCTGAAAGCATGTAATAATGGTGTGTGAAAGAGAACCCAGATTACTAGGAGGTTTTGTTGTATGTAAGAGTAAGTTTAAAACAAGGTAGTTCTAAAAAATATTCTTTTTTAATGTTATGATTGTATATAATTACTTGACATTCTTTTGTGTGGCAATAGTTGCAATAAATATGTACTATGGTGCTGTGCTATAACTGCTAAAGGTATATACAAAAGCCTAATGGATAGAGATGTGACAATACAAGTTCAAGTTGTACAAAAAGAAAACAAAACAAAAACAGTGTTGGGTGGAACAGGAGGAAGCTCATGGTAGATTCTAGGACTTATATAGATAAGATGTCTAGTTCAGATCCCTCCCCCAGATGTGTGTGCTAAATTGTTTTGCACTTATGCTATAAACACTCAAAAATTAACTTTACATAGTTGTGATCATGTTTAAATAAAGACTATTTTCACTTTTTGTTATTACGGTAACATTATTTCAGTATTTATCTTGGTGGTCTTAAAGATGGAATTCATGGTGAATTCTATAACCAAAAGAAATAAATCATATATATATAGTAGATAAATGACTTAATATAGCTAGTTCTTGGGTTATTTATTTATTACTGTAAACTTGACAAGCTCCATAAAAAAGGCACTAGAAGCTTAAAGTCATAGATTTCATAAAATTTGTATTTTAGAAATTAATTTTGGTAGTAGTGTGGAAAGTCAGGGCTGAAGGTAAGAAGCTGAAAGCAAAGAGACTGACGAAGAAGATATTACTAGAGACAACTGGAAAAATATTTTCACTGGTTGAGCTTCTGACTTGTATATCTGAGGTTCCAGGTTCAGTGTGTATGTACCAGGATATATACATTCTTTTAAAAAATAGATTATTGGTGTAGCTTACTCACATTAGAGCATTCACATTGACTTACGGATGAAGCTAACCTACTTCTATAGTTAATATAATTAATAATAGGCAACATACAGAACTACCAAAAAGCTGACAATCTCAGTGATTCTGTATTCTGTATTCTGTATATACAAATTTGGTAATGTTGATTCCATTTTACAAAATAACTTATTCAGCCAATACTGATCACTGATTATGAGTATATATAAAATATGTATAATTATATTTCTCCTCAGTCATACACACACACACACATACACTTGACCACTTATACTAGCTAGTACTACGTTTACATCTGTATGATAACAGTGTCCAAAAGGCAGAGAAAAGAAAGAGGGTAACAAGACATGAAATAATTTAGGGCACCCAACTTTTTTAAAACCACTGCCCTGGAGGTAGATGATTTGAAAAAATGACAGAACCCTGATAAAGTCTAAGAGACGCTCACCTGGAGGTCCCAAACTGTTTTGAAAGCAACAACCGCATTTCAGAGTCCTTTTGATGTTCTGAAATTACAGCTCTGCTTTATACTAATGAACCACTAAACAAACAAAAAAAAAAGTCATCACATTCAAATATAGCATTTTTCTGCACATCTTCTCTCAACCACAGCTACTTTAATTTTTAATTACATGATTAGAAACTAACCTGATTAGCTCTGTCTGGGATAAGCAATTCAAAGAACACTTAGCTACACAAAGCAGAATGTACTTTTAGATTGAATATTCCAAAATAGTGTAATAGATATTCTTAAAGCTGAAAATGACTTTGGATGTCATCTTATTCATATGTCTGCTTTCATTCTTCTACTGTATCGGTAGTCCAGACGGGCATGGGATTCCAACACCACATCTTATTTCTGAGCTATTCCAGTATAACACAAACACGGAAACTTTCTGTACCAGGCATAATGTCTAGAGAAACAAAGAATGATTTTCCTTAATAACCTTCCCTCATTATTTAAAAGATCCTTATTACATTTGACATTAAAAGCTGTTCTAGACTCCCTTTTTCTTTTGGTAAGTTTTATTAGTCATTTTCTTTCTTTTAAAACAAATTCATTCCTACATTTATCCTCCAGGTTTCAATTTCAGACAAATGCTCTTGAGTAGAGCATGATCCCAAATTGTAATCACTATAAAATGAACACCATTAATTACCTGTGTGCTCTCAACCTAAGCAAAAAGTAGAATGTATGTAATTACTGGGGTAATTCAAACAAGGGGAAACATTTTGCTGCGCTTGCTAGACATCTTTCTGACATTCTGATGTATGTATGTGTCAGAGAAAACAGCATAGCTTAATGGGAATGCTCTTGAATTTTTCTCCCTGATTAAGAGAGCATTTAGTTCCAATGATCCTGTTACACCAAGGTCACGTTATGTAACTCCAGCATCAATGACTTTGATGGCTAAAAGGTGAAATAAGTTCAGGTCTTTCTAATTACTTCTTTTTTTGTTTTTGCATTAATTGTATATGCAAATACAATGTATAGGTTTTTTTTTGTTGTTATCATTTTATTTTTATTTTATTTCTCAAGCAACAGTCATTCCCCATACTAGGATATGCTAATATGTAGCCTAGGGTGGAGTCCATTAGAATGGAGATTTCCTTTTGAAGTTATTTACACATCAACTTCTCCCTTAAGGGTACCTCCAGGGAAGATCTAATCAATTCAGGAGACAGAATTTAAATTTGCATGCCTTTATTTTACTGAGCCATCTTTTGGTAGCCTCCTGCTCCCCACCCCCAATCCTTTCTTTACAGTGCCTTCCAAGTTAATCATGTTTTTTCAATTGTCTGTAAAGTACTCAGATATTCTGCTGTATAGGAGGGGCACATGCTATCAACAAGCTTCTCAAAATTTCCTTATCAATCTGTCTCATGCCTAACTGACTGCTTGTTCAGTTTCTGAAGGACCTAGAGTAGTACAGGATGGTTTCCTTTATGCATCCCAAAGCTGCATTTTGTTTATTTAAAAATAAGGACACAGGGGCCAGGCAGTGGTGCACCTAGTTGATCACACACATTACAGTGCACAAGGACTCAGGTTCAAAGCCCCTGGTCCCTATCTGCAGGGGGAAAGCTTCACAAGTGGTGAAGCAGGTCTGAAGGTGCCTCTCTATCTCTCTCCCTTTCTCTCCCTTTCCTTTCAATTTCTCTCTGTCTCTATACAATAATAAATAAATAAAAATATTTAAAAAAATAAGCAAAATAAGGGTACAACAACAAAAGTACAGACCATTATCTCTGATGAGCATAAACGCTAAAATACTGTACAAAATTCAATAGTCAATAGAATACAGCAGTATATTAAAAAGATTGTGCATTGTGGCCAAATGGGGTTTATCCCCGGGATACAATGTTGGTTTAATATACGTAAATCAATGTGATCCACCACAACAATAAAAGCAAAACCAAAAACCACATGATTATATCAGTAGTTACAGAGAGAACCTTTGACAAAATCCAATATTCCTTTATGATCAAACACTACAAAAAATGAGAATAGATAGAAAATTCTTCAAGATAGTGGAGGCCATATAAAGCAAACCTATAGCCAACATCATACGCAATGGTGAAAACCTGATTTAAAAATAAGGCTTACAAAGCAGTAGCAACAGCAATAGCAATACAAAAGCACTGATAATTAATTTAACCATTACTAAACTCTTACAGAACACAATTTTGCTTAAACGTCATTTAATTCATTTGAGTTTATTACAATAATATAACAGAAATCAAAAATCTATTGGGACGGGGTTGTGGCACACCTGATTGAGTGCACATGTTACAAAGTGCAAAGATTCAGGTTCAAGCCCCCTGTCCCCACCTGCAGAGGGGGAGCTTTGCGAGTGGTGAAACAGTGCTGCAGGTGTCTCTCTCTGTCTCTCTCCCCCTCTACCTTTCTGAATGTCTCTATCTAATAAAGAAAGATAATAAAAATAAATGGATAAAAATATTTCTTGAAAAAGAAAGATTTCATCAGGTCCACCTTGTTCCATACGCACTAACACCACTGACACATAGTTGGTCTGTAGTAGTTGCATTGTTGGTTTCTGTGTCAGCTCAACGTGGGTAGCCAATATTTTGCTTTGTGACCTTGGACATATATTTTTTACTTTTTTAATTGTTGTTGTAGTTATTACTGTTGTTGTCGTTGTTGGATAGGACAGGGAGAAATGGAGAGAGGAGGGGAAGACAGAGAGGAGGAGAGAAAGATAGACACCTGCAGACCTGCTTCACCACCTGTGAAGCGACTCCCCTGCAGTTAGGGAGTCAGGGGCTCGAACCTGGGTCCTTCCATCCATCCTTGCGCTTTGTGCCACCTGCTCTTAACCCACTGCACTACCGCCTGACTCCCATATTTTTTAATTTCAAAGTTGCTTCATTTTCCTCATCTCTTCAATTTGGCCTACCCTTATGAATATGGTAGAACTAGAGAGATAGCTGCCCAAACCAAGTAAGGCTTGTGACTTGCCAGGTTTGAAACCTGGTATCACTTAAGAAGTGTTATAATAACGAGAGTCAAGTGGTAGCGCATCGTGTTAAGCGCATGACCAGCTTAAGGATCCCTGTTCGATCTCCCAGCTCCCCACCTGCAGGGGATTCGCTTTGAGAAGGACGCACATGGAGCAGTGAGGGAGGAAGGGGACACCCGCCTAGCCAGATCAGCCTAATCAACCTTGGTGAACAAAAGGGTGACAGATATCGCAGCCAGATTGCCCTCACATCCATCAGTCTTTTAATTTGAAGCAATACACCAAACCCAGTCCAAGTTCTGCTATGTGGTTTTTTGTTTGTTTTTGGAAGAATTTTAAAAAGCTGCCAAAAAATTTTGGGGTAATTAGTAGTACTTTTTGATGGTGTACTTAGCTATAAAAATTGGGCAATTCTGTGCCTCATTATACTTTCTTTCATAGTATTCCTTTTATAATTGTAGTATACATTTATTTTATTTTGCCTCTTATAATAAGTAAATATAAATAAGTCACTGTTGAGACCACAAGTTCCAATTGTTATTTAATGGATTAGATACTATAATACTACTTACATGGTTTTAGTTCTCTTTAGTTCTCTTACTAAGTTAAGGCATTTTAATCCTTAAGTTAACTTTATAATCTGCTATCTTTCTAATTTACTTTCCACATGCCATTTCATTATACTAAGATTTAAACTTATCAATTAATTTTATGGTTTATATAATAACCCATTAAATGATTTATCTGAAATTTGATTTACTTTTTTTTTTTTTTTTAAAGTCTCTCCTCTGCTGCAAGATTGATCTTCAAAATGTAAATCTGACCAGATCACTCTCAACTTGACCCTATTTTCATAGCCAGGACTGTGACAGGAAATCAATGTCTTACAAAAATGAGAGAATTGAAAAGGACTACTTTCAAAGATGTAAGGAAGATTAAAGAAATGGTAAAGATTCTAAGAATAAGAACACAAAGTGTGCCTAAAGAACAAAGAAATCTTTTACCAGAACCCAGCAAGAGGGCTACATTACATATGATTCATTCCTATATAAAACTGTAGTCCTGAGTCAGAAGATAAGAACATGATACTGGTAAAAGCTCCTGGGTTGTGACATCTCTTTTTTCTTCCCTCCCCATTTATCTCTGTATCTCTGAAATAAAAATAGAGATGGAGTGAGATGGAGGGCAGAAGGGAGAAAGGAAGGAAAGAAGAAAGCAAGGGAAAAAAGGAAGGAGCAAACAAACGAGAGAGAGAGAAAAAAAAAAGAATTGAAAAATAAAATTTTCCAGGACCAGGGAAAGAATGGGTAAATACATACAACTATCGACATATGGTTGTAGAAATAACAGTAAACCCATGTCTACAGTCTTGGGAGATATAACTTGGAAGATAGCTTCTAATGGAGAGAATGGCGATACGGAACTCTGCTGGTGGGAACGGTACTGAGTTACACCCCTGTTATCTTATAATTTTTTAAATCAATATTAAATTACTAATAGCATAAAAGAAAAAATTAAAGAAAAATTAAATCTTCCAAGAGCAGTGGAAATACGCATGCTTTATATAAGCATGCTTTATACTGCAAAAACAAAAGCAAACAAGCCAAACCTGTATTGTAGTTCATAGTAGATGAATACAGCCATCACTATACCCAAATGATTTAGGTCAGGTGCAGAGTCTATCTTGCGTAAGTAACTTTTAAGGAGTCCTCTTTACTGAGAGCTGTAAGGAAACAAGAAGGCTAAGAAAAATCAAAGTATGTGGCTTCAGAAGAGGTTTAGGTGCAGTCTGATGGCATAATATAATCTAGACCACAGATCGTAGCCAGAGGTTTTCCTGCTTACAGTAAAGACAGCTAGAAAGTCTTATAGATGCATGAGTCAGCATGGAGTTGGCTGACCCCTATATATTGCAGTGGAAGAAGATAGTTCAATTTAACAGAATCTCTGGGTATGGCAGTTTCAACCAGTTTAGAGTAATCTTCCAGAGGAATAAGGTAGGCTGGGCAGCTATTTAGCAAGATCTGAAGCAACTGTGAGATAGGTACATGAGTCTAGCAAAAACCCTGACACCATCTCCTCAGATAATACCTTTGGTCCACCTGCATGTTAGCTGCTCCTGTTAGGAGGCTCAGGCAAAAATCAGTAAAGTCATGGGCCCTTGGAATATGCTTAAAATAGATATACTAGCAGGGGAGTCGGGCTGTAGCGCAGCGGGTTAAGCGCAGGTGGCGCAAAGCACAAGGACCTGCATAAGGATCCCGGTTCGAACCCCGGCTCCCCACCTGCAGGGGAGTCGCTTCACAGGCGGTGAAGCAGGTCTGCAGGTGTCTATCTTTCTCTCCTCCTCTCTGTCTTCCCCTCCTCTCTCCATTTCTCTCTGTCCTATCCAACAACGACAACAATAATAACTACAACAATAAAACAATAAGGGCAACAAAAGGGAATAAATAAACTAAATGTTAAAAAAAAAATAGATATACTAGCTTTTTCCAAGATGGCAACCACACATTTCATCTGCTATATTCTTGCCTTTAAGTTCCAGATTATCAAACACTTAGTTCTTCTTTGTATCTTCATGTCCATGATGCCAACCTGACTCCCCCAATAAAGGACCTCCCTAACGAACCTGGAACCCCATCTCTCCAGAGCCCTGCCCCACTAGGGAAAGACAGAAACAGGCTGGGAGCATGGATTGACCTGCTAATGCCCGTGTTCAGTGGAGAAGCAGTTACAGAAGCCAGACTTTCTACCTTCTACACCTCATAATGATCCTGGGTCTATGCTCCCAGAGAGATAAAGGATAGAAAAACTTCCAGTGGGAGTGATGGGATACGGAACTCTGGTGGGGGGAAATGTGTGGAATTTTACCACTCTTATGCTATGGTTTTGTCAATATTTTCTAGTTTTTATTTAAAAATAAATTTTAAAAAAATCTGGAGAGATGGCTCAATAGCTTCTGCCATTTTCTTCTGAAAATATTTGCTTCTCACAACAAACACAACCTATTGATCTCTCCTTCTTCATAATTATAGTTGGTGTCAGTTTCTAAGAACTTGTAGAAAGAAAATTGGGAAGATGTAGTATAGTCTTTAAAAAAAATACAAAGAGGGGGCTGGGCAGTAACACAACCGGTTAAGCTCACATAGTGCAAAATGCAAGGACCAACAGAAGGATCCTGGTTCGAGCCCCAGACTACCCACATTGAGGATTCATAGTACTAGCAATGAACCCCAGTGAGAACCCTAGAGGCAACGAAAGAAAGACAGTTAAAGAAAAAGAACTGTATACCCATGAATATTTACTTCTACTTTTTTGTGAATGTACTTATGTATGTATACATTTATATTATGCACATATCCTTAATTTTATATTGATATTACATAAAATATATTACTTCATCTCAGTATTATATCATCTTATATCATAATATTAAAATTAAGTGATACAAGGAGAAGCATAAACATCACTCAGAGATATCTCTTCTTCTCAATAATGATTTAATGTATTAATAGCTATACACAGGACTCTTGTATTATGTTGTGTAAAATTATGATCTTGTTATTGTCTTTATTTAGAAATTAAGTATGATTTAAGAAGATACTTACAGGTGTCAATTGACAAAGGATTAACTTAGTTATTTTAAAAAAATCTTTTTAGTGATTTATTATTGGATAGAGACAGAAAGAAATTGAGAGAGGAGGGGGAAATAGAGAGTGAGAGACACCTGCAGCCCTGCTTCACCCCTTGTGAAGCGTTTCCTCTGCAGATGGGGATCAGGGGCTTGAACCTGTAACCTTGCTCACTTTAATATGAGCATTTAACCAGATGCACCCCCAACTGGCCCTGGCTTAACTTGTTATAATTAACTGTGCCAATTTAAAGAGAAAGCTTAGGGAACTAGTACAACACTACTTACGCAAAAATCTGTGATGATGACTCAGGAAGAAATTAGTTAAATAAGTAAAGAAAAACCTTCCTATTAATGCCTGTAGGCACCCTCTAATTAATTGAGGATTTGCTATTAGTTTTTACTATATTTAATTTACTTGACTTTGATGAGAGAGGCATAGAGAGAGAAAGATACAGAGATTAGAGCACCACAGCTCTCGCTTATGATTGCTGCATGAGGGATTGAACCTCTGAGCCTCAGGCATGAAAATCTTTTTACATAACCATTATGCTATCTTCCCTGTCCAACTGCGGCTTTAATTGGACTAAAGAGCGAGGGTGAATTTGCTTTTAGACTGAACTGCGACACCTACATACTCTTGTTCTTGGAAGCTGACACTCCCAGTTTCTCTGGTCTTTGGACTTGGACTAAATTACCACTGACTTTCGTGGGTCTAGTGTGGGACTGCTCAGCTTTCATAGTTATGTAACCCAATTCCTATATTAAATCTCAGATATGCTCATGTTTTTATGATAGATAGTACTAATTATAATTCATACCACATATTCATGTTTCATATTATATTGTTTTTATTTTACATTATATGTACATATTTTTATTATTTTTTTTCTTGAGAACCCTGACAAAACACACCAAGCCCAGTAGCATTCCAGCAGCTGTATTTTTGAATTGTGCTTTCTGTTGCAGAGAGCATGACCTTGTTCCAGAATCTCAGCTGCCTGCTTTGAAACTCTTCTGTTTGGACTTGTCTGAGACTTCACATTGTGTCCTTATCTTCCTGCAGATAACTTTGAGGCATTGTCGGGTTTGTCACATGACCTAGGTGGTAGGACTCCTTGTACTGTAGTCTGCACATGTCTTTTCTTGCTGGAGGCTTCCATTGAAGAGTAGTAGCCTTGCATATATATCACTTGATATATCATTTGGGCCTGTATTTCTGGACTTTGCTTCTATTATTCTATGTTAATGATAGCATGCATAAGTATAACCTTTTGTTTTGTTCTTTACCTTGAAGAGAAAATTCCAGGACCAGGGGGATGTGCTCAAACCATTTGATGCTTAAAAAATTCACAGCTATGAAATCAGCTCTGTGATGTGTTTGAGTCTTCTGGCGCATCCATAGCATTAGCAAGGCTGAGAATTCAGTCTTTTCTCCGGTTTTATTATTCTCAAAGTCACATCCTATACCACCTCATCAGTTTATTGATTGTATGCTTTTCATTTCCAGCTTATAAGGATTTCTTAAAATACTGGCAGAAAGGACCTCTGATTTACACACTTAACTGTAAAGTGGTGGGCATTAATCAGTAAAGTTACTGAATATATTAGCAGGCATTTGCCAATAGTCATTCAATCTCACAGTTCTTAAATTATTTTTTTCTTATGTCTCTTAAATGTTAGAGGCAGCTAAAGCCAATATGTCAGGGACTAGGTGGTGGCCCACCTGGTAGAGTGTATACATTACAGTGTGCAAGGAACCTGGTTCAAGCCCTGGTCCCCACTTGCACCTACTAGGTGGGTGGGAAGCTTCATGAGAGGTGAAGCAGAGTTGCAGATGTCACTCTTTCTCCCTCTCTGTCTACGTCTACCTGTTCCCTCTCAATTTCTCTCAGACTCATACAAAATAATGAAATAAATGAAGGAAGAAATAAAGGCATTACAAAATAAAAATAAATAAAAGCATTAAAAAATAAATATCACTAGTCTTACTACAATATCCTAGGAACCATCAACATTCCACTAACCATTAGTGACAGGGTTCTCATTGTTATCCAGCTGGTATCTGATCTACTTCAGAATTAAATCATAATGGTTTGTTATTTAGGACCATTTCTGGTACCTATCTTAATTATATCCCCTGTAATCATAATCTGGATCAAAGAATCTTCTTGCATGTGGTTTATTCAGGGAATAGGATAAGGATAAACCAGGAAATGGAAAAAGAAAAATGAGGGAATAAATTAGTTAAAAGATGTGGCTTAAATTCATCCTCAGTCTGTACTGAACCTTGGAGTCTCAATTGTTGACAAAGGTTGTGCTAGCAAGATCCAGAGGATCTTGCCTGTTATCCCCACTGTGTTATTAACCACTTGCTAAAGGTCATTGATAAAGTGGAATGTCACATAACTTCCTAGATATCTTCTAGTGAGATGGTCCTCAGTTGTAGCACTTAAAATGAGTATACCATCCTGACAAAGAAAACATAGGAGTGCACTGACAGATTCAACCAAATCAGCTCTGCTGTCTTCCAGCCTTGTGATCACCTAAAGAAGCTTCTGTTTGGTCATAGACTTAGAACAAGAGAGAACACAGGTTTATCTACAAAGATTTATGTCAGAGGACCCAAAACAGTTTGGAGAGCATTATAGAGTGAACACAGAAAAGTACACTCAAAAAAGATCCAGTAGTTCTACTATAAAATCAATCAGGTCTTCCACATTTCCTAAAGCTAACAGTATGATGGAGTCTCCACACTCTCTTTCTTGTCTGTTCTGGGGCTTCATATTTCATGATGTTCTGCTTGACATATCATATATTTTGACTAATATTTCCCAAACTTCCATTCTTGCATTCTTGAAATATGTTTCTTTTTGCCTGGTATCTCTTCCTCAACTCATTGCACCTTCTTTATTTCTCTCTCTCTCTCTCTCTCTCTCTCTCTCTCTCTCTCTCTCTCACACACACACACACACACACACACACACACACACACACACAGATACACTGTACCCTTGCAACAATCACTCTGTCTTTTAACTTTTTATAAATCTATTTCTCAAACGGAACTTAAATTACTTGAGAAGGATAGCTTCAGCTTTGCATTGCTTTGGCACACAGTTGCAATAAGTGGATGAAAGAAAGAATCAATGATTCATTCGTATACATCAAGATTCAGTTTCAAGTAACATCTTTTTATGCAAGCTTTTACCATTTCTTTCAGTATTAAGTTTTGGGTGCTTTTTTTTACCTGCATTTCATAACCATTTATCTACGTTTATTATAGAAAATCACCATACGTATTACAATGGCTTCATAAAGCACCTGTCATCCCCACTGGAATACTCCCCTCATTTTATTTTAAGTTCTTTGCAAATAATAGATCCTTGAAGACTGTGAAAGGAGAATAAATGATTGAATGCATGAAAACATAATAAGAACCATAAAGCCTTTAGAAGAGAGATTGCATTTTTTTCTTCAGAAATATAGGAGAAATTTTAAATAATAAAAGAATTTTAATAGGTGTGACATTTAGAATGGACTATGCAATATTTGGCAGATTATTATAAACAGATAATGGGTAAGTATTTGGTCATATAGATAAAGGTAGAAATAGATTAAGTTTAGTGGCATTAGCTAAATAGTTTTCAGTTTGTATAAAGGAAATTCTATTGATAATGTAAACTATTTTATCTATAGTTTTTCAGTATGGAAGTTTTTAGGTAAAAGTGTCTTAAAGTACTTAACCCTAGAGATTTGTTAACATATTTAGATAATCATTAACTCAATTTTTTTCTAAAATCTGACTAAAGTCTAGAATAACATTTTAGAAATAGTACTAATATGTCCTGGAGCCCTGCCCAGAGCCCTGCCCCACTAGGGAAAGAGAGAGACAGGCTGGGAGTATGGATAGACCAGCCAATGCCCATGTTCAGTGGGGAAGCAGTTACAAAAGCCAGACCTTCCACCTTCTGCACCTCACAATGATCCTGGGTCCATACTCCCGGAGGGTTAAGGAATAGAAAAGCTTTCAAGACAGGGGATGGGATACGGAGTTCTGGAGGTGGGAGTTGTATGAAACTGTACCCCTCTTATCCTATGGTATTGTCAATATTTCCATTTTATAAATAAAAATTAAATAAATAAAAATAAATTGTGCTTTTAAAGAACTTGGTCTGAAAGTCCTACCTTTTCAGAGTTCTCAAACTCAAAGTTTATTCAAGAGATGAAACAAACAAACAAATAAAAACCCTTCTAAATAACTTTGTGGAGAAAAAGCATTTATCCCATGCTTTGAGAATTTGGCATGATACATGTCCATGTCTACAGCACAGCCTCATTTGTTTATGGACTTAGTCAAGTGCAAAGGTTTATTTGTGGAAAGTCTGACAGCTTTTGACAGAATGTTAGTCTACTTAATGACAAAAATATTCTTCCACTTTTTCTGAATACATAATTAAAATAAAGCTGGGAGAAGAAACACTGTCTAAACATGTTTTAGACTAATAATTAGTGCTAGTATAACCCACCCAGAAATACAAGTATTTTCTTGATAGTCCTTCTAATTTTGATCCATAATTAAGCTGTATAGTAGCTCCCAGCCTCCGTATAATTATGTTTAGAAAAATTCTTTACCTCTTTATTCATAATGTCTTATGTTGTAACAAAAAATAATAAAAAAAGTGCTTTGCCATCTCTGATTAAGTTATCTTTTTTCAGTCTGTGTTTATTTTGAAATAATATGGTGCAATTCTATATTACCCAATATTATTATTGTTATAATCCTATTTTTCTTTTATCTAAGTTCATAAAGCAAAGCTTTGAGTTGAAAAGGATATATAATCTACATGACAAACCAAAATCCAGAGAAATTGCACAGTCAGATAGGTTTTTATGATAGAAAGGGAACTTTATTTTCCTGATTAACACTCCCTGACTCTCTGCATATCCCACTCCACTTCTTAGGATTCCACTATTATCTCTATTGATTCATTTAGGAACTCATAGACATCCTTGGTGCTTAGAAGCTAGACTTCAGCTTCTACTTCATATTAAGTATAAACTATTGACACCTTGTTTTTCCAGGCAGGAAGATAACTCTTTAAGTAGGATGTCTACATTGCATTGTATGTCGCCCAGGTTCAAGCCCTGGAAACATAATGCTATGGCAACAGGGAAAGTATCAGTCCTATGGGTACCTCTCTTCTCTGTTTCTTTCTGAAGCAGATAGTGGCCCAGAGGGTGAAACCATAAATGTGCAAATTTCCAACTCCAAAAAAGAGTGTTTATATTTTTATTGTAATTTAACTACTTTAAACTATGTTGTTGCATGCAATTAGAATTCTTGTTGGCAGAATAGTGAATAATTTTCTCTGAAATATTCACATAACCTCTTTAGAGAGAACCACTGAACTTTATAAACAACTTACTTATCAAGGTGGGTAGAATCATAGCCCCTTGAATAGCTCTGTATCATAATTATTCAAATCTAGGAATATGTCACATGATACAGAAAAAGGAAGTTAAGGTGGCAGATGAAGTGAACTTTTTTTCAATGTTTTTTTATTGTTGTAGTTGTTGTTATTGATGTTGTTGTTATTGGATAAGACAGAGAGAAATGGAGAGAGGAGGGGATGACAGAGAGGAGGAGAGAAAGATAGATAACTGCAGTCCTGCTTCACCGCCTGTGAAGCGACTTCCCTGTAGGTGGAAAGCTGGTGGCTTGAACCAGGTTCCTTATGCCAGTCCTTGAGCTTTGTGCCACCTGCACTTAACCCGCTGCGCTATTGTCCGGCTCCCAAAGTGAACTTTTTTTAATCAACTCACCCTGAGATGTGAAAATCATTTAAAATGATTTCCGCAGGTCCAATGTCTTTCATAAGACACTTTGCATATGGAAGGGGAAGTAACACAGAGAGAAATAAAGAAATGCTCGGACAAAAGGACTTAACCTGAAGTTTCTTTCTTTTTGTTTGTTTCTTTGTTTATTTTAGAGATTTTATTTATTAGAAAGATAGGAGGAGGAGAGATAAAGAACCAGAAATCACTCTGATCCATGTGCTGATGGGGATTGAACTCAGGACCTCATGGTTGAGATTCCAATGCTTTATCCACTGTGCCACCTCCTGGACAAAATTCACTTAATCTGAATTTTCTAACTCTGAAGATAAATGAAAAAAAAAATATCCAGGAAGGGAAGTGACCTTTAAAATCTGCAAAGAAAAGTAGCCTAATCATCAGAGAGGTAGGAAGACCTGCAAAAACTTAATTTTTTCCAGAGAGATCCATTTAGATTATCTGAAGTCTGGAACTGTAAGATAATAATATGTTAAGTCACCAGTGGTTATTTGTTGAAGTATTCACATAAAGCCAATATGTTCATTTTCAGAGTGCATTAAAAGTTAAAATGATGAAGAACCCATTCATCAGGTTAAATTGATTGTAGAACTTTGAACAGAACTTTCTAATCCAACACTAAACAAAATAACATGAGATGGAGAATTTCTATACCCTGCTTTGTCTGGTGTGTAGTATATACTACACACATATATCAAGTCCTTGAAATATGTCAAGAGAAATAATTTTTTTGATATTGGTTAGTTAAAATGTAAGCAACTTCGTGTGACTACTGGCTATCAAATTAGACAACGTATCAAGTGTCTCTATATAGTTAGGTACCTCTCCTCTGCTACTGCCTTTCAGCCACCAAGTTGCAGATGCTACTGTTTCCATCCTAAATTCCCTGGGCAGACAACCTCTCCAGTGTATACTGGAACCTCACCTCTCAGAACCCTACTCCACTAGGGAAATAAAGATAGAAATATGCTGGGGGTATGGATCACCCTGCCAACATCCATGTCAGGCAGAAAAGCCGTTGCAGAAGCCAGAACTCCCACCTTCTGCACCCCAAAAAGAATTTTGGTATGTACTTCCAGAGGGAGATAAATGTTAGGGGATGATAACTAGAAGGCTCTGAAACCCAATTTTATCAGGTCCTTGAGAGAAAAGAGAGAAAAATGATAGATAGATAGATAGATAGATAGATAGATAGATGATAGATAGATAGATAGATAGGGAAATAATAGTCAACCCATATCTGTGACCCTGGGAGGATTACTGCAGTTTCTAATGGTGAGAATGGGAAGCTGGAACCCTGGTGGTGGGAATGGTGTGGAATTATACTCCTGTTGTCTTACAACTTTGTAAATCAATACTAAATCACTAATAAAAATCTATATAAAAAGACATTCAGTAAATATTTAATGACATTTAAGAGACTATGTTGGCAGCTACTATAAACATGAAGGAGGTAAAGGACAATAGTTACTGGAGAGAAGGTACCAACTTTTTGCAGCTAATTCTGATTGGTTTGGCCTCTGCAATGATAAGGTCAGGTGTATCCAACCAGCAAATCACTCTTGTCTAGTGGCCCTGACCCCGTGAGTGGGGGATAGCAGATCAGAGTAACAGGAAATCTGCTTCAAATTCACTCCTAACTCTTAGACTTTTGCAATGTCCTGTTCTTTGTCCTCTTCCTATTTCTTATGTTTACTCATTGATTCTGGGTTCCAGCTGGTTTAACCTTTTGCAACTTTCATAGAATAAGTAATCTTTTCCAAGGTTTTCTCAAGTAAGGGGAATAAATATGGGATGAATCAGAGGGCCAATACAGCAGCAGATTTTATTTCAAGAATTTGACTAAGTTTGAAAGTAAAATGTACTTATATTATACATCCATGCTTTCGGATGGTTAATTTCAGTTAGATTTTATTTTGTTTTCCTGTGGGCTGTGGGATTTTATTTATATACTGTTTCATTTTATGGCACAATAGAGCAGCTTTCCCATTGTAAAATCTTTTGCCTGCATTCTTTTCTTCATTTTCACTACTTCATACTAGTTCAGTTGTTTATTGTCTTCCTCTTATCAAGAGACAATACTTACTGAGCAAGTAACATATCCTAGGTTCCTTCCTAAGTGGGTTCTATGTAATAATCCACTTGCTACCATTTAACTATGGTAGCAATGCCAATATCTTTGTTTTGCAGTGAAATATTATTTTTTAAAGATTTTTAAAATTATTTATTTATTTGTTGGAGATAGTGAAATTGAGATAGGACAACAGTCACATAAGATTCTTTCTACTATAAGGACCTGCGGAAGAGCCCCTGGTTACCACATGGGAACAATATGCAAAAAAGAAGCTTCATGGGTTGTGGGGCAGTGCTACAGTGTCTGTCTCTCCTGTCTCTTTCCTTCTCAGCTTTCCACTCTCTATCCAGAAAAAAAAAAGTGAGTTCTGGGAGTAGAATAGAATGACATGGACCCAAGTCCCAGAGAAGTTTTGGTAAAAAAAAAAGTTCAGAACAAACCTAAGTGGTGTAAGTTTATACTTAAAAATTATTTTTTAAAAAATTTATTTATTTATTTAAGAAAGGAGACATTAACAAAATCATAGGATGGGGGGGTACAACTCCACACAATTTCCGCCACCCAATCTCCATATCCCATCCCCTCCCCCAATAGCTTTCCCATTCTTTATCCCTCTGGGAGCATGGACCCAGGGTCTTTGTGGGTTGCAGAAGGTGGGAGGTCTGGCTTCTGTGATTGCTTCCCAGCTGAACATGGGAGTTGACTGGTCAGTCCATACTCCCAGTCTGCCTCTCTCTTTCCCTAGTAGGGTGAGTCTCTGGGGAAGCTGAGCTCCAGGATGCATTGATGGGGTCTTCAGTCCAGGGAAGCCTCGCTGGCATCTGGAACCTGGTGGCTGAAAAGAGAGTTAACATACAAAGCCAAACAAATTGTTGAGCAATCATGGACCCAAAGGTTGGAATAGCTGAGAGGAAGTGTTAGGGGGGTCCTCACTGCAAACTCTAGTGTACTACTGCTTTCAGGTATATATTTGCCTTAGTTTATGGATACCTGTGAACATATGCTCTATCTCCTGGAACCTGGTCTATATCTAGGTTTTGGGACTTTGTTAGGAAGTGAACCACCTGGGATGGAATTAGAGAATACTATGAAAGGAAAGGTCTCACCCGAGTGATGAAGCTGAAGGGTTGTCGTTCCACACCTGAAGTCTCTGGACACAGTCTGAAGTGAAGCATGCTGGGGTGGCACTCATTATGTTGATTAGGTTGCAATCAGCAGATGTGATATTATTTAATAAGAATTGGGAGAAGCATACGGGTCAACCTATTGCCCATAAGATAAATACATAAATAAGCCCAGGTGGAGTTAATTATTAACATATATTTACAAATATCACCTATTATCCATTATTCTCTTACCTATTCAATTTTAATAATTTTTCCTACAATATAACAAAATTGCATCTTAAATACTAAAATGATACATAATATAATTGTCCTTGAAATTTTAAAGAAACTGTTTAGGAAGGGACCTTATTAAAGAATGACATATTATGTAAATTCAGCTTTTCTGTTACATTTGCAATAGTTAAAACAGAGAAAGAATCAGAGTCTGGCTTACCAAACAATGCTATTCCTCAGGGACATATAATGTCTCCATCCTGTGTTTATGAAAACAAACAAACATCACTGCTTTCAGTTCAGCACAAATATTTAAAACCACACAGAGAAACAAAGGATTCATCTCTCCCTATATTTGGGGGGTACACTCATCTCTCAGGTTCCACTGCAGCTGCCTTTGATGTTTTTCCCACCCTCTTAGCAGTCCACTCCTACACTATTTCATTAGCCTTTCTTTGAGCTGATTTTTTTTCTCTGCCTTTTACAGCCCAGAAAAAAAAAATAAATAAAAAACACCTTCCTAAAACACAAATTGCTTAAAATTCTGTGGTATCTCTTTAATGTCTAGTACATGTTAAAAGTCCTCATTCAGCAGAGTACTAGTTGGGCAGAAGTGCATCTGGTTGAGTTCACATATTACTGTGTGCAAGGACTGAGATTCAGGCTTTTGGTACCAACCTGTGTAGGGTGGGCGGGGGTGGTGATGGAAGGAGGAGCTTCATGAGTGGTGAAACAGTGCTATAATAGTCTTTCTCTCACATCTCTCCCTTTCTATATCACCTTCCCTCTCAATTTCTTTCTCTCTTAGCCAAAATAAATAAATTAAATATTTTTTAAATAAGGTATTAAGAAATCCTATGTGCAGCACAGCATGCAAATCTTGTCAACTCAACTAATTACTACATGCACTTCCTCTTAGAACAAGAGGAATAATATACATGAAATAAGAAGGAATAGTCTACATTGTAGAGAAATGGGAAGCCACCAAACTCACGTAAAACTGCAAAACATTGGCACACTTTTATACTATAGTCTAGATACTTAGGACAATTCTTCCAGTTTTTGAAAATTAGAAAGGTTTAATTTGGGGGAAGCTACTGGGCAGTTCAAACAAAATATATGTTTAAGTCAAATAGAAGATGCAATTGCCAGTTTGTAACTCTATATTTTGATATAAATTATCTCTTTTGTATAAGGTATTCTCTTCTTTATGTAGCTGAGAGTTCAAATATTTAGTTCAATGTAATCAAATCCCAGTCTGCCTACCATTCCTTATTCTGTGACATCTGGATCCTTATGATCTAACAAAGTTGTCAAACACTGTACATGTTCCTATTCAAGGATGTACACTTTACTCAATCAATTTTGTTTCCTAATCACAACAATATGATACAGACAAATATATGTATATATTTTTAATTTCATGAATGAATGAATAAAATAGATTGAGGGATTAATTTATCTAACATGCCTTACATAGGGAGAACTTAGTATTAATTTCTATATTCTGTTTTATCCCAAAAACCAAGCTTCTGAAAACTGTGATCTTTATCATATTGATACTATTTTTGTTGTATTTTGATCTATAGCTTCCCTGAAACCAGGAGGTCAGAATTGTTTTTAATCTCCAGTGTCTCTGATTCCTCTTATATTTTTCTTTAGCTGTAGTTCATCTATTACTTAGCTACCCAGTACTTGCTGAGCACCCACTAGTTACCTGCTATTCCTCTGATCTGGGGACTTGTTAAGTACTCTAGTGGCTCTCATTCTATTGTTTGAAGAACCTCAAAGGAGACGGAAGAGAAGCGTTTCAAAGTAGTACAATACAAGACATAAAGAGTCTTAATAGGTAAGCACCAGCTCTGTCTTTTACCACCCATACAATCTGGGCAAACTACCTTAGTTATGTAAGACTCAGTTTCCTCTTCAGCAATGATAGTCAATAAACCTAACTGATTCATATGTTCTTCTCTCTCTCTCTCTTTCATTCTTTCTTTAGAATTTCTTTCCCTCTTTCTCTCTTTCTTTCTTTCTTTCTTTCTTTCTTTCTTTCTCTCTTTATTTACATATTATGTTGTTCATGAAAGCAAAATCTTTAGAATCCAAAAGAATAGTAACCACCATTGCAGTTATGGTGATATTAATATCTCCACGTGTCTAGACTCTAGCAGACAACTGGCTAATCAACCATCATTTTAGATGTTGCTGGCAAAGTATTCTTAAGATGAGACTAACATTTAAATAAGTATACTTCGAAAAAATCAATAATGTGAGTGAGCCATATCCAACAGAAGTGTTTAAGAACAGAAACTAAGTGGTCCGGGAAGTGGCACAGTGGATAAAGTGTCATACTCTCAAGCATGAGGTCCTGAGTTCAATCCCTGGCAGCATATGTACCGGAGTGATGTCTGGTTCTTTCTCTCTCTCCTCCTATTCCACTCATTAATAAATGAATAAAATACTTTTTAAAAAGAACAGAAACTAAAGCTTCCTGTAAAGGAAGGAATTCCCCCCTTTGACTGTAAAAATATATGAACTCAAGATTGAAGTGCCAACTCTTATCTAAGTTAGCAACTACCAATTTCAGTCTCAGCAGCTCCCCCCATATATATCTATATCTATATCTATATCTATATCTATATCTATATCTATATCTATATCTATATCTATATCTATATCTATATCTATATCTATATCTATATCTATATCTATCTATATCTATATATCTATATCTATATCTATATCTATATCTATATCTATATCTATATCTATATCTATATCTATATCTATATCTATATCTATATATCTATATCTATATGTTTGTTTTTTTCTGAAGTGAATGATCCTTCAAGTTTTGGGTGCTGAGAGGAGGGATGAAGGAGAAACTTAATGTTTGCATGTCAACAAGGGAGATCATTGATAGTAAGTATGTTTTCATCTTTCTGCAAAGTCTCCCTGATCTGCAGAGTGAGTCACATGTTGCAGCAACTTTATCTCCCCTCTTTCTTGATCCATCTGTTCTAAGAGTTAATCTTTGACCTTTTATCTTAGCCAAAGAAACTGTTCCAAAGTAGGAGTGGAAACCTGCCCAGAGCCAGGAGAACAGAGCATCTCATATAAATAAACCTCATTTAAAGTCCTCACCTCTTTCACTACTGCCCATGAATTTCTCCACACAGTTTTAATTAACTGCCTGCTAGAACCACTATATATCATATCTCCATAGTTTAACCATGACACTAAATATTATTCTAATAGAATTAAGTCAAGAAACATCTGAAAAAGGTGCGGATTAATTGTAAATGGCAGGATTGCCAACTTAAATATATCTGTTCTCCCTGAAGTAATAATTAGCCTTTGTGTTTGGTACATGCTAAGTTTTGTTCAAAATAATATAAATGCATGAATTTATTTAATTTATTAATTAATTTGTTTAATCACAATAATAGGAAAACATGTTTTATTTCCTTAAAAGAGGAAAAAATCCAAGACGTGAGTACTTTGTACACATTTGCATGATTATTCTACTAAGAAGTGATAAATCTAAGGCTAAAAAAGTTTGTGCTATTTACTTTATACATTATTACATCTTAAGAACTTCAAGGAGTTTCAAAGGATTGCTTTTCATCTAAAACAGACCTACTAGCTTTTTCTAAAATGGAGACCCCAATCTTCATCTGCAATATTCTTGCCTTTAGGTTCAAGATTAGTCAACAATTTGTTCTGCATTATATCTTAACTCTTTTTCAGCCACCGGGCTCCAGATAATACCATGATGCCAACCCAACTTCCTTGGATAGAGGACCCCACCATGTGTCTTGGAGTCCTACCTCCCCAGAGCCCTGCCCCAATAAGGAAAGAGAGAGTCAGACTGGGAGTATGAATCAACCAACACCCATGTTAAGCGGAGAAGCAGTTACAGAAGCCAGACCTTCCACCTTCTGCATCCCACAATGATCCTGGATCCATACTCCCAGAGGAATAAAGAATAGGGAAGCCATCAGGGGAGGGGATTGGATATGGAGCTCTTGGGGGTGGGCAATGTGTGGAAATGTACCTCTCTTATCCTATGGTCTTGCCAATGTTTCCATTTTATAAATAAAAAAATAAAAACTAACTAAATAAAATACCTTTTGTATTTTATTTATCTATTAGAGATAGAAACCTAGGGGAAGATGGAAGAAATGGAGGAGAGAGAGAGAGAGAGAGAGAGACACTTTGAAGGACTGCTTCACTCATGAATCTTTCCTGCCTTGCTGCTTGGCACCAGGGCTTTGACCCCAGGTCTTTGAGCATTTTGACATGTGTGCTAAAGCAGGTGCACCATGATCCAGCCCCTCAAAGGATTACTTTAAATCATTATGAAAGACGCGTATCAGTGTTATTTAGTATTAGTAGCTAGCATATTCCAATAATGAAACTCATGTTGAGCTTTCACATTTGCACTCTGACCCTTTTATCAAACCTCAAAATTACACAATCTGTTGTTTACCTAGAATTGCATCTATCCATTCTGTTTTTACCACCTAGGAAGTCCAGAAAAATCAAAGTTAACTTGCTTTATCACTAAATAAAAAATGTGCATTTCACAACATTCTTTTGTTTATCATTAAGTATTTCTAAGACTCTGGCTCTTGGGGATATTTTTCTTTATATATACAGTCTTCGACCACCCTTTGTCTCATTTCTCCATTTATTTCTCTATCTCTTCAACTCATTGTTGGCTGTTAGGATAATAGCTGAGCCCATGTATAAGTCACATGTGGACATTTCACATTCCATTCTCCTTAGCAGCCATACTTCCTCCCATGAGTCTGGATTTCCAAGGTATAGAAACTCAGTGGGAGGAATCATAAAGTAAGAAACATAGAAGGATCCAGAGGGCAGTCACAGAATGAAACATATCCCTATGACTGTAGAAACATATGGTAGAGGGATGACTAAGTCCTCCATTGATTTGATCAACATAGGAATTAGCTATAGGACTGTGTTTAAGAACATGCTCTCAAGGGCAAAGTGTGTAAGTTGGAACGCTAGAACTGCCATTCACTAAATGTGACCCTAGGTACTTGCTTCTGTCTCTGTCACAAAGGGGAGAGCACATATGAAATTCTCAGTTCAATGTAGCATATAACAACATATATCATCCACAAATGTCAATCACTTCTACTTAGATCCATAAGTTTTATTATCATTATCATTATTGTTATTATTTATTTATTTACTTTGGATAGAGACAAAGAGAAATTGAGAAGGAATAGGGGAGATAGAGACAACTGCAACACTGCCTCTCCACTCATGAATCTCCTGCTTCTTCCTGTTGGGGGCCCGAGGCTTGAACCCAGGTCCTTTGGTTCTTTAACCTCTGTGCTTTACTGAGCAAGCCATCACCTGGCCCCATGAGGTTCCAGACTTGGTTGATTTCATAGAAGTTAACTCCTGGGGCATGGGAAATATCTCAACAATTAAAGAACATGCCCTACATGCATGATTTCTAGCATTACATATCAGAGAAGTGTTCTGATTTCTTCCTCTTTCATAAAATTCTTTTTTTCATAGACAGAAGTTGGAAAATAAGAAAAGAAAGAAAAACACAAAGTAGAATTTGGACTGGAGTTGGTATATTGTCCCAAAGTAACAGATGGGGAATGGGGGTGTTCAGGTACTGGAACATGATGGCAGAGGAGGACCTGGGGGTAGGGTTTAGATTGTTACGTTGAAAACTGAGAAATGATACATACATACAAACTATTGTATTTTACTTTAAACTATAAGCCATTAAGTTTCCCAATAAACTAAAGAAGAAAATAAAAAGCAATCACTGGACAAAATTCATTTTTGTCAGACTAAGGCTTCACAGCTCCTGTTGGCTTGTTCAGATAGAAAAAGAGACAGAGGGAAAGAAGGGGAGACACTACAGCACTAAACTTTTCCCTAAGTATTGGGGGGGCAGGGCTTTAACTTGATTGTCACACAAGATAAATCAGGCACTCTCTCAGATGAGCTACTCATGAAACATTTTTGTTTGAAGCAATAAGTTAAAATTTTATGAATAGTAAAGAAGTGATGGAAAATAATTGGTCTATATGTCACGTATTTTCCTACTCAACAGGTCAGATTAATTATACATCATCAATGAGCTTTCTGGAAATATCTCAGTCACAGTGATGTCCGTATTGTTTATGGCTTATAAATAAAAGCTGATGTTTATAGCTTGTTTCTCCTCTTAAGTTGATGGATTTATGCTGAGCCATTATCTCATCTATCTGCTCTGAGGGGAGGGTAGAAAACTAGACAGGATTAAGGATGCCACAGATAGTATGGCTCACAGTGGAGTAAACAGCATCCACCAAAACCTCACAAACAGTACTGTGGGCAGTGAAATCATCAGCCTGATACAGACTGTGAATAAAAGACAAAACGAAACAAGCAACAAAAAAACACGAGCCTACACTGACCACAGAGTTCATCCCTCTAATTCCCTGCCAACTAAGAGTTGATAGATACAGGCCCTACTGTAGATTAAACTGCCCTATGCACAAGTATGTGCATTGAATTTATTGTCCTTGTTAACTGAATCAAAAGCATAGAAAATTTTATTTTTTTATCAGAGCAGTGCTCAGCTGTAGCTGATGGGAGTATGGGGAATTGAAACTGGCACTTCAGAGCCTCAGATATGAGAGTATTTTGTGTAACTAGTATGCTATCTCCCCCACCCCACCCCTACCCCCACAAAAAATAAAAACACTTCTACTTCTGAATGAAAAGAAAAAGTCATGTGATCTACATTGTAATGGTCTAATCCTACAGCAAGTTTTAAGTGATCCTGGGGGATAAATAAATCAAATGCTATTGATACTTCATCTGTACTCTACACTGAAGTTCTGTATGACCTCCAAAGAATAATTGTGGGCAAATACTTTACAGATTTTCCTGCATTGGTTTTGTACTATAAAGCTTACTTAGAGTCTCTTTAGGATCTGGGGAAGCTGGCAGATGGATATTACTCACTTGTCTTAGTCTTGCTTACTCCATGTTGAATTTCTTCATTCAACTCAAGAGTGACCTTTTATGTTACTAGTTACTCCCTGAATCTCAGTGTAGACCTGTCCTTTTGCCCTTCAAAAGGTAGTTGGAGATAGCTGGGGGGTGAGGGGGCCAGTAATAGGATTTTGTTTCACTTTTTTAATAGACTTGCTATTTATTTATTTATTTATGTATTACCAGAGCACTGCTCACCTCTAGTTTATGGGGGATTGAATCTGGAACTTTGGAGTCTCAGCCACGACAGTCTTTTTGCATAAACATTAGGTATCTCACCCACCACAGACTTGTTTTTAAGGGAATTTTGGGGTTCATAGTAATATTGATCACTTGGTATAGAGGTTCTCCTACACTGCTTATTCTCACACATAAATAACTTCCACTATTATTAACATTCCCAAAGTGTTAGATATTTTCACCCATCTTTAGCCACACAGTAAAGTTTTTAAAGTTTTCTGACATGTAGGCAGCTCCACAATAGTTCCTTGATTTCTCTTTAACATGTTTTACATTGTCTCCAAAGTACTTCTGTTTTTACTAAAACCATAGAAGCTGCTCCTCAAACATACTTACACATGCACTCACACAGACACACGAAACAGTAGGGAAAACATTTGAATTATTCCAAATTACAACACCAGTTCTGAGTAACTACAAAAAGGGAAGCTTAGAGACACATAGAAGGAAACTAAAGACTCAACTAGACTGAAATCTGAGGCCTGTGGGGAGACCAAAGCCCATTGTGGCAAAACCCAGAGCCAGAATGCAGACTTCCCAAATAAAAGCCCCAGTTCTCTTTCTACTGAGGAATTACTTCTTTATGTGATTGAACTTGGGACCTCCCATATGCACAATATAGAAAGTGGCCTCCTGGATTCTATTCTTATTTTATTTTACTTTATTTTATTTTATTTGCAAGAGTAGAGACACCTCTCAGTACCACTCCATGGTACTCCGTGTAGTTTGAGGGCTGGAACCCAAGTATTAGGAATGGTTATGCCTCAGCTTTGGTGAACTGTATCTGATAATGAAATGTTCTCTCTAGAGCCCTCTGATAATGAATTCTTGTTCTAAGGCAAACTATACTGAGGAAGAAACAGATGAGGTGTAGGGAAGTTAAGGCTGCATTTTTTTTTATTTATAAAAATGAGACATTGACAAAACCATAGGATAAGAGGGGTACAACTCCACACAATTCCCACCACCAGCTCTTCATATCCCATCCTCTCCCCTGATAGCTTTCCTATTCTTTAACCCTCTGGAAGTATGGACCCAAGGTCATTGTGGGATGCAGAAGGTGGAAGGTCTGGCTTGTGTAATTGCTTCCAGGCTGAACACGGGTGTTGACAGGTCAATCCAAACTCACAGCCTTCCTCTCTCTTTCCCTAGTAGATTAGGGTTCTGGGGAAGAAGAGCTCCAGGACACACTGGTGGGGTCATCTCTCCAGGGAAGTCTGGTCTTCATCATGCTAGCATCTGGAACCTGGTGGTTGAAAAGAGAGTTAACATATAAAGCCAAACAACTTGTTGAACAATCATGAACCTAAAGGCTGGAATAGTGCAGATCAAGAATTGGGGGGGGGGGTTGTCTCCATTTTGTAGATAGCTAGTAGGCATATTTGAGTTATATTCCAAAGGGCCTGTAGCTATACTAGTTTATTTATTTATTTATTTTTTAAGCCTGAAATCAGATATGCAGGTGGATCCAAGTTATTGTCTGGGGAGATGATGTCATGGCTGGAATAGGAACAGAAAGCTGGATCAGGAAAGAGATTAGCTCCTTAATATGGGAAAGGTGTGTAAATATTGTTGACTGTAAACCCCATCAGTTGATTTGGTCTGAAGCCAAATACTCAGTTTAGGAACATATGTGACCTCTGCATCCCTGTAGATCTGAGCTCACATTCTGTGTCATGAGTAGAAACATCCCAAACTGCCCCAATATCAGGACCCATCTTTCTCAGGTGTAACATAGAGTATGTTATCCATCCTCCCTTCAGAGTATGGAACATTCTTTACCGTTGTTGATCCAAGTTGAGGGTGAGGTCCTATGTTGGGGGAGTCCACAAAGGGGTCTATTTCGTTTTTCCTGATAAGAGATGACCTGTAACAATGGAGAGAGGGATTTATTTGAGGTCTAGGCCCATCATGTCTGTTTGGGAATCTCAGGATTCCCCAAATAGGGACCCAGCTGATGGGATGGCCTGACAGTGACTAAAGAGTCATCCTTAAAGTATGTCAGTGTTGAGTCGGGTGATGGCGCAGTGTGTTAAGCGCACATGGTGCAAAACACAAGGACCAGAGTAAGGATCCCCGTTCGAGCCCCTGGCTTCCCACCTGCAGGGAAGTCGCTTCACAAGCGATGAAGCAGGTCTGCAGGTGTCTATCTTTCTCTCTTCCTATCTGTCTTCCCCTCCTCTCTCCATTTCTCTCTGTCCTATACAACAATGACATCAATAACCACAACAATGTTAAACAACAAGGGCAACAAAAGGGAAAATTAAAAAAAAGTATATCAGTGTCTTGCCCTTATTCAGCTTTTAAGGCTGCATTTTCACGATAATAAAGAATATACTTAGGTCTTGTTGAAATGTTGTGGAAAGAGAAGTGGGCTGACCAGAAGTGAGCCCCCAAACCTACGGACATCTAATCTTTGACAAAGGTGCCCAAACTCTTAAATGGGGAAAGCAGAGTCTCTTCAACAAATGATGTTGGAAAAAATGGGTTGAAACATGCAGAAGAATGAAATTGAACCACTATATTTCACCAAATACAAAATTAAATTCCAAGTGGATCAAGGACTTGGATATTAGACCACAAACTATCAGATACTTAGAGGAATATATTGGCAGAACTCTTTTCTGCATACATTTTAAAGATATCTTCAATGAAACAAATCCAATTACAAAGAAGACTAAGACAAGCATAAACCTATGGGACTACATCAAATTAAAAAGCTTCTGTACAGCAAAAGAAACCACTACCCAAACTAAGAGACCCCTCACAGAATGGGAGTAGATCTTTACATGCCATACACCAGACAAGAGGCTAATAACCAGAATATATAAAGAGCTTGCCAAACTCAACAAGAAAACAAATAGCCCCATCCAAAAATGGGGGGAGGACATGGACAGAATATTTACCGCAGAAGAGATGCAAAAGGCTGAGAAACACATGAAAAAATGCTCCAAGTCTTTGATTTTCAGAGAAATGCAAATAAAGACAATGATGAGATACCACTTCATTCCTGTGAGAATGTCATACATCAGAAAAGGTAACAGCAGCAAATGCTGGAGAGGTTGTGGGGTCATAGGAACTCTTCTGGACTGCTGGTGGGAATGTAAATTGGTCCAACTTCTGTGGAGAACTTGCAAAAGGCTAGAAATGGACCTACCCTATGATTCTGTAATTCCTCTCCTGGGAATACATCCTAAGGAACCCAACACACCCATACAAAAATATCTGTATACACATATGTTCTTAGCAGCACAATTTGCAATAGCCAAAACGAGATGAGTGGCTGAGCAAGTTGTGGTATATATACACAATGGAATACTACTTAGCTATAAAAAATGGTGACTTCACTGTTTCAGCTGATCTTGGGTGGACCTTGAAAAATTTATGTTGAGTGAAATAAGTCAGAAACAGAAGGGTGAATATGATCTCACTCTCAGAACGAAGTTGAAAAACAAGATCAGAAGAGAAAACACAAGTAGAACCTGAACTGGAATTGGCATCTTGCACCAAAGTAAAAGACTCTGGGGTGAGTGGGGAGTAAGAGTACAGGTCCAAGAAGGATGACAGAGGACCTAGTGGGGGTTGTATTGTTATATGGAAAACTGGGAAATGTTATGCATATACAAACTATTTTTTATTTAAGAAAATATACATACCAGTGTATTTACTGTCGAATGTAAAACATTAATTCTCCAATAAAGAAATTTAAAAAAAAATGGGCTGAAAACAAATAATAGATTATATAACCTTTATGGAATCATGGAATTTCCCTTCTGGGTATCTGTTTCCTAATCTATAAAGTATAAAGGTGTCTTATGAAACTGGTAGAAATATGTTATTTAAGGAGAGATGACAAAAGCAACAAGAAGAGATAAAAGAAAGGGGTGAGATGTTGGGGGGTAACAAAAAGAGAGAGATGTTGGAAGTGTCAGTGAGGCAGGGGAGGACATTTAGAGGAAATGACTTTTATTATAATAAGATGGAGCGGGATTGAAAGTGCGGCTTTCCCCAGATCCTTATTTAGCACCTTTATGAAGTTTTTTTTTTTTTCCCCTCCTCCAGGGTTATTGCTGGGCTCGGTGCCTGCACCATGAATCCACCGCTCCTGGAGGCCATTTTCCCCCCCCTTTTGTTGCCCTTGTTGTAGCTTCGTTGTGGTTATTATTATTGCCCTTGTTGATGCAATTCGTTGTTGGATAGGACAGAGAGAAATGGAGAGAGGAGGGGAAGACAAAGAAGGGGAGAGAAAGATAGACACCTGCAGACCTGCTTCACCGCCTGTGAAGCGACTCCCCTGCAGGTGGGGAGCCGGGGCTCGAACCGGGATCCTTACGCCGGTACCTGCGCTTTGCGCCACATGCGCTTAACCCACTGCGCCACCGCCCGACCCCCAAAGTTTTTTTTTTTTTTGAGTGTTTATACACACGGTGAATTTTGGAGGCAGGTGGGGGGAACAAAAACAAAAACACATAGACTAGAAGAAAGGACCTAAGATAATAGCAAATAGGGGAGTAAAGAGTAAAGAAGTCATGACTCACTTTTTATTTCTTTATTTATGATGGTGGAGGTATTTGCTGAGTTTATTTTTCTTTTCTTTGTTAAGATTGTTAGTGCTTTAATATTGATTTACACGTGGCTCACTTCTGTGATAGGTACTCTTCGCGTTTTCCTAACACTGAGGACTGAATGAGACTCCCAGGCAACCTCACTGGAAGCACCGGGAGGCACTGAGCTGCGGCCGAGGGGCGGGTCCCGGGGCGGAACCTCTTAAAATCTCAGCGCCCTGCAGATCTTTGTCTCAATCCCTGAACTCCAGAACTGCAGCCACAGCTCCTCACATCTGCACTCCAGCTGCCTCCTGGACTGGGACAGGATCCTGAGCCTCTTCAGCATCTGCATAGGGAACAAGGTTTCTTGCACCAAACTTACCCCGCGCGCGGCTCCGCCACTCCCGTGTGCCCCACCCGCGCACCTGCAAACTTCACCGTCTGCACCTTGCTACTCTCTGGCCCCAGCGGGCGCGGGAGCGAGTCATGGCCAACGCTGGGCTGCAGTTGTTGGGCTTCATCCTGGCATCCCTGGGCTGGATCGGCTCCATCGTGAGCACTGCGCTACCCCAGTGGAAGATTTATTCCTACGCTGGCGACAACATCGTGACGGCCCAGGCCATCTATGAGGGTCTATGGATGTCTTGCGTATCTCAGAGCACCGGGCAAATTCAGTGCAAAGTCTTCGACTCCTTGCTGAATCTGAATAGTGAGTGTACTTCCCCATCCTGAGCTGTGACTGAGAGACCCTAGTGCCTCAGTCGCACCCTGACTGGGTATTGGCTGCAACTTGATTCTGTTAATATTTATTTATTTATTTATTTATTTATTTATTTATTTATTTATTTACAGAGGAGCAGTCAGGCAGGGAGTGAACCTTGTAGTACCAAGCTTCCTTCAGTATGGTGGGAATTGTACTTGAACCTCGGTCACACACATGGCAAAAATACTCACTATCCAAAGGAGCTGTTTTCGCCAGCCCCTGATTCTAAGAGTTTACCAGTGTTTATCTGATCGTGTCTCCTGACCTTGTCCTCTATCCTGAGAAAAGTGGGAAAAACTTTAGCTTGGGGGAAGGGAAGTTCAAACCTCAATTCTAGTTCCACTTCTAACTCCCTAGGTGACCATCTTTCTTCCCCTCTAAATTCCAATGAAAGTGCGGTGAAGGGGGATATCCCATGAGCATCCATTCGGAATCACCTAGATATCCTACGGTTCTGAGAAAATTGAGGAATGGTAAAATTTAAGTGAGAAGATGTATAATTAAGAAGTTTAGAAACTGGTAGCTTCTCAATTATAAAATAAAATTATAAAAATCTAAAAGTGTTAGAAAAATTTGAAAATTCTACTATTAGTATGAATTTTTTTGTGTGGTAAAAGTGACACTCTTAGGACCCAACTCAGTATTTTCTCCACACATTTAAGTTTTAATCTTTTGGCTCTGAATTTTTAAAGTCTTTTTTTTTTAAAGTATTTTTTGTTTATTTATTGGACAGAGACAGCTAGAAACTGAAAAGGAAGAAGGTGATAGAGAAGGAGAGAGACAGAGAGACACCTGCAGCACTGCTTCACCACTTGCAAAACTTTCCCCCTGCAAGTGGGAACAGGGGGCTTGAACCCAGGTCCTTGTGCTTTGTAACATGTATGCTCAACTAGGTGTGCCACCGCCTGGTCCCTGGCTCTTTTGACTTTAAGATCCAGTTAGGATTAATTAACAATTAATTGTTAATTAATCCTTTCTTAAATAAAAAAATAAAAATAAAATAAATTAAAAAAAACAAGGGCAACAAAAGGGAATAAATAATTTTTTTAAAAAAAAGTAAAAAAAAAGGGAATATAAATAAAAAATTATTACTTTGTGTTGTTTCACATGACAGGGTTGCCTGTGGTAGAAAGAACTGGAGGTGATCCGGGAGGTGGTGCAGTGGATAAAGCATTGGACTCTCAAGCATGAGGTCCTGAGTTCAGTTCCCGGCAGTACATGTACCAGAGTGATGTCTAGTTCTCTCTCTCCTCCTGTCTTTCTCATGAATAAAAAAAATAAAAAAAAAAAGATCCAGTTAGGGTGGGAAGTCTCCCTTTAGTATCGTTTTTAAGATTTCTTGAAGAAGGCTCTTGAGATTCTCCTGACGAATTTAGCTTTCCTGTCAGGGACCTTCAGTTTAGGCAGATAGCATAGCATTATTTTGGAAAGTGAAGGTTGATAGCAGGTAGAAAAAGGATGACAAGAAGAGTTCTTTTGTTATTATTTATTTATTTATTATTGGACAGAGACAGAAATTGAGAGGGGAGGGGAAAATAGAGGAGGGGATAGACAGAGAGACACCTGCAGACTTGCTTCACCACTCGTGACCATTTACCACCTGCAAGTGGGGACCCGGGGCTTGAACCTAGGTCCTTGGGTACTGTAATGTGTGTGCTCAGCCAGGTGCACTTCAGCCTGCCCCCCAACGAGAAGAGTTCTAAATGACTTTCCCATTATAATAAGGAGCCCGGGAAGAGTGAAGGCAGTGAAAAAAAAAAAAAAAAACAATGAAAAGGAAATGCAGTTGATGAAAGCAGATGTTGGTGGGGGAGGTGAGGAAGAGAGTGAGAAGGAGAGTGGGTCACCATCAAGTTTCCCTCTTTCACAAAAGAATTTCTGAGAAACTGATGTTGTCCTTTTCTGTCAAGTTGAAAGGGGTTATGTAAAATGAATTACTTCTACGTATGGTGGGGAAAAGAATGATAAGATTTCTTCCCTGCTTTTTTTGCCCCCCCCAGTAGAAAGTTTTAAGTGCCTTGTCAAGTATTCATTACAGTCTCACTGACTTAAGAAAGAACAATTCATGTGTGAAGTATCTTCCTTGAAATATTACATTACTTAGCTTGCACTGTGTGTTTGTTACACCCTGAACTAGCTTGAAGAAAAGTTTCCTTAGTCTTTGTCTAGATAAACAAGCCTGTCCACTAGGAAGGCTACTTTGTGCACTCAGTGTAAGCAATGTTGTCATCACTCAAGTTTACGACAGTGCTTTGTCCATTTCGTGTATATGGTTCTGCCAAAAGTCATATAGTTTCGTTATTAAATCTGTTCTGAATCTGTTTGAACACCTGTGGAATTTAATTTGTCAGTGCTCATGGTGGTTTGAATGGTGTCATTTCAGTTTTTCAAAATTCCCATTTTAGATCTCCTTTATACCGAATGTAAGGCGTTTAATAGACATAATAACCTAATTTAAACGTATATCTATTGCCCTTGTGAGTTGTATATACACTTGGAACATACATATTAAACCTTGCTAAGGAAAGATACACATCAAGGCTATGGTATCAGGCAATTTGAATTTCATGTTGAAGAACTAGAAGATGGAAAAACTTCTAAGCACAATTTCAGAGAGGTCTCTGATTAATTGAGATAATTCATTTGCAATATAGTTACATTGGTTTCCTTCTTAGCTCCTTTAAATAACCAAGTATAATAGATTGATTCTTGTGAATACTCAGACAGGCAGTCTGTATACATGATAAGATTTTACTTTTTTTTCTTTTAATTCCTAATTGTCATGGTAATTACAATTTTAAAGCAGTGGAGGAAGAACTAAATATACTCTTTCATTTTCTCCCACTCTGTATTTGGCAGATTTCATCGAAGTTTTTTTTAGCATATCAAATGTATTATTACTATTACTACTACTACTATTATTACTGTCATTTTGTTAAAATCAGAGTTTGTCTAAGGTGGTGCCATGCTTGGCCTTTCTCTGAACACTTAGTCTGAGAAGAAGCTCTGACTCACAGCTACTCTTTCCAACCTACCAAAGATTCACTAGATACCTTTGGATGGATTCCAGGAAACCTATCTCAGTTTCTTCACCTGGGCAGTGGTGCTAACACCCACTTGATATAGACGCTTGAGGTAGTGATTCATTAGTTGGTTTTGGTATAGCTCAGTGACATCTACAGGTGGACAGGATTATCTGTATAAATATACTGTAGCTTTCCTCATAAAACATTGCATTCATTCTATGAAAGTTTTTTTTTTAATTATTTAGGTAAAAATCTTGCTTGAAAGTTTCCTGAAATAGTACCTTATTCTCTTTGTTGGTGCAACCCATTTGATAATTTAGATACCAGATTTATCAAGGTGGTATCACTAGACATGTTAAAGTCCTTGTTCCATTGTTCTAACTGATGTCAGTTGTAAATACCACAGGACCTTCATAAAGGATCTAAAAGGGCGCTGTATGCTTTAACGAAGACAGAAAGTGAATTACAGCAGGACTTCTTTTAGGTGACTTTTGAAAAGCCATTTATGACAGTTTAACTGAGAAACTTCATCGAGAAGCAGATGTTAATAGGTGCTTTACTGAGACAATTTCAATATCACCCAGTGCTATATTTACTGACTGCTACAACTGAAAGTTAGGATATAAAGCAGAATGTCAGAAACAGGTGAAGTAGACTCTTCTTGATTAATATGTACATCTTGGCTTTAGGTAGTTCTAAAACTTTTGACAACCTGGTGCCTATTTCATGTACTTAGCTGATTATTTCATTGATTTTTCTTCTTTTCTTCCTTCCTTCCTTTCTTTATTTCTTTCTTTTTTCTCTTCCTTCCTTCCCTCCTTCCTTCCTTCCTTCCTTCCTTCCTTCCTTCCTTCCTTCCTTTCTTTTCTTTTTGTTGCTTGACTTTGATAGCTAGAGCTTTGCAAAACTTGGACTGTCCTGGGAGGCTGCATGGTGGGAGGTGTGTGCAGCAAAATAAGTAAGCATTTTGTAGGAATGTTGTATGGAAAATCCAAGCACCAGACAAATAGGAGGTTAGGCCAGACTCTCTATTGAGATTCTGTAATTTGTTTGCAAGCTCCTATAGCCTGTTCAACTTGCTTTGCATGAATCCACATGCGTGTAGGTGTGTTTAATGAGCACTGGTTGTCAGTGAGGTTTCCCCGCACTCTCACCATGATGTCAGGCTCAATCAGAGACAAAAATCACTGACTTGGATGGTCTTACTAGGTACAAAGGCACCCACTCATACTTCCTAAACTGCATTCCATCTGCTGAACCAAGATGATCAAAGGGTTGTTTGTGTTCATATCTGTTACAAGAATTAGTTCTAACTCTTGGAATGATGGAAATCAAGCAGAAATCTACATTTCAGATCTAAAGTCTTGATTGTAACTCCAGTTTTCTCACTAACTAGCCATGTGTATAATGGTGAGTCACCTGAACTCTATGGGCTGTGGTTTCCCCACATATAAAATAGGGCAGAGTGAGAGGGAATAGAGAAATGAATTCATGATTCATTCATCCATTCAGCAAATGGGAGCCAGACCCTATCCTAGCTTCTAGGGATGTGGCTAAGATGATTTATAAGATGCCAATGTTGATTTCTTCCAGTGCCAGCATTATTTGTTACTGACAAAGAAGTGAAAAGAATAGGAAAGTGGCTTAGGTTTTCTTGATTAGAAGGATGACCATACACAGATAATGCAGAAGTACAGATTTAACAACAAGGTAGTTTTTCTAAGAAACAACCAAAAAGTAGAATAGCTGTAGACATTCTGAACAGTAGCAAGTCTTGCCTCATTTCTAATGAATTGAGTCTCTAATTGTGTAGTGTTCACAAAGATCACAAACAATGGCACCAGCTCATGCATCAATAAAATGGATACAGTAGCAACGAGGACCCTTGGACAACTGAACTTGAGTAAAAGTGAAAGACTTATTAAGTGTTATGCTCATATGAATCTAGTGCTGTGACAGTTTGTGATGAGCTCATTTAACTGGCAAGAAAGGAGCATTTTTGCCCAGTCACCAAATGATCAGTCCGTTTATTTTCTTATTTATTTTTTTATTTATGCTACCAGTGTTATTGCTGGGGCTCAGTGCTCACACTAAGAATCCTCTGCTCCTGGCAGTCATTTTTTTTCTTCTTTTCTTTCTAATTTTTATTAAATAGGACAGAGAGAAATTGAGATGAAATGGGGAGATAGAGAGAGGGAGAGAAAGATAGACTCCTGCAGACCTGCTTCAAGGCTCATAAAGCGGACCCCCTGCAGGTGGAGAGCAGGGGCTTAAACCTGGGTCCTTGTGCTTGGTAATATATGCACTTAACTGAGTTACCACTGCCAACGCCCCATGCCAATAATTTTATCAAACAACTACTGAAGCAAAGAGAGAATGTATGAAGATATGGTTACAATTACCATCTTATTTATGATATGTAGGGCATTAATATAGTAATATGACAACTAAATGGCATAAATATAAATATGTCTTATAGACATATAAATATAAATATGTCTTATGTAAGAATTTAGGAAAGTTTTGGGTAAAAAGCCATCTTACTTGCCTAGTTTTGTCTTTCTACACTTATGTTGATTAACCTAATTGTAATAGATCAGTAACTCCTAACTAATTTCTTGTTTTAAAAGTGAAAATCTTTGTAGGTACTCCCCCCCCCCCCACAAAATTATACTTTAAGGTTATAAGTGTGAGAACTCCTTAGGGAGTCTTTAATCTCAAGATTGCCAGTCTAGTTAAGTATAATTAAAAGGCAGCCTTCTCCCTTTACTACTGAATAGTGATGAGGAACAATAGTGTAACTTCCTAAATGTTAACTTACCATTTTCTTCACAACATATTAAGTGATAAAAATACTGTAGAAGTATTTGCAATTTTAGGGAAAAGGAGTGGAACATGTTTGCCTTTAGACTTTATCCAATCAGAATATCTTAGAATTAATAGTCTGTTCCATAATATTATTGTGTAGCTTTCAAACAGCTCTCAACTTCTCAGCCCTGGTTACCATCTTTCTAGTGTGTCTGTGTTTTGAGATAAACTATAAACTCTTATCATGGAAATTCCTTAGGTGCAAATAAAAATTTGAAAAACAGAAAATAGAGAGAACATAATTTTCTCTCCCTGTGTGAATTCTTAATGTTTAATGAAATCTAGATTAAACTAAGTCTTGCTTTATATAGCAAGATTTTAGTAACCCCACAATGTATAGAGAGGTGATTCTCAGTGTTTTTCAAATATGATTATGTTATGTACAAGAAAATATTTTTTAACCTGCCATATTAGTAAATTTTTGAAAGGATAAGCATTCCCTAATTTAAATTTATTGAACAGTGGTTGAGTAATCCATGTAGCGTGCCAGGTACTTCTTAGGGCTTTAAATACAATTATGAACAAAAAGCAAACTCAAGTCCTCAAAGGGCTTATAATTATGTATTTTAATTATTTGACTTAAAAGTCATCCTTAAGACCTTAATTTGAAGAAGTCAAGTAGTTCCAGCTGGAAAATGTGCAATCTGGGGTCTTTCTACACAGAAAGCTCTCACAACTGCTGTCACTGCCCCTGCTTAACTTCCAGTTGTAATCCATCATTACATATACCTAGCTAGTGAATTTTCATGCTGCAATGATTTTCAGTCTTTTTAAAAGTTATTTTTTTATCTCTACCCACATATCACCATAGCTAATAATTCACCCACATAGCTCCAACATAGAATTTTGTATTTGATGACCATCTAGTTGGATGAAATGAAGGAATTTCCTAGACCAGTGGGTACTAGGATATAAGTGCAACATTGTCATTGCTTTTATCCGATTTATTAATTTTTTTAAATGGAGCATTCTCTTGCTCTAAATGCCATGTGTGATTCCAGAGTAAACCTTTTCTGCCATTTTCTCTCATGTTTTGTGCATTGTAGAAGTTACTTTATTCTTTAAGGAAAATAAAACATGACAAAAATGTTTGTCTACTCTAATTTAGAACTTTGTAAAAGTAGTAGAAAGAGTAAAATGAGGGAGTTGGGCGGAAGTGTAGCTGGTTATCTGCACGTGGCTAAAAGCACAGGACCAGTGTACAGATCCTGATTTGAGCTCCCAGCTCCTCACCTGCAGGGGAATCCCTTCACAAGCGGTGAAGCAGGTCTGCAAGTGTCTATCTTTCCCTCCCCTTCTCTGTCTTCCCCTCCTCTCTCCATTTCTCTCTGTCCTATCCAGCAACGACAACAACAATAACTACAACAATAAAACAACAAGGGTAACAAAAGGGAATATACATAAATAAAATAAAAAATAGTTTAAAAGAAAGAATATGACATGAATCAAATATATCTTCTCTCAGAATTTGAAGAAATAAAATCCAAGAGATACAAACAGTCACTGTTAGATACTTCCAGGTGAATGTAGTTAGATCCCTAAAGTAATTTATCCATGTGTGCTTCCTGCCTGGGTGGTTTTATACAAGCCTGACTCATAAGATTGAGGCCCAGTAAACTCCTTGTGAAAAAAAAGTTTTGTGATCCAAGTGTTCAGACCTGCTGGGCCAGTGGCCTGCTGTTTTAATGTGAAATACAGATCAAAATGATTATTACAGAAGCTGGATCTGGGTTGGGGCCCTGCAACTCAAATAAAGTGGAAAACTTGGAGAGAGATCAGAGAAAGCAGCAAAGGTGATTAATAAAGGGCTAGAAAACTGAGTATTTATGAGAAAACAAAACGGTTGAGAGATTAAGAGCCATACATATCTGAAGGCCTATTGTAGGATGACTACCATATTTTTTTCTAACCTGTCATTCTGTCTTTAAGATCTTCCAGTAACTTTTGATTACATGAAAAATAACTCTAAACCTCTTTATCTAGTTTGCAAGTCCCTTCATAATATAGGCTTTCTTACCTTTATGGGCTACCTCATTGTACTTATCATATCCTACCACACTCCAATAGAATGACCAACTCTTATAATTTGCCTAGGATTGAGGGCCTTCTCAGGAGGTAGAATTTGTAAGGTTTTTTTTTTTTTTAATACTTATTTGTTGTTGTCATCTAGGCTTTATTGCTGTGAGCTGACTTTCTTAGGTGTTGAGAGACAGTAGCAAAAGGAGAGGGTGAAGATACCACAGCACCAAAATTTCCTTCAGGGCAAATGCAAACCTTAGTCATGAGCCTAGCAAAGCAGGAACACTATCTCATTGATATCTCATTGAGTTTGATATCTCATCGGCCCTGCACTTGTAATTTTAAGGCCCAGATAAGTTCAGGCAAATAGGTGGGTACTTGGTTCCAGGCATATGGGTCACCTTCATGACTTTCAACATCTCTGACATTCCTTTGACTGAAGTGCTTCCCTTCCGAGTGTAATCTTAAAAACAAATCTAAAGTTTCTGTTATGCTAAGAGCTTAGTATTTTATTTTTCTGTTCCATATCTGTAGTGGTGGTCTTTGCAGAGCTATTGGCAAATATGTGATAAGGATAGGTCAAAACTATAGAGACCATATTACTTTATTCTTTTCACCTTCCAAGGAAGACACTTTACAGCGGCCTATAAGAAACTGTAGTTCCTAGTAAAGTCATGACCCATAGGGTATATGTTTGATTCAGCAGTTCTGCACCATCCTGAAATAGGATAAGGGTGTGAATAGGGTATGTCTGAGTTTATTTATTTACTTACTTTAGTGAGAGATTTACACATGTGTGATGTCATTATTCCCATGCAGACTTCTAGAGAGTGAAAGAGAGATAGAAGTCTATGGGAAAGGAAGAGAGAGAGAGAGAGAGAGAGAGAACAGCACTGGAGTGTCCCCTGGTGCTATGGTACTTCCCCTATGGTGCTGAGGCTAGAACTTGGACAGCACATGTGGCAAAGTATAAGTCCAACCTGGTGAATTCACTCTCGGGTCTAGGGTATATATATATGCTTATACTCACTTATAAAGACTTGGATATATTAGTTAAGAAAGGGAGTGGCTCTATTAAATCAAGTGATGATGATCTTGATTTTAAAACGTTTCTCATATGCAGTAAAAAAAAAACAACACTTTGCCGTTCCTTTTGAATGTGTGAACTGTGATTTTACCATAAATTGTCTGCAAGTAAGATTGAATCAAGTGTTAGAAATCTTTTGATTTAATGACAATTAGTAGCCCATGTTTTCAACCCTAACAGTCTCTAAAACTGAGCCTAGGACTGATTTGTGAGGTATAGAACCTTGTCTTCAGGTGAACAAGTTTTGAAGATCATCAAAAAGTCTGTTGTTGAATTGACAGAAGAACTCACTTGGATAGTGTGCTGCTTTGCCATGTGCATGATTCAAGTTCAAGCCAGCCCCCACTGCACTGCAAGAAGCTTAGATGCTGTGGTCTCTTTCACTCTGCTCCCCTGCCCTCTATCTCTATTTTCTTCTGCTTAAGAAAGGAGAGAGGGAGAGGGAGAGGGAGAGGGAGAGAGAGAGAGAGAGAGAGAGAGAGAGAGAAGAATAAAGAAAAGAGAATATTGGCTGGTGGTGGCTCACTCAGTTAAGTGCATATATTACCATGTTCAAGGACCTGTGTTAGAGCCCCTGCTCTCCACCTGGAGGGTGTCGCTTTATAATCAGTGAAGCAGGTCTGCAGGTGTCTTTGTTTTTCTTCCTCTATCTCCCCTTCCTTTTAAATTTCTCTTTATTTTATCAAGTATAATAGAAAGGAGAAAGAAAAAAAAGGAAAAAATGGCAATCAGGAACAGCAGATTCTTTTTGTAGGCACCGAGCCCCAGCAATAATCCTGGTGGTAAAATAAATAAAATAAAATATAAATTATTAAAATAAATAAATAAATAAGTTGTTCTATCAATAAATTCCCAAGTGCAAAAGTATCAGTCACATACTTCAATAATAGAAACATGGTTCCAAAAGATGCTTAGTTATGTACCAAAGTATAATCTGTTACATCAAAAATGAACTGCTTGCCTTAGGTTAACTCTACTGAGTTTTTTTAGTTACAGAAAATAAATCTGAAATGTAAGCAAGAAAACTCTTCTAGTTAGCACAGTTTCAGCTCATGTTTAATTCCAGGACATTAGCCCACAGAATTTACAGATGATGCTTTCATGTATTTCACTCTTTTTAAAAAATATACAGGTATTATATCTCAAACCAGACCCTATCTATATGATTGTAGTATCATCCACCAAGGACAGTGATAGAAAACTAGAAAAAAAGTTTTTCTATAGTTTTTTGTAATATTCTGACAGATACTACACTGAATCATTCTCTGCTGTTCTACAGCATGACATTTTTTTATTGGGGTTTACAGTACATTTTTGGGGGGTTGTTTACAGTACCGTTGTTGACAGTAAGCATGACTACTCCTTTCCCCCTGATAGGGGTCTGAGTGTCCAAAACTGGTAGTATCTCTGTATATGAATTTACTAGGCTCCAAAGTAACAACTCAAAAGCTATTTATTTATTTTTTTCTAAGAAAAAGGCATTAATATTTCCCTGTCTCCACTCAGTGGCTAGTGATACAAGTAGTGTTTATCCAGTCATGGAAGCCAAGGAAAAAATTATTTTTTATCCTTCACATTCACCTCATTTTCCTGAAACCTGATGATTGGGGTATAGGTATAAAGCTGTTAGCTACTGTCCATACACACACACACACACACACACACACACACACACACACACACACATTATAAGTGTTGTCATATTAAGAATAATGCACGTTATTATTTCATAATTAAAATACTCCATTAGTAATGCTTATTTCAGCTAAACCTGTTCAACCATATCATTAACTGTTTTTCAGAAGATTTTGAATTTAATGTTGGAAACATTCAGTGGGGAGCTGGAGTGTTTCTTACTCATCACCCTTCCCAGGCTTTTCCTTTTCTGGAGAAGTAACCATGTTGGTTACTAATAAAAACATCTCAGGACTGGGATCTTCTGGCCCCTAGTTCATATTTCTCTCTTCCATCCAATATTGATTCACACTTGGACTAGTTGTCTTGTTGGTCTAGGCAGAATTTTCACTGGTTTTAACATATTACTTTAAAAAATTTTTAATTATAAAGAGGAAACACTGATAAAAACCATAGGATAAGAGGTGTACAACTCCACACAATTCTCACCACCAGAACTCCATATCCCATCCCCTGCACTGATAGCTTCCCTATTCTTTATCTCTCTGGGGGTATAGGCCAAGGGTCATTATGAGGTGCAGAAGGTGGAAGGTCTGGCTTCTGTAATTGCTTCCTCACTGAACATGGGCCTTGGCAGGTCGATCCATACTCCCAGCCTGTCTCTCTCTTTCCCTAGTGAGGCAGAGCTCTGGGGAAGTGGGTCTCCAGGACAGATTGGTGGGGTCATCTGCCCAGGGAAGTCTGGTTGGCATTGTGGTAGAATCTGGAACCTGGTGGCTGAAAAAAAAGAGTGAAGATATAAAGACAAACAAATTGTTGACTAATCATGAACCTAACGTATTTATTAGGTACTTTGCAAGCAACTCGTGCTTTGATGGTGATTGGTATCCTGCTAGGACTAATAGCCATCTGTGTGGCCACTGTTGGTATGAAGTGCATGAAGTGCATGGAAGATGATGAAGTGCAGAAGATGCGGATGGCTGTCATTGGGGGTGTGATATTTCTTATTTCAGGTAAGAGAGATCCTGACCCCTTTCCAACTTCCAAGCATACTCGACTTTCTCTGGCATGGTTATAGACTGGGTTTCACTTTTGTTGGATCATGTTGAATATGTTGCTCTAGAATTGAGAGGGGGTGGGGGAAGATAGAGAGGGAGAGAGACATAGAGACACCTACTACATATGTGTGAAGTGACCCCCTTGCAGGTGGGGAGCTTGGGGCTTGACCAGGGGTCCTTGCTCTTTGTACTATGTGCGCTTAACCTGGTGCGCCACTGCCCAGAACCTGATTCCAGTTTCTTTAAAATCTAAAGACATAGAAACTTTTTAGAATGGTTGATTCTCACATTTGTAAACAAGAACCAAATGTAAGAATTAACCGCACTTAAAAGTGTCTATGGCACCAAATGGCTTGTTGGAATCAGTCTCTCCATGTGAAGAAAGTGAGTTTCTATCTAATGTACACCAGCAAACAACTCTAGTGCCCAGAGAGATGGCTCAGTGATCACATGATTTTTGCGAACTAGATTTAACCTCAGACTTTGTATAGTCTCTCTCTCTCTCTCCCTCTCCCTCTCCCTCTCCCTCTCCCTCTCCCTCTCCCTCTCCCTCTCCAACCCCTCTCTTCCCCCTCCCCTCCCCCTCTCCCTCTCCCTCTCCCTCTCTCTCTCTCTCTCTCTCACACACACACAAACATACACACACAGAGAAGTAATCTTTTAAAAAGAGAAACAATTCTAAATCATTAAGAACATTTCTATTCCAAAGACTCTATATGGAAAAGGTAAAAAATAATGAATGGAACATTTTAAAATATATGAGTAAGTCAGGAAAACAAGTATGTGAGGAATAGATGGGATTGTCATCATCAGAGAAAAATTGAGACACTGTCCATGGTAGAACAATAAAAAATATACAGAATGTGTGCATATATCAACAGATCAGTAAATAGAAAGGTCAATTGGAGTTGAAGATGAATGTTGGAAAGGTAACAAATTAGGTTAAATGAGTTATGAGCTCTGTTGACTATAAAGAGAGCTTTAAAAAAACCTGACACATGAATGTGGTTACATTTTTTCATAGAAAACATGTGTATCTGTTGCTTTATTCTGGTGTAGATGACTCAATATGACCTTTGAGAAACTGAGTACCAAAAGATCACAGTTCCACTGTGAATTCTTATATGAAACATATTAATTACTATAATGTGTGTATAATGTACAAGCTATTACATAATAAATAAACTATTACATATGTATTGCAGAGTGACCATACCTCTGTATTATTAAGAATATATAGTAGTCTTTTATTTTTTAGAAAGGCTTTTATATGTACTATAATGCATATAGTAACTATTGGCTTTGGAAAAGACAGTAATATAATTTTAATGGACAAAAAATAAATTAGACACTTTTTTTTTTTTACAAAGATCATGTTTTTTTTTTTTTGTTAACAAAGATCCCTTTCTCCCAACATAAAGTATGTAACTGAACAGTACTTAAGGTGGCATGCCATTGGCTTTGCTAAGTTTAAAGTAGACAGTCTTTTAGTTTATCTAGATGAAGTCTTGGCAGACACAGCAGAGATAATGCCTATTTTCCAACTTTTCATCAAACTGTGAACAAACCTACTGCCTGACATCTTTCCTTTTCTGGATTTCTTATAACTCTTGTAAGTGACTGCATCACTTCCACAACAATTTTAGAAATTTATAAAGAATAAAAGTTGGAAATTTCTAGAACATTCACATTACCTATCTTAACAAGCCATGGCTTGTTAAGTATTAGAGGCGATTTGATTGAACAATTTTTCTGAGAAGGGACAGATGCAGGAGAACAAGAAGTTCTAATATATATATATAATATATGATTTCTTAGAATCATTATAAAAATGTTTTTGATAAGCAAAGCAAGAGATTTTATATTTCTTACAATGAATTAATTTTGTCTAAGTAGTTTCTCCAGTACTGTGGACAGACAGAATACCTGGGAAACTGAAATGTTCTGTATGAATTAATGATGTAGATCCTTAGCAAGCTGCAAGGTGATAACTAGAAAGTCTGATCAGTGGGCTAGTAGGAGTCTGGGTGGTTAAATTCATTCGAAGACAATTTTTCTTCTTAATGATCTAGCTGTTTGCTTTCCTTTTGATCCTGAAGAAATGTAAATTAGAGTTTCAGTCAAGAGGAATATAGAATAGTATTTATCTTCCCTTTTGCAAGTGACTTTATACTAGTGAGATTTTTAAAAGATTTACAAGAAAGAGGGGTGAGAGAGAGAGAGAAAGAAAGAGAGGAAATGAGAATCAAGAGTATTGCTCTAGTTTCTGTAGTGTCTGGAATTGAACTTGTGGTCTCATGCATGCAATCCTGCGCTCTACTATTGAGTCACATCTCTAAGCCACAAGAACATCAATTTTATTAAAGGCACTTTTGTATACTTATATATAGTAATAAATTTAAAGGTGAACCTGAATGATGTGACCTAACGAGTGTTCCCCCCAAATTGCTATTCGTACCAGGGTCCTTGAAATATAAATGAGGGAAGCAACTTAAAGAATATAAAATATGCCTAATTCTGACCTACTACTTTGGCCTGTCTGAACAGAATACTTGAAATAAATCATGTTGAATGCTTTAATCTCCCTAAACTGAAATTATCTAAATTGAAAATGTCAGCACTATTGATGAGATTGAATTCTTGTAAAATACTTGCAAATGTAATGGACTGCGTATTTATGCTTAGTGTTCCTAGAAGCTAACAGTCTTTTGTTTTCAATTTTTGTAGGTCTGGCTCTTTTAATTGCCACAGCGTGGTATGGCCATAGAATTGTTCAAGAGTTCTATGACCCCATGACCCCAGTAAATGCCAGGTAACACTATTCATGTATAAAGTAGCTTTCTCTGAGAACATCTCCTGGTTTTGTTTGTTGGAACAGTCCAACTAGTGACAGAATCTCCCAGATTTGATTTCCAGAATTTCACAATTTTTTTTTCCTAGGTTTCAAAATAATTTGTCTAACCTGTGACTTGTGTTAATAATGAGTATAGTAATTGCTTTACTAGTCTATATTAATTACAAAATACTTTTAAACATAGAAAATTCCAAAGTTTGATATGTTCCAACTGCATAGGAGACTTTTTCTTATTTTTAGTATTAAAGTGTTAACATGTTAGAAAATTCCTTTTTGAAGTATATTCTGACACTTAAAAAGTTGTGATTACTTGTAGCTAATAAAGTTTGGGATTACTTAAAAAATACTTCTATAAGGAATGACAAATAGTACTTTATTCCTAATAGTTTAATTTTACTTTTAAAAAACAGCTTGTCTAGAGAGAAAATAACTTGAGATAGTGCTTTTAAATATATGTTCCATCAAAGCTGTAAATTTGACTTTATAAAGGCTACACTGTTTTAATATTATAATATGTGGACCTTACAGAGTTGATTCTTGTATGTCATATAATGACACGCTTTGATCAAGGACAAGGTTCGTTGTCTCACTGTGTTCACATCTTTAAAGCTTAATAACTACATTCAGAGGCAGGATGTTAAGATGTAATTATTGTTTGTTGAGTCCAGGATGAGTGAATGAAAATCCCAGTGGTTGAGGAGATAAGGTGTGTAACTTTTTATATAGTCACCCACATATGAAAGAACAAATACTGCAATTAATGCATTGTATCCTCTCCCATAAGATTTACAGTGTAGGGACAGAAACTGCTGCAGGTCACTAGTCTAAAATTTTACTAGTAACAGATGTGAAAAGTCTATAAATTGCTAGGCACTGTATTTTCATTATTTACATTGTCACATGTGAAACTGCTTCGAAAGCAGGCTAGTGAGGCAGGTAGGATTGTCCAGTTCTTTTTTTTTTTTTCCTCCAGGGTTATTGGTGCTTGCACCACGAATCCACCGCTCCTGGAGGCTATATTTTCCCCTTTTATTGCCCTTTTTTTTTTTATCATTGTTGTGGCAATTATTGTTGTTATTGATATCATCGTTGCTGGATAGAACAGAGAGAAATGGAGAGAGGAGGGGAAGACAGAGAGGGTGAGAGACAGATAGACACCTGTAGAGCTGCTTCACCTCCTGTGAGGCAACTCCCCTGCAGTTGGGGAGCTGGGTGCTCAAAAGGAACCTGTATCCTTACACTGGTCCTTGAGCTTTGTGCCATGTGCGCTTAACCCGCTGCGCTACTGCCTGACCCCCAGGCTTGTCCAATTCTAAGAGACTCAGCAACTGAGGTTTAGAAGTAAAATCACTAGCCTGCAATTGTAGCAGGAGAGTTTGCATCAGGAATCAAATCAGACTTTAGAACTCTAGATCCAGCCTTGCTCTACCTTTGTTGGCCATAATTAGTCACAGATATTTTCCCCAAGTTTCTGACCTAATGCATCCACCCGAATCAGCTTAATCTAGATCAGCTTAGTCATCATTCTTCATAAAACCACAAATTTCAGATTTTATTGTAAATCTGGGGTCATTGTTTAAAACTGATACTTTTTCACATATTCAAATAGATTTTTTAAAAAAAATAGTAGAATATGGTCACTACTTGATCATAGTAGCATACATGTTAAACTTTAATTTAGGAACTGTGTTGCAAATCTGGCTGCTAGAATATGTAAACATATTTTGAAAGTCCTACCTATGGAAAGGTCATTAGAAATATTTGTGCAACTAGCCTGTTCTTGCCTGTGGGATTGCCTGAAATACTATCGCAACTTGTAAACAGCTGCAATAGAAACATTCTTGTGTGCATGTGATCACAAACCATCAAGTATTTCCCCAAAGAATCAAGGAGGATTCTTTTCAGTGGGAAAAGATAATGAGTATAATATTGTTATCCTTCTTTAATTATATTAGAGAAGTTCCCAGTGATTCATTGACTAAACAAATGGCATTATCTTCTTTTTAGGTATGAATTTGGTCAGGCTCTCTTCACTGGCTGGGCTGCTGCTTCTCTCTGCCTTCTGGGAGGTGCCCTACTTTGCTGCTCCTGTCCCAGAAAAACAACATCTTACCCAACACCACGGCCCTATCCAAAGCCTGCACCATCCAGTGGGAAAGACTACGTGTGACATAGACACCAAAGGAGACAAACCTGTTGGAGTAGACAGAAAATGGACGTTGAAATACTGTCATCAACATGAAGACCTTATACTTCTGACTGTTATAGTCTGAACTGTGATATCGAAAAAGGAAAAAAAAAAAAAAGCTCCTTTTTTTAATGTCCATTGCAAAAGCAGCTTAGTCTTATTTTATCTCTCCCTCAATATGGACGGAAGGTGTTTTTGTTATATTACTGCATTCCACTGAGTAATCACCTCATCTGTGGGGAGTACTTCTTACAAATATATATATAGATGTGTATATATATATACATTTTTTCTATTAAAAATAGATAGTATAAGAAACTTCTTATGTTGGCACAAGCATACCTAAATATATATATATATATATATAGAACAAGAGAGAATATTTAATTCTGTATTGATTGAATAAGCAGTTTATTTGATGTATTTCTCATTTTTCTACATGTACACATTTACTTTCCTTTAGCCTTTAATTTTTCTACAGAAGACATAGCCTGCTATAACAAGTAGGAATTCCTTCAATTCTTGTGCCCTTACATATGCTTATTTTATGTTATCCACTGCACCACTTCCTGGGCCTTGCTTGTTTTATTTTTACATTAATCTGCTAGCATCTGCTTTACCATTGGTCAGTTATTCTGGTTTTTTTTAAAATATGGTTGAGCTCACCTCCTGAATCTGATAATGTATTTTATAAGCTTTCAATTTAATCCCTCAAGTCATTAAAAACCTCTTTCTATTTAGGATTTTGGGCACACATCTTTCTGCATGACCAGAACGATGTATTTCTGTGACCTTTCTACATGATCCCTGTACTCTGACCTGTAACATCTTTGTTTGCCTTGAAAATATTTGTACTATTGAGTAGCAGTGTGCTGCTTGTCTGGGTGTTGTAACACGATTTTATAGATTAAAAGTCAAGCTATTTATGCAGCTGAAAGCCCCTGAAAAGTTCTCCCCCACTTCTTTAAACATACTGCTTTCTCAGATGTAAATATGTAGGTGTGGTTTGTTTATCCGAATGAACTGCCAGACTTGCTGTTGTGATAATTTGGTGACAAATATTCTCTTCTTATCTGTCTGTCAAATTGAGATAATGATACTTAACCAGCTGTTAGTTGTAGTATGAGTATCAATTAGTTGGTATTGTGCTTATTTTCTGAACATGAATTACACCTGAGTAGTGTTTTTATTTTCTCAATTGGCTATTAAGTCATTGAAGAAAACATATAAACATGCCTTCTCTTCATTCAGCACCTTCCTTTCCCCTTTCCTTTCTCAGATCTGCCTAGTATTTTGTTGGTGCTCAGTTTCAGTTTCATTTTTTTTTTTTTAACCAGAACACTGTTCAGCTCTGGCTTATGGTGGTGTGGGGGATTGAATCTGGGACTTGACAGAACCTCAGGCATGAGAGTCTGTTTGCATAACCATTATGCTATCCGTGCCCACCCGCTCAGTTTCTTTTTTGACAATTGCTCTTGTCATCAAGTCTAAGGAAAATGGTACTTCACTTGAGACAGATAATGTAAGGATGTTAGTTAGTTCTGGTGTCTGGAGGCCCTATTTCAGTGTTGGTGCTATCAATTACTGACTAAGTTTGAGCACAACACTTGTCTGTTTTCGACTTATTGTTTCATCTGTTAAAAAAAAACATTCCTGACCGGCCTACCTCACAGAGTTGTTGTGGGGATCTAGTGAAATAGGATACATGTAAATGTCTTCTAAGGTGAAAAATACTGTAGTAGGAGAAAGAATTATGGGATTTAAATGCATAGGTTTTAGATTACTTTTCAGACCACTTGAAAAGAGAGATTTTAAAAACAGGCTTTTTGACTTAAGTCATCTCTCAAGCAGCTAGATGCTAAAGCAAAGTTTGGCTCACTAAATGAAAAAGCTATTAAGAAAGTTTTCATTTCATTAATCAGTCTGATCATATGCTTTTTGTGAGTAAGTTTTTCCCTATTCAGGGATACAGAATTGAATTAGAACAAGTCTTCAAATATAAGAGATAAAGCAAATGTGCAAGTCTTTGCATAGCCAAAGTATGGAAGAAGTTTTCTGAATTATAGTAACTTGCAAGGGTAGGGAAGATAACTATCTATTAAATGTTCCTTTCAGAGCTGTTGCTAATAGGTGACAGGGGGATAGGTAGTTTGAACCAGGTAATTCACAGTGAAGCCACATGACTAAGTTACCAAAGAATGCAGCATAAAAGAATTAGAACATAGTAAATTTTATGGTGTTCCTTCTAAACCTGTGTCTGCCTCTAGAATGTATACTTCAAAGGGTCTTTACTACATCACAAGATCCTAATAATGTATGCATATAGTTGCTTTTTGCTATACTCTACCAAGAAATCTGTAGTTCAGAAAAAGTTACAGAATTGCTGCACCAGAATTTACCCAATTTTGATATATTTGTATTCTACTGTACCTGGAAACAGACCAATAGATATTTTGGGGGGGAATTGTAATAGGAGTTTGTACACAGCATTATTCTTTTTCAATAAATTTTTTTAATAAAATAAAACTTAAAGCTTATTTTTTTTTCTCCTTCGTTATTTTAAAATTCCCAAGCTTGAAAGAGATGACTGGGTGTAGGAACTGACTCACTTTTTGTTCCTGATGAAAAAAAACTTTAGTGCCTCTAGGCTATCAATTAATTTAGTGACTCCACCCCCTAAAATGCTCTATTTCCCTAAAACCAAGCTTCTTCTACACCTAAGCTGGTGATAGAAAAAAATTCCAGGAAGATTAAGTTTTCCTCAGCCCCAAGAAGTGCTCATGTGACAGTGAGTGGTGACATGATAAAATAGGCAGCTATCAGGTACTCTGAAAGCTTATGGTGGTTCTATTTCTCAAAAGGTAGAATACTGAAAAAGTAGACTAGACACCCTCTGATTTTGTAATGATTATTGTTAAAAACTTTCTCTTAGGAAAGCAAGTGACTGACACCCATTGACTTATGTACTCATATGAAAAGTATCAATAATTGAAAAGTTTTAACTATACCTGGGCAATTTTCATACTGAACAAACAAACTTGCTTTCAGTAAAAAATGGATAGCTGCCCAATGCAGATTCTCAGGCATTAATTAGTAAGATGCATGAAGGACAAAGATGATAGTCAAATCCATTTGATTTTTTAAATTTATTTTCCATTTTGTTGCCCTTGTTGTTTTATTGCTGTAGTTATTATTGTTGTTGTTACTGATGTCGTCATTGTTGGATAGGACCGAGAGAAATGGAAAGAGGATGGAAGACAGAGAGGGGGAGAGAAAGATAGACACCTGCAGACCTGCTTCACTGCTTGTGAAGTGACCCCCCTGCAAGTGGGGAGCTGGGGCTCAAACCTGGATTCTTACACCGGTTTTTGTGCTTCGCGCCATGTGCTTAATAACCTGCTGCACTACCGCCCCACCCCTGCCATTTGATTTTTAATTCCCCTGGAATTAAGTGATGTGTTAGAACCTCCACCTCTTTCTAAAGATAGAAACCAGGCCTATGAAATTTCATTCCTGGATGCTTCTGACAAGAGTTCTTAGGGGAAAAACCTGGACTATAAATCATAACAAGTCCACACCCACCTCTGTGTGAGCTCATCCTTACTAGGTGTTGTTCTGCCAACCATGGCACACTTTTTTGTAGATGCATTCCTGTGCGGAGGGGAAAACCCATACCATTCCTGCAGCCTCACGCTTTTAAGTCTGTTGTTAATTCTAGTATGATGTGGTAGGAGATTTCTTTTCCCTACTTTTTAAAAAATATTATATTTATATTATGTTAATGAAGGACAGAAATCAGAGCACTACTCAGCTCTGGTTTATGGTGGTGCTGGGGATTGAACCTGAGACCTTGGAGCCTAAGGCATGAGAGTCTTTTGCAAAACCATATGCTGTCTCAGTCCTTATATGTGGCTCAGATGTAGGATTTCTTTTTATTTTATTTTATTTACTTAGTAAAAGTTTCTTTTTTATTTTATTTTATTTTTTTGCTATAATCTTTATTTGATAGAGACAGCTAGAAGTGGAAAGGGAAGGGGATGGTGGGGGGAGAGAGAGAGAGACACCTGCAACAATGCTTCACCACATGTGAAGCTTTTCCCCTGCATCTAGGGACTGGGGGCTTGAACTTGGGTCCTTACACACTGTAACTATATATGCTCAACCAGGCTCACCACCACAAAGGCATCAAGGTATAGCATTTCTAAAGCCCCCCTTTAGCCTCTGCCCAGACATATGCTACATATCCCCAGTCTACTCTTAAAATATCTACACAGTTAGCTACTACCAGAGACCTGACAGACAGCACACACAGGGCAGAAATTGAGAGAAGGAGCGGTAGGTAGAAAGAAAGAGAGGAAAGACACCTACAGGACTGTTACACTGCTTGTGTATGGTGATGTGCAATTTCCACCTCCCAGCCCCTACATCACGCAGGCTCTAAGGCTTTGTGGGAGCAGTTTGTGGAGTTCAAAAACAGTCAGAAACCTTAGTAATGTGTTGAAGCTCTGGAAACCACGACATTCCACTCACAGGTTTTTTTCAGATGATGTGACCCCCCCACACACACCAAAAGAAAATGGAGGTATAGTAAAAATAATGCCTCATACTGTTATTTACTAATTAATTATTATTATTATTTTTCTTTTTCGAGAGTTGTTGGAAGCAAAACAATGTTACTAAAATGTTAATCAGGGAAAATACCATTTCTTGGGGTGGGCGGTGACATACCTGGCTAAGAACACCCATTACTATTCCCAAGTATCCTTCTCCCCATCTTTAGAAATGGTGAAGTGGGGCTACAGGGGTGTATCTTTCTTTCACTCTCTCTGTCCCCCCCCCCCCCAGTTTCTCTGTCCTATCAAAGAAAAAAAATAGAAAAAATGGCCTCAGGGAACAGTGGGTTACTCATACCAGTATTAATCCCCAGCCAATTCTGGTAGCAATAATAGGGAGAAAGAAAGAAAGAGAGAAATCAAGAAAGAAAGAAAGAAGATGAAAGGAAGGGAAGAAGGAAAAGAAAAAAAATCTCTCAATCTCAACTCTTATTTAGAGTCAACTTGGTGACAAATATTGATTCAAATACAATTTGGAAGAGAAATATGAGTAAAACATGGCCCATACTTTGTTGCACCTACATCCTTACTATTCTCTATTTGAATAGTGCCCCCTAGGGGCTGTGCAGGGTATAGCCCAGAAATTCACATGCAGGGGCCTCAAAAACAGAAATTTAATAAGCGTGTCAAATAGAACACAAATTGAGTTGAATTTCTAAGAACTTTGAATCAACTTTTTTTGAACTTTTGAGCCAACAGGAGAAACAATTTCACATCCTTCATATTGATAAAACTCCTTTTTCAAATTGAGCTAATAGTTTTAGCACAGTTTTTATTTTATTATATTTATTTTAATGAGAGAGAGAGAGAGAGAGGGAGGGAGGATGAGACCAGAGTACTGCCCAGCTCTGGCTTATGGTAGTGAAAGGGAAAGAATCACGAGGCTTTAGAGCCTCAGCCTTGAAAGTCTTTTTGCATAACCACTATGCTATCTCCTCAGACCCATTGTATAGGTGTTAAGAGAGTAGCTTCACATCTTTTCAAATGTACGTTACCACACCATGCCTAAAGGAAACTCAGTACCATAGAAAGGCAAACTCCTGTCACAGCAGCTTGTGTGAAGGGAAATTTCTTTACTGCACAGTGAAACAGTCTGGAGGCTGTTTCACTCAAATCACTCCCCCTCCTCTCCCCCCCCCCCCTTCCAGGAGCATCAGCTTTTTATACATGTGCAAGTGAGGAGGTGGTAGTGGGAGGAGAGAGGGGAAGGGCTTGAAAGCCAGAAACTGAGTCTGGAGCAATAAGGGAAGTGTCATCAGCCTGCAGAGCTTTCATCCTCCCACAACTCTTTCTGCTTCTAGGTTCAGGGCTCTTCCTAAAACAAAGCCCTTAATGGATTGCTGCAACTCTTCACTGCAACAAAAGGATAAGGAAGTGTGTGGAGATCAATCCTCAGGCTATTCTTCTGCTTTCACATTTGGCCTTAGTGTACTAATCGCTAGAGTTAAATTCAACCTCTGTCCCCATCCCCACAGTCATGTCAGATAGACCAAACCCAGTCGTTATGGTGGTCTGACTTCATCTGCACCACACAGGAACCCAAGCCTGACACTGCCTTCACAATCATTTAATGGACCTTTTCAGTCCTTTGATCCTTCCCTGCTCTAGCTCTGGGGTCAGAATCAAAGGGGTTCTTTTGCCTTGGCTTTTTCCCTTAGTTTGTTTCTGTATGTGCCATATAGGAGAGGAATCATGCAGCATTTGCCCTTCATTTTCTGACTTAGCCTTTGACTTCACCTCACTTAGCCTAACCTCATCCAGCTCTTCCACGCTGTAGTAAATGGCAAGATGCTGTATTTTCAAATAATTGAGGTGTGTGTGTGTGTGTGTGTGTGTGTGTAGTAGGATGTCTGACAGAGAATTTGATAACATTATTTGAGCTCCCAGCCTCAATCACACCTAAATTCAGCAATAATTCTAGACTTTTAAATTATTTGCATGAAAAACCAACTATTCTTGCTTCCTCAATGCACTGTGATTTGAATTTCTATCATTTGATTTTGAAAGAACCCCAGTATAATCTCTTTACATACAGATAAATAAAGATCTAGGAAAAAGGAATCGTTTTGACTATATTCACAAATTAATGATGGCGTCAAGCCTTAAAAGTGACACTTCTGGGTCCAAATCTTGGTCTTTTTTTTCATTTTCGCTTAGTTGACTGCATAAAATGTTTCAAACTGTCCTATGTCCTAAGGTTATTTTACATTTACAAAGTAGTCTGCTATTTGGATCAGGAATCCTAGGAAACTAAGAAGATTGCATGGAGTTCCTTTTGATCTTTAATCTTTTTAAATTTAAACTGCTACCTCACTGTGGGGAAGTCCAGCTCAGTAATAAAAAAAAAAAATCCTCCAATAACACATCAGAATTAATCCTCTCAGACTCATATAAGCTGTATGTTTGCTAGAGAAAGGAAAATGTTTTAATAAAGATTTGTTTTCCTCTGAAATGTGAAAATATTGATGTATTTTCCATGTACTTTATTGCATGCCACAAATCTTCTAATTCTCTGCATCCTGATGACTGTAATACAATCGTTGATTCTACTCACAATCTTGGGATTGTCAAAGGCTTAAAAGAAAGAGTCTAACTTAATACCTATCACATAGTAGGTACTTGATGCCTTCTAGTCTTTAAATATGAGCATCATGTGTCCAGTCAGCAATACTGTAAGCATTTATAGGGAGAGATCGCCTTCCATTCCTTCTTTTCTCTCTCTCTCTTCCTCCCTTCCTTCTTTCCTTCCTCCATCTTTCTTTCCTTCTTTCTTCCTTCCTTCCTTTCTTTCTTTCTTTCTTTCTTGCCACTAGGGTTATCTCTGGGGCTCATTGCCTACATAACAAATCTACCACTCCTGGTGGTGATTTTATTTTCTCCTTTTTTCTTTATTTTATAGTACTGAAAATTTTGAGAGAAGAAATAGAGGAGAGAAACCGGCAATACTTGCTTCATGACTCATGAAACTTGGCCCTTGTAGGTAGCAGAGCACGGGCTTAAACTCTGGTCCTTGTGCAAGATAATATGTACACTAAGCCAGGTATCCACTGCCTGGCCTGAGAGATATTTCTTGAGTTTTTTTTATTTTCCAAAGTCTGAAATGATTTAATGGATTGCAATGTTTTAAATATATTAGAAAATAATCTAAGTAGGAGTGGGTTCAAGACTCACTCCTGACCTGCAGGGGGCAAGCTTCAGAGTGGTGAAGCAGGTCTATAGGTGTGTATGTTTCTCTTCCCCTCTCTGTTCCTTACCTCCCCTTTTAAAGTCTCTCTGTCCTACCAAATGAAATAGAAGGGGAGGGGGGAGGAAAATGGTTTCCTAGAGCTGTGGATTCATAGTATAGGCACTAAGCACTAGCCATAATCTTAGTGATAAATAAATAAATATAAAGTTAGAAAAAAACACTCCTTATATTATATTTTCATTTTACTAAGAAATGTTGAAATTTTGTGATAGAATTTCATGCAATATTAAGTGACATATTAAATACTTTTGGACTTGGAGTTATCAGGGAGGGGTCATGAGCCTGCAAATTTTTATGCCTTCCTCAATTCTTCCTACCTCTAGGATCATGGATCCTTCTAGAACAAAGTCTTTAATAGATATTTAACATTCAACTTAATATTGAATAAAGTGGTTAGTGGCTAGAGCTTGTGGCCTGTCATGAGTGTGGCCAGGTTCAAACCTTGACATCACATGAGAGATGCAACAGTACTGAACGAAGGTCTGGTGCTGTGGTATCTCTCCCTGTGTTTATCTCTATTTGAATGAAAAAGCAGCCCCGAGTGGAGAAATCATGTGTGTGCAAATACCAGCTTTGGAAAAAAACAACAACAAAAAAAGTTACTATCTACATAAATGTCAGAGTTTGTTAAATTTAAAGGTATAAGTCATATTCATCAAATACACTCTTGGTGTGCAAATGGAATCATTTTACTTTTGAAGAAGCTTAGTCTTTTCTTTAGAAATAGTGCATAAACTCATTGAAGTTTTAAGGCATATATTCAATGAATTACTACTCTGCAATTTAAAAATATATGGGGGGGGAGCAGGTGGTAGGGCACCCAGTAGAGTACAATGCTACAATGCACAGACTTTGATTCAAGCCTGGGTCCCCATCTGAAAAGGAGGGAACTTGATGAACTGTGAAACAGTGCTGCAGTGCCTGGGGCCTGCCCCAGCAGGTTATTAGAGTCAGCCTGGAGGAGGGGCCTCAGCGAAGAATGAAGGATGAGAGACTAGTGAGCTGATGCTGAATCAAGCTCCAGCAGACATCTCTGTCTTACCGAAGCAGAACTTTATTTTTATAGTCTCATAAGGCTTACTTAGATCATTCAAACAAAAATCACCAAGGTATTGATTATTAAAACAAAAATCACCAAGGCTTTGATTATTGAAACAAAAATCACCATGTAAGAACAGCACAGGTAGGGAACACCTCCTGCTTTGTGGAACATTTACATTCCAGGGGCACTTTCCACCCTAGAGATCACATCACCGTTCCTGTGTCTTTTGTTTCTCCTGTACCTGTGTGCTAGGCAAATGTCCTATTGATTAAGATTAATATTCTACCTTTTATGCCATTCTCTTGGCCCTGTGTATCAGAAGACAATGGTTTATAGAAAATTCAAGCTTGTTATGTTTCTAGGGGCCTTAAACAAATTGAGCAGCCCATTTTCCACAAAACCTGTTCCATTGTTTGATCAAGGAGTTTTGTTTTATTTTGTTCCAAGTTAAACTCTCTAGCTAGAATCCATCTTCTGTGTATGCTCACTGTGTGACCTAGGTTCTTGTGTACTATTCCTGCACAAGGAGGTGGGAGCATAGTGGTGGATGGTAAAAGGCCCATTGTATCTAGGCAGGTACCATAACTTTCCATTATGTTATGTAAGGTGGCCCCTCCACTGTGGGAACCACCAATCTTTTTCTATATTTTAGGGGGAATACTAAAGGAAGTGATGTAGATAAAGGGGAAAACATTTTTTCCTATTGGAGCCTCCTGAAAAATTCTGCATTACTGATATTGCTTGTTCCATTATGTTCAATCTTACAGAGCGCAGTGCAGGTTTTGTCATTATTTTTGTCATTTGGTCAGGCTCTGAGCCTGGCCATAGGTAAATATTATTTAGACCACACAGAGCTTAATCATGGCAAAAGGCGAGATGGTTTCAGTTTGGCCTGGAGAGTCCGGCTGTGCTGAACTTCCTGCGAAGCTGGTACCCTGTCAAGCAGCTCGCATGGCGACGCCTGAGCCACTGCAGGTCTCCCTCCCCCCCTCTTCGTCTCTCTCTTTCATCACCTTCCTTCTCAATGTTTCTCTGTCTCTATCCAAAATAAATAAATTAAAAACATTCTTAAAAGATAATATTCTGGGGAGTCGGGCTGTAGCGCAGCGGGTTAAGCGCAGGTGGCGCAAAGCACAAGGACCGGCATAAGGATCCCAGTTCGAACCCCGGCCCCCCACCTGCAGGGGAGTCGCTTCACAGGCGGTGAAGCAGGTCTGCAGGTGTCTATCTTTCTCTCCTCCTCTCTGTCTTCCCCTCCTCTCTCCATTTCTCTCTGTCCTATCCAACAACGACAACAACAATAATAACTACAACAATAAAACAACAAAGGGCAACAAAAGGGAATAAATAAATAAAATAAATATTAAAAAAAAGATAATATTCTGTCCTTTGCAACAAAAGGGATGAAAATAAAGGTGATTATGTTTAATAAAGTAAGGAAGTAAAAAAAAATAATGACCAAACTAGCTCTTAGACTGAGAACTATGGTAATTATCATGGGAATAGGGGGGAGGGGGACACCAAATTTTGGTGGTGGGTGTGTAGATCTTTACATCTATAAACCATTATTAAGTCACTAATAAAAAATTAGAAAAAATTAAAATGTTGCATTGAAACTCATTTTTACTATTAATGAGATTTTGATATTGCTTTTAAAAAAATAGTTAAAGGCATATATTTAAGTCTGTCAGGGAGATAGTATAATGGTTATGCAAAAAGACTCTCATGCCTGAGGCTCTAAGTTTCCAAGTTCAACCCCCAGCACCACCATAAGTCAGAGCTGAGTAGTGTTATAAGCCTCCCCCCCTCAACTCACTTTCCCTATGTCTCTTTCTCTATATATCTTTCTCACTAAAAAAAATACACTTGGGAGTCGGGCTGTAGCGCAGCGGGTTAAGCGCAGGTGGCGCAAAGCACAAGGACCGGCATAAGGATCCCAGTTCGAACCCCGGCTCCCCACCTGCAGGGGAGTCGCTTCACAGGCGGTGAAGCAGGTCTGCAGGTGTCTATCTTTCTCTCCTCCTCTCTGTCTTCCCCTCCTCTCTCCATTTCTCTCTGTCCTATCCAACAACGACGACAACAATAATAACTACAACAATAAAACAACAAGGGCAACAAAAGGGAATAAATAAATAAAATAAATATTTAAAAAATACATTTGAGTCAGGGATAACTCAGTGGTAGAGCATAGAACTTGCCATCATATATGCTATAATTAAGTAGTGTTCTAGCCTTTTCTTCACTCAAAAATAAATAATTATATTTTGTTGTTGTTGTCATGGGACTTAACTGCTCAGGGCACACTTTTCTCACATAGAAGAGGCAGGGGTTGGGGGTGGGGAGGAAGGGTAGCCCTGAGGCTTTGTCCATATTTGGGGAGCAAGCTCAAGCCCAGGTCACACATATGGCAGAATAACCTGCTATCCCTCTGAGTTATTTTGCCAGTCTGATATCTTTTGATTAAAACATGCATTGTGGGCTGATAATAACTCACTTGGGCAGGGTGCTTTGTTGCCATGTATGTGACTCAGGTTCAAGGTCATCCCCCATTGCACTGAAGGAAGCTTTGGTGGTGCCATGAATTCTTTTATTCACTCCCTCTGTCTCTATCTAAAAAAAAAAAAAAATGAAAAAAAAAGTTTAGGGATTAAAACGAATATTGACTACATTTTCATATATAAATTAATGATATGTTACATATCTTTTACTATATTCATCACATTTTATATATATTTTTTACTAAAGTATCTTTCATCTCCTATAGTGAAAGTTTTATAGAACTGGATCATTTTTCTATTTTATTCATTGTACCTGTCCAGTTTCTACAACTGTGCATGACCAGAACAGTTATTAAATAATTTTTAACCAATTAGTAAATGATTTTTATTCCTTTCTTTTTTTATATATATTTTTTATTTTTATTTATTTATTATTTATTTATTTATTCCCTTTTGTTGCCCTTGTTTTTTTTTTTTTAAGTTGTAGTTATTGTTGTTGTTGTCGTTGTTGGATAGGAAAGAGAGAAATGGAGAGAGGAGGGGAAGACAGAGAGGAGGAGAGAAAGATAGACACCTGCAGACCTGCTTCACCGCCTGTGAAGCGACTCCCCTGCAGGTGGGGAGCCAGGGTTCGAACTGGGATCCTTATGCCGGTCCTTGTGCTTTGCGCCACCTGCGCTTAACCCGCTGCGCTACAGCCGGATTCCCTTTTATTCCTTTCTTTTAACACTAGTATAGAGTTTATTTTATGAACTTATTTTATTTTATTTATTTACTATTGGGTAGAGACAGAGAGAAACTGAAAGAGGAGAGGGAGGTAGAGAGGGAGAAAGACAGAGAGACACTTGCAATATTGCTTCACCACTCAATGAGGTCCCCCTGCAGGTAGGGACCAGGGGTTTGAGCTTGGGTCCTTGTGCGCTATAATATGTGCACTTTACCAGGTGCCACCCCATGCATCCCCCCCCTTTTTTTGCCTCCAGGATTATTGCTACGGCTCTGTGCCAGCACTACAAATCCACTGATCCCAGTGGCCATTTTTTCTGTTTTATTGGATATTACAGAGAGAAATTGAGAGGGGAGGGGAAGGTAGAGAAGAAGATAGAAAAATAGAAACCTGCAGACCTGCTTTACTGCTTGTGAAGTCCCCACCCCACCTCCCGCAGCAGGTGGGGAGCCAGGGGCTTGAGCCTGGATCCTTGCACAGGTCTTTATACTTCATACTATGTGGGCTTAACCCAGGGCACCACTACTTGATCCCCCCCTTTTTAAAAAAAATATCTCTCTTTCTCTTTCTTCCTTCATTCCTTTCTTGCTTTCTTTCTCTCTATCTTAATTTCTTTCTTTCTTTCTTTTTCACCAGAGCACTGAGACGACCCGACCTGCCCCTGCGGCTACAGACAGACTATGACCCACATAGTCAACGACTGCCACCTCTCCAGATTCAAAGGAGGTCTCGAAACTTTACATCAGGCTCAGCCTGACGCTGTTGACTGGCTACGAAAGAAGGGCAAACGCTAGAAGAAGAACCAGAGCACTCCTTAACTCTGGTTTTTGTTGGTGTAAGAGAATGATCTGGGATTTTGGAGCCTCAGGCATGAAAGATTCTTTGCATTACCGTTATGCTGGGGCCAGGTGGTGATGTATCTGGTTAAGTGCTCACATTACCATTACGCTATCTACTCCCACCCTTATTTCATGAGTTTCTAATGAAACTTTGGACTGATTCTTTATCTCTGCCTTTTTCTTAGCTTTTGTGTTATTTGAAGGACTCTTTGTGAGCAGGTTGAGAGGAGTAGAATAAACAATTAAATGCCTTCCTTGTTTACATCTTTGTAGCATTCCAGGGATGAACAAGGATGAACTAGAAGACAGTGGTGTTTTTTTTTTTTTCCTTTTTCTTCTTTCTTTGTTCACAAAGTAAGACACCCTCTCATCCCATGTCTGCCATGTTAGAGTTTTGGTATCGTATGGGAGTGCCAAGACACTGGGGTACAGTTCAAGTGCTGTGGTGTATCTCATTTTCTCTCTAGTTCTCTTCTTCATCTAAATAACAATAACAATAATAAAGTCTCAGTTGGTAATAAGTACACTTAACTGGGTGCACCACTGCCTGGTCCCCAATAGAGTCTCAACTGGAAAAGGTAAACTGATGTATGTGTGAAGTCAGGGTTCATTGAAATTTTTTAAAATTAAAGTTTTAATATTTTCTTCTGTGTATTGGTAAATGAAATACATCTTAAAGGTTCATTCATGAAATGTAGGTGAATGAGGATTATTCTTTTTCCAGTGTCTTGAACAAGTGTTATCCCTTCTACCTCCAAAGATAGGAAATTCACTAAATTCCAGGCCCCAGATATCACAGGTGAAAAACTTCTCTCAAGTAAGCGCCACCCTTTGGAATATCTTCCAGCTCATAACTAGGGCACACTCGACTTACCACTAGAGAGGTTTTGCCTCTCAGTTCCCTTGAGAACTAGCTGTCAATCCTGACCCTCTTGATCCAGCCCAAAATAGTCTGTCATAATTTCTGAAGCTCAGCATCAGACTCTGCTGTCTTTATCCAGGCTCAAGGTTCTTGAGGCAACTTCATTAAGCTTTCTTTAACCATGACTCAGTTCACAGATCCCAGGAAAGAGACACTGGTATCGGAGAACCTCCCAGGAGAAACTCTGTTGTCATGAACCTACACCATCGCTAGACTATGTGAGAGATTTGTCAGTGCAATGAAGTTATGGTTCTAAGACAGGAACCACCTACTTTGACATGAGCTTTCTTTCTTTCCTTCCTTCTTTCTTTCCTTCTTTCTTTCTTTCTTTCTTTCTTTCTTTCTTTCTTTCTTTCTTTCTTTCTTTCTTTCTTTTTTATTTAAGAAAGGATAAATTAACAACTCCATAGGGTAGGAGGGGTACAACTCCACACAATTCTCACCACCCAATCTCCATATCCCACCCCCTCCCCTGATAGCTTTCCCATTCTCTATCCCTCTGGGAGCATGGACCCAGGGTCATTGTGGGTTACAGAAGGTGGAAGGTCTGGCTTCTGTAATTGCTTCCCCACTGAACATGGGCGTTGACTGATCAGTCTATACTCCCAGTCTGCCTCTCTCTTTCCCTAGCAGGGTGGGTCTCTGGGGAAGCGGAGCTCCAGGACACAGTGGTGGGGTCCTCAGTCCAGGGAAGCCTGGTTGGCATCCTGATGGCATCTGAAACCTGAAAACTGAAAAGAGAGTTAACATACAAAGCCAAACAAATTCTTGAGTAATAATGGACCCAAAGGTTGGAATAGTGGAGAGGAAGTGTTAGGGGGGTACTCACTGCAAACTCTAGTGTACTTCTGCTTTCAGGTATATATTTTGCAGTAGTCTATGGATACGTGTGAACATATGCTCTCTCTCACAGAAACTGGTGTATATCTAGGTTTTGGGACTTTGTTAGAAGGTGAACCACCTGGGATGGAATTAGAGAATACTATGTAAGGAAAGGTCTCACCCGAGTAATGAAGCTGAAAGGTTGTCATTCCACACGTGAAGTCTCTCTTAACTCTTTCTCTAACCAGTTCTAGAATTCACAATGACTCTTAAATAGCTTCATGATTAAACTCACCTCCACTTACTGCTGCTCAGATCTTGATGAGATCATTAACCTTAAAGCCTCAATTTCCTCAGATTTAATTGGGAATAAGTACCTAATTCATTGGGTTGTTAAAAGAACTAAAGAGATTCCTGGTTAAAGAAGTCACTGAGCAAGCATTACTACTATTAGTTATGCTTTCTAGATGATTACATGAAAAAAATGCCTTATAAGTGTATTTTCTAATATTCTTTGTGGTTGATTCAGTGAAAGTTTCTATTTACAAGTAACTAAAAGTTAATACATTTCAAACTGATCAAACTTCAATTATTGGTAACTCATGTAGACTTTTTATAGTAAATCTTGCAATTGCATGTTTTCCAGTAAAAGTTAGCCAAATACTTAAAGACATTGTGCTTAAAAACAATATCATAATCAGAAAATCCATTTTATTTAAGTATTTAGACACTCAAATAACTTAGATTTGTCCCCCTCTTTTTTTTTTTTTGGCATTATTGCAATCACTTTTTGTCCAGGATAACACTATTTTGAGCAAGCAGAATGGTCTTGTCAGTGTGTTAAAGGGAATTACAAAACTAAACAGTGATTTCTGAATATGTATAAAAAAACATTAATAGCTAGTAAAGGAAAAGTATATATAACAGAAATTGAAAAGTAGTCATAGAGGGGCCAGACAGTGGTGCACCTGGCTAAACACACACATTACAGTATACAAGGACCCAGGTTCAAGCCCCTGGTCCCCATCCACATGGGGAAATCTTCAGGAGTGGTGAAGCAGGGCTGCCAGTGTCTCTCTCATTTGTTCTCTATCTCTTCCTCTTCTGTCAATTTCTCTCTGCCTCTATTCAATAATAAATAAATATTTAAAAAGTAGTCAAAGAAGATAGGCGGTAGTGCAGCAGGTTAAATGCACATGGCGCGAAGCGCAAGGACCGGCCTAAGGATCCCGGTTAGAGCCCAGGCTCCCCACCTGCAGGGGAGTCGCTTCACAGGCGGTGAAGCAGGTCTGCAGGTGTCTATCTTTCTCTCCCCCTCTCTGTCTTCCCCTCCTCTCTCCATTTCTCTCTGTTCTATTCAACAATGATGACATCAATAACAACAATAGTAACTACAACAATAAAATAACAAGGGCAACAAGACGGAATAAATAAATATTAACAAATTTAAAAAATTAGTTAAAGAAAAGAAAGTAATATATTTTATACAAATAAAAGCAAAAGATTTATGGGCTTTATGTGCATGTACATATAAAAATGAAAGCACAAAAGGTGTGTTAGTGACTAGTGGACCTGTACTGTTTCAATATCTTAACACTATGAATGAAACAATACAGTTTTAATTCAGAATAGACATAAAATAGGAATACACACTACAGTGCTTCATTTTACTTAAAGTGAAATGATAAAGATAGAGATTAAAAAGTATTTTCTAGCTCTGAAGCATAGTCCTCAAATTTATTTTATTTATTTTTGAAGATTTTTTTTATCTATTAATAATAAAGGGAGGAGAGGGAAACAGAAAAAGAGAGTCATTCTGGCATATGCTGATCAAATTCAAGGCTCCATATTTGAATGGTCAATGCTCTATGATGCTGCTTCCTGTGCCACATCCACCCAAACTTAGTGGTTTTCAAAATTAAGTACTCAACATACTCAAGGTTCTAAGATTTGTTCAGAGGTTTTTCTATGAAGCCCAAATTATTTTTAGAATGCTATTTGGCTGTTGTGTTATTTTTATTTTATTTTATTTTATTTTAGCTCCAGGGTTATCTCTGGGTTCGGTGCCTGCACTAGGAATGCACTGCTCCTGTGGCAATTTTTTCCATTTTTTTTTTTTTTTTTGGATAGGACAGAGAGACACTGAGAGGGGAAGGGTAGGTAGGGAGGGGAAGAGAGACAAACACCTGTAGACCTGCTTGCTAAGTGACTGCCCTGCAGGTGGGGATCCAGGGGCTCGAACGGGGATCCTTAAGCCGTTCCTTGCACTTAATACTATGTGCGCTTAACCCAGTGCACCACCACTTGGACAGTGTTGTGTTATTATTTTTTTTCATCAGAGTACAAGAGCTCTTCTCGAAACTGCTAATATTTATTTATTTATTTATTTATTTATTTATTTATTATGAGAGGAAGGACCGGCACACTTCTCAACTCTCAAATACAGCAGGACCAGGGATTAAACCTGCAACCTCTAGGGCATTAGGCATATAAGCTGATATTCAACAGGCTGAGCTATCCCTCTGGCCCAAAATTGCCAATATCTAAACGTGTCTAGACTTTGATGTCAAACTGAAGCCATAGTCTGCTGATGTTTTGACAATTCATAAACTTAAAAACTGATAAGAAGGGGGCTGGACAATGGTACACCTAGTTAAACACAGGCATTATCACGCATTAGGACCCTGATTCTAGCCCCCACCTCCTCCCCACCTGCAGGTGAAGCAGCTGTTCAAGTATCTATCTTTCTCTCTACCTCTCTGTCACCCCCTCCTCTATCAATTTCTCTCTGTGTCCTATCAAGTAAAATAGAAAGAACAGAAAAAAAGTAAGATAAAAATATGGCTTTTGGGAATGGTAGATTTGTAGTGCAGGCACCAAGCTCCAGTGATAACTCTGCTGGTAATAAAACTAATAAATAAACAAATAAATAAAGCAATAAATGAAACTGCCTTTGGAATTCTAAGCTTTCAACAGAAATAATGTGTAGTGCCCTGTAAACAAGGAAAGACAAACTTGGTACCCATAATAGTATGACCAATAATCTGTGTGATTTAGTTCACTCTGTTTAATGCTTTATTTAGGAGTCATACATTACTCTGTTATTTGTAACTATAACTTATATCTGGATTTAGAGAGCTCTAAAATACCCAAGAAGTCATTCTATCTAAATAAAAATTCCAGCAATTTATTTATTCTAACATGCATACAGAGAGGCAAAAGATCCAGAGTAGCTTACTTAATACTAAAGGAAAAGAGCAAAATTAGAGTCCTGATGCTACACAGCTTGAAATTTTACTATAAAACTACAGTTATCTATATAGTATAGTATGGGTAAATGAGTAGGGAATGGATCAGTAGACCAGAATTGAGAACTCATAATCAGAACTCATAAAATGTAAGGTCATTTTATCTTTGACAAGGGGACAAAGAATTCAGTGGAGGGATGTTAGTCTCTTCAGTTAACTATAACTGATAAATTAAACCCCACATGCAAAAAAGAAAAAAAAAGAAAAAAAAGCTAGCCAGAGAACTTAACACCGTTCACAAAAATTTACTCAAAAGTGATTGTAGACTTAAATGTAGAACATAAAACTTAAAAAAAGAACTCCTAGACAGTAACAAAGGAGAAAACCCTGATCACATTTGGTATGATGATGACAGTTTGGATTAAACATCAAAGTCATGCTTCATGAAAGACATGATTAAGAACTTCGATTTAATTACAATTAAAAAGGACAGTGTCTAGAGAATTTAAATACCAACCACAAACTGGGAGAAAGTATTTGCAAAAGATATATCTGCTAAAGTAAAACTTCCAATTGGAAAATGATAGAAAGACCCTAAATATTTCTCTGAATATATATATAGAGAGCAAGTATATAAGAAGCTCCACATCACATGCCATCAGGGAAGAATATATTAAAATAGCACAGAGATACCTCTAAGAGCCTATAAGGAGAGTCAAATCTGAAAAAGTAAGAAAACATCAAATGCTTCTGAGGATGTTTAGCAATAGGAACTGATGCTTTGATAGGAGGAATACGAAGTGGTATAGCCTTTTTGGAAAATAGTGGTTTCCTAGAAAATTGAATACACTCTTACCATCTGATCCAGTGGTCATGCTATTTGGTATTTATTCAAAGGAGTTGAAAACTTATGTCTACCTAAAAATCTATATAATAATGTTTGAAGTACTTTTATTTAATAATATTGAAATTAATTAGCAACCAATATGTCCTTTAATAGTCCATCCAGACAACAAAATAAAATATATTAAGTCAGTGCTAAAATTATAAAAAGAAATGACTAAATTATGGAAGACCTTAAATATGCATTAATAAGTGAAAGAAGTGGATATGACACAGCATTTCTTATAATGCCAACTACTTGACATTCTAGGACAAAACTCAGGTCAAATAAAAATATAGGATTCTATTGAGTGATGTTAATAAGGATGAAATTTAAATTTATATCAAGTCAGGAGGATTATGCAGAAAGTTTCTGTATCCCCTATCATTTGTAGTGAGCCCAAATACATTTTATAATGTAACTATTTTTATTATTTTTGTTTGTTTTCAATTTTTATATCATTATTGTTATTATTATTTAAATTTATTTATGAAATGGAAATATTGACAAGACCATAGGATAAGTGGGGTAAAAATTCCATACAACTCCCACCACCAGATTTATGTATCCTTATCCCCTTCATTGGAAGGTTTCCTATTCTTTATCCCTCTAGGAGCATGGACCCAGGATCATTGTGGGGTGCAGAAGGTGAAAGGTCTGGCTTCTGTAATTGCTTCGCCGCTGAACATGGGCGTTGACAGGTCAATCCAACCTGAATACCCCCCAGCCTGTCTCTCATTTTCCCTAGTGGGGTACGGGTCTGGAGAAGCAGAGTTCCATGACACATTGGTGAGGTCATCTGCCCATGGAAGTCAGGTTGGCATCATGGTAGCACTTGTAACTTGGCAGCTGAAAAGCATTACAATATAAAGCAGAACAAATTGATGAGTAATCAGGAACCTAAAGGTAAGAATATAGCAGATGAGACTCAGGGTCTCCATTCTGGAAAAAGCTAGGAGGTCTATTTTAGGTATATTTCAAGGGGCCCATGACTACCAACTTTTGTCTGAGCCTAACAGCTAACTTGCTGTTATTGTGGGCTAAAGGTATTGTTTGGGAAGATGGTGTCAGAGTTATAAGACTAGAAATAGGGCTAGAAAGCTGAATCAAGGAAGAGAGTAGCTCCCAAATATTGGAAGAGCATAAAAATACTGCTAACTGCAAACCCCACTGATATGATCTGGGACCCATATTCAGCACAGGGGCCTGTGTGACCTCTGCATCCCTGTAGGTCTGAGCTTGCATTCTGTGGTCATGGTTAGGAACATTCTAGGCTGCACTAATTTTAGGATTCATCTTCCTTGAGTGGTAGAATATGTTGGCCCAACCTCCCTCTGGAGAATGAGGCTGTCCCTACCATTGCTGATTCTCGTAGGAGGTAAGGTCCTATAAGGGCCTACAAAGGGGTCCATTATTTTGTTCTTGATAGAGGTGACCAGTGACAATAGAGACAGGAATCTGTTAGAGGTCTAGGCCCATCATGTCTGTGTGGGAATCCCACGATTCCTTGACTAGGGTCCTGGGTGATGGGGTGGCCTGCTAGTCACTAAAAGAGCAATCATTAAAGTATACTGGTCTCTTGTCCTTATCCAGCTTTTGTAGTTCTTACTTTGTCTGACAAGTTTAGCCTTGGAGTGACTGAGGGAAGTGAAATAGTGTGGGGAAAGGCCCACTGTCTGGGAAGTCCAAGCCATTATTTCCATGAGAGTCTGAGCGGGCTGACCCTGAGCCCCCTCTCTCTGAGGGGTGATAAGCACTCCTGACCTCGTGAACTTATAATGGATGGGCTTTTCCGGATGAGGTACCTTCTTATACATGCTCCCCATTCCCTTTGAACAAAAGCCATGAATTGGCCAACTTGAAACCCACTGCAAATATCCTGACTTTATTCTACTGCCCCCTTCCCCACTCTGCCCTGAGGTGCTTGTAATCCACTCTTAGAGAAAAAGGCCTACCTAGGCATTGTTAGCTCATGACTGGATCCTGTATGGTAACTTCCCAGCACAGATCAAACACCTGACAGGTCAAGATTTAACTCTGCATTGTGTGTATGGCTTAATGATTATCTTAACCTCTCTCAAACCTTTTGGGTATATCTATCTGTTTGTACCCCCCAATAAACGAGTTGTCCATGAGGCTTCTCCCAGAGCTAGTCATGTGCTTCCTTCCTCTCTGCACACTCTACCTTTGTAGCCAGGGCCCCACTAGGAGTCCCCCCGCCCCAGGGGCCGCCCCAGTCTCTGTTGCCAGTGGCCAGGGAGGCAGAGAGCCCCAGGACAACCCGCAAAGTAGGAAGTATATGAGGAGGATATCTAGGTCTAAGTAGAAACTATTTTATTAGTTGCTTCATGGTGTCTTTTTCAGTTCTTTCTACTTGCTTGCTGCACTTATTGAGTCACTGCAAACTATTGTGCAGTTTTGCTTTAAAGTATGTATTTCCCCCTAAGTTATGGATACATGTGTACATATGCCCTATCTCCTGGGCCCTGGTCTATATCTAGGTTCTGAGGCTTTGTTAGGAAGTGCACCACCCAAAACAGAATAAAGAGTCCAATGAGCTAGGAAGGGTCTCACCAAAGTAATGAAGCTGGAGGATTGACATTTCATACTTGCTGTCTCTGAACAAAATCCAAAGTGAAGCATGCCAAGGTGGTACTGGTTGCACTGATTAGGTTGAGATCAGCAGATGCAGTATCATTTGACATGAATTGAGAGAAGCATGCAGGAAAGTGAGCCCCACCCCAGAGGTCTCTGGACCAGGAGAAATATGGGTATTGTAGAGAATGGGGAAGGTACCTGCTGTCTTATGGTTTAAGAAGGCAATAAATAGTTATTGTTATAACCAAATTATTTGGAAATCTGATTTACTTTGAAAATTCCATTGTTAGGATTTGTTGTATCATATAAGACCTCATAATAATTTATGTCCTTTCTTTTCTTTTTGGCAGTGCTTTACCACTGCAAGCTGACTTTTCCAGATAAGAAACAGAGACAGTGAGAAAGAAACCAAGCCAGTATCACCAAAACTTCCTCCAATGTGGTGGGAATTGGGCCCAGACCTGGGTCCACGCCTGGGCCCATGCATGACAAAGCAGTTCTTTACTATTCAGATGAATGAGCTATCATGTCTGTACTTGACAGATTTTTACCTAGAAAAGTTATGATGAAACTACCTCTTGGGAAAAAAAAACTTTATTTTCTGAAAAAACAAAACAAACCTCAATTTGAAGTGAAGATAGGAAATAATAGAAGAGTTTAGTCCTCAGAAGTATAGCACAATAATGTAGTCATTTGTGTTTGGGTTCATGAATCCTTTATGCTATACTTTGGTCCCTACATTTATTCGAACACACTGAATTGGGAAATGCTATTTTTTTAGACTAGTTGAATTAGATCTTTATAAAAAAAAGAATTCAAATTATCTTTTTAAGTTTTTAAAACACACACCTGACAATTATTACACCACTGTATGCTACAACATCCTCATTTCTCCAGCGAGTTGGTCTTTGTAACCAACTCAAGCATAAGGCAATACTTATTAACAGTCTACAAAAATAAACAGATGCACTATTCTGTAAAGACTCTGTTCCTTGGTTCCTTGGCAATATAACTTACTTTCCCTGTGCCTCCTGATGACTATAACCAATAATGGCAATCATGGCAATAGTCTATCTATCTCCTTCCTTCTCTACTGTATGAAATCTTGCCAATGGATGACCATCCTTTCTTGCTTACTTATAGTTGGAGAAATAATGTGGTTAAACACTTAGGGAATATTTAAGAGATAGCCTTATATATAGTTCAACTAACTGAATGAAAATGGTTGGTATTTGTTCACAGTTTAATTTTTTTCCTTAATTCTCTAATCTATTACTAAGTCATGTTGATTTTTCACTCCTAAATAAAACTCACAGCATTTCTTTTTTTATTTTGATTTTATTAGTAACTTAATATTGATTTGCATAATTATAAGATCATGGGGGTATAATTTTGCACTGTCCCACTATCAGAGTTCTGTATACCCATTCCCTCTACTGGAAGCTATAGTCGTTCTCCCAAGGTCACAGATTTTGGTTAATTATTATTTTTATCTCTTCATCTGTATCTTCCCATGTTTTCCATGGTCCCATCTCCTTTTCCTAAATAACTCCTACACCTATTGCTACTTCCAAATGTCTTTCCTTATTTCCTTGTCTGTCTCTGAGTTCTGATGGAGTTGGAGTTTAGAGCCCCCTAGTCATAACCTCCCTAACATTTATCCACCACTGGAGAATGGACCAAAATTCTTTTTGGAGTGCAGAAGGTGGGAGATCTGGCTTCCGTAATTGCTTCTCTGCTAGATATGGGCTTTGGCATGTCAATCTATACCACCAGTCATACATTTATTTCTTTCATTTTCTCTGTCACTATCTACAGAGGTGGGGGAAACGTGGAAGGAGGAGGGTCAGTCCAAAAGTCTAAGGGGGGGGGGTTATCCTGGAAAGGGGAGGCCCTTAGAACATGGAGGAAAAGCACATGAAAACCAGAGGAGGGGGAGAGAGGCCACAAGAATGCTATATTTTCTTCCTCTTGCTAACGTCCCATTGCTAGCTTATTTTATTATTGCTTTTCAACACAGCCTTTATACATTACATCAGTTAGTATCAGGTGAAAAGTATTAACATTAATCAAACAAAACAGGAGCTTCCAACTAAAACTATCACATGCTTTAAGTCTCCTGACACTACCTTAGACTAAGTCAACACACTCAGCACCTCTAAATATTCCCCTCCCTTTCACTCGTCTCCACCTCCTTTGCCAGTGCTTTGATGACTAGTGTCAAACTTGAATGATTTGTCAGCAAAGGAGGGACTGCTACCTGACCCTGTAGTAAAGCTGACTCTTCCAGATTATATGAAGATTATGTGTCAGTTGGCCTCCTGCCGAGTCTGCTGATGGAAGATGAAGGCTGAGGGTGCAGGAAGAGAGAATCCAGTGATTCCACTCTCTTTTCTTTGCCCTGGGAATCATCTTAGGTACTGACTGTTCTCTTCTAGCTCCCATAGGTCACACTTCCAGCTTCTTCTAGGCACAGCTTTCCACGTCTTTACAGAGTACATTAATTATTTTTAGCAAGAATCTTGCTGTTAGCTGTCAACTCTTAATTCACTCCATCAACTGCTGACTGACTCTTCCAGGACTTGAACTTTCAGGGAGAGAAATCATATTTATACCCAAGAAATTATAAGAATCAGAACTATTTTTCTACTTCTCAAGACTAGGACTAAATCTAGTGGTATAAAATAACAAAATCCATGATCACATAATAGTTGGTAAATATTCCTTGAAAGAACTAAGACTACAGATCCACTACTGGAACTGAATTATACCATTTATAAAACAAACAACACACAGAAAGCACACACAATATTTTCCTTGATGAGCAGACCACTAATAATAGTTTATCATGTGGATTCTCTGTATTTTTTTCTTGGCACTTCATATTTTTCCAAATAAATTTTATTGATTCAGCGTAGTTTAAACACTATATACCGAATAGAATGCAGCACCTGTATCCTCTTTTCCAGTCCTCCCCCTGGTAGGCACCATAATTCCACAAATTCTAGGGCTCTGATTTTTAGGAGGCAAGTTCATTTTGGTTAACTATATTTCACATATGAGTGAAGCCATCTTTAAAATTAGATTTTATTATATAGGAGAAAGTTTTACATGAGGTATAGAGAGAAAGGGAGAAATCAGAGCAACACTCAGGTCCATGCATTGCCAGGGATCAAACTGGGAATCTTAGGCTTGCAAGTGCTATGTTCTACCAGTTGAGTTGTTTCTACAGTCATTAAAGATGATTCTTTTGTCATTGCTAGATCTTCACCACTCTTGGCTGAACCTTTTGAAATAGAGTCAGATGAGCAGAAAGATATCACAGCACAAAAGCTTTATTCCCTATCATTATACACTCATGTGGAATTAGGGCTCAAGGCTGGGTTACAGGCATGACAAAAGAAGGTACCATTACCTATGAGGTGAACTATCTCACTGACTTTGAAACCATCTTTTTGAGTATGGTGATTGGTAGCAGCATCTTTATCTGACTAGACAGACTACAAGAGACGCAGATGAGTAGTACACAAGTAGTGTTAACATGAAAGTCCCCATTGAGGAAGATGCTTTTACTATATTGTTTATAAAATTACTGAGCAAAGATTGTAATTGGTAGATTGCTCTGTAATGCCGACAATTCCCTTTCTGCAGTCTTGGCAGTTTCTCAACTATGCTGGTGGTCACAAAAATCCCTGTACAGTTTAAACTCTTTGAACCACTGCATAAAATGGATTTTCTTTTATATTACTAGTACACCATGGAAGTCATACTTTTATATTAGGTCTCCTCAGGTCTCCTTACTTTACAAACTAATTTTGGTATAAAATCATTGCCAACTCTGTTGATGTCAACTAATTCAACACTATCAGTGCTGCCAGGTCACATTATGCTGCTACTGATTTGTTACAGTAGATAGTCTCCAGAGATTCCAAACCCTACTCCCACCCAGTGCAGCTTGAAACCAAGTTGTTTGGGGACGGGGTGAGGAGCTACACAGGAAATAAATGTACTAAGAGATTCCAAAGAACCACAGAAGATTTTTATCTTGTTAGAGGCTTTATAAAAGACCTGGTGGAGGAAACTTGAAAGATAATTTTGGGTTCATCATAGAAAGATTAGAACAACATGAGCAAATGGAGTCTGGTGGTAGCGCAGCAGATTAAGCATAGGTGGTGCAAGGACCAGCTTGAGGATCCAGGTTCCAGCCACTGGCTCCCAACCTGCAGGGGAGTTGCTTCACAGGCAGTGAAGCAGGTCTGCAGGTGTCTGTCTTTCTCCCATCCCCCCACCCCCACCCCCGTCTTCCCCTCCTCTCTCCATTTCTCTCTGTCATATCCAACAATAACAACATCAATAACAACAACAATAACCACAACAATAAAACAAGGGCAATAAATGGAAATAAATAAATATTTTTTTAAAAAAGAACAACATGAGAGAAGATATCGAGTGTGACTTGTTTGAATGTCTTAGGACTCTGATAAGTGGAAGTAGTATCAATATATAAGGGAATGGTATTGGGACCATTTTGTTGAATGTCTGAACATCAGAACATTTACCTCATTTGATAACAGAAGAATTTTAAGGCAAGACATAAGGTTTGTTATTATCATTAATACATTATTATTATTATTATTATTATTATTATTATTATTATTATTATTTTACCAGAACACTGAGCAGCTCTCACTGAAGATGGTGTGGGGGATTGAACCTGGGCTTTCAGAGCCTCAGGCATAAGAGTCTCTTTGCATAACCATTGTACTATCTACCCCATCCTATTATTATATTTTTAATATTTTGCCATTTTTGCTATTCAGCTTCAAATTCTAGACTACTTATACATGTGATATAACAACAGTCAGATTCAAGCATGCAATCTAGTCAATTCTTATAGTTAGAATATAAATATATGGATTATTATTTTAAAATTTCATGAACAGTGCTTTTTATTATTAGTGATTTAATATTGATTTACAAAATTATAATATAACAGGGGTATAATTCTATACAGTTCCCATCACCAGAGTTCGGTGTCCCCATTCCCTTTATTGGAAACTTCAGTAGTTCTCCCAATGTCACAAACATGGGTTGACACATATATATATATATATATATATATATATATATATATATATATATATCTGTATTTTTTTATATATTTGCCTATTTTTTTCTATGGTCTTGTCTTCTATTCCATTCTAAGTCATACCTACACCTATTACTACTTCTGAGTGTCCTTTTTTTTTTTCCTCTTCTCTCTTGGGGTCCTGATGGAATTGGAGTTCAGAGTCTTCTGGTCATCTTTCCCTATCATATAATTTCTCCCTCACTGGAAGTATGGACCAAAATTCTTTATGGGGTACAGAAGGTGGAATTTTTGCCTTCTGTAATTGCTTCTTCACTGGAGAGTGGGGCGGTCCTTACCATGGCTAGTTCACACTGAGGGTATGGTCCTAAAGAAAGTGACTGCTGGTCTTATGTTTTATATTACATTTTATGTCTGAAATTCTCTGGACAGGAAAGGAAATATATTCCTGTGTGTTTGCAAATTTGCTTGGTCTCATTACAAGTCATATATACAAAAGTTTTAAATTATATTCACTTGCCAGATGAATTGATCCCCACGAGTGGCAGAGTGGTGCTTTTGTGTTGTAACCTAGACTGCCACTTACAATAAACCAGCGAAAGTCATTTATACACTACTAACCACTTACAAAGATGCTCTGGTTCTATTTACCTGCCCTATAACTTTCTTATGTATGCCAATAACCTCTAATTACACCTGAAGTTTTCTTAATCACTATAAATCTTTTCTACTCCTCTGCCAAGTACAATAATAGCTACCAAAAATTCAAGTGATGATGGCTCAAACCCTTGCTAATGCATGCATTCAGTAAATAATTTTTGCCTTTCTCATTTGGTTGGCCTTTACTTATTTATTTAAAAAAGTAACAAAAATAGGATATAAGAAGTTACTACACTCAATAAAAGAATAATAGGACATCTTCTATGATTACACAATGAAAAAGCTAACAACAGGAAAATAACAAGCAAATATCAGCCAACGACAAGAATATGGATATACCTTCCTTTCAGGGAAAAGGTTTTGTTGATTATTAGAAAGAGACATACTATCCAGCAATAGGAAGGGAAGAATAATAAATCTACTGATAAAATGAAAACCACACAATTTAACATAAAATATTTTATTTATTTTCAGACATTAGACTGAAACTTAAAACTATCAATACATTTTATAATGACTACTTCTCTGATTAGGAATTTAATCTTATGAAGAAAATTTTCTTCTCAGCTCTGTGTTTACTGAGCACTCAGTAGCATACTATATAGCATCTTAAATGTTAGAATCAGCTGGGTTAAGTCCAGTTTCACTGCCCAAATTTGAGACAGCTGTGTAAAATCTGACACCATCTTCCTAGAAAATAACTTCAGTCCACCTGCATGTTAGTTATTGGACTCAGGCGAAAATTACTAAAGTCATGGGCCCCTTGGAACATACTTAAAATAGACTTCCTAGCTTCTTCCCACATGAAGACCTCTAATTTAATCTGCTCTATTCCTACTTTTGGGTTCCTGTTTATCAAACAGTTTGTCCTACTTTATATTTTAGTGTCTTTCAGCCACCAAGTTGCAAATGCTACTAAGACACCATCCTGACTTCCCTGGGCAGATGACCTCACCAATGTGTCCTGGAACCTCCCTCTCCAGAGCCCTACCCCACTAGAGAAAGACAGAAACAGGCTAGAAGTATGGATCAACATCAACCTGTCAACATCCATGTCCAATGAAAAAGCAATTACAGAAGCCAGATCGTTCACCTTCTACACTCCATAATGACACTGGGTCCGTACTCTCAGAAGGATAAAGAATAGGGAAGCTTCCAATGGAGGGGATAAAACACAGAACTCTGGTGGTAGGAACTGTATGGCATTATACCCCTATTATCATACAATCTTGTTAATAATTACTAAATAACTAGTTAAAAAATTAAAAACCTGGTGTGTTGATATGCTTCTAGTTCTGCTCCTGGGATCCCTTCTGTTACATTGCTTGATGTTGTGGTCTATTTACATGGTCATTCTGTTGCATTGGTTTGGTCTCACTCCCCCTGCCTCTGGGAGATTTTGGTTTAGTCTTTGCCTTTTCACACTTCTTGCTTCTCCCCGCCCCCATCCTACGTACTTCCTACATACTTCCTTGGTTCTGGATGCTGTGGCTGGAGGAGAGAGATAGAGGAGCCCATTGTGTTGTGATTAGGTTGTTAGACTGCATGCCTGCTCATGAATAAAGATTAAACTGCGTTCTAAGCTCAGCCATGAGTTTCTGGTCATCTATGTCTCCCGCCCGTGAAGCCAGCCCCGGCGAAAATAACATAATGGCGCCCTGAACAGGGACCAGAATCTCAGCTCCACACACATGCAACAGACCAAAGAAGATCAGATAAGTAAAGCCACAGTGGCCTGCCTTTCTACTTATGGAGAGGTTTCTAAAAGCCTCTACTCTTTCTTTATGAGACAGTTTCCGTCTCGGAACATTTCGCTATGAGCCACACTTTGGTTTCCACCCACTGCCAGCCCGCCGGAGCCTACTTGCCACCGCAGGACGCGGGGCGTTGGCTGCGGGCTCCCTCCGTGCTGATCGGCCACCGGGAACAGGGCAGCAGACATGTCGGGCAGGGCTGCAGCCCATCCTGACCATGGCCCCAGGGCACCTCGGCCTGCGCCTTCTGCATGGCTGGCCCACACGCCCTCCTGCTATGAAGTCTGGGCAGATCCCGGACCACTCGGAGACCGCGGGCTCCCTGCCAGGACTGGGCCCCCTGGCCGAGATTGGCTCTGAAGTTAGAGGAGCTAGAATATGCACACATCCGTGCAGTGACCGCACCCTGCCACCTCTGGATAATGCACCCCCTGAACAACTAAGACAGTACAGATCTAAATTCGTGTTTAAAATGACATGTCTTCTTGACAAAAGTTTTTCTCCTTGTGTATTGAAGACCATGTTTATGTGTGTGTTTGAAGTTTGGTAAACATTAACTTTAAGGTTAGAAATGTAAATTTAAGGCTACATTCTTACCAGGAAAAGTTAAATGAAAAAGGTTTTCAACATAATCCTCATAAAGGTAAAATTAACTTACATTTAAAGTCTGAGGTAAAAATTAGTTAAAAATCAATATATTTTAACTAAGTTGGTCTAAAAAACCTGCGCACACCTAGGGTGTGTCTCCATTTTGTATGGGTGTAACAAAGGGTAAAAAAAGAAAGAGGTTGTTGATATGTGAAGCTCTCAAATACCTTCTCAATTATGAATGATAGATTGCACAATGGTTATGCTAATGATTCTCATGCCTGAGGTTTTTGACCATGGTTCTGTTTACATTTCCACATTTTATTGTTTAAACTTTAAACAACCTTAAAATCATACTAAAAAAGACTTCCAATTATAATGGAATTATTAAATTGTGGTAAACTTCTAACCTGCTACAAGTTTTGTTTCACAAGTAAGTGAATTGCATCTGTCAAGTTCTCTACAGAAGAGCGGAATTCCAGTGACTGACCTTTCTCATGCAACGTTTCACCCCCTGGCATTCTTCCGTGGACATCTGCTTTGGACTGGCACTTCTATCGGACTTACTGGTACACAACTCTACAGTAGCTTCCCTTTATGCTGCTGGGTTTCTCAAAGACGGACTGCAGCCAGCTGCCTTGGGACTCTATAGGCCATAACCTCCCTCCTTGCTAGGTAATGCTCACAGAGACAGGAAATGCCTGTAGAGGCAAGAAAAGCCCACAGAGGCAGGTAATGTCCTTTAGCTTGATAAAGCCTTGCCCACAGAGGCAAGAAACGCCCCCCTCAGACCTTCCCTTGGCATCACACTGGTTCTTGTTGCTCACTTACTTGTTCCTCCATGTTTATGCCAGTTTCTTTTTTTAAAAAAATGCCTGTACGATATAGGTTTCTGTTCACCCCACACTCCTGATCAATTAGTTAATAAGAAAAGGGGGAATTGTTGGTATGCTTCTAGTTCTGCTTCTGGGATCCCTTCTGTTACATTGCTTGATGTTGTGGTCTATTTACATGGTCATTCTGTTACATTGGTTTGGTCTCACTCCCCCTGCCTCTGGGAGATTTTGGTTTAGTCTTTGCCTTTTTGCACTTCTTGCTTCTCCCCGGCCCCCATCCTACGTACTTCCTACATACTTCCTTGGTTCTGGATGCTGTGGCTGGAGGAGAGAGATAGAGGAGCCCATTGTGTTGTGATTAGGTTGTTAGACTGCATGCCTGCTCGTGTATAAAGATTAAACTGCGTTCTAAGCTCAGCCATGAGTTTCTGGTCATCTATATCTCCCACCCATGAAGCCAGCCTGGCGAAAACAACACTGGTGCTTGGGAATGAGCAGACAGGTAAATTAGGTGTGTGGGTGCTATTGTTTGGTTTTTTAAAAAAAAGTCTATTGTTAGAGGCAAAACGCAGACCAAGATTTTATCAGGGTCTTATGCCACGCTTCCCTTCCCACATGAACAGGTTCTAGAGTAAATGCTTTGGATTACAGCTGAAAGAACAACATGATGCAGACTCCTTTCAAGAAAGAGTATAGAGGGATGTCCAAAGTCAGTTCAGGAAATAAAAACAGAATATGCAGAATTTGGACTCTTCAGTACCTAAAATTACAGAAAATACTTTGTGTCCTTCTGAGGCAAATTTAACGGTCTATAATTGGCTTGTTACATAATCCCAAATTACATAGTTCAGAGGGAAGTAAGCATGATGTTTTTCTTTTTTACTCAATGATTAAAAAAAAATTATCTTCATTTATTGGGTAGGGACAGCCAGAAATTGAGAGGAAAGGGGTGATAGAAAGGGGGAGGGAGAATTTGCAAGTGGTGAAGCAGTGTTACTAGCCTGTAACACTGCTTCACCACTTGAAAATTTTTTCCCTGCCAGGTGGGAACTGGGGGATTGAACCTGGGTCCTTGTGCATTGTAACAAGCATGTTCAACCAGCTGCGCCACCACCCAGCCCAGCATGAATTTTTTCTATGTTATTAAATTATATGTATCCAGGTCTGGGAAGATGACATTGTGGTTATGCAAAAGAATTACATGCCAGAGACTCCAAGGTCCTAGGTTCAATTCCCTTCCCTGACACAATCATAAACCAGAACTGAGCTATATTCTGGTTTAAAAAAAATAAAGATTTGGGAGGCATGGGATGGTGCAGAGGGTTAAGCGCACATGGCAGAAATGGATATTCTTGGATGACATGACAAGATAATTTGAAGGATGAGTGGATGGGGGGGTTGGAAACAGAGAAGAAAAAACTCACAGACATGGAGTGAACAGCATTAAAATGGGGTGGATATTGTGTTGTAGGGCAGTTGGAGCGAAGTCCAGGTTAATAAAAATAACACAGCATATTTCTCAACCTTAGTGCTCACCTATAAACTAGTAGTACTAACCTCTTGTCAAGTATTTTTTTAAACGAATCTTTTAAAAAAAATTTATTTATTCCCTTTTGTTACCCTGGTTGTTTTATTGTTGTAGTTATTGTTGTTGTTATTGATGTCATTGTTGTTAGATAGGACAGAGAGAAATGGAGAGAGGAGGGAAAGACACGGGGAGAGAAAGATAGACACCTACAGACCTGCTTCACTGCTTATGAAGCGACTCCCTGCAGGTGGGGAGCCAGGGCTCCAACCTAGATCCTTATGTCAGTCCTTGTGTTTTGCGCCACCTGAACTTAACCTGATGCACTACTAGCCAACTCCCTATTGTCAAGTATTTATTGTCAGTCTCAAAGCAGCTCTATATCATAATGGATATGAGTACATCCTGAAACCAGAGGACTTTGGGTTACAACCTTAAGTAGATGAGGAGCTTTAGGCAAATTGCTGAGTCTCTGAGTCTTCTTACCTATGGAACAGAATTTAAAAGCACTACTTATCTACTTCATAGGGTTTATGTGGAGGTTAATGGAATGATATACAGAAAGAATTCTATTCAATACATAGTAAATGTTGTGTAAGTGTTGGCTATAATTTCATAGATAATATATTTTGTTCAGCACTAGCAAAATTCTCAGTAAATGATAGTAAATAATAGAGATGATACTTTAAAACTCTAATCATTGAAAAAGGAGTATAATTAGGTGACAACTTAAGTGCCACCTACCCCTACCTGTTCCATCTATGACTAAGCATCCTTGTCCTGTACATGCCCAGTCTCTGCTTGAACATTTTCAATACCAAGACACTCAGAAAGCCATTTCATGGAATGTTGCAGGACTCCAAAGCAAGGTATGTTCTTTGCTTCCACTCTTCTTTGACTTCTGGCAGATAACCATGTGCTGATGCTAATGGAGAAAAGCAGACAACAAAAGAGCCCTGTACTGCCACCAATGACTGCTGTCCTATTCTCTTGATTCTTTACCTAGCCTGAAGCTAAATAGGATCTAACTCTTGAAATGCCATTTGCTTTTCTATCCTTTATCACATTGCTATGAAAGTATAGACTTCCCTATCCCTGACTACATTAAGAAAATTCCTACTGTATTTCTTGAGGGGAATACATAGCCTTGAAGTTGATAATTGAAATCATTCAACAAATTCATAGTAAGTATACAAGAAACACTAGGCATTGAGTTAGAGAACAAGATTTGCTGGTCTAGCTTCATGAGTGGGAGAGAGACGACCAGGGACTCATGGCTGAGTGGGACGCAGTTCAATCTTTATGGATGAGGAATGCAGTACAAGCTATCTAATCTAATCTCTCTTCATTAGAAATCCCTGTCCTTTATATCTCCTGAGGTAGAAGAGGATGTACATAGGATAGGGGGTGGGGAGAAGGAAAAAGTGCTCGAACCAGTGGGGACTAAATGGTGGAAAACAGGATGTGACTAGGAGAGGGGGCAGAGTGGAAAAGAGCACAAACCAGTGGGGATTAAACCAGTGCGAACAAAACAATGATTATGTAAATAGACCACAGCATCAAGCAATGCAACAGAAGGGGTCTTAGAAGCAGAATTTAGAAGCAGACCAACAAAGATTAAGTATAAATAAAGCATTAATAATTACTTCAAGGACATCAGATCCAGTTGGAAAAACTCCAATTTTCCTATTCATATAAGTAAGTACATATGGGCCAGGCAGCAATACACCTGTTAGAGCACACACACCACCATGTGCAAGCATCCAAGTTCAAGCTCCAGGTCCTCACTTACAAGAGAGAGCTTCACCAACAGTGAAGCAGTGCTGTAGGTTTCTTTTTCTCTCTGTTTCTCTATTCTCTTTCATTCTTTCTCTGTCATGTCAAATACAAAAGACAGAAGGAAAGGAAGAAAGAAGTTGAAGGAAGGAAGGAAGACAGAAAGAGGGAAAGAAAGAAAAGGGGAGTCGGGTGGTAGCACAGTGGGTTAAGCACAGGTGGTACAAAGCACAAGGACTGGTGTAAGGATCCCTGTTCGAGTCCCTGGCTCCCCACCTGCAGGGGAGTCACTTCACAAGTGGTGAAGCAGGTCTTCATGTGTTTATCTTTCTGTCCCCTTCTCTGTCTTCCCCTCCTCTCTCTATCCTGTCTAACAATGACATCATCAATAACAACAACAATAATAACTACAACAAGAGTAACAAAAGGGAATGAATGAATAAATAAATATTTAAAAAGAAAGAAAGGAAGGAAGGAAGGAGGAGAAGGAAAAAAAGAAATGAAGAAAGAGAAATGACCATTAGGAGCTGTGGGTTCATTATGCATGTATCAAGTCCTAGCAATACCACTGTTAACAATAACAAAAACATAAATAAGTAAATACAAGTATAGGGCAGGGTATGAAATGACTTTTAATAATAATATATTATTATTTACTTTCACTTTTTGGGTTCAATATTTGCATTTCACTAAACTTATTCCAGGATGGACATTCAAATCCTGGAGTAGGTTAAGATAATGAGATTCTTCTGAGAACATGAGTATTGTGAAGAAGATCTACAAAGGTTTTTAGTCTGGAACATTAGTAACACAATTATAAAAATAATATACAATGTATAGTTGTCAAAAGGATAAGAAAAAAAAATTTTCACTTAGAAGAAACTTCTGGCATAAAATTGAAGGCTGCATTGAGTGCCCTGAATTACTTTCTTATATCAACTATGTTAATTAATGAGAAAATTGAAAACAAGACTAATGGAAGGATTTGTCTAGATTTGTGTAGGTGATATGCAAGATATGATGAGTTGATAGAGCACCTATGGAAAGAGGTCCTACAAACATTTGGGAATCTGTAACTGGAATGCATGTCTGGATAAAATATGACAATTGTGAAGACATCTCTTGAGCTGTGATGTAGTTAAAGTTTGGCCAGTGGATAAAATCTGACCTGGAAAAGAGAGATGAGAGTCAAAGACCAACTCATGAAGTAAATATAAGTTTGGAAGAAATAATAAATAGCCTCCATAGTAGACTCCCTCCCCCCAAAAAAAACTCCACTTGTAAAGCAGAAGAAAAACAAAAATTAATATCATCATACAGTATAAAAAATTCATGAGGGATTGAGATGCTGGGGACCCAATGCACTATGGGGGAAGAAGATTGTATTTGGTAGTGGGTATAGTGTGCAGACCCCTGTCAGGCTAGCATCACGAGAGGGAGAAAAGACCCAGGAACTAAGCTTCTGGCGACAAAGCAATACAAATCTTTATTCATCGGAACACCCCAGAATCGGGCAGTAGCACACCTGGTTAAGCCACATGGCACAAACCTCAATGGCCAGTGTCAGACAATATCATACATGGTTAGGAAAGGGGTAGAGAAAGGCAAAGGGGGCCAGGAATGGTATGGACCTCCCCACCAACTGTTGCTAGGGGTTCAATTGGTAGGATTAGCAATACCCTGTGGGGAATTAGGAAGGAGACCTTTAGTCATTGGTAAGACAAAGCAGAAGACAGATATGTAGATAATAAAAGGATGGGCCATAGTATCAGGGAATGTAGGGTGGAGCAGGCTTAATGTTTTTTAAGGAATACCAGGCTCCAGCAGGAAGATACAGGATGTTTGGTGGGGGAGGGAAGACTTACATGGCCGCCAACCTTTTGAGGTTCATGTGTCCCCCCCTTTTGCTCAAACTGTACATATCTGACAACAAAATGTCTTGCATATCATTTTTTCCTAATAAAGAGATTTTTAAAATAATTAAAAAGGCATAAAGGGTACAACCAGAAAAGAACAGTTAACAAATTCTAATCATTTGGAGAGATCAGGAATGTTGTTGACTGGGAACTGTTCAAAAGAAGCCCCTAAATTTTAGAAGAAATAATTTAAAAGGATAGTGATGGAAGAAGCCATAAAGGGCACTGCTTTTGGAGTTAATAGTTGCATTTCACATCATCAGGTGCAACCAGTTCTCTCTTCTGGTAAGCTAAATGGGAAGACTTAAGTGGTACCTTTGACCTCCCAACGTGTTAAAGACTCACTTTAACTTGTGCTCAACGGGAGAACTTCAGATTCTAGGAACCTGATGAAGCTTTAACATCTGCCTACCACATTATTCAACCCTTTCAAAAGATCTTGTCATTGTGCTTGAAGTTAACGTGTACTTTGTTTTTTTCTTAAAAATTTCCAACTAAGCTTTTTTCCCCATTAACTAGCAATATTTTCTTTTTTAAATTTTTTAATCTTTATCTGTTGGGTAGAGACAGTCAGAAATTGAGAGGGAAGGGGGTGATAGAGAGAGAGAGAATGACAGAGAGGCTCCTGCAGCTCTGCTTCACCACTTGTGAAGCTTTCCCCCTGCAGGTGGGGACCAGGGACTCGAACCTGAGCCCTTTCTCACTGTAACATGTGTGCTCAACCAGGTGCACCACCACCTAGCCGCGCAATATTTTCTTGAATGGGATACTTGTTGACCTCTGCTAGTACTCTCAGATTCAGCCCTATCCTGAGCATTGTGTGTCAGACACAATGTGACACAAAATGTATAAAATCAGGTGAGGCATTTTCTCTGTATCAGAGAAAAGAAACAAAACAAGTACCCAGTGAGTTGTGTACTTAACTCTAAGGTTTTCAAGAGGACCCAAAGAATACCTTGATTTGCCTGAATATTTGTCAGCAGAAACAGTATTTTCCTCTAAGTAACTGGGTTTGGGGTCTTGTGAGCTCTTCTCCCTTCTGCGGTCCCTTCTCCACATTAAGTCGACTGTGGGTGGCAAGTGTTGTTCCTACACAAGTAGAAAGACGTCATTTTGGGGCTGTTCCCAATTCTCTCAAACGCCAGTTAATGTGCCATCTGACTCATGTTGCCACAGGTATTTATTGCTCAACAAGCCAGGTGTGATAGCTCTGAGAGATCCAAATCCCACAGTCGTAATGAAGGCTCAAATCTTCATTTAGTAAACAACTTGGTCTGTAATTTGGGCTTTGTTTTCTTCACTGAGCTGTTCCCTGAAAATGCAGGCTTAAAAAAAAATGCTGGTTTGCTTTAGATTTATTTCTAGAAAGTGTGCCAGTTTAACTTCAAATTTTGGACTAATTCCTCTTTTCCCTGTTCTGTTTATTTGACTGTTGAAGTGGCAATCTAGTGTTTTTTAGAAACTCATATTCCATCTGCATAGGAAAGAAGCTGGAAATTCAGTGATTCAGGTCTTCTACATGATTTTTGAATCTTGTTCATCATTGTGAGACGTTAATTAGTCTCTAATACTGGATCCCCTCCCTATATTTCTTTCCCTCTCCTTCTCTCTCTCTTTTTTGTTCTTCCTTCTTTCTTTTTTCCCACCTGGCTAATCTCTTTCTCTCTCTCTCTCTCTCTCTCTCTCTCTCTCTCTCTCACTGAGAGCTCACATATATGTGAAATCACCATTTCCATCCCAACTTTCTCATTTTTTTTAGTTGAAGAGAAAGTTATAGAGGAGACAAGGGGAATATGAATTGATGAGAGACACCATAGGACTGCTTCACCTTCCACTGAACTTTCACATGGTGTCCTGGTGCAACCATGTGGTAATGGGTCTGAAACCAAGGGGCCTTGTGCTTGGTCAGGTGTGTACTCTATCAGAGGAACTATGCCCCAGTCCCATTACTGGGTTTTCTTTAACAGGCAATCTGTTAGTCGTCCTATATGTTATTTTTCTTCTTTCTTTCTTTCTTTCTTTCTTTCTTTCTTTCTTTCTTTCTTTCTTTCTTCTTCTTCTTCTTTTTTTTTTAGCAGCAGATAAGGCAGAAACCTTATCACAACGGTAGGTAGTATCTTAGTGTTGCACAATTTTCCAATTGCTTTCACTTGCATTTCCTCACATGATTCTTACACAGTTCAAAAAAGAAAACATTGGTGCTATCACTATTTGACCATGAGGACAAATCCCCAGAACGAGGTGGCATTTGCTACCATATACCATAACTGTAAATATCTTTTCAGCTCTCATAGCTTTCCCAAAGACCTTCACCAGCAAATGGATTACAGGTATCATGTTGAGGTATCATGTTCTGATGCTCAAATTAACAATGTGATGATTTGGCTTTGATGGAAAAATAAGCAGGAAATGTAAATTCATCCTACTAATGTGCTTCATCATCACTCCAAGTAAAACAATGGCATAGAATTTTCACTCAAGAATAAATTTTGGGTGTCAGAGGATATTTCACTACACTATGTATGAAGCCCTGGGTTCAAGCCCTGGCAGCACACAGGAACACTATTAATGGCACCAGAAACGTTCTATAGACTGGCAGAACTCTACCTATTTGTCACCCTATCTCAAAAAAGATATCAAATTTGGATAGTTCAAGTCTTTATTTTATTTTACTTTATTTTATTTACACCAGAATTATTATGAGTGCTTGGTGCTTGCACAAGGACTCCACCTCTCCTAGCAGCCCCTCCCTCCCTTCCTTCCTTCCTTCCTTCCTTCCTTCCTTCCTTCCTTCCTTCCTTCCTTCTTTCCCTCTTTCCTCTCTCCCCTCTCCCTCCCTTCTTTTCTTCTTCCCTTCTTTCCTTCCTTCCTTCCTTCCTTCCTTCCTTCCTTCCTTATTTTTATAAGACAGAAATATAGAGGGAGAGAGTGAGGAGGAGAGAGATGGAGATTGAGAGAGACACCTGCAGCCATGTTTCATCACTTGTGAAACTTCCCACCTGCAAGTAGAGATGGAATGTCTGTTCCTCACACAAGCTGACTTTGTGGATCCCACCAGGTGAACTACTGCCTGTTATACCTTTTAAAGAGTTACCAGAGTTTAGACTTAGAGTCGTATCAAGTTCTAGCCACTGCTGATTCAGAGCCTACTATCTGGAATTCACTGAGTCAAGTTCTCTGCATCATCTCCCTTAAAGACGAGTTAATGATTACTCTCAGTTAAATGTAATTATTCCCATTTTACACTTGAGAAATGTACAGCTTAAACGGGTTGAGCAACTTACCCAGTGATAAATAGCAAGAAGCTTCAGACTGGGAATTAAACTTGGGCTTTTCTGATTTGAACTCCTGGTCTAGTATTTTCTTCAAGTGTGCTGTCCATCCCACTCCCCCCTAGGGCATGTATCAATAAATCACTTTCCAGTATTCTCCCAAGAATACTGAGTGAGAATTTCTGGAGCAAAGGTTTAGACAACTTTCTTTGTAACAGTGAGGGTGTCATCTACTCAAAATTGAAGTTAGGTTGTGGAAGAGTTTTGGAGTTCATGCTACATCACGACTTTGGCCACAGCTTGTGCTTACTGAAGCTTACATCCAATCTTGGGAGTTATATTTGGTTATTTTGAAACTGCACAGGGTGTTTTGAATCAAATTCTTGGTAGGATTAGAAAAAGAGAGCTTTTGCCATCTCCTATTATTGTGTAGAACTAGTGAGGAATACTTGAAATTTTAGGTTTTCTTGTTTTGTAGAAAGGTCACACACATTTCTCAACAGCCTCTATCTTCTCTTTCAAAGTCTCTGCAGGTATCCTATTATCATAGTCTTGGGCTATATATGCCATCACACTTTCTCCCCAAATGAGGCAATGTACACAAATAAACCTCTTTGAATCAATGAGGAGTGTAACTGAAGAGAGAAATATAGCAGGACAAAAACTGTCAGTTTGATGCAGGAAGATGGTATCATGGAATCTTAAAATATCCTTATGAGTCTGCACATGAATGTTGTTCCTTGTTACCTGTCTCTTGTTGGTGGGTTCTGATCTCCAACTAGTTCACCTACCAGATTTCTTTGTAACTCTCTAAACTGTTCTTGTGAAATGCACCAATAAGATTGACTTGCTAACGCTGATTATGAGAATCCATTTGTAGTGTGGATAAAGTATACCATCAAAGAAAAGTCTTGATTTTCAAAACTGGAATCAAAGTGGGTTGCTACTCTTCTATCTTTGTGAGGTTAATGATTTGGCAAAACAATGTAGAAACAATGAAATTTTGATTTTTCTTTTTTTTGCCATTTTTTAGTTTGACATATTTTCATATACCCAATTATCTATCCATTCAAATAGCCCCTGTAGGCATATATTATGCCCCCCCTTTTTATTTGTTTTTTGCCACCAGGGTTATTGCTAGGGCTTGGTGCTAGCACTATGAATCCACTGCTCCAGGCAGTCATTCCCCCTCCCCCTTTTTTCTTTCTATTTTATGTAACAAGACAGAGATAATTTGAGAGGGGAGGAGGAGATAGAGGGAGAGAATGAGGAATACAGACACCTGCAACCCTGTTTAGTTGCTCATGAAGTATCCTTCCTATAGATATGGAATGGGGGCTTGTCTTGGTCCCTGTGCACGGTGATATGTGTGCTCAACTGAGTACACCACCACCCCATAATGCCTCATTTTTGTGATGAGAAAATATGGCACAAAGAAAGGTGATAGCACAGAGTATTACAGCTGATGCCAGAATCAAACTAGTAATTTGTCGCTCCAAAGTAATGACACTATTCACTTTAAGAAGCCTTCATATGGAGAAAAACACCTTTAAAGAAGGGTGGGGAGTTTACATTACCGTTTTTATCATTATGTACTACTGATTTTATGCCTCATGTTGACTTAGCCTCTTTTCTTCTAAAATGCAGATGTCTGTTCCAGAGTCCACATGTTAATAAACTACAAACTTTTGAATGTTTTGAGATTAAAAGTGCAAAACCTGTTTGAGGGGCTAGATACTGTTTATCTTTCTCTTCTGTGTGGGAGGTCTGCTACAGTTCCCAAGACCACCACCATCGTGGAACACAGCCACTGAATGATAGTGCACTAGGGAGTTGGGAACTGCTATTTTGCTTTCCAAAACAACAGCCGCTCTAGCCAAGCCCAGATCATCACACACAAACACGCACATTCACACAGAGACATACACACACCTGCATAAAGAGATTAACCTCCAGCTTCAGACTCCACCCACTCAATCCCTTCATCTAAAAGACTTTTTGCCTTTCCAAGGTTCCCACTCCCATTCACATCTGAACAGCCAGGCATGCTGATTTCAAGACTTGAAGATAAAAAGAAGCTTCAATTCAGTGACCCAGTTTTCTCAAACAGCAGCACGAATATAGCAATGAATAGCTCTTATCTTAAAAATGCATCTACCCTGGAATCAATTCCTATCTATCTGAGGACTCTACATACAAAAGAGCAAAAACAATTCCTCCACTTATGATGACATGCTTCTGTCAGACTACTTGACGTGTGTAGAGCATATTCAGCAAATCGAAGGTAGTCATTTGGCCTGTTCAATCTCAGGAATCTAATCCTCATATTTCAATGTATAATATGTGCAACTATTTTGAGACAAGTTCTCATCATAACTACTCACAGGAATTTTACAATGTGTCATTTTATTTATTTATTTTTTTACTGTGTAAAGATTTATTTATTAAGTAAACTGTTGACAACAGATTTTTTAAATATTTCATAGTGTATGACTTTAAACAGGACATTTTCTTCTAATCTAACTTAATGTTCATGTCTAAGAAGAGTTACATTAATTTAATAATAACCATCAAGATAACAAAACTCATATTCAGGCTTTACCAACGATTTATTTTTATTAGTATTTTTGATACATGGCTTATCATTGAGGCTTTGTATATGCATAAGAACTTCAGCGGTGCTCCTGGTGGCTATTTACCCTCATTTTCCCCCCTCTTTCTTTCTGATATAAATAGGGAGAAATACACCTACAGTGTACCATTTTAAATCAAGATTCTTATTAAATAATATGTCACAGTTCCTACAGTATATGACAGGTTGCTGTGAGAGTTTGTTACATTTCAACATTTTCAGTGAGAACTAACTGCCCAGAGGCTGACAGAAGTACTCTGACATGGTGATTTAAGAAGTGGTTTATTTATTTGTTTGTTTATTTTCTTCCCCCAAAGCACTATTCAGCTGTAGCTTATGGTGGTGCAGGGGAATTGAACTGGGGATTCTGAAGCCTCAGGCATGAGCGTTTCTTTTTGCATAACCATTACTACCTATCCCCGCCCTAAGAAATAAGTTGAATTAGAAAAAGAGAATGTTCTTGCATTTTCCCTTCCTTAGTTTGACCCCATGAACCTTTGTTCCGTCAAAACTGTTCTTTCTTCAGAATCTGGCATCTGGAGCTCAAGCCACCCCCTCATGTTCAGGCATGTTTATGAACTTTTCTCTGGAAGTTCTAATATTACCTCTCCAGGACACTGTGTCAGAAACTTTTAGTTGAGTTCAAAGTTTAGTGAATTTACAACTACTTTTGAAGCTACCCAGCCTTTCCTCAGGCACTGCAGTAACTGGGGTTAAGGTGGTCAGTCTCCACTTGGTGTGGTATATTGTACCAAAGCAAAGGACTCTAAAGAAGGAGGTCAGGGAGTGGGCTGGGGGAAGGGCCTTGGGCTTCTGGCACATGATGGTTAAATAGGAATTAACATGCGGTTGAGAGTGTCAAAAAAGAAGTTGTACCCATGTGTGAACAATTATACTGTAAACTATTAACCCCCAAATAAAAGAAAGACAAAACAAAACAAAAACAAATATGTGGAAGAACTGAAATACTCTTGGAAAATCCATCTGCTACTCATTCCTAAGATGCTCACCTGTGTAAGATGCACGCTGGGACAGAGAGAGAGAGAGAGAGATGAACAACTTCAAACAATAACACGCAATAGCAAAGAGGGAGAAGTAGATACAAAGAGATGGGAGACAGCACAGCACTGCTTCACCATCCGTGGAACTCTCTTGGTAATACCTATGGTGCTCCCAGGTGGTCCTTGTGCTTGAACCAGACCCTTTTGCATCATAAGGCATGAAAAAATATCATAATAAGAAACAACGGTAATGTTCCATCCTCTGATGGGAAGCTGGACAACATATTCTATCTTGCACCTGAGGAAGATGGGTCCTGAAATTGGGGCAGTTTGGAATGTTCCTACTTATGACCATAGAATGTGAGCTCAACTCTACAGGGATGCAGAGGTCACATAGGCTCCTTAGCTGAATATGGGCCCCACATCACATCAATCAATGCGGTTTACAGTCAACACTATTTATATACCTTTCCCATTTTTGGGACCTGCTCTATTCCCTGATCCAGCTTTCTGGTCCTTTTTACAGCCATGACATCATCTCCCCAGACAATAAATTGGATCCACTTACATATCAGATGTCAGGCTCAGGAAAAAAAATTGTATAGTCATGGGCTTTTGGGAATATAACTAAAATAGGCCTACTAACTATCTACAAAACAGAGACCCCCCAAATCTTCATTTGCAATATTCTAGCCTTTAGGTTCATGATTAGTCAACAAAATTTGTTTGGCTTTATATGTTAACTCTTCTTTCAGCCACCAGGTTCCAGATGCTATCATGATGTCAACTGAACTTCCCTGGGCAGATGACCTCACCAATGTGTCCTGGAGCCCTGCTTTCCCAGAGTTCCACTTCACTAGGGAAAGAGAGGGACAGGATGGAGGTATGGATTGACCTGCCAACACCCACAATCAGCAGGGAAGCAAGTACAGAAGCCAGACCTTCCACCTTCTGCATCCCATAATGACCTTGGGTCCATACTCCCAGAGGGTTAAATAATAGGAAAGCTATCAGGGGAGGGGATGGGATACAGAGTTCTGGTGGTGGGAACTGTGGAGTTGTATTCCTCTTACTATATGGTTTTTGTTAGTGTTTCCTTTTTATAAGTAAAAATTAAGAAGAAGAAGAAGAAGAAGTAGAAGTAGAAGAAGAAGAAGAAGAAGAAGAAGAAGAGGAGGAGGAAGAAGAAGAAGAAAAGAAGAAGGAGAAGGAGAAGGAGAAGGAGAAGAAGAGGCTGCTAAAGGAAAAAGGTAAAACTAGAAAGGATGTTAGCAAATAGGAACATAAAGGAGTGTCTGGAAAAACAAAGCTAGGAATAAAAGTTGCTTCATACAAAAGAGAACACATTCCTGTTAAAAAAAAAAGGTTATATATCTTAGTCCTTAATAAGGAGCATTAATCATCTAATCACATCTTGTTTTTGTCTTGTAAACTAATGTTAAATATGTCCCTTCAAAATCTGTGTACTAGAGTTCTAACACTTAATATCTCAGAATAAAACCCTATTTGAAAATAAGTGTGCTGCAGAGGCAACTTGTTAGATTAAAATTAGGACATTTGTGTAGACCCTAATCCATGGTTATTGTTGTCCTAATCAAAAGGAACAGTGTGGACAGTGACACTCTTAGGTGGAAAGCAATGTGTAGTGGTACCTAGTGAATATAGCTATCAATACACGAAGGAAAGAGACACAGAAAAGATCCTTCTAGAACAGTAATCAAGCCAGCTTCCATTTTGACTTTGGATTTCGAGACTCCGTGAGGCAATAACTTTGTACTAAATCACCCATTTGCAGTACTTTGCTATTGCAGCCCTATCTAACTCATCTAAAAGCTACAGTTATTATTATCTCAAAAAAATGAAATCAAAACTTGGAGAAATTAGACTCATCCATAGAGAGTTGTGGCTTAGATATGTCTGCCTTCTGCCAAAGTTCAGTGTTTTCTCCTGAAGCCCATTAAAGTTCATTGCTGGAATAAATATAGCTATCTTTAAAAAAAAATAAATAAGGAAACTGCTTTTGAAACACATGAAGGAGGGAGTCAGGCAGTAGTAGCACAGTGGGTTAAGCGCAGGTGGCGCAATGTGCAAGGATAGGCTTAAGGAACCCGGTTCGAACCCTCGGCTCCCCACCTGCAAGGGAGTCGCTTCACAGGTGATGAAGCAGGTCTGCAGGTGTCTATCTTTCTCTCCCTTTCTCTGTCTTTCCCTCCTCTCTCCATTTCTCTCTGTCCTATCCAACAACAATGATATCAATAACAACAATAATAACTACAAAAATAAAACAACAAGGCCAACAAAAGGGAATAAATAAATAAATATATTTAAAAAACACATGAAGGAAGGGTTGGTGAAAGAACTTGCTTAGATAGCAGGCTTTGGTTCTGTGGTCTCTCCTTCTGTGTGTGTGTCTATTCCTATCTAAAAAAAAAATAAAAATGAAACAGGGGGTGGGTATAATATAATGATTGTGCAAAGAGCCTTTTATTCCTGAGGTTCCAAAATCCCAGGTTCAATCCCTGTACCATCATAAACCAGAGGTAAGATTTTCCTTAGTAGAATAATAATACTACCACTACCACCACCACCACTAATAATAATAATAATAATGAAGCAGATGAAGGCAGACATGTTCCAGTTGAACCAGTAGAATATATTGTCTGACTTGCTTTCAGAAAAGCATGGCAATATGATCCTCAAAACACTTCTGAATAGTTTACTGGTTTACTGTATCTAAAAGGAATTATATAACTACTAGTATAATACTTAAATATGACATAACACATGGGAGCAGAAAACGAACGTTATTAAATGTTATTAAGTCCATTGGATAAAAACAGAAATGAGAAAGCAGAAGTACACAAAAGTCTGCAGAGAGTACCCCCCCCCCCAACACTTCATCTGCACTATTCCAGCCTTTAGGTCCATGATTGTTCAACAATTTGTTTGGCTTTGTATGTTAACTCTCTTTTCAGCCACCAGGTTCTGGATGCCAGCATGATGCCAACCAGACTTCCCTGGACTGACGACCCCACCAATGTGTCCTGGAGCTCCGCTTCCCCAGAGACTCACCCTAGTAGGGAAAGAGAGAGGCAAACTGGGAGTATGAACCGACCAGTCAACGCCCATGTTCAGCGGGGAAGCAATTACAGAAGCCAGACTTCCCACTTTCTGCAACCCACAAAGACCCTGGGTCCATGCTCCCAGAGGGATAGAGAATGGGAAAGCTATCAGGGGAGGGAGTGGGATATGGAGATTGGGTGGTGGGAATTGTGTGGAGTTGTATCCCTCCTATCCTACGGTTTTGTTAATGTCTCCTTTCTTAAACAAACAAACAACAAAAAAACAGAAATGACACCACTTCCTCCAGGGTGCATAATGAAAGCAAAGCTTAAAAAAACTTCTTCAACATCAGGTTGACAGATGATGGCAGAGCACATTCATTAGCCAGTTCTGGGAAAATTCTTTCTTCTTTGACTCTCACTTCCAACTCTAAGGCTAGGTCATCCTGTGTGTTCTGAATGCCTTGCAGTCTCTGTGAGAGGAAAAGTGAAATAAGTGACATAAAATGGTTTTACAAATCAAAAACTAAACTAAGTGCCCAACATGATAGGATTACTCTCTCGCTGAGTTTTCTAAGCATAGAAGATCACATAAAGAAAGAAACTCAGCTAAACACTAAAGTAGCAAGGAGTGGAGTGAAGGCAACTGACTCTGAAACTAAACCAGTAAGAGTTCAACAGAGCGTCATGTCCAGGAGAATCAACACACTGTAAAATTATGAAGTGTGATCATTAACCAGCCTGTTCTGCACAGGCCTTCATCTCCTGGATTCAGTATTCTCTTTGAAGTCTATGACCTTCTATGTGTCACTGAACTGCTAAATGACTACTCTGAACTGAATTGAGCATCCCAGTCCACCCTGCTGATGTAATCAGACAAGGTTCACCCTTCACAGTCAGAGGCCCTGGTTAACATTCAGTCTAGCAATTCAAGGGGAGCACTCAGGGACTGGTACATCATAGAAGGTCAGCATTCAGTCATATGCCATATACTTCAGAAATAAGAATAAGTAGCCAATGGTCTGTTTTTGCTCTTCTAGTCCTGTTGGAAACTCTCTGAGATTCATATGTTTCACTGGGAAGTTAAACCAATACTCAATAAACTACAAAGGAAAGGCACCATTTCACTTTATGCCTGGATTTCAAAAGATCCAGAATGTCAAGAAAAGAAAGGAAATGTGGAGGTCATTCATACAGCCCTATCATTCTATATACAGCAGAACTAAGATCAGGGCTGGCCAATCTATAGATTAAACTGCTTGAGAGAAGATACCTTCTATGAAAGAACTCAAACCATTTGGTGGGACAAACATTAAAGGTGCATGATGGTGGAGGAGGGAGATTGAAAATGGCCAAAATTGAAAAATTTTACACATGTATCAAAAACATATTGACTGTAAGTCATTAATCCCCTCCTCAATAAAAAAAATAAGCATATAAAAGGCAGAATGGAGGAATAGAGAAGTAAAGAAACTGGAGCCCAAAACTAGGTTCATGTCCTAGCTTCACATTTTCTTATTTCCATGACTGTATGAGTTCATAAAGATGAAAGAATTAATATATTACATATAATTAATATATATTACATGTATAGTTATAAATTTCATAGATGATATATATTTGTAAAAATATCAAGCATACATCTCAGAATAGATATTTCTCCTTCCTAGAATTTACTACTGACCCAGACTGTGGATTTATAACATAGCATAAGAATGCCAGATCTGGAGTTAGGCTTTCTAGTTTAAGCCTCTATTAGCCAAATGAAGTAATGCCTTCAATATTTTTATCTGTGAAATGAAAACACTAAATAATAGCACCTCTTTCATAGGGATGTAGTGAAGTTTAAACTAGTTAATAAAAGTAGAACACACATAAAAAAAATCTTGCATAAAGTAAATTGCCAATATCTGCAGATGTTCTTGGCATACTATTACTTCCTCTTATTCAGATCACAATGAAAGTAGCTCCTATTGAAAAAGTTCTTTATTGATCAATCAACCCCCTCCTGAAAGTTCACTTAGTCTATTTCACATTGCATTTTATTTTCTCACCAGTGTTTTCACTAAGACATTGTACTTGTACAATTCTACTTTACCCTGTGGAATCTTTTTTCATTTCTTGGGTAAAGGGTAAGAGAGACAGAGGGAGGGAAAGATAGAGGAGAGAGAGATAGTGAAGGAGGGAGAAATACTACAGTACTCTTCCACTCCTCTTGAAGCTTCCTCTGTATACAGGGTCCCCTGTGGTGGACAAGGGCTTGAATTCAGATCCTTGTACATGGTAAAGTGCATCCTTTACCTGGTAAGGAGACTTTAGGATTACAGACTCACACTTCCAATTATGAGTAAACACACCAAGCCAACTTCCAAAGTCCTATTAACACTCAGCTACAGTACAAAGATCCTATTTTGATCAACACCTGAAACTCAGTGCAAAATACCCATAAACTGGCAAGAGTGCCTGACACGTGGTGAACACCAGTAAAGATTTGTTAATAATGTACCTCCTAAGTGCTGAAACAAGAGTTGCTTAGTAAGAATTTGCTTAAATTTTCACACTGACAGGGATGCAGAGATCACACAGGTTCCTGTGCTAAATATGAATGGACATGGGCCCTGGGTCAGATAATGGGGTTTATAGTTAACAGTATTTATATAATTTTCCCATATTTGGGAGTTACTCTCTGCCAAAATCCAGTTTTCTGGTCCAATTCCCAATTTTGACACAATTCTCCCAGACAATAACTTTACCACACCTGAAAATTAGCTATCCGGTCCAGGCAAAAATTGGTAGTCACGGGCCCATTGAAATACACTTAAAATGGAATTTCAGGCTTCTTCCGACATGAAGACCCCAGATCTCATCTGCTATACTCTTATCTTTAGGTTCCTGATTATTAAACAATTTGTTCTGTTTTATATCTTAAAGGCTTTCAGCCACCAAGTTGCAGATGCTACCATGATGCCAACCTGACTTCCCTGGGCTGATGACCCCACCAATGTGTCCTGGAAACTTTACCTCCCCATAACCCTGCCCCACTAGGGAAAGATAGCAACAGGCTAGGGGTATGGATTAACCTGACAATACCCACGTCCAGTGGAGAAGCAATTATAGAAGACACCTTCAATTACCTCCTACTTTCTGCTCCCCATAAAGATCTTTGGTTCATATACCCCCAAAAGGATAAAGAATAGGGAAGCTTCCAATAGAAAGGATAGGATACAGAACTCTAGTGGTGGGAATTGAATCTCTCTTATACCACAATCTTGTTGATCATTATTAAATCAATAATAAAATAAATTTAAAAGAAAAAGAATTTTCTCAGATTAATGGAATTGAAATTTTTCTAGTAGACCTTTCCACTTCGTAGTTTTTATTAATAGAGGGAGAGAAGGAGCAATAGAGGAAAAACTGAGACTATTACTCTAATATAAGTTGTGGTGCATATTCTAGTCTAGACCTTAAGTTTGCAAGTCCTTTGTTCCTCTTGGGAGGTGGTTTTTCTAATTTAGAGAAAACTTTCACCTTGAGAACTTTAGAGCAGGCTGTTCTAGATTTGCTAACTAAGTTCACTGGTCTCATGAGAATTCTATCTCCCTTTTAATAGTTAGGTTTGGAACAAAACAAAGTCTTACATTAGTTCCCATGTTAGACATTGTTGTACACTGAGTGCAGGTATGATAACTTCCACATCAGATATTCTTGGGCTTAACTAGGTTATAGAGTTCTAATCTTGCATATATTTAGACGGTTGTTAAGCTCATTGCCATACCATCACCGCCATGCTTCTCTTGCAAATACTTAAAAGAGAAATGGCAAACATTTTTTTTTATTATTGAAATACTAGCAATAGAAAATTTTTGCAAAAAAAAAAACAGTGACTGACAAAATTGTTTTTATTAATTTAGAAATTTCCTAAACTATTTGGAGGCAAGGCTTGTATTTGGAAATGGAGTTGCATTATCAGTTCTTTCTTCTTATTTTTTTCTTTTACTGGTTAAATATTTATTTTTTAAATAAAAGAACATTCTGAAACTGGTGAAAGAAATGCTGTAAAATTCAAGATTATCCCCCAAAGAACAAGTGAGGCAGAGTTTTAAGAAAGTGAGTTGGCAATGATTAGTTGTAAAAAATGAAACTGAGAATGTTTTTGACAACACCTCTTTCTTACTCTAAAGAAAGAAATGAAAATAACCCTTTACTGCAGTGGAGAGAAGTAAGTCTAGGCTTACTGCTGTGGTTTCTGTTTGATCTAGTCCATATTTGAGGACAATGCCCGCATTCTGGGACTTTGTGTTTCATTTGAAGTGAGGCAGAGGTGATCTTGTATGAAGCCTACAGTTCATATCAGGTTTTTTTGTTTGTTTGTTTGCCTCTAGGGCTATTACTGGGATTCAGTGCCTGCACCATGAATCCACTGCTCCTGGAGGCCATTTTTCCCCCTTTTGTTGTCCTTGTTATTTTATCATTGTTGTGGTTATTATTGTTGTTGTTATTGCTGTCTATGCCATTGGACAGGACAGAAGAAATCGAGAGAGGAGGGACAGACAGAGAGGGGGAGAGAAAGATAGACACCTGCAGAACTGCTTCATCACTTATGAAGCGACCCCCCCTGCAGGTGGGTATCTGGGGGCTGGAATCAGGATCCTTACTCAGGTCCTTGGTGCTTCACGACAACTGCGCTTAACCCACTGCATTACCGCCGGGTCAGTTTCTAATAAAATTGTGTTTGAGGAACATTCATTACAGGATTGCCACAGGAAAAGTTTTAGACTAACATCCGATTTAGCAAGGGAAGCACTCGAGATCCAGAGAGGGACTATGAAGAGTAAATGCTTCATTCAAGTGGCTTTATTCCCATACCAGAGCGTTTCCTACTCTCTGCATTGCCTTTATATCTCCTCATTTTCTCTTTCCATGAGCTTAGTTTTCATTATAAAAATTTCAAGAAAGAGAGAAAATGAATAGGAACATCATGGTAAACGTTGTTGACCTCGTATCACTAAGGTAGATGGAAGAATTGTTAATAACTTGCTATATTTTCATCATTTCTTTTTTAACCTCAATGATTTAAATTGCCAAATAGCATGGTAATATGTTCCCCATTGTACATTTCCAAACACACACACACACACACACACACACACACACACTCATCCTATATACACTATTATCACACCTAACAAAATTTAGAATGTTTACAATGTTTCTAATACCCATATTGTATTAAGTTTTACAGTTTCTGCAATGATTTCATATATAACTGGCTTGTCTAACTGTGATCCTAGTAGGATCTAAACATTGCCTCTAATTATTATAACTTTCAGCTTATGGTCTCTTTAAATTTAACTAAAAACATTCAACTTGATATTATTACATATTACTTTACCTATAGTTTATTTTTTATAACGGTGACACACTAAAGAGATAGGTAAGTTATTTCATAAAATGTCCTCCATTTGGGGTGCCGAACGGTAACAAAGCAGTTTAAGCGCACATGGCATGAAGCGCAAAGACCCACATAAGGACCCTGGTTTTCTGCAGGTGTCTTTTTCTCCCCCTCTCTGTCTTCCCCTCCTCTCTCAATTTCTCTCTGCCCTATCCAACAACAACGACAGCAATAACAACAACGATAAATAAAAAGGGCAAGAAAAGGGAAAAAATAGCCTCTTGGAGCAGTGGGTTCATAGTGCAGGCACTGAGCCCCAGCAATAACCCTGGAGGAAAAAAAATGTCCTCCACTTGAGTTAATCTGGTCCTTTCTTATGGGTTTTTTTTTAATTTTTTATTTAAGAAAGGGTTAATGAACAAAAACATAAGGTAGGAGGGGTACAACTCCACACAATTCCCACCACCCAATCCCCATAACCCAACCTCTCCCATGATAGCTTTCCCATTCTCTAGCCCTCTGGGAACATGGACCCAGGGTTGTTGAGGGTTGCAGAAGGTAGAAGGTCTGGCTTCTGTAATTGCTTCCCCACTGAACATGGCCGTTGACTGGTCGGTCCATACTCCCAGTCTGCCTCTCTCTTTCCCTAGTAGGGTGTGTCTCTGGGGAAGCGGAGCTCCAGGACACATTGGTGGGGTCTTCAATCCAGGGAAAACTGGCCAGCATCCTGGTGGCATCTGGAACCTGGTGATTGAAAAGAGAGTTAACATACGAAGGCAAAAAATTGTTGAGCAATCATGGATCCAAAGCTTGGAAGAGTGGAGAGGAAGTGTTAGGGAGGTACTCACTGCAAACGCTAGTGTACTTCTGCTTTCAGGTATATATTTTGCAGTAGTTTATGGATAAGTGTGCACATAAGCTCTCTCTCACAGAAACTGGTGTATATCTAGGTTATGGGACTTTGTTAGAAAGTGAACTACCTGAGATGAAATTAGAGTGTACTATAAAAGGAAAGGTCTCATCCGAGTAATGAAGCTGAAGGGTTATCATTCCACACGTGAAGTTTCTGGATACAGTCTGAGGTGAAGCATGTTGAGGTGGCAATCGTTGCGTTGGTTAGGTTGTGATCAGCTGATGCAATATTATTTGGTATGGATTTGGAGAGGCATACGGGAAAGTGGGCCCTATCCAAGGGTTCCAGGACTGGGGGAAGTAGGGGATCTATAGTGGAGATGTGAGGTTCCTGCTGTCTTAGGGTTCAAAAAGACAATCGATAGTTAATGTTATCATCACATTATTTGTTAATTGGGTTAACTTTGAAAAGTCCCTTTGTTATGGTTTGCTGTACAGTATCCAGTATCTTGTATATAGCTGTGCTATTGGATGCTTCTATTCTACTTGGTCTAGGCTTTTGAGAGAGTCTGCATATCAAATACATAGCCTATATATTAAAAAGATTCAGTTTGTCTTTTGAGAAACTTTGAGACATACAATTGATTTCCCCCCCTCATATTAATTCACTACTGATTTATATGTCTACATTTTGCTAGGAGTGTACATAAACACCATTCCCACCACCAAAGGACTGTGAACCATCCCTCCCGCCCACTCCCACCCCCCCCCCCCCACTGACCCAGGAAGCTGCATGTCTACCCCTCACCACTGGGTTTTTACTTTGGTGCCCTACTTACAATTTGATCAGATCCTGCTTTTAGTTTCCCTTTCAGAGCTTTTTCCTCAACTTCTGTTGATGAGTGGGATCATCCCATACTCATCTTTATCTTTCTGACTTAGTTCACTTAACATAATTCCTTCTAGCTCTGTCCAAGATGGGTCAGAGAAGGTGGGTTCATTGTTTTTAATAGCTGCATAGTATTCCATTGTGTATATATACCACAGTTTTCTCAGCCACTCATCTGTTGTTGGGCACCTGGGTTGCTTCCAGGTTTTAGCTATTATGAATTGTGCTGCTATGAACATAGGAGTACACACCTCTTTTTGGTTGGGTGTTATGGATTGCTTGGGATATATCCCCAGGAGAGGAATTACTGGATCATATGGAAGGTCCATGTCTAGCCTTCTGAGAGTTTTCCAGACTGCTCTCCACAGAGGCTGTACCAATTTACATTCCCACCAGCAATGTAAAAGGGTTCCTCTGTCCCCACATCCTCTCCAGCATTTGTTGCTGCTATCCTTTTTGATGTATGCCATTCTTACAGGAGTGAGGTGGTATCTTAGTGTTGTCTTAATTTGCATTTCTCTGACAATCAGTGACCTAGAGCAGTTTTCCATATGTTTGTTAGCCTTTTGGATCTCCTCTGAGGTGAATGTTTTGTTCATTTCCTCTGCCCATTTTTGGATGGGGTCATTTGCTTTTTCGATGCTAAGTTTGCTGAGTTCTTTATATATTTTGGTGATTAGTTTCTTGGCTGATGTCTGGCATGTGAAGATCTTCTCCCATTCTGTGAGGGGTCTCTGTTTGTTTAATAGTTTCTTTGGATGTGCAGAGGCTTTTCAATTTGATGTAGTCCCATTGGTTTATTTCTGCTTTGGTCTTCCTTGCAATTGGGTTTGATTCATCAAAGATGTCCTTGAGGTGTAGGTGGGAAAGTGTTTTACCAATGTTTTCCTCTAAGTATTTGATTGTTTCTGGTCTGACATCTAGGTCTTTGATCCATTTGGAGTTGATTTTTGTTTCTGGTGAGATAAAGTGGTTCAATTTCATTCTTCTGCATGTTTCAACCCAGTTTTCCCAGCACCATTTATTGAAGAGAGCCTCTTTTTTCCATTTAATCCTTTGGGCCCCCTTATCAAAGATTAGATGTCCATAGGTGTTGGGATTTACTTCTGGGCTTTCAATTCTGTTCCACTGGTCTGTGTGCCAATTTTTGTTCCAGTACCATGCTGTTTTGATGATGATGGCTTTATAATATAGTGTAAGGTCTGGGAGTGTGATGCCTCCATTTCTGTTTCTTTTCCTTAAGATGGTTTTGGCAATTCTAGGTGTTTTCAGGTTCCAGATAAATGATTGTATTTTTTGTTCTATTCTCTTAAAGAAGCTTGGTGGAACTTTGATGGGTATTGCATTAAATTTGTATATGGCTCTGGGGAGAATATTCATTTTGATGATATTTATTCTTCCAATCCATGAGCATGGGATATCTTTCCATTTTTTGGTATCAGTTTCTATCTCCTTGTGTAGCGACTCATAGTTTTCAGTATACAAGTCTTTCACTTCTTTGGTCAACTTTATTCCTAGGTATTTGATTGATTTTGCTGAAACAGTAAATGGGAGTGATTTATGGATGTCTTCTTCTTCAGATTTAGTGTTTGCATAAAGAAATGCCACTGATTTTTGTACATTGATTTTGTAGCCTGATACCTTGCTATATTGCCTAATAACTTCCAGTAATTTTCTACTGGATTCTTTAGGTCTTCATATCATCTGCAAATAGTGAGAGCTTGACTTCTTCCCTTCCAATCTGTATCCCTTTGATTTCTTTCTCTTGCCTGATTGCTATGGCAAGAACTTCCAATACTATGTTGAAGAGTAACGGTGACAGTGGACAGCCCTGTCTAGTCCCCGATCTGAGGGGGAATGCTTTCAGCTTCTGTTCATTGAGTATGATGTTGGCTGTAGGTTTGCTATATAGACTCCACTATCTTGAGGAATTTCCCATCTATCCCCATTTTTTGTAGAGTTTTGAGCATGAATGGGTGTTGGATTTTGTCAAAGGCTTACTCTGCATCTATTGAGATAATCATGTGGTTTTTGGCTTTGCTTTTATTGATGTGGTGAATGACATTGATTGACTTACGGATGTTGAACCAGCCTTGCATTCCTGGGATGAATCCCACTTGGTCATGATGAACAATCTTTTTGATGTGTTGCTGTATCCGGTTGGCCAAGATCTTGTTTAATATTTTGGCATCTATGTTCATCAGAGATATTGGTCTGTAGTTTTCCTTTTTTGTTCTGTCCCTATCAGCTTTTGGTATCAGGGTGATGTTGGCTTCATAAAAGGTGGAAGGGAGTATTCCTGTTTCTTCAATCTTATGGAATAGCTTAAGAAGTATGGGCATTAACTGTTTCCTGAAAGTTCTGTAAAATTCGTTTGTGAAGCCATCTGGTCTGTTGTTGGGGAGATTCTTAATAACGGCTTCAATTTCTTTGTCTGTGATTGGTGCATTTAGATTTTGTAGTTCTTCTTGGTTCAGTTTTGCATAGGTTTCTAGGAATTGTTCCATTTCTTCCATATTCTCTAGCTTGGTGGCATATAGTTCTTTATAGAAGTTTCGCAGGATTCTCTGGATTTCTGTGGTGTCAGTTGTGATATCTCCTGCATCGTTTACAATTCTATTAATTTGAGTCTTCTCTCTTTTTTGTTTGGTGAGTCTGGCTATGGGTTTGTCAATTTTGTTTAATCTTTCAAAGAACCAACATTTGGCTTCATTGATCTTTTGTATGGTTCTTTTATTTTCAATGTTGTTTATTTCTGCTCTAACTTTAGTGATTTCTGTCCTTCTGGTTGCTTTAGGGTTCCTTTGTTCCTCTTCCTCTAAGTCCTTGAGGTGTGCAGTAAGGTCATTCATTTGAGCTTCTTCTTGGTGTTTAATATGTGATAGTATGGCTATAAGTTTCCCTCTCAGTACTGCTTTAGCTGTGTCCCAAATATTTTGATAGGTTGTGTCTTCATTTTCATTAGTTTCCAGGAACATTTGAATTTCCTGTTTGAGTGAGTCTCTGACCCAGTGGTTCTTAAGGAGCATGTTGTTTAGTTTCCAAATTCTATGTCTTTTAATAATTTTCTGTTTGTTGTTAAATGTTAGTTTTACTCCTCTGTGGTCTGAGAAGATACTTGGGATTATGTCAATGCTTTTGAATTTATTGATGCTGTCTTTGTGGCCTAACATGTGGTCTATCCTTGAGTATGTGTTATGTGGTTTTGAAAAGAAGGTGTATTCCAGTTTTTTGGGGTGGAGGAGTCTGAAAATGTCCAAGAGGTCTAGTCTGTCAATCTCTTCGTTCAATTCTCTTCTATCTTTATTGGTTCTCTGCTTTGTTGATCTGTCTAAGTGTGAGAGTGGGGTATTGAAGTCTCCCACTATTATTGTATTACTATTGATGTATTTTTGAAATTCTTTCAGTAGATGCTTAATGTATTTAGATGGTCCCTCGTTGGGTGCATAGATGTTAATAATTGTTAAGTCTTCTTGGCTGATTGATCCTCTAATCATTATGTAATGTCCTTGCCTATCTTTTATTACTTTATTTAATTTAAAATCTATCGTGTCTGAGATGAGAATGGCTGTTCCTGCCCTTTTTTGTGGACCGTTAGCCTGTATGATAGTTTTCCATCCTTTCACTTTAAGTCTGTGTTTATCTTGTTGTGACAGATGGGATTCTTGCAAGCAGCATATGGTTGGGTTATGTTTTCTGATCCATCATACGGTTGATTCAGCATATGGTTGGGTTATGTTTTCTGATCCTGGGTTATCCATCATATGGTTTCTGATCCAGCATATGGTTGGGTTATGTTTTCTGATCCTGTGCCTTTTGATGGGTGAGTTTAAGCCATTGACATTTATTGATATTATGGATTTAATGTATTGTAGTGCCATTGTTCTAAAAAAAAATGCTTGCTCTGATATATTGCAAGTATTATAGTGATGTTCTTGTTTATAAGAGGTCTTTTAGTACCTCTTTCAGGGACGGCTTGGTGATGGTTGCCTCCTTTAACTGTTGTTTTTCTAAGAAGGTTTTGATCCCTCCATCTAGTTTGAATGAAAGTCTAGCAGGATATATTATCCTTGGTTGAAACCCTTTTTCATTCAGGGCCCGATAGATATCTTGCCACTCCCTTCTGGGTTTTAGAGTTTGAGTGGAGAAGTCTGCAGATAATCTTATGGGTTTTCCCTTGTATGTGACTTTTTGTTTCTCTCTTGCAGCCTTTAGAATCCTTTCTTTATCCTTACTTCTTCTCATTGTGACTATGATGTGTCTTGGTGTCTTCAGGTCTGGGTTGATTCTGTTTGGTACTCTCTGGGCCTCTTGAACCTTGATATCCTTTCTGTTATTCAGGTCTGGGAAGTTTTCTTGTATTATTTCCTGTAGAATGTTTGCTTCCCCTTCCTCTCTTTCTTCCTCTGGCAGGCCAATTATATGAATGTTACTTCTTTTGATATCATCCCATATGTCTCTGTTGTTGTTTTCAGTGTCTCTCAATCTCTTTTTAAGCTCTTTCACCTCTTTCTTAGTTTTCTCTAACTCATCCTCTGTCTGACTAATTCTGTTTTCTGCTTCTGTTAGTCTGCTTTCCCTTGCCTCAGCTTCTTTCTTCATTACAGCTATTTCAGCTTTCAGTTCTCTAATTGCCTCAAGATAATCAGTATTTTCCTTGGGGGTCTCAACTGTTGTTTCCCTAATACTGCCATTCCTTTCCTCCAATGTTGTTTTCATTTCTGTGATTAATAAGTTTATTATTGCTTGCATACTTTTCTTATCTATGGTTACTTCTGGCTGATTTGTAGTTTCTTCTGGGCTCTTGTCTTCATTTATTGGAGTAGCAGTTTTATTTGTTTTTAACCTACCCATTTTTTTTATTAATGTGTTTCTTATTTTTATGTTCTATTGTTTCTCAGTTGTTGTGTCTTGAGTACAAGTAACACTATACTAAATACCTTTATGACAATTGCACTCACCAACCTCCGGAATTAAAGTAGCAACTGAAGTAAGTATTGAAGTAGTTTAATCATTACCAGTTAGCCAAACAGTTTCTCCAGTCCGTGAAAAAATAGTAACCAAATCCCAGTGAAGAAAGAGATAAGAAAGAGAGGATAGCAAGAATAGACAGTTATGCAAATCTACTATCCACCATATATTCTAGGGGTAACAAGAGGGGAAAGGGAACTAGAGCAGAGATACACACATAGAGAGTCCACTCTGAGTCACATTTCTTCCCCAAAGTAATTCATAAATTCAGAAAGGCAAAGAAGAAAGAAGAAGTGTATGACAAGATTAAAAAAAAAGAGAGAGAGAGAGAGAGAGGGAGATAAGAGAGAGAAAAGGGAGAAGATGAGAAAAAGAGTTGTAATTAAAGAGCAGTGCAAGGAACTTCCCAAATGTGTATCAGTGAATTCAAAAAAAAAAAACACCCTGTTTGGTGGTATGGGGTATCCTGCTAGGAGCTGGTCCCCAGGGACTGCTTATGGGGGGGGGGGGCGGGAAGGATGTATGCTTGAAAATTAAAAGGAAGAAAAAAGAATTTTCCCCCCTACTCTAATTCTTAACCCAAATTAAGTTATAGTCATCTCTTTGTCACCGCTATGACACCTTATTGGCTGGCCTGCTAAAGGCAGAAAATCCTACTGTTTCCAGGGGATGTGTTCGGAGCTCAGCAGGTAGCAGCTTCTCAGTCCGCCATCTTCCAGGAAACCCCCCCTCCAGACTTTTTTAAAGGATTTCTCGAAAATGAAAACTAGCTCCAAGTCCTTTGATCCAATGAGAGCTATACTCAAGAAGTCTTTGGATCCGCCCTCAGGGTCGCGGTGGTCCCTGGAGACTCCCAAGAGAAAGCCCCCAAGCTAAAGTGCTCTCTCTGGGCCCTGTGCCCGCCACCCAGCAGCGCTCTGCAACCGTTGGAGGAGCCGCCTTCCCGGGCGGAGGACAATGCCTGGTGCACTCGCCTTGCCCGGCGCCGCCTGGGAAGTCTGGAGCCCCGCTAGTCCGTGTCACCTTTACTCTAATTCTTAACCCAAATTAAATTATAATGACCTCTTTGGTGTCACCCCTTATTGACAGGCCTGCTAAAGGCAGAAAATCCTACCGTTTCCAGAAGATGTGATCAGAGAACACGCCTTTAGCAGCTTCTCAGTCCGCCATCTTCCTCTTATGGGTTTTTGATTTTCATCTTTCTATGACTTGGAAATAGGATCTGTCGATCACATTAAACACAAAGAGTCTCCATTCTTTGAAGATGGAAATTTGCCACTATTTCTTGTCTCTATTTCATTGTACAGGGGTTCAAATACAGCTCACTTGGTAGAATGTGCACCTTACTATTTGTCAGGCTCTGGGTTTAAAATATGGTATCATCAGGGGAGCTTCATGGCTTATAGAGTGATGCAGAGTAACTCTCTTCTTGTCTGCCTCTCTCTTCTCTCTCTCCCTCTACAGAATGGGGGGCAGGGAATGACCTTGGGCAGTGGCTCAGTGGAAGCGCTCACAATGTGTGAGGCTCCAAGTTCATTTCCTGGTGTTGCATAAAATCCTGATAAATTTGTTGAATTTTGAAGGACACAGAAGGAAGGGAAGGGGGCCCTGAGGGAAAGACAAGGGATAGGAAAAAGATCAGCAATGTAGGAAAGTGGAACCTAGCCCAGTTTTTCCAGGATCTGGCTTCTAGTGTAGCCTTAGTCCTCAGAACTTGAGTGTGCATGTAAAGAAACATACCAAAAAGAAAAAAAAGATAGAAAGACATGATTTTTTATAATTCTTATGAGATATGTAAGCATAAAACTAACTGGAGTATTACAGTTGGTAAGATGAATATTCCTGTAGAGTAGTGGTTTCCGAGTGTAGCTGTGTGTTAGAATTATTTGGAATGCTTAGAAAAAACAACCCCCCACCAGGGATTCTAATTTAATTGGTTTTGGGTGGAGACTGGGCACTGGTATTTTCTAAAAGCTCCCCAGGTAATTCTCAAACCTACTCGAGCTGAAAAGCACTGCTGTAGGTAAATGTAAACCAGAAACTGATTTGCTAGTAGAAAAGCAATTTAGAAGCACAAGTCCAGAACTTGAGATACCAGTGCTATGAAGAAAGTCTGAAAGTCAATCCCTGGTGTTCAAATATTTGTGTAGCTGAGTCATTCTGAATATGCTGTATCCTTGCTCCCTACTAAATTCTTATCTTTCCCGTTTTCTTTAAGATTCTAATTTGAAGAGCTCTAGGGTGGGCCCCTAGATGCTACTTTGATATATAGCAATGCTGATTCTCAAAGAGATAAGTCATAGTCCCTACCCTGAAAAATACTATTCTACATCTTGTGGGAGACACTTGCTTTTAGGAATTGATAATAAAAACCAGAGCTGTTTTCAAAACTGAGCTGCATGAGGCTGAGTCACAAGTCATGTTAAAACACACTTCTCCTCACACACCCCTGCCGTCCACACACATCCCAGAATTTCTGATTCTGTAGGTTTGGGGTGGAGCCCATAGTTCATCTTTCTAACTCATTCTATAATAAGGAGTGGTTCTCAGCCAGAGAGATTGTACCTTCCGAAGAATATATCTCTGGCAGCATCTAGAGATGTTTTAAAGGTTTTTCTTTTAGAATAGTCTTAAGACCACAACAAATTTAAAAGAAGCCTGTAGAAATACTTTGTATCATCCCTGTCCCCTTATAAAACCTCTCCCATTATCAACATATGTTTGATGTCTTGTTATTTTAAGCTCATTTAACCCTTCATTCCCCCCATTCTTTATATCTAAGGTTACTGGAAATATCTTCAAAGTAATTCTTCCTTATTCAAATTCTGTTTTTGAATATTTTGTTTATTATTGGATAGAAACAGAGAGAAATTGAAGGGGAAGGGGGAAGTAGAGAGGGAGAAACACCAGCAGCCCTGCTTCACCACTCGTGAAGCTTTCCCTTTGCAGTTGGGACCAAGGGCTTGAACCTGGGTCCTTGAATACTTTAATGTGAGCACTTAACCAGGTGTGGCACTGCCTGGCCCCCCACCTTGTTAGAATTCTTTACGGAATTTTTTTAAATGTCAAGAGTATTGTTTCAATGGTACATATCCTTGCAAATCCTCTTCCTTGTAAGTCTCAGTGGACAAATTACTAGCTTTCTTCAAACTGTTTGAAATTCTTTCATCTATGTAACAATATAGAAAAGAGCTTAAATATAATCATTTGGAGACAATTACAAAATGTAAAATAGGGCTGGGGAGACAGCCTAATGGTTATGCAAATAGACTTTCATGCCTGAGGCTCCAAGATCCCAGGCTCAATCCCCAGCACCACCATAAGCCAGAGCTGAGCAGTGCTCTGGTCTCTCTTCCCTCTCTGTGTATATCTCACTAAAATAAATAAAGTGTTTTAAAAAATTTAAAATAGTGCTTCATCTTTTAATTTCCATGTTTTTGCTTGAACTGTGTACCATAATATTAATTTCTTAAATATCAAACAAAAATCTTGTTAAGGACTAGTACATATACTTATGTTAGAGTAGGATATTAGGTTTTATGAAATGAGAAAGGGTGGAACTTTTTTTTTTTTTTTAATGAAGAGTTCTTTTCATTCCAGGTGGAGAACAAGTTCTACAGGTTTGGATACAGCCCTTGGAGTGCACAAATAAACTCAAAGGAGCATAGAGTTTTTAGAGTTATAATCATGACTTACCTATGTCAAACAGCTATGCTGGAACAAGGTCTGGTATTTCTTTTTTCTTTCTTAACCTTGAAAGAGGAGTTTCCATTAAGTGATGATTTATTACTGTACCTGGGTGCTTAAGAATAAGTAAAAAATTGTCATGAGAGCTTGTAAAATCACAAAACAAGAAAAAGATAATCTAGTAAATCAGACTATAGGTAGGTGCTTAGTGGGAGAGATTGACAATTATACGAATAACTCTAAAATAAACAGAAGAATCACATATTCCAGCAAAAGCACAAATTACAAAAGTTTTGAAGATTTATCTATTTCAAATGAGACAGAGTGAGACATGAGAGAGACAGACAGTCAGAGAGAGAGAGAGAGAGAGAGAAGAGCTAGACTATCACTCCAGCATATGCAGTGCTGTATGTGGAATCAAGTGACTCAGGCAGGCAAATCCTACTCTCTACCCAACAAGCTAACACTGCAGCCCATTGCAAGTGTTGTTCAATCTGAGTATTCAGAAGAGACTTCAAAAAGGAATAGCATTAAACATTGCCTGGCAATTATAGAGGTAGAATTGGTAAGGACTGGTTAAGATTAAAAAAACAAACAAACAAACAAACAAACAAAACAAACTTTTTTGATCAGCAAAAAAAAAAAAAAAATCAGGCATCTGTAGAACAAATAACAGTTGCAAGAGTTAGGGTAGGGGGTAGATAGCATAATGGTTATGCAAACAGACTCTCATCCCTGAGGCTTCAAAGTCCCAGGTTCAATCCCCCATACCACTATAAGCCAGAGCTGAACAGTGCTATAGTAAAAAAAAATAAAAATAAAAAAACTGTGTTGGAAACAGTTGCAAGAGTTAAATATGCATCTTGAAGAGCCAAGAGATCCAGAAATAAACAGACAGATAGTGGGGAATACAATAGTGTTGAATGACTTGAACTAAACAGAAACACTCATTTAAGTATTTATTCTCATTCTGAGGAAGTTTTATTTACTGAGGACTCCCATGGATGTCAATTTAAAGATCTCTTGAACCTATTGATGTTTTCTGTGTTTCATCTTATTATTTTTTTAATCTTTATTTATTGCTTGGGTAGAGACAGCCAGAAATCAAGAGGGAAGGGGGTGATAGAGAAAGTGAGAGACAGAGAAACACCTGCAGCCCTGCTTCACCACTCGCAAAGCTTTCCTCATGCAGGTGGGGATGGGGTGCTCAAACCTGGGTCCTTGTACATTGTAACATGTGCACTCAACCAGGTACACCCCTAACTCCCCGAGATCCTGTGTTTCATCTTAAAAGCAAACAGGAAGTAGTAATATAGGTAGGCTTTCTGTCTCTCTATTCTTGGAAGTCAGCTGAGCTCACTCTTCGAAGAACACAGCAAAAACGTAATCTCTGGAGAAAGCCTTCAGATGTAAACGCAGTTGGCTGACATGCTTGTTATTATAAGAAGCTCCATAACACAATTGTTATTATTTCTTGGATTTTCCATTTTATGTCTCTTTTTTTAAAACATTCCCATTTTGTAAACTATTGATCCCCAATAAAGATGTAAAAATAATATTTGCCTATATATGAGTATAATATTGAATGGAGCAAGATAAATCTATATCATAAATAAATGATATTTTTATTATTATTATTGTCACAAGGGTCATTGCTGGGGCTTGGTGCCTACACAGAGAAATCTACCAATCTGGCAGCCACCCCTCCCCCATTCCTCTTCCTCCTCCTCCTCCTTCTTCTTCTCCTCCTTCTACTCTTTTGTTTCATAGGGCAGAGAGAAATTGAGAATGGAGGAAGAGGTAGAGAGGTAGAGGGAGACAGAGAGATACTTGCAGTACTTGTTCCACTGTTCTTGAAACTTCCTCCTTGCAGGTGAGGAGTGGGGGCTTGAACTGGCCTCCTTGACTACAAATAATCTTTAGTGTCATCTGTATATACTCATGGTTGATGAAACTTTTCAAGTCATTATCTGTGGATAGCTGTCTCAAATATGGTTTTTGTGACAAATCTGTAATCTATCAAGTAAAAGGATGTGGGGCATACCCAACAGCCCATTTCAAACACCTCTAGTAAGAGATGGAAGAAATCCTCACTTTACAGCAGAAGCCAATAGAAGCAGCCTCTGTAAATACCCTGCAAGCAATCACCTTAAGGCACTACAAAAGAAGCCCAGTCAGCTACCAGGTTTGGGCAATTCCAGGTGGCACCCTTTAATAGTAATATTCTGATGATGGAATGAGTTTAGAATGAACTTCCAGAAGTATCTCAGAAATTCTGATGTTATTTAAGACCTTAGTGTTCTAGGCAGAATGTTGCTATGTTTCATATTGGTTTGTTCCCCTTCCCCCCAACTCTGAGAGAATTGATTTGGCCCTTGCTAGTTTCACACCCCTTTTTCTCCCCGCCCCCTATGCTAAGGACATCCAGAGTCCCAGGAGCAGCCGCAGAGGAAGAATGATGGAGAAGCACATGGTGTGGTGATTTGCCCGTTTGTGAATAAAGATTAAACTGCAGCTTTCTCTACCGCCGTGAAGCTAGCCTGGCCAGTTGGAGCCCCGAACTTTAACAACAGCAGAAGAAGAATGTGATATGGGACTTTCCCCTGCTGTGGACTTGGTATGGGTTCAAAGGATCTGAATCAACCAAAAAAGGAAGCAATTCTGTCTATTTCTCTGACGTCTCCTGCAGCATGAAGCAGACTTAAAAGGAATATCCTACATAAATTACTGAATCCATAAGTCAGCAAAGATTTCTAGAGATAAGCTATGGTTTCAGAGTAGGCCCTCATCAGAAGTGTCTGAAACACAATAAAGTGATACTAGAATTTGGAAATATCTGAGGGAGAAAAGGAGCAGAAGAAGTTGGTGGTAAGAATAAGCACAGGCTTTTAGAATTAGAAAGTTCTTGTGAAAATCCCTCAATAACCACATCTAGCCATGCTATTCTGGCTTACAGTCTCTTCAGTTTCACTGGAAAATAGGATATGGGGGAAGACAAGTTAATTGTTGCATTTCTAACAAAAAGAGTAAAGGTTTTGGAAGGTCTAGGACTAGGGACTTGACATTTCTTTCTTTTTAAATTTTACTTTTATTTATTTATTCCCTTTTGTTGCCCTTGTTTTTTTATTGTTGTAGTTATTATTGTTGTTATTGATGCCGTTGTTGTTGGATAGGACAGAGAGAAATGGAAAAAGGAAGGGAAGACAGAGAGGGGGAGAGAAAGACAGACACCTACAGACCTGCGTCACCACCTGTGAAGAGACTCCCCTACAGGTGGGGAGCTGAGGACTCAAACCGGGATCCTTACACCGGTCCTTGTGCTTTGCATCATGTGCACTTAACCCACTGTGCTACTGCCCAACTCCATAGGACTTGATGTAGCAAATTCACAGGTCATGTGTCTGGTCCATAAAACACATTTTTCAAAAACTTAACGGTAAGGGAAAATGTATCAGCCCAATTTGGGCAAGTTCTTTAGCAGGCTTTAAAGGAAAAATATTCATTAGTCTTCCCATTTTTAAAAAAAATATTTTTTCTTATTTTATTTAAATATGAGAAAGAGAATCAGAGAGACCAGTGACTATCAACAGTTTCTTTGAAGAATGAACTTAGGGAAAATCTTCTTTTTTCCTTCTATTAGCATTCTTCAATGAGAAAGAGAGACTATTCAATGAGAAAGAGAGACTGAGATAAAGAGATAATTAAAGAGACTACAACAACAAGGCATCCTCAGTGCGGTAGGGGCTGGACTGGAACCTGGGCCACATTCATGGCAAAGTAACCCAGTATCCAAGTGAGCTATTTTACTATCCCAAACATGTTTTTTTTTTTCACTATATTTTTTCATATGGTGTTTTCACACTCACCAGTGTGTACATTGGGTATTTGAGAATTACAATGAAGTAGAATGGTTTATAAAATGCCTCAAGGGCTAGCAAGATAGCTCATTTGAAAAGGTATCTTCTTTGCCATGACCTGGCTTCAAGACCAGTTCCCACACACTGGGAGAAACTTTGGTACTAGGGTATCTTTCCCTCTCACTCCCTCCTCTCTGTCTCTGTCTTTCTACCTGAAAGATTCAAGCTTTAGTGGTAAAGCCTTGGCAATGAGTAAATAAACAAATGGTTAATATGTTATAAAAAGGATATAGTGTTTTCATAAAAGGATCCCCTGGATAGTTTGCACTAGGAAATAACTATGTAATATTTGTATATTTTTGTAATAGTTTGTCATATTCAGGGCACTTTCTTATATCTCTCAGTCTTCTTTACACAAATGTAGCTTAGGCAAGTATCATTGTGCGCTTGCCAAAACTAGAACATGTAGCTAGGAAGTAAGCTGATTAAGGTTATACGCACACCGTTGTAATGCTTAGTTTTGCAAGACTAAAATGAAACCCAGTTATTCTGAAACAAGGATTTTCCTTAATCTGGCCCTAATCCCCCACTTCCTCTACTGTTCTTTCCTATGTTTCCCTTTGCAGTGTTTACTACACAGACCAAAAAAAAAAAAAGTTGCAAGCAAGCTGGTTTGTTAAGCCCTGATTAAGAGCAAAGCTCCAGGTGAGCAGAATGAGGAAGTGGCAAACATCACAGATTTAATTGTCTTGGGTATGTCATCAGCAGGAAGCCCATGAACTTGGGTATCTCTCAGACTTATCAGATGAAAACCAACTCTAGCACTGAGCTTTCAGATGATTCATTTGTTTGTTTCATTTCCAGCCAAAAATGCAATGCCCTATTCCCTTTGGAATGTTTATTGATGGGAGTTGGAGCCTAGGGGTAGAGGACAATTTGATTATTGCAATCTTCCCAAATGGGTGCCTGATTTTCTACTCTCTAAAAATATTTGTCCTACTCCCCTGCATGTCCCTAACCACACCATCTCAGAGTGATCTCAAACTCTCTGTTTTGCTGCTCATACTAACTACCTATAACTAGCATCTGTAAGGCACTTGGTATTTTATGCTGATATTTTGCCTGTAGTGATGCTTCATTCAGGTCTGTGTGTGTGTGTGTGTGTATGTGCCTGCCTGTGTGTGTGTTTCTTGCAAAAAAAAAATTGAGAATTCTTTAAGGAAAGGTACAAGCATTTCTCTTCTTATGTTAAATGATGCAAATAAGGCATACCAATACAGAATGAAAATTACATTGACATTGAAGTCACATAATCTGGATCAATTATTTAGCCTGTGTCTTGTGTCTAACAAGACAAGACAGTGAAGCTCAGAGCTTCCGTGGTCTTATTTAGGGAATAGGAAATTATTAATAATTTCCCCAAACTATTGTCATGTAAATTATATGAAATAACGTGAAAGTACTTGCAAACTCAGAAGTTCTGTACAAATGCAAGGACTGTATTTGTACTCACTGTAAGGATACTAGGCATGAAGTGCAAGCAGTCTGTTTGTAGCAGCTATCATGCAAGTAATTTATTCTTGTTCATTCTTCACATTTATGTGCCCTGCTATGCAAAAAAAACCCACATTGAAACATTATTCTTATTTTAATTTTTATTTATTTAAGAAAGGAGGCATTAACAAAATCATAGGATGGGGGAGGTACAACTCCACACAATTCCCGCCACCCAATCTACATATCCCCTCCCCTCCCCAATAGCTTTCCCATTCTCTATCCCTCTGGGAGCATGGACCCAGGGTCATTGTGGGTTACAGAAGGTGGGAGGTCTGGTTTCTATAATTGCTTCCCAGCTGAACATGGGCATTGACTGGTCAATCCATACTCCCAGTCTGCTTCTCTCTTTCCCTAGTAGGGTGGGTCTCTGGGGAAGCGGAGCTCCAGGACACATTGGTGGGGTCTTCAGTCCAGGGAAGCCTGGCTGGCATCCTGATGACATCTGGAACCTGGTTACTGAAAAGAGAGTTACCATACGAAGCCAAACAAATTGTTGAAGAATCATGGACCCAAAGGTTGTAATAGTGGAGATGAAGTGTTGAGGGGTACTCACTGCAAACTCTAGTGTACTACTGCTTTCAGGTATATATTTGCCCTAGTTTATGGATACCTGTGAACATATGCTCTATCTCGTGGAACCTGGTCTATATCTAGGTTTTGGGACTTTGTTAGGAAGTGAACCACCTGGGATGGAATTAGAGAATACTATGAAAGGAAAGGTCTCATCCTAGTGATGAAGCTGAAGGGTTGTCGTTCCACACCTGAAGTCTCTGGACACAGTCTGAAGTGAAGCATGCTGGGATAGCACTCATTGCATTGATTAGGTGCAATATTATTTGATAAGAATTGGGAGAAGCATACGGGAAAGTGGGACCTAACCTAGGGTCCCAGGACTGGGTGAAGTTTAGGCTCTGTAGTGGAGATGTGAGGTTACTGCTATATTAGGATTCAAGAAGACAATGGATAGTTAATGTTATCATCACATTATTTAGTAATTGGGTTAACTTTGAAAAGTCCCTTTGTTAGACATACAATCAATTTTCCCCCCATATTAATTAAATAGTGATTTATATGACTACAATTTAATAGGTGTGTACATAAACACCACTCCCATCACCAAAAGATTGTGTCGCATCCCACCCACCCACCCCCAACCCCATTCCCCTGCAGGCCAAGGAAGCCGCATGTCCACCCTCCCGCTTACCACAGGATTTTTACTTTGGTGCTCTACTTTCAATTTAGTCAGATCCTGCCTTTAGTTTCCCTTTCTGATCTTCTTTCTCAACTTCTGTTGATGAGTGGGATCATCCCATACTCATCTTTATCTTTCTGACTTAGCTCACTTAACATAAATCCTTCTAGCTCTGACCAAGATGGGTCAGAGAAGTTGAGTTCATTGTTCTTAGTAGCTGCTGCACAGTATTCCATTGTGTATATATACCACAGCTTTCTAATCCATTCATCTGTTGTTGAGCACCTGGGTTGCTTCCAGGTTTTAACTATTATGAGTTGTGCTGCTATGAACATAGGAGTACACACCTCTTTTTGGTTGGGTGTTATGGATTGCTTGGGATATATCCCCAGGAGAGGAATTACTGGGTCATATGGAAGGTCCATGTCTAGCCTTGTGAGAGTTCTCCAGACTGTTCTCCACAGAGGCTGTACCAATTTACATTCCCACCAGCAGTGCAAAAGGGTTCCTCTGTCCCCACATCCTCTCCAGCATTTGTTGCTGCTGTCCTTTTTGATGTATGCCATTCTCACATGAGTGAGGTAGTATCTCAGTGTTGTCTTTATTTGCATTTCTCTGACAATCAGTGACCTAGAGCAGTTTTTCATATGTTTGTTAGCCTTTTGGAACTCCTCTGGGGTGAATGTTCTGTACATATCTTCTGCCCATTTATGTATGGGGTCATTTGCTTTTCTGTTGCTAAGTTTGCTGAGCTCTTTGTATATTTTGGTTACTAGTCTCTTATCTATGTATGTAAAGATCTTCTCCCATTCTGTGAGGGGTCTCTTTGTGTGATACTTTCTTTGGATGTGCAGAAGCTTTTCAATTTGATGTAGTCCCATTGGTTTGTTTCTGCTTTAGTCTTCCTTGCAATTGGGTTTGATTCATCAAAGATGTCCTTGAGGTGTAGGTGGGAAACTGTTTTACCAATGTTTTCCTCTAAGTATTTGATTGTTTTTGGTCTAACATCCAGGTCTTTGATCCATTTGGAGTTGATTTTTGTTTCTGGTGAGATAAAATGGTTCAGTTTCATTTTTCTGCATGTTACAACCCAGTTTTCCCAGCACCATTTATTGAAGAGAGCCTTCTTCTTCCATTTAATACTTTGGGCCCCCTTATCAAAGATTAGATGTCCATAGGTGTGGGGGTTTAGTTCTGGGCTTTCAATTCTGTTCCACTGGTCTGTGTGCCTATTTTTGTTCCAGTACCATGCTGTTTTGATGATGATGGCTTTATAATAAAGTTTGAGGTCTGGGAGTGTGATGCCTCCATTTCTGTTTCTTTTCCTCAAGATGGTTTTGGAAATTCTAGGTGTTTTCTGGTTCCAGATAAATGATTGTAGTTTTTGTTCTATTCTCTTAAAGAAGTTTGGTGGAACTTTGATGGGTATCACGTTAAATTTGTATATTGCTCTGGGGAAAATATTCATTTTGATGATATTTATTCTTCTGATCCATGAGCATGGGATGTCTTTCCATTTCTTGGTATCAGTTTCTATTTCCCTGAATAGTGACTCATATTTTTCAGTATACAAGACTTTCACTTCTTTGGTCAGTTTTACTCCTAAGTATTTTATTGATTTTGCTGCAACAGTGAATGTGATTTCTGGATGTCTTCTTCTTCAGATTTAGTGTTTGCATAAAGAAATGCCATTGACTTTTGTACATTGATTTTGTAGCCTGACACCTTGCTATATTGCCTAATAGCTTCCAGTAGTTTCCTGCTGGATTCTTTAGGTCTTTCTATGTATACTTATCATATCATCTGCAAATAGTGAGAGCTTGACTTCTTCCCTTCCAATCTGTATTCCTTTGATTACTTTCTCTTTCCTGAATGCTATGACAAGAACTTCCAACAGTATGTTGAAGAGTAATGGTGACAGTAGACAGTCCTGTTTAGTCCCCGATGTGAGGGGGAATGCTTTCAGCTTCTGTCCACTGAGTATGATGTTGGCTCTAGGTTTGCTATATATGGATTCCACTATCTTGAGGAATTTCCCATCTATTCCAATTTTTTGTAAGGTTTTGAACATGAATGGGTGTTGGATTTTGGCAAAGGCTTTCTCTGCATCTATTGAAATAATCATGTGGTTTTTGGCTTTGCTCTTATTGATGTGGTGAATGACATTGATTGACTTATGTATTTTGAACCAGCCTTGCATTCGTGGGATGAATCCCACTTGGTCGTGATGAACAATCTTTTTGATATACGGTTGTATCCGGTTGGCCAAGATCTTGTTTAATATTTTGGCATCTATGTTCATCAGAGATATTGGTCTGTAATTTTCCTTTTTTGTTGTGTCCCTATTGCTTTTGGTATCAGGATGATGTTGGCTTCATAGTTTTACTCCACTTTGGTCTGAGAAGATACTAGGGATGATTTCAATGCTCTTGAATTTATTGATGCTGTCTTTGTGGCCTAACATGTGGTCTATCCTTGAGTATGTGTTGTGTGGATTTGAGAAGAATGTATATTCCAGTTTTTTTGGGTGAAGTGCTCTGAAGATGTCCATGAGGTCTAGTCTGGCCATCTCTTCATTTAATTCTCTTGTTTCTTTGTTGATTCTCTGCTTTGTTGATCTAAGTGAGAGAGTGGGGTGTTAAAATCTCCCACTATTATTGTATTATTATTGATGTATTTTTGAAGTTCTTTCAGTAGGTGCTTGATGTATTTAGATGGTCCCTCACTGGGTGCATAGATGTTAATAATTGTTAAGTCTTCTTGGCTAATTGATCCTCTAATCATTATGTAATGTCCTTGCCTATCTTTTATTACTTTATTTAATTTAAAATCTATTCTGTCAGAGATGAGAATGGCTGTTCCAATTTTTTTTTGTGGTTCATTAGCCTGTATGATAGTTTTCCATCCTTTCACTTTAAGTCTGTGTTTATCTTGTGTCAGATGGGATTCTTGGAAGTAGCATATGGTGGGGTTATGTCTTCTGATCCATCCTTCTACTCTGTGACTTTTGATGGGTGAGTTTAAGCCATTGAAATTTATTGATATTATGGATTTAATGTATTGTAGTGCCATTGTTCAACAAATTTTTATTTACTCTGATATATGGCAAGTATTATAGTGAAGTTCTTGTTTATAAGAGGTCTTTTAGAACCTCTTTCATGGCCGGTTTGTTGATGGTTGCTTCCTTTAACTGTTGTTTGTCTAAGAAGGTTTTGATCCCTCCATCTAGTTTGAATGAAAGTCTAGCAGAATATATTATCCTTGGTTAAAAACCTTTTTCATTCAGGGCTTGATAGATATCTTGCCATTCTCTTCTGGCTTTTAGAGTTTGAGTGGAAAAGTCTGCTGATAGTCTTATAAGTTTTCCCCTGTATGTGACTTTTTGTTTTTCTCTTGCAGCCTTTAGGATCCTTTCTTTATCCTTACTTCTTCTCATTGTGACTATGATGTGTCTTGCTGTTTTCAGGTCTGGATTGATTCTGTTTGGAACTCTCTAGGCCTCTTGAATCTTAATGTCCTTTCTGTTATTGAGGTCTGGGAAGTTTTCTTCTATAATTTCCTCTAAAATGTTTCCTTCCCCTTCCTCTCTTTCTTCCTCTGTCAGGCCAATTATACCAATGTTACTTCTTTTGAGATCATACCATATGTCTCTGTTGTTGTTTTCAGTGTCTCTCAATCTCTTTTTGAGCTCATTTACCTCTTTCTTAGTTTTCTCTAACTCATCCTCTGTCTGACTAATTCCGTTTTCTGCTTCTGTTAGTCTGCTTTCCCTTCCCTCAGCTTCTTTCTTCATTACAGCTATTTCAGCTTTCAGTTCTCTGATTGCCTCAAGATAATCAGTATTTTCCTTGGGGGTCTCAACTGTTGTTTCCCTAATACTGCCATTCCTTTCCTCCAATGTCGTTTTCATTTCTGTGATTAATAAGTTTATTATTGCTTGCATACTTTTCTTATCAATGGTTACTTCTGGCTTATTTGTAGTTTCTTCTGGGCTCTTGTCATCATTCATTGTAGTAGCAGTTTTATTTGCTCTTGATCTACCCATTTTTTTTTTATTAATGTGTTTCTTATTTTTATGTTCTATTGTTGCTCAGTTGTTGTGTTTTGAGTACAAGCAACACTGTACTAAATACCTTTATGACATGCAATCACCAACCTCAGAAATTACAATAGCAACTGAAGCAAGTATTGAAGCAATTTAACCACTACCAGTTAGCCAAACAATGTCTCCAGTCCGTGAAAAAATAGCAACCAAGTCCAAGTGAAGAAGAAAGAGAAAGGAAAAAAGGGATAGCAAGAATAGACAATTATGCAAATATACTATCCACTGTATATTCTAGGGGTAGCAAGAGGAGAAAGGGAAGTAGAACAGAGATACACACATAGAGAGTCCACTCTGAGTCAGATTTCTTCCCCAAAATAATTCACAAAGGAGTATCAGTGAATCCAGAAAGCCGAAGAAGGACAAAGGAAGACAAGAAAAAAAAGGAAGAAAAACAAGAGAGAGAAAAGTAAAAAAAAAAGATAAGAAAAAGAACTGTAATAAAGAAGCATTGAAAGGAATGTTTTTAAATTAATTAATTTTTTTTAAATTTTATTTTTTAATTAGCTAGGAGGAGGGAGAAGGGGAGAGTGGGTAGAGGAGGTAGGAGTAGTGAAACAAGTTCCTCTCACAATGGATAATATGCCCTGTCCCCTAGCAATGGAAAATACACTAAGAGTTAATTCTGGTCAACTGTTTCCAGCGGTTGTTGTCAGAACTGAGACCAGAAGCTACTTCTCAGTCTGCCATCTTGGCTCCACCCCAGTCTGAAACAATATTATTAAGTGAGAACGATGAAAGGTCTACAGGGATTTTAAAAAAAGGCAACATAAGCAGGATGCCAAAAAAATGTCTACAAAAAGATCCCTACATTTAAGTTACATGAAATCCAGATGGTAGGAGTGATGTTTTAGTTTAGGAATTTCCCTTTTAAATTCTCAATATTTTTGCAGAAATATTAACTGAAGTCACATAGCTATTAAACCTCTAAGGAAAGTAAAATGATTCACTCCCTAAAATGAGGATGCTAAAATAAGCAGAACACACATACCTACTAATTCCTCTGAAAATGTGTCTAAAAACCCACACTCCCTCCCTTCCCCACTTTATACTTACCCACTTTATTTTGACCATGTAGAATGTTTTCCATTTCTGGACCTATCACCATTTCACAACAGCTTCTCTCCACTCTTACCCCATTGTATAGTTGCTACCAGTTTAAAACTTTTGAGCTGCTATGTTAGAGATCATCATTATCTATAGCCTTCAAACACATCTTTCAAGAAGATTTTTTTCTGCCTCTCTCTCTTTTTTTTTTTCTAGAAACCAAGGTCTCACAAATATTAAAATCATGTTTGTTTTTTATATATAGTCCATCTGTGAGTCAGATAGGGTCAGAATTACAGATAGGTCCCTGGAATACATTGCAGATTTTTTTTTCTCGTCCCCTTCCCCATTTACTTTCAGTGTCTGAAACATAGTTACTACATGCTCTTCAAGAACACATAGCTTCTTTAATTTTATATATATATATATATATATTTTGTTATCTTTATTTTTTATTTTTTATTTATTTATTCCCTTTTGTTGCCCTTGTTGTTTTATTGTTGTAGTTGTTGTTGATCTCGTTGTTGTTGGATAGGACAGAGAGAAATGGAGAGAGGAGGGGAAGACAAAGAAGGGAAGAGAAAGATAGACACCTGCAGTCCTGTTTCACCGCTTGTGAAGCGATTCCCGTGCAGGTGGAGAGCCGGGGGCACGAACCGGGATCCTTACACTGGTCCTTGTGCTTAGCACCACCTGCGCTTAACCCGCTGTGCTACCGCCCGACTCCCTGTTATCTTTATTTATTTATTTATTTATTTATTTATTGGGTAGAGACAGCCAGAAATAGAGAAGGAAGGGGGTGATAGAAAGACACCTGCAATACAACTTCAACACTCGCAAAGCTTTCCCCCTGCAGGACCAGGAACTCCAACCTCAGTCCTTGCACATTGTAAAGCTCAACCAGGTGTGCCATCGCCTGATCCCCACCTCTTGCATTCTATTGAACCCTATTTTTAGTCAAGTGAGAGGCACTATCCCCATGATGACTTCTATTCTTTGATGTCTGTTCCTGTGGTGAAGTTTTCACATAAAGTCCCAGATTCCTGAGGGACTCACTAGTTTATTCTTGTTTTTTTGGCCAGTGATAAGCTAATTTAAAAAGCAGAATCTATTTGACTTAACCCAAATGTTTAAACTCTTTCTAATTTGAAAATCCATTAATCTTTTCTGAAAAACTGGTCAAATGTACTCCACCAGACACAAGAGACAATCTATTTCACATCTTCAGTAGGAAAAAAAAAAATTGGATATTGGCAAAAATCTTGAGATTTATGAGCTTTATGTAAGTTTGCAAATTTTCTTCATAAAATATAAAAGAAAGCTTTGTTTTTCTGCTTCTAAAATGTCACTTGATTCACCCTACACTCATTTCTACTATTATATGTTTCCTCTCATCTCCAAAACATCTTGCTTTGTTCTGTCATATTCTTTGTTCTGACTAGAAAATTTACTTACTGATGCACCTGGTTAAGCACACATGTTGCAATGCTTAAGGACATGGGTTTGTGCTCCCAGTCCCCACATGCAGGGGGGAAGCTTTGCAAGTGATGAAGCAGTGTTACAGGTGTCTCTCTGTTTCTCCCCCTCTCAATCTCCTCATTCCCTTTCAACTTCTGGCTGCCTCTATCAAATAAATAAATAAATATAATTAAAATATTTTAAAAGAAAATTTATTTGCCTTCTATGGAAATAAGGAAGTTGTTTTTTTCTGTAGAGTCTATATATGTCCTGTCCTCTGTGTGGCATGTTGTCTGTTATCTCAGTCACTGGATCAAATCACTTTCCTCCTAAATACTCCTAGTGGTGGTTTTTCCCATAAAGGGTGTTGACTGGATCCTAAGGACTGAGTCTACCCCTGTGTAATCTCAGTTGTATGAGGATGTGTGCTCTGTTTCTATAACTGCCTTCAGTTCTGCTTCTCTGATTAGGTTGTTTCCACTTTTACTCAAGTTCCTCAAGAACAAAAATAATGTTGTCTACTTCCTTATTAATGAGTCACAAAATCAAAGCTATGTCTCTCACAATGTGAGTCTTTGGAACAAAAAATACTCAAAATCTTTTTTCATTATTTCTCTTTTTAATTATTCTTTTAAAAAAAATTTATTGCATAGAAACAGAGAAATCCAGAGGGAAGGGGAGATAGTGAGGGAAAGAGAAAGACAGAGAGACACCTGCAGCCCTGCTTTACCACTTGTGAAGCTTTCCCCCTGCACATAGGGACCAGGGGCTTGAACCTGGATCCTTACACATTGTAACGTGTATGCTCAACCAGGTGTGCCACCACCTGGCCCCTCTATTATTGTTTTCTTTTTGGATAACTGAAGTGCCCTATGATTTTCATGGGAAGCCAAAGTGACAAATTTTGTATAATTAAGGCCCGGGCACAAGTAATCTGGGGTTCTGATATCTAAACAGATTATATGAGAAAGGTTTTTATTTTATTATTATTTTCTTTTTTTACTGCACTTTTCTATTTAAACATTAGAATTGCTTCTTTTTTTTTCTCCAGTGCCAGGGACTTTTTTTTTTTTTTACATATATTTGACTTTACCATTGCAGCGTTATTTTTTCATAAAGATAGACAAAGAGAGAGACACTGCAATACTGGATCTTTCCCCAGAGCCATGACATTCAAATATGGTGTCAAGGCTAGAGCCTAGGCTTTGTGGCCTGGGAAGTAGCACAGTCAATGAAGTGTTGGACTTCCAGCCATGAGATCCAGAGTTCAATCCTTGGCATCATGTGCTCTTGTTCTCTCTCTCCCCACCCCTCTCTTTCCCTTTATCATTAATTCATAAAAAATAAAACTGTATTTATTTATTTTTAATCCCTGGACATCACATACTACCTGGTGAGCGCTGTCTCTCTTTCTGAACGAGGAAATTAATATTTTATTCTCTTTTCTTATTACAATTATTCATTCTCCTTCTGTTTGTTCCCCACAGATATCTCAGCTTACTTCAAATGCTATTAGCAGAAAAAAAAGAAAGAATAAAAGACCCAGCACAAAACCTTAATATCTTGAAAGTGCTTTAAAGGAATTTGTTAAGAAAAAAAAAGAATTATTATTATGACCACTCCAGTCAGAACTTATTTTTTCCTTTGAGATAATAATCTTGTGAAATGGCATTGATAGGTATAGCCACGTAGTATATTTTCTGATAGAGAATAAAACACCTTCATGGTCCGAGAGGTAGCACAGTGGATAGGGCATCGGATTCTTAAGCATGAGGTCCTGTGTTCAGTCCCCAGCAGTACATCTACCAGAGTGATGTCTGGTTCTTTCTCTCTCCTCCTCCTATCTTTCTCATTAATAAATAAATAAAATCTTTAAAAAATAAAGAATGAAACACCTTTTGACAAGGCAGATTTTGTTAAAGACAAAAATAAATCTGTTTTTTGTTTGTATGTTTTTGTTTTTCAAAACCCTCAAGACTTCTGCCATATACCTACTCAACTGAGAAATCTAGATTTCTGATAAACACTGAAGTCCCTAAGTCTTTGGTCCTAGAATCCTACGTAGAAGAGACAGGAACGAAACAACACCAAGGTCTTCCTCAAGTATAAAATGTTGACACTAACCTTTTGATGAAAAAAAAATCTTTAAATGTTCTTTTAATTCAGGAGAAACAAAGGACAGAGCAAAGGCATCAGATGGAGACACAGAGAAACTAAATTTAAAAAGTGAAAGACATTAACTCAAAACTTATAGAAAGAAATTAGTGGGTGGTCTGAGAGGTAACGTAATGACCAGAGCATTGGACTTAAAAAATATGAGGTTCTGAATTTGTTCTCAGTTATTACATTTGCAAAAGGAGGGCACTCTGGCTCTCTCTCTCTCTCCCCCTTCCCCCCACCCCCCCCTCTCTCTCTCTTCCAGTATCTCTCTAATAAAAAAATCTTAAGTGTGGTCTGGAGGTGGCACAGTGGATAAGGCATTGGACTCTCAAGCATGAGGTCCCGAGTTCAATCCTCGGCAGCACATGTACCAGAGTGATGTCTGGTTCTTTCTCTCTCTCCTATCATTTATCATGAGTAATAATAATAATAAAAAAATCTGAAGTAAAAAAGAGAAAAGGAGGGAGCCGGGCGGTAGCGCAGCGGGTTAAGCGCAAGTGGCTCAAAGCATAAGGACCAGAGTACAGATCCCTGTTCCAGCCCCCAGCTCCCCACCTGCAGGGGAGTCGCTTCACAAGCGGTGAAGCAGGTCTGCAGATGTCTATCTTTCTCTCCCCCTCTCTGTCTTCCCTGCCTCTCTCCATTTCTCTCTGTACTATCCAACAACAACAACATCAATAATAACTACAACAATAAAACAACAAGGACAACAAAAGGGAATAAATAAATATTAAAAAAAGAGAAAAGGAAGGAAGGAAATGAAGAAAGAAAGAAAGAAAGAAAGAAAGAAAGAAAGAAAGAAAGAAAGAAAGAAAGAAAGAAAGAAAGAAAGGGAATGAAGGGAGGGAAGAAGGAAGGAAGGGAGGGAGGAGAGAGGGAGGATGCAAAGGAAAGAATTAATTGGTACGCTACAGAGACAAACCTACTGTTAGTGCATCAGACTTGCACACCTGAGGCACCACAGTTCAAAAGTTCAGTCTCTGGCCCCAATATAAACCAGAGCTGAGCAGTGACCTGATCGATAAAAGTAAAAAAAATAAAAATAAAAATCGGCTTCTCTAAAAGAGAATCCGTTTTAGTAATGATGTAAACACATTAAAAAATATATGCTCATATGGCTCCACCTACAGGAGAAAGGCTGTGCTTCATAGCCTGAGCCAGAAGTATTTCCAAGAGGCAGGTGAATGTTTGGAAAAAGGCAAAGGGGAAAAGCAGAAAAAAAATGTGTTCAACTTCACCCAAAATAATGGAGTTGATAACTTATTTAGCTTATAAATACTGTGTATCTATCTATGAAGTCACTACCAATTTCACTTCTAAGAGCCAAGTTAAAGGATCTTCTTTATTGAGACACAGTAATAAAAATGTAGTAAGTACACTGGGAAAGCCATGGCAAGACACAATTCTGATATGACTTCTTTGGAGCCCATTTTCAGATTGTTGGAAATAACCAATAACTATAAATATTTACAACTAAATAACATCCTTTATACAATGAAAATCGTAGCAATTCATTTCTATTATATGAGCCTTCGAGAAGGGCAGAATTAAAATATAATCATCCTCTATGGTGAGATGTCAAAACTGAGACATATAAACCATTTTGATCATTTAAATGCAAATTACTGGCTGTGATTCTCACACTCGCAGGAAGCTGAAGATGCTTCACTTTGAAATCATATCTCTAGGAGTCACATGAGAATGACTGAATTTTTTTTTTCTTTTCCATTTCTGTCTCAGAAAATTATGATACATCAAAGTTCAGGCAAGTGATATCACTTCCATTGTGTTTCTTTAATTTTCAGATTCAGAAAGTAGCATTTTCCAGTTCTATATTCCTACCACATTTAACATAACTTTTTAATGATCTTTTTAAATATTCATGTGTGAGGATTATTGAAAAATATATGCATATTCTCCTTGAGAACAAAAACCACATGTTCTTATTTCTCTGTTCTTATTTCACTGGGATGAAAAGTGGTATAGTCAACTAGCAAGCCATATTTCTAGCCATTCAGAGTGCCTAAAATAGCATGGTAAAATTACAATAGGTGCTTTAAGAATGAATTGAATAACACCTGATGAGTATATAACTAAACTTATTTATTATTATTTTTTTCACTTTTAATAGCTGAATGGCGTTTTATCATGTATATATACCACAACTTTCTTAACTACTCATCTGTCATTGGGCATTTGGTTTGCTTTCGTGTATGAGTTATTATAGTAGTGCTACTATGAACATACAGGTACATATGCATATACATTTATCTCATACCCCCTTCCCGCCACCCTCTTGAGATCCCTAGGAGAGAAACTGCCTGGTCCTAGGGCAGGTCCATGTCTAGTGTCCTGAGCTATCTTCAAACTGTTTTCTTTTTTTTTTTAATTAAGAAAGGATTAATTAACAAAACCATAGGGTAGGAGGGGTACAATTCCACACAATTCCCACCACCCAATCTCCATATCCCACCCCCTCCCCTGATAGCTTTCCCATTCTCTATCCCTCTGGGAGCATGGACCCAGGGTCATTGTGGGTTGCAGAATGTAGAAGGTCTGGTTTCTGTAATTGCTTCCCCGCTGAACATGGGCATTGACTAGTCGGTCCATACTCCCAGTCTGCCTCTCTCTTTCTCTAGTAGGGTGGGTCTCTGGGGAAGCAGAGCTCCAGGACACATTGGTGGGGTTGTCTGTCCAGGGAAGCCTGGTCGGCATCCTGATGACATCTGGAACCTGGTGAATGAAAAGAGAGTTAACATACGAAGCCAAACAAATTGTTGAAGAATCATGGACCCAAAGCTTGGAATAGTGGAGAGGAAGTGTTAGGGGGGTACTCACTGCAAACTCTAGTGTACTTCTGCTTTCAGGTATATATTTTGCAGTAGTTTACGGATACGTGTGAACATATGCTCTCTCTCACAGAAACTGGTGTATATCTAGGTTTTGGGACTTTTGTTAGAAAGTGAACCACCTGGGATGGAATTAGAGAATACTATGAAAGGAAAGGTCTCACCCGAGTAATGAAGCTGAAGGGTTGTCATTCCACATGTGAAGTCTCTGGACACAGTATGAAGTGAAGCATGTTGAGGTGGCAATCGTTGGTTAGGTTGTGATCGGCAGATGCAATATTATTTGATAATGGATTGGGAGAGGCATAAGGGAAAGTGGGCCCTATCCAAGGGTTCCAGGACTGGGGGAAGTAGAAGCTCTATAGTGGAGATGTGAGGTTCCTGCTGTCTTAGGGTTCAAAAAGACAATCAATAGTTAATGTTATCATCACATTAATTGGTAATTGGGTTAACTTTGAAAAGTCCTTTTGTTATGGTTTGCTGTACAGTACCCGGTATCTTGTATATAGCTGTGCTATTGGTTGCTTCTGCTCTACTTAGTCTAGGCTTTTGAGAGAGTCTGCATATCAATTACACAGCCTATATATTAAAAAAGATTCAGTTTGTGTTTTGAAAAACTTCAAGACAATTAATTTTCCCCCTCTCATATTAATTATTTAGTGATTTATATGTCTACATTTTGCTAGGAGTGTACATAAATACCATTCCCACCACCAAAAGACTGTGACCCATCCCTCCCACCCACTCCCACCCCCCACTAGCCCAGGAATCTGCATGTCTACCCCTCACTACAGGGTTTTTACTTTGGTGCCCTACTTACAATTTGGTCAGGTCCTGCTTTTAGTTTCCCTTTCAGAACTTCTTTCTCAACTTCTGTTGATGAGTGGGATCATCCCATACTCATCTTTATCTTTCTGACTTAGCTCACTTAACATAATTCCTTCTAGCTCTGTCCAAGATGGGTCAGAGAAGGTGGGTTCATCATTCTTGATAGCTGCATAGTATTCCATTGTGTATATATACCACAGTTTTCTCAGCCACTCATCTGTTGTTGGGCACCTGGGTTGCTTCCAGGTTTTAGCTATTATGAATTGTGCTGCTATGAACATAGGAGTACACACCTCTTTTTGGTTGGGTGTTATGGATTGCTTGGGTATAACCCCAGGTGAGGAATTACTGGATCATATGGAAGGTCTATGTCTAGTCTTCTGAGAGTTTTCCAGACTGCTCTCCACAGAGGCTGGACCAATTTACGTTCCCACCAGCAATGTAAAAGGGTTCCTCTGTCCCCACAACCTCTCCAGCATTTGTTGCTGCTGTCCTTTTTGATGTATGCCATTCTTACAGGAGTGAGGTGGTATCTTAGTGTTGTCTTAATTTGCATTTCTCTGACAATCAGTGACCTAGAGCAGTTTTTCATATGTTTGTTAGCCTTTTGGATCTCCTCTGAGGTGAATGTTTTGTTCATTTCCTCTGCCCATTTTTGGATGGGGTCATTTGCTTTTTTGGTGCTAAGTTTGCTGAGCTCTTTATATATTTTGGTGATTAGTTTCTTGTCTGATGTCTGGCATGTGAAGATCTTCTCCCATTCTGTGAGGAGTCTCTTTGTTTGTTTAATAGTTTCTTTGGATGTGCAGAAGCTTTTCAATTTGATGTAGTCCCATTAGTTTGTTTCTCCTTTAGTCTTCCTTGCAATTGGGTTTGATTCATCAAAGATGTCCTTGAGGTGTATATGGGAAAGTGTTTTACCAATGTTTTCCTCTAAGTATTTGATTGTTTCTGGTCTGACATCTAGGTCTTTGATCCATTTGGAGTTGATTTTTTTTTCTGGTGAGATAAAGTGGTTCAATTTCATTCTTCTGCATGTTACAACACAGTTTTCCCAGCACCATTTATTGAAAAGAGCCTCCTTTTTCCATTTAATCCTATGGGCCCCCTTATCAAAGATTAGATGTCCATAGGTGTGGGATTTATTATTATTTTAAGTTTATTTTTATTTTCCTTATACTAGTGAGAAAGAGATACAGAGAGAAAGATACCAGAGTACTGCTCAGCCCTGGTATATGGGAGTGCTGAGGATTGAACCTGGGACTTTGAAGCCTCAGGAGTCAAAAGTCTTTTGCATTTCCATTATGCTGTCTCCCCAGCCTCAATATATAAGTAAAGTTTTGAAAAAATGAATTCAGTCATGTTCAAACACAAACGAATAAAGTAATTTATTTAAAAATCCTAGAAGAAAACATTTTTATTAATCAAGAGGAAATACCTTGACTCTTTATGCTAATCCAGGCTAAGTAGACTGGCAACCACATGAGTGACCTACTCTGTTGTAAAGCTGTTTTTGTTTTTTTGTTTTTTGTTTTTGTGTTTGTTTTTGTTTTGTTTTGCCTCCAGGGTTATCACTGGAGCTCAGTGCCTGCACCACGAATCCACTGCTCCGGGCAGCCTTTTTTTCCTTATTTGTTGTTGTTGCCATTTATGCTGTTGTTATTGTTGCTGTTGGACAGGACAGAGAGACATTGAGAGAGGAGGAGGAACAAAGGGGGAAAGATAGACACCTGCAGATGTGCTTCACTGCTTGTGAATTGACCCCCTTGTAGGTGGCATAAAGTTTTTAGAGATCATAGTTTTATAGCAATTTTCAATTTACAACAAAATTAAAAGAGAGATTTCATATATATATATATATGTACATATATATCTTATCTTCCCACATATGCATGCCTCCTCCATTATTTAATATCTTTCTTCAAAACAGAATATTTTTTCAACTGGACATAAGCCAATATTAACTATCAAAATCCATAATCCTTATGTTACATATTCTGTGGTTTTGGATAAATGTATATAATGATGTATGCCTATTTTTTGTAACTTTTCTTTATTTTCCCCACTTTATTTAGAGGTTAATGGTTTATATTCCTGTTGTTGACACATAGTGATTCCTGTACCTAAGATTATTTTTAAAAATTCATTTTATGGGGCCAGGTGGTGGTACACCTTGTTGAGCGCATGTATTATAATGCACAAGGACCTGGGTTCAAGCCCCCATCCCCACCTGCAAGGGGAAAAATTTAGCAAGTTGTGAAGCAGTGCTGCAGGTGTCTCTCTGTCTCTCTCCCTCTCTATCACCCCCTTCCCTCTTGATTTCTGACAGTCTCTAGCCAATAAAGAAAGATAATTAAAAATTTTTTAAATTCATTTTATGACAAAGAGATCATAATTCTGTTCCCTGTATTCAGTGATAGGAATTGAACCTAGGAACACATACATACAAACCCTGTACTCAGCTCACTGAGTAAACTTCCTAACCTTGAAAGGACATGTTAAGCAATCATTTCCTGTCAAGGGTAGAGAAACTAAGGTATTGTAACTCTCTAGGATAATAATCTAGGTCTTCCTGCCAGACAATAAAACTAGACTATCTGAAGCTTTGACTAAGGCTGAGGATAACCAAAACTGGCAGATGAAGTAGAAAGATGATGGAAGATATTTACAGTTCTTGTAGTACTCACTGAGTTATTGGAATTTTTCCACTGATTCTTGTACGCTCAAGTTTCCATTAAATTTGTGACTGGTTGCATATATATGCAGGGATAAATATTTTAAAAGTTAGTTTATGAAATTATGGAAGTTGAGAAGCCTGAAATATGTGAGATAAACTAACAGGCTAGAAATGTAGGCAGAATTTCTGTTATGTTCCCAAGACAAATTTTTTTTCTTCTGTAGGAAATCTTGGTTTTTGCTCCTAAAACATTTTACTAATTGACTTAGACTCAACTACATTATCAAGGATAATCCTCTTTAGGTCAGATGGTTATAAATGTTAATCTCATGTGAAATAGCTTCATTGCAATTTATTTTAGCAAACAATGTAGGAGCATAAGCTAGCCATTTTGATACCTAAAATTAGTCCATGAAATCTACATTTTTCTCAAACTCATTGTAGAATGATCCAGGGTCAAACTGTATTCATCAATATAAAAAGAAATCAATCATCTTCAGTCACATGATTTTTCCATCAACAGGAAATGAAGGAAGTAGCATATAAGATTATTTAATCTTGGCTTGGATACTGAAGACACCACGAATATAACAAGTATATTGTGAGACAGGCTATGTTTTAGTCTCAAACATGGACTCCAGCTTTTTCTTTTGTAAACCAGGAGACTTGAAGCAAGTAGTTCACTTATTTTTCCTTTTCTATATGGAAATATTAATATTTTTCATGTCATTAGATTTTATGGAAAGTATATCAAAATAGGTAAAATATAATGACAGTGGTGTCTGTTATATACCAGACTTTTTTGTTTTACCACAATGATGTGAATGAGTATGATGGTGACAATGATATTTAGTACTAAAATATGGGAGAGAGTGACTTCGAAGAAAAAGCTCTCAGTAAATTATGAAGACCAGAAAATGATATAGCTATGTGGTACTTTGTGAATTAGCCAGTCAGATGTATCAAGACTGAGAGAAAGTAGAACTTCTAAAGATTCAGGAGAAATGTTTTTAAGTGTCAAAGGTAGGAAAGGAAATGCCTGTCCATCCATACCATTTGATACTGCATCGGCTTCTTCTAGCGTTTGCCCTTCTTCTGTAGCCAGTCAACAGCGTCAGGTTGAAAGCTGTCAGGAGCTGCTTGTTGCTGGCTTTGAAAGTGACTGGGATCCATGTGGATTCAGTCGGCTAGGAAGGATCGTCAGTTTCCCCAATGAATGGGTACTCTGCTGATCTCAGCCAAATCAGTGAACCAGTACGGCCTCAACATGTTTCACTTTGGGTTGTGTCCAGAAATGCCAGGCATGGATGTCGACATCCATACCTTGAGCTCCATTTCTCTTGAGTTCCATTTCTCTTCCACCAAGTTGCAGTTGTTACCATGACACCAACCTGACTCTCCTTGGCCAATGACCTCACCAGTATGTCCTGTAACCTCACCTTTCTAGGTTGCCAGGGACTTAATTCAGGTCCTCATGTAAAGTGTCAACTGAACTTGGTGAGCTACTTTCCAACACCTAACATATGAAATTTTAAGGAATAATTTAACTATACAACACTACCTAAGTGAGTTGTGAATCTTTTATTCCATGTACCATAGACACCAGTCCTCAACTTCTTAGAAGTGACCATTTTAAGTCTCTGCATTCTTGAAGTCTCCTTTTCTGAGTTGATGTGAACAAATATTTAAAGTATACATTTCAAAGAAAAATGGGATATTGTATTATGGAACTTGCATTGTTTTCAATGACAACTCTATCTTGGTAATTTCTACATCATTTCATGTAGAGATTCACATTTTATTGTGGTTACATATAATCCCACAATAAAATTCACCTCTAGAGTTTGGTATGAATGCCTGAATACCCTGAATCATTCATAGAGTTTTTGTAAATCTATGAGAAAGAAGAAAATAAATTTCTAGATTCTCTATTTTCATATGAAATTTCTTTTTAAAAAGTTGACTTGTCTAGAAATTCTTCCATTGTTTGAATGGTTTCTATTTCTCCCATCTCTTTCACAATTTACCAATTAATTATCATTTTCTTTTATATATATATATATATTTAAATTTTATTTATTTATTCCCTTTTGTTGCCCTTGTTGTTTTATTGTTGTAGTTAATTATCATTTTCTTATTTAATACAGAAAAATACTCACCTCTAACTAATCCCTATTGTTGGCAATGATGTAACTACTTTAATATATACAACACTTTGGGATACAAATAAAAATATACTTGGAGAATGTGTAGTTACACATTCCAAGTTACAAGCCAAGAAAGGAAGACACAGAACGTACCGACTTATTGAGAACATAACCTTAATTTTATTCAGGTAATTGGATTAACTTAGAACTGGCTGTCACTGAAACAGATATTTATGTGTTTATTTGAATTTAAAATTATGTAAAATATATAAATATGAAAACTATCTTTGTTATTTGAACTATTGCAGACAATTTCAAAAGATAAGTAAATTTATATTGCTTATGTCAGAATGAAAATATACTTACAGCATGTGCAAATATTTTGAATACCAGAAATCACATGTTTTACAATAGGACTTAAAGACAACATGGTTTTGCAAAATTCTTTTGAGTAACAAATGAGCAAGAACTAAATACTGTTCTTATGATGCATTGAGATATGACACTCTCCAATTAATGAACTTCATTACGAAGCTCAGCAAATATTGAATGCCTACTGTGCACCAGATGACTACTTTAAGACCTGGTATAGTATCTGTGACAAATAATAAAACCATTCAACTAACAGCAAAAAGAGCAGTTAAAAAACCAGTTGAAGGGAGCAAAACATACACAACTCATAAAGTATAAATCACCCACTAATGAAGAAAGGTGCATGTTAAAATAAGGTGCTCCAGAAGACCTTAACTGACATTTGAGCCAACACTAGCAGTGGATAAGAAAATAAATGGGAAAACACAGACTAAAGGACCTGTGACTGCATGGACCTTACACCAAAGTTATACCTGAAGGGTTTTAAGATTTGAAAGCACGCAGTGCCATGAACAGAAGAGGTTAAGTGAAGTGAAGGGGAAGTAATGTTGGAGGAGAGAAATGTTGCTGTTAAATCATGGATTATAAAGTTATTTTTAAATTACTGGTGTTTAGTATGACATGGTAAGCACATTGAAAATTCTAAAGCAAGAGAGAATGGGTGTGAATTTCATCTTGAAGAAATCATTCTCTCTAAAAGCAGACCACACGAGCCAGACCTTCTATCTTCTGTAGCCCTTAAAGAATTTTGTAAATACCCCAGAGGGGTAAGTATTTGGGTAGGATGACTAGAGGACTCTGAACTCCAATTCTTTTTTTATTATTATTATTTAAGAAAGGAGACATTAACAAAACCATAGAATAAGAGGGCTACAATTCCGCACAATTCCCATAACCCGATCTCCACATCCCATCCCCTCCATTGATAGCCTTTCCATTCTATATCTCTCTGGGAGTATGGATCCAGGGTCATTGTGGGTTGCAGAGGGTGGAAGGTCTGGCTTCTGTAATTGCTTCCCCGCTGAACATGGGCGTTGACTGGTCGGTCCATACTCCCAGTCTGCCTCCCTCTTCCCTAGTAGGGTGGGGCTCTGAGTAATCAGAGCTCCAGTACACACTGATGGGGTCGTCTGTCCAGGGAAGTCTGGTCAGCATTTTGCTGGCATCGGAACCTGGTGTCTGAAGTCTCTGGTGACAGTCTAAAGTGAAGCATGCTGCGGTGGCACTTATTGCGTTGATTAGGTTGCGATCCGTGGATGCGATATTATTTGATTTGAATTGAGAGCAGCATGCAGAAAAGTGGGCCCCACCCTAAGTCTGAACTCCAATTCTATAAGGACCCAGAGAGAGAAGAGGGATATATAGTGGGTTTTTTTTATTTAAAAAAAAAGGACCTTCAGAATTAGTAGGTAGGAAGGACTTAGAAAAAGAAAGCAGGGGCATAGAAAAAGTGGTCAAATATATATAAATATAGATGTATACTATAGAAATAATAGTCAACACATATCTGTGATCTTTTTTGTAAATTTCTTGTTTTTTAAATATTTATTTATTTACTTGTTATCAGACAAAGACAGAAAGAAATGGAGAAGGGACAGGAAGAGAGGAAGAGACAGAAAGACAACTGCAGACCAGCTTCCCCACTCGTGAAGCTCTTCCCCTGCAGCCAGGGGTGGGGATCAAAGGCTTGAACTTAGGGCCTTGCACACTGTAATGAGTCTGCTTAACTAAGTGCACCAACACCTGGCCCCCATATCTGTGATCTTGGAAGAACTACTGCAGTTTCCAATGGAAAAAATGGGGACACAGAACTCTAGTGATGGGGAAGGTGTGAAATTATACCCCTGTTAACTTAAAATTTTGTAAATCAATATTAAATCACTAATAAAAATTAAAATAAAAGCAGACCACACGAGGATGAGAAAATCAAGAGACTAGTTAATAAACTTATTAAGTAAATACACGAGTGAAAGAAGATGGTGGTTCACACCAGAATACTAAGAATGGAAATGGTGAGAAACGATTGAATTTGTCACTTCCATTAAGAAATTAGGTTTTCAAAAAGTCAACTAAGAATAGAGAAATGGGGAGTTGGGCAGTAGTGGAATGGGTTAAGCACACATGGCTTGAAGTGCAAGGACCTGCATAAGAATCCTGGTTCCAGCCCCCACCTCCCCACCTGCAGGGGAGTCCCTTCACAGGCTGTGAAGCAGGTCTGCAGGTATCTGCCTTTCTTCCCCTCTCTGTCTCCCCCTCCTCTCTCCATTTCTCTCTGTCCTAACAATGACATCAATAACAACAACAACAACAATAACTACAAAAATAAATTTTAAAAAGGAGAAATAAATTTCAAAGGACTTTCAGGAGTTTCCCCTGAGCTATTGAAATGATGATGTTTGTACTTATCAAGGTTGAGGTGGAGAAGAATTTATAAAAATAAATAAATAAAAGGTGAGGTAAGAATAGTTTTGGAAGAGAAGATCAACAGTTGTTTTTTTAAGTTATATATAAAAGGTGATGTCACCAAGCAGGCAGAAGTCTGGGTCAAGAAGTCAGAGGGGAAATCTGAGCTAAAATTAAACAATGTCAAGTAAAGAATAGCAGATGAATCAGAATCAAGAGGCCAGAGAAGGTCAGTCACCTAGGAAGTAAATGTGATGAAGAGTTGTTAGAACTGATGTCTGGAAAACTTTAATGTGAGCAGGTGGAGAAGATGAGTAAGGAGACCCAGTGTTGGTAGCTATTGAGAACTGGAGAAAGGTGGATATGTGTGATGTCTCGGAAAGCAAGAGACTAAAACTATTTCACTTTAAACATGTAGTGTGTGTGTGTGTGTATGTGTGTGTGTGTGTTTGTGTGTTTCACTATTACTTTTAATGAAGCACTGAACATAAATCTTTGTGCACATATTTGAATATTTCTTTAGGATTGACTCCAGAGGCAGAATTTCAATGTGAAAAAATATGTGTATTTAAAATTTTATAGATTCTGCCAAAATATCTGCCAAAACTACTTCACCAGTTTATCACACTTTAAGAGTGTTTGAGAGTGAATGGTTCCACACATTCTTACACATTCTTGATATTCACAAGCATTAAGAGGACATAAAATTATCTTATTTTAATTTGTGTTTTCTGACCAGTGTTAATTTTGAGCTTCTTTTTATCAGCGTTTTTGGTCATTTGCATTTTGTAAGTAAATATGGGTCCACATCTTTTGTCCATTTTTTCATAACCTGTTTTCTTATTGATGTATAGATGTAAAAACTCTTATATCCTGACTCTAATCACCAGTTTGTCACTTGTTATTTAACTTTATTTATGGCGTCTTTCATCACAGAGAAATTAAAATCTTTTGTACAGTCTAGTGTGTCAAATCTTTAAGGTTCTGGGTTTGTGTTTTGCTTTGATTTTCTACACCATATGGTTATAAAAATTATCTTGCATTTTTTCTTTGTACTTTTGTAGCTTTGTTTTTCACATTTACTTCACTAAGTCATAAAGAATTTATGATGATATATGATTGAAGTAGAAAATGACTTTTTTCCAAATGCATAACAAATTTTGGCAATGTAATCCCTTGAGTGTTTACAGTTTTTTTCCACCGCTGATTTTGAAATGCAGTTCTGATAATCAGATAACCATCAGTACTTTCCATGATTCTGTTTCTACACTCTGTGTGTTATTCCACTGACCTACCTATTTATGAAACATTTCATATCTTTTAATGACTATTATTTATCATATTTTTAAAGATTTATTTATTCCCTTTTGTTGCCCTTGTTGTTTTATTGTTGTAGTTATTGATGTCGTCGTTGTTGACAGGACAGAGAGAAATGGAGAGGGGAGGGGAAGATAGAGAGGAGAAGAGAAAGATAGACCTGCTTCACCGCTTGTGAAGTGACTCTCCCCTGCAGGTGGGGAGCTGGGGGCTTGAGCTGGGATCCTTAACACCAGTCCTTGCATTTTGCACTATGTGCACTTAACCCACTGCATGTACCACCCAAATCCCTATTTTATCATATTTTTATATCTTAGGAAGTAATTTATTATGTTTCCACATTTTTTCATTGCATATCAGAATTAATTAATAGTGTTTCAGTGAGGGGCCAGGCAGTGGCACACCTGGTTAAGAGCATTTTATAATATGCAAAGAACGATGTTCAAGCCCCTGGTCTCCCCTGGAGGGGGAAAGCTTCACAAGCAGTGAAGCAGTATTGCAGGTATCTCTCTTTCTCTCTTCCCTTCTCTAACATCCCTCTTATTTCTCAGTTTTTCTGTGTCTCTATCAAACAAGTAAGTAAGTAAATACAATATTTAAAAAATAATAGTGTTCCAATGTACATTACAGAATTTTTCATGGAATTTTATTAGATGTGTAGTAAAATTTGGGAGGAACATGACTATTTGCAATAGTGAATATTTCTTTAATAAGAATAATGTATTTTTTAATTTGTCTTGGGTATGACTGTGCAACTTCATAAAGGTCTTGTTCATTTCATATTAGTTTTAGTTTAAATGGACAGGGTTTTCCTAGAATTTTATGAGAAATAAATGAGGATCCCACTTATAAACAGAAGTTGAGAAAGAAGAACAGAAATGGCAACTCAAAGCAGAATCTGACTAAGCTTGGAGTATGGCACCAAAGTAAAAATCTCCAGAGGGATGGTGAGGGTAGATGTTTAGTTTCATTGGGAGAGGAGGGGACTACAGACCTTTGGTGGCAGGAATGGTGTTAATATACATCCCTATTAACTTACAGTCTCACAAGTCACTATTTAATTAATATGAGAGGGGAAATGGATTGACTGTCTCAAACTTTTTGATGCATAGATCATAACTCTGTGTATATGTTCCTTCAATCTAAGTATTTAAGACTTCAAATTGGTAATCAGACTGAATTTTAACAGTAGGATCAAAATGTTAATACATTTATAATAATGACTTTTTCTTTGAAATATGAAATCTGCTAAAAGCTTAGACCAGGGGGAACAGAAGCAACCGTGGCGTTACTATAAGATACAGCTATATGTAAATAGCATTAAAAGACATAAATTATGGTGAGGGTTTGTATGATACAGCAAATCCTAACAATGGAATTTTCAAAGTTAACCCAATTGCCAAATAATTATAGCAATAACTATCTATTGCCTTTTTAAACCCTAAGACAGCAGGAACCTTCCCCATTCTCTATAAAGGCCATATTTCTCCCAGTCCTGGAACCTCTAAGGTTCCTTTCCTGCACGCTTGCTTTCCTGCATGCTTCTCTCAGTCCATACCAACTGACACTGTATCTGCTGATACCAACCTCAACCTATTCAATGCAACCAGTACAACCTCAGCATGTTTCACTTTGGACCATGTCCAGAGACATCAGGCTTGGAATGTCAACCCTCCAGCTTCCTTATTCTACCACCAGGTTCCAGATGCTACCATGATGCCAGCCTGACTTCCCTGGGCATATGACTCCACCAGTGTGTCCTGAAACCCCACCTCTCCAGACGCCTGCCCCACTAGGGAAAGAGACAGAAAGGCTGGGAGTATGAATTGACCTGTCAATGCCCATGTTCAGAGGGGAATCAATTACAGAAGCCAGACCTTCCACCTTCTGCAACCCATTTTGACTCTGGGCCCATACTCCCAAAGGGATAAAGAATAGGAAAGCTTTCAAGGGAAGTGATGGGATATGGAGTTCTGGTGGTGGGAATTGTGTGGAATTCTACCCCCCTTCTCCTATGGACTTGTCAAAATTTCCATTTTATAAGTAAAAATTTAAAAAAGAGAGAAGTAATATTTTGAATGGGTACCCAATCTCAGCTTTAAAAGGAGACCTATTTTAGCTTCTCAAATGCTCTCTTGGCCTCCAATATTTATATAACATGTGCTATAATTAAATCAGGAGAAATTCTGGTTTTGTTTTTTTCTAGCCCAGTACTTACTAATTTACAGCTGGTAGGGTAATAAAAATACCACTAGATGGCAGAAAGAGATACCTTTCTGGTTTGTGAAAACATCTTGGACAAGAAATGCTTTTGACAATCACTCTAAGAAAAATAAATTGCTGTGGTCTGGGGGGTGGCACAGTGGATAAAAGCACTGGATTCTCAAGCATGAGGTCCCTAGTTCAATCCCCAGCAGCACATGTACCAGAGTGATGTCTGGTTCTTTCTCTCTCCTCTTATCTTTCACATTAACAAATTCTTTAAAAAGAAAAGAAAATAAAATTGCTTTATAACCTACTATATACCAACATACAGTGACAATGTCATTTAATTGGGACTGGGAAGATGACACAATCTGACTGAACATCAACTTTCACACCTAATGCCCAAGAGGCCCTAGGATTAATCCCTGTTACCATCCAATACCACACGAGCCAGGCTCTGATTCTCTTACTTTTCTTTCTCATCAGAAATAAAATACATCTTAAAAGACAAAGTTTAACAGTTATCCTGTGCTAAATATGAACATATATGGACCTAAAGGCCAGATCAGTGGGACAAATAGTTAATTGCATTTATATATTTTCTTCAAGTATGGGAGCTACTCTCTGCCCTAATCCTGCTTCCTAGTCCTATTCTCAATGCTGATACAATCTTTCCAGACAATATTTTTAGTCCACCTGCATGGAATCTGTTAGCTATCAAGCTCAGGAAAAATTACTAAAGTCAGGGGCCCCTAGCAACATACCTAAAATAGACTTCTTAGCTTCTTTCCTCCCTACAGTCCCTATTCTCGTCTGCTGTAATTCGTATTTTATGGGTCTTGTTTATTAAACATTAAATCCTGTTTTATATCTTATCACCTTCCACCCATCAATTTGCAGATGCTACTCTGATTCCATCCTTACTTCCCTAGGCAGACGACCTCACCATTGTTTCCTAGAACCTCACCTCTCAAAAGTCCTACCCCACTAGGGAAATATAGAAAGCAGGCTGAGAGTATGGACTGACCTGTCAACGCCCATGTCCAGGAGAGGAGAAATTACAGAAGCCAGAACTCCCTCCTTCTACACCCCAACAAGAATTTTAGACTTTGTGAGAACAATTGTTTTGTTTTTGTTTTACTTTTTCTTTTTTCCAAGTTCGTGTGTATCACATTTCTAGAGTCCACATATGATTAAAGATATCCAGTTGTCTTTCATCTCTTTACTTATTTTACTAAGTCACCTCTGGTTCAATTCATATTATTCCAAAGGACACAGTATCATTTTTTATTGCAGAGTTATATTCCATAGAGTATATATCCCATAACTTTGTTAGCCAGTCATCCATCAGTGGAAATTTAGGCTGCTTCCATTTCACTCTTTGTGCAATGTTTGTTTTAAGAGCATCTTCTATCTGAAGCTCTTCTGATTATTTTCTATCAGATATTTAATCCAGCTAAAAATATGCCATTATATGAGTGTATGTACTAGGTTATATAAAAATATATGTGTCACTGTTTGTCAAGAGAAATTTGAGGGGGAAAAAGAAGCACTACTAGTATCTCTCATACTTCATCTTACCTAATAAAATGATGAACCACAAAATTGCACTTGCTTCATACACTAGCCACCCAGTTTTTGCACAAATACTGAAACCCTATTTTATGCTAGTATGTAGGTCAAATCTTGAAATTTATCTAAAAATCTTTAAAAGTCCTGATTTTCTTATGAGTGCTTTGTTGGTTCAAACTGTCCTACAATAATTAGCTACATAGTTCATTCTTCCTTTCAACTCTGCTATAGGTTGTTATGTGCCTTATAAAACTCTCTAGGAAAAAATCCTAGCCTAACTGACATTCCATCAGATGCCTACTTGTAAGTATTACTGTTACTTGAAAGTAAATATATGAGGCTTTGGGGAGATGGCATAGCAGTTATGCCTAAGACTTTCATGCTTAGGTTCTGAAGCTCCCTTGTTCAGCCTCCGGCATCACTGTAAGTAAGAGTTGAGAAGTATTCAATAAAATATAAATAAATAAATAAATAAATAAATAAATAAATTTACTTTATCCCTAGTCAACTCATATATTGATTTTTATGGTACCAACAACTATATCAGTCTTTACTCATTTAATTCTGAGATACTAACATAAGTATTAGATTAGATGTTGAGAATATTAGCTTTTGACTAAATTTGCCAGTGTACATCAGTTTCAGCACATTTTCTTAAAACAAATTACTTAGCATTTCAAATTTTCAATGATAAATGGGATTCAAGTATTGTTCTACACATAGAAATCAGTTAATGTAGTATATCATAGTGATCAACAAATGCAGATAATGTACTTAAAACATCAATGATGTCATAATAAAAAATCAACAAAATAGTGATAGTAGGAGCAGTTCTTAACATAGGGATGGATATGTATGACAAACTTATATCGTTATACTTAATGGTAAAGACTAAAAGCTTTTCTACTGAGATCAGGAACAACATGAGGATGGCTGCTTTTGCCACTGTTATATGGCATAGAGTTAGAAGTTTTACCCATAGCAATAGACAAGAACAGCAATCAAAGAAATCCAGGGGAGTCCAGTGGTAGCTCAGCAGGTTAAGCGCACGTGGTGCAAAGCACAAGGACTGGCGTAAAGAAATCCAAATCAGAAAAGAAGAATCAAGACTTTCATTTTGTACAGAATATATATGGGAAAGTCAAGATATGGTTGCTGATGAGTATGTAAATTGGTCTGCCTAATGGGAAACATTATGGCCATTTCTCAAAAAATCAGGTAGATCTGCCATATGACCCATACATTTCTGTACTAGGTAGCTTTCTGAAGAATTAAAAAATCACTAATCTGACATTCTGGGTAGATCTTCTAACTATATATACACCTATATTCACTGCAGAGCTATTTACAATAGTCAAGATTTGGAAACAATCCAAATGTCCTATGACTTCCTTCCACCCAGCTCTCTTCCTCCTAAATGAATTATGAAGTTGTGGTATATAAGATGGTAGACAAGATGGAATGCCACTCATGTGTAAGAAAAAAAAAAAACCACCTTGCCTTCTATTACAGCGTGGATTGGATTGGACTAGAGGACATCTTTCTAAGTGAAATAGGACAGGAGGAAGATCAGTACTGGATGATCTCACTCATGTGCAGGATTTAAGAAAGAGGGCAAGAGGAAAGGCAGGGTGAAACATAAGTAAACACTCATTGTTTGCAGATCTAAAGTTACTAAGGGGATGGGAGAAAGACTCACAGGGAGGGGAAAATGTCCCTTAATTTTTTTTTTTTAAGAAAAAGTTAAAATTGGCTCAGTGGGAAGAGTTATGGGCTTGCATGCAAGAGGACCAGGGTTGGATCCTGAGATCACAGATGCCACAGAGGAGCGGTATTCTGGTTTCTCTTTCTCACATTAAATACATACATACACAAGTCATTAAAAACATATAAAACCTCCCCCGTTGCCTTTCAAAAGAATTATTAAATGTTTACCATATGCCTGGCACTTAGTTTTTAGGTCAACAATAAGTAAATAAATAAATCTCTAATTCAGAAACTTGCAAAGGAAAGGGGTGTTGTGAACACTAATTATGTAACATGGAGACTTTTCTTAAAGGAAGAACGACTTCAGCTACACCTTCTAAAGATGCAGGAAGTCCCCTGGCAAAGGTAGTTCTGGAAATGAATGAAAATTCATTCTGAAAAAGAACAGCTTGAGCAAAAGCAATAAAATGTGAAAAAGTATGGCTTCTTAGAGTGTCCAAGGTTGAGGCTAGAAAGTCAGATCCTGTTTGGGGTCCTGAAGATAGGTATTCCTCAATGTCTTGCTGAGTCTTTGGAAAAGAAGAAAACCTTTGAGACATATTTATCTGCTATGGGAAATCAGCAGTGAGCTGGATCAATGAGGATTAGTTGCTACAAACTTCACTATTTCCTGACTGTACTGGCTGAGTTTTCTCAAGCCTGCCAGAAGGGTTAAGTGGTCAGTTCCTCACAGGCTCAGGTGGGATTGAGAGATGCCCAGAGTAAGCAGGAGCTTCTGAGAAAGGATGACTGGGTGCTACGATTTTTTAGCCTGATGTTCAGACACAACATACCAATTTGTTTTCCTTTTGAGTGAATAGAGTTGTCACTTTATTCTGTGAAGTGAGGCCTACAGCTGGGAACAGAAGCTTCAAAGACGGTTTCCTTGGGTTCTAGGAGATATGAAAAAAAAAAAAAATCAAAGTGTTAGCACTTCAAATCTTGACTTATGTTTCCAAGATTAATACTATTTTCCCATTGGCTTGAGAGAAGTCCACAGTTGCAGTTGGAAGAAAACAAACAGCATTTTCCAAAACTTCTGAGCGGCGCCAGTGGGCTAAAGTTGGGATAGCATGGCCTGATGAATTAACAGGGGCCAGAGATAAAATTTATTAGTCACTGGGAGCTTTGTGTGCTCCAAATACTATGCTGCAGTTTTATAAACATTAGCTCATTTTTTCCTCCCCATGGTCCCAAGTTGTAGGGATTCCTCTGCCTATTTTATGGATTAGAAAGCTCTGTTTATCAAGGTTCAGTGATTTCTCAAGCTTTACCTGACACAGCTCTATAGGATCCAAGCTTCCTATCTGACTCAACTGACTAGAAAAGCCAGAGCTTTAAGAAGAGGCAATTTTTTGTAGTGAGTAGATTACTTTTTTTTCTTTTATTTATTTTGTTGGTTTTTTATCTTTATTTATAAAAAGGAAACACTGACAAGAAACATACAATAAGAGGGGGTACAACTCCACACAGTTCCCACCACCAGAACTCCGTATCCTAGTCCCTCTCCTGATAGCTTTCCTATTCTTTAACCCTCTGGAAGAATGGACCCAAGGTCATTATGGGGTGCAGAAGGTGGACAGTGACTCCTGTAATTGTTTCCCCACTGAAAATGGGCATTAGCAGGCGCTGACATATTCCCAGCCTGTCTCTCTCTTTTCTCTAGTGGCTCCAGGACACATTGGTGGGGTCGTCAGTTCAGGGAAGTCTGTTTGGCATCATGTTAGCATCTGGAACCTGGTGGTTGAGTAATAAGGCTGAAGGGTTGACATTCCATGCCTGATGTCTCTAGACTCAGTCTTAAGTGAAGCATGCTGAGGTGGTGCTCATTGCTTTGATTAGGTTGGGATCAGCAGATACGATATCATTTGGTATGAACTAAGAGAAGCATGCCGGAAAGTGAGCCCCACCCTAGAGGTTCCAGGACTGGGGAAATATAGACTCTAAAGAGAAAGCAGGAGGTTCCTGCTGTCTTAGGGTTTAAGAAGGCAATAGATAGTTATTATTGTAATCAAATTATTTGGCAATTGGGTTAACTTTGAAAATCCCTTTGTTGGGATTTGCTGTATCATACACAACATCACCATAATTTATGTCCTTTGACATTATTTGTATATAGCTGTATCTTATAGAGTAATACCACTGGTTGCTTATGTTCCCCTGGTCTAGGTTTTAAAAGAGTCAACATTTCAAAGGCTCAGCCTATGGTCTGTGCATTAAAAAGTTTGAGACATTCAACAATTTTTCTCCTCTCATATTAATTAAATAGTGATTTATATCATTACAAATTAATAGGAGTGCACATAAACACCATTCCCACCACCAAAAGACTATGTCTCATCCCTTCTACCCCCCACACCCAAGTGAAGCTGAACAACCATACTCACCTAGGAGTTAATCAGGATGGAACTTTTCAGTTTGTCACTTTTATCTGCTTTGAACCCGAGTTAAGTCATTTTCTCTGCCTCTTGACATCCTTCCCTACAAAAGGGGTTAGTTATAATTTTATTTACAACTGCTCTTTATTAAAGAAAGTCAATGAGTTCATGTGTGAGAAAGGCTCTTTTTATATCAAATTTTATGTAAAAGAATACAGTTTTATTATTAATTTTTAAAGTCTCAGTTTTCTTAAGTATAAGTTTGAAATAATACTGGTTCTGCATAACTCACAGGTATGTTGGAGGAATCAGCCAAGAAGATCTGTAAGGAAATATTTTATAAACTGTAAAATATTTTACGTATCAGGAAATGTGCAAATAATCAACTTATAATTCTAATAAGCTGTAGGGATGGTATTGATTACTATTAGCTCCTCTGAGGCTAGTAACACATCACTAGTTAATATTCTTTGATTTTTATTAGGCTCCTTTTATTACTGTGACATATAGTTTCCAAACCACTTGGCATAGAACTTCCTTCCACCCAGCTCTCTTCCTCCTAAATCCTCTCTGCCACGGTAAACCAAGATGACACCATTATGAAAGTAGAAGTATGTTCTTTGAATGGCCTGCCCAAATCAGAGTTTTGGTATTGCATACTCTAAGATCTGCACTTGCATTAATACTATAAAAGAGGTTTTGTGAGAGACAAATACTGACACCATGAAGTCACTTCTTCCACAGTATAACAAGATGCAGATTCTTGGAAGAAAATAGTATAAATTTCCTCTTGGAAAATTTTGTCTCTGAACAGAGAACATATTACAGTCCCCCCCCAAATATATAGTATATTAAGGAGTGTGCCTTTTCTTTTATTTCCTTTGTTACTCTATCGCTCTCTTTATGTAGTTCTATTTTCAAAGAAGGAAGGGAAAGCTGGAAGGAACTTTCAGTTACTAATGATTTCCAATATCTACTTCTGCATTTGAGGTCACTGTCTGTTTGCAGAATGATTGGTAGAATCAGTTCAGGAAAAAAGGACCCAAATCCATTTTCCTAGGTGGGTGAGTAGTTGAATTTTTAAAAATATTTTATTTATTTATTCATGAGAAAGAAAGGAGAGAAAGAAAGAAGCAGACATCACTCTGGTACATGTGCTGCCAGGGTTTGAACTCAGGACCTCATGCTTGAGAGTCCAATGCTATAATCACTGCGCCACCTCCTGGACCACAATAGTTGAAATTTTCTATTATCATCAACTACCAGTATGACCTGCATTTAAGTAAGCACTGAAGTGGAAATTGAGATGTGAGCTCCTGTAATTAATTCTACAAATAGCTGTAGTATGACAAAAATGCTAAATGCTATTTTTAATGCTACTTTTGCTGAATCCCGAGCACTATTTGGTAAAAAATCCATACACAATTGCTGAAGGAGTTATGTATATAAGTGCAGATACAGTAGCTACTCACAAGTTACAAAAATTTCCATGCAGACATTCTGAGCATTGTATTTCTAGACTTTCTCTGCCTGTGATAGCTGTAGTGTATAACTTGCTCTTGAAATAAAAGAGTGACTTCAGAAGAGATATAAGAACAGCGAATTAAACCTTTTCTCATTGTCTTCATGATATTGTGCTGCTGTGGTAAGTGACTTGCCCTCTCAGAGCCTGTTTCCCAACAATAAAGAAGTGGTTAGTCCTGCATATGTAAACAAGACTTTGTCAACTTGAAGTACTTAGAGTTTATTTATCTTTGAAAGAAAATGTTCACAGCTGGCTAACCATTATGCTCTAATTCATTAGCTCTCACCATCACTCAACATTTTCTAGGGAAAATGTCATACAAAGGAAATGCTTATGAGCAGTAGTAGTCTTTTTACAGCAAGAAAATTCTAGTCGTTTTTAATTAGTGGCTGAAGCATCAAAGTACTATAGAAATATCTAGTCAAATCTGACCCAAAATATTCTATGGATATAATTTCTGACTCTACCTCATGAAACTGTGTCCTTGTTAAAATTTGAAACCACTGAACATGATCCTTAGTAATTTTATCTTTTCACATTCCTACTCCATTATGACCTGTTGTAATGGAGAAAAGAGGAAAGGATCCCTTGCTGAACTAGTAAGACTTTGATATGTTAAATTAGATACTGACTATTTAAATACTTAAAATCCTAATATTCTTCCATTTAGTTCTGTATTTTCTACTTCTGCTAGAAACACATGAACATATTTATATATAATAAACAAAAAACTGAAATGTATGAAAATCCTCTAACTTCATTTCCCAGCTTCATTACACTTCCCAGAGGTAATGAGAATAATGCACTTGTAAGTTACAGATGTTTTTCTATAAATTTATTTAGATTTGTGAATAAATGAATGAAAGCTAAGACACTGCATCATAACGCAATATAGCTTTCAGAAGGGCATGATTGAAAACCAACATGTCCCACAGACCTTTGGTGGTAGAAATGGTATGAAATTATGCTACTAGCTTATAATAGTATAAGTCATTATTAATTCAATACGTCAGGGGCAGAAATAGATTTAATTAATTTAACTCTATTTTAATTTAACTTTAAGTTCTCTAACTGCCTAGATCATAGCTCGGAGTATACCTTCTTTCCTTCTTTCTTTTTTTGAATCTATTCTTTAGCCTAAGTATTTAATGTCTCAGATTTTAAAGAAGCAGCTCTAAATATATATAAATATATATCCTTTAAATACCTAAGTTACCTGCAACCTTGAGCCAGATAGATTAAAACTATTTGGCCCTGTCAGCATCTAAGATGCTGTTACTAGTAGATGTCCTTAAATGGCATAAAACATAGTGAGTCAAGTATATTATGGTAAATCCTAACCACTGGATTTTTAAAGAAAAATAAGCTCCCAATCAACTTGGTTATAATTTTTTCTAAGACTATAAGGAATTCTTCCTGTTCTCTTTAAGATCTATATTTCTCCTAGTCCTGGAAACTCCAGACTCTACTTGTGTTTCCTGATGTTTCTTCTCTCTGAACACTTGCCCTATTATACTGCCTCTGTTGGCCTCAACTAAATCAGTGTTACCAGTGTCACCATGCCATGTTAGGCTGCTACTGACTTGCTACTGTGGATTGTCTCCAGAGACACCAAGCCTGAGATGTCAACATCCCAACTCCTTTAATTTAGTGAGATCTTTTCTAACACCTGGGACTACATAGATCCATTTTATATGGCATATTTTCTATCACAGTTACAGATACTATGTACAAGGTAGGGTCTAGTGTACCAGGTACATGTATACATGTATCCATAAGCAAAGGGCAATTGTATTCCTCAAAATAAAAGACTTAGAACCAATAAGCCTGGCATTCTAGTTGAATGGCTGAAAGAAGGCTTCAGAAATTCTCTTGTCACATATTTTTTACTTAATCCTAAATAATCTTCACTCCTACCCCTTACTTCACTTCCTTCAATCAATCTTCCTTCAATCTACTTTATTAAATATACAAAAGAAATTAAGGTATATTCTTCCATCCTTTTTAATCTCTTCTGACAGAATATCAGCAATATTGTTATTCCTTGATAAGCTTTAGAAGAAACACTTAACACTTAGAAGAAATACTTGCAAAAACTATATATCAAATAAAGGACAATTATTGTTCCTGTGACAACCTTTATTATAATCATCAAATAGGTAAAGGCAGAAAAAATTGAGGCTAACTCAGATCCTACTAAAATACTAGGTCTATTTTCTCCCTAACTTGAGGTCAGATCTCAAAAGCCCAATACCAATTTGAATACAACAAATAACACTCAAAGCTGTATCATCTGGGAGAATGTCAAAATTTGCCAGATAAAGAAAAGATTACAAAAGCTGGATAATGGCAAGGGACTGGCTTACTTAACGATGGACTTTTTTTGACCACTATCAAGCCACCCCATCATCAGGGGTTCAAGACAGGAAATCCTTGAATTCTCCCAATAGGCCTAGAACTCTGCATATTCCTTTCTCTACCATCACTAGTCACACCCATTGGGACTCTCTACCATCATAAGCCCTTTTGTAGTCCTCCTCAGGATTGTACTATGAACTATGAACTACCAAGAGCAGGGACTGCCCCATTCTCCAAAGGGAGGCTGGGTCATCCTACTCTGCCACTCAAAGAAGACTTTTTCTTAAATGAGTGCAGCCTAGAATGTCTCCAGCTGTGTCTATGGACTGCAAACTCAGTTTGACAGGGACTTGGAGGATGTACAAGCTCCTATGCTAAATATGAATATATATAGGCCCTGGGTTAGATCGTTGTGGTAAACGGTTAATTGCATTTATATATCTTCAAATTTGCCCTAATCCTGCTTCCTATTCTTACTCTCAACTCTTGACACCATCTTCCCAGACATTATTTCTCATCCACTCACCCCCATATTATGTATCAAGCTCCTAGGAACATTCCTAAAATAGACTTCTAATCTTCCTTCTACTCTAAGGTCCCTACTTTCATCTGTTCTATTTCTACTTTATGTTTGTTTGTTTGTTTGTTTTGTTTCCTCTTCTCTCTTGATGGTCAGAGCCCTTTGGTCATCTTCCCCTAACATTTACTCCTCTGGGAGTATGGGCCAAAATTCTTTATGGGGTACAGAAGGTGGAAGGTCTGGCTTCTGTAATTGCTTCTCTGCCAGAGCATTGGCAGGCCAGTGCATACCCGCAGGCTGTTTCTATCTTTCCCTAGTATTTTTTACTCTTTTTCTCTACACACCATATAAGCTTGAATCCATACAAAGTTTGCCTTTTTCTCTGTGGCTGATTTTTTTTTTATTTAAGAAAGGATTAATTAACAAAACCATAAGGTAGGAGGGGTACAACTCCACACAATTCCCACCACCCAATCTCCATAACCCACCCCCTCCCCTGATAGCTTTCCCATTCTCTATCCCTCTGGGAGCATGGACCCAGGTTCATTGTCTGTGGCTGATTTTACTAGGTTCATCAATGTTCTTACAAATGGCATGCTAATTTTTATCAATGAGTAATATTCCAATGTGCATTTATTAAATATCTTCTGTATCCATTTTTAAACCCATGGACACGAGTTATTTTCAATACTTAGCTATTACAAATATAATATCTATTAAAACATAAATATGGGGAGTTGGGTGGTAGCACAGCTGGTTAAGTACACATGGTGCAAAGCGCAAGGACCAGCGTAAGGATCCCAGTTCAAGACCCCGGCTCCCCACCTGCAGGGGAGTCGCTTCACAGGTGGTGAAGCAGGTCTGCAGGTATCTATCTTTCTCTCCCCCTCTCTGTCTTCCCCTCCTCTCTCCATTTCTCTCTGTCCTATCCAATGACGATGACATCAATAACAACAACAATAAAAGAATAAGGGCAACAAAAGGGAATAAATAAAATAAATATTAAAAAAAAGAAAAATATTAAGAAAAAAACATAAATATATTCAGGCCCAGAGGCTTGGTGGTAGGACAGCCAATAGATCACATCTGTTATTATATTAAAAGGCCTAGGTTCAAACCCCCATTACCAACTGCAGGTGGGAAGCTTCATGTGTGGTGGAGTAATGTTGCAAGTGTCTCCCTCTCCCTCTCGTTCTGCCTAGTTCTAGCCTTATGAGAAAAGAGATAGTAAAAGGTCACTGGAAGGGAGTCGGGTGGTAGCGCAGTGGGTTAAGCTCACTTGGCACTAAGCTCAAAGACCAGCGTAAGGATCCTGGTTCGAGCCCCAGGCTCCGCACCTGTAGGGGAGTCACTTCACAGGCAGCGAAGCAGGTCTACAGGTGTCTATCTTTCTCTCCCCCTCTCTGTTTTCTCCTATGCTCTCCATTTCTCTCTGTCCTGATGACATCAACAACAACAACAATAATAACCACAACAGCAATAAAAAAAACAAGGGCAACAAAAGGAAATAAATTGTAAAAAAAAATTTTTTTTAAGCCACTGGAAGCAGTAGAGTCATTGTGCAGGCAATAAGCCAAGCCCCCCAGTAGTGCTGGGGGTAAAAATAATTATAATAATAAAATAAAATAAAGAACTAAAATAAAACAAAATGATGTTATGTTCTACTCTCTGTGATTTTTAGCTTAACTCTGATCCTATTTAACTTGAGTGGAATTCTTGCACCTTTAAAAAAAAAAAGCTATTCTGGGGACTGAGACGTGGTGCACTAGTTTAAGCACACAAATTGCACAAAGCACAAAGATCTAGGTTTGATACTTAAAGTAGGTCTGCAGGTCTCTCTCTCTGCCTCTCTCTCTTTCTCTTTTGCTCTCTCTCTCATTTTCTCTCTTTCTCCTTCTCTCTTTACCCCCCTCCTTCCTCAATTTCTCTCTGTCCTATCAAATAAAATAGAAGAAAAGAAAAGAAAAAAAAACATCCATTGGAAGCTCTGGATCCATAGCGCCAGCACCAAGTTTCACTGATAATCCTGGTGGTAATAAAATAATAATAACAATAACAGCAACAATAATAATAATGCTATTCTGGTAATTCCACTCTACAGATAAGGTTGAAAACTTTTACCTCAGAGCAGCGTCTCTAGGATTTTCATGGGCAGTAAAATCACCTGGGGATCTTATTAAAATACTCAGATTCAGTAGATCTAATGAGAGGTGAAAATCTTATATTTCTAGCAAACTCCCAGACAGTGTTGATGCTTTTACCCTTGTTCTGGAAGAGTGATCAGTGGATCACCAATACCAGTCTTATCTGCATGGTTGCTAAAATGCAGACTCTCAGGCCCTACTCCATCAATGCATTATTACTCAAAGAAATATAACTACTAGGTGGCATATTTATATAAGAAGGTATGTTATGAACAATTAACTCTTGGATTTTAGCTACTGACAAATCCCTGGATGTGGAGCAGGCAAGCCAAAGAATGGGAGAGCCAATGATGTAGCTCCAGTCCAAATCTGAAGACCTGAGAACTACAAGAGCCGATGGTGTAATTCTTGTCTGCATGCCCGTTGGACTGAGACTCAGGAAGCCCTAATGCTTCAGTTTGAGTCAGAAGTCAGGGAAAATAAATCAATGGTGTGGCTTCCAGAATTCAGATTGGAGGAATTCCCTCTTCTTCTCCTGAGAGTCAGACTTTCTGTTTCACTTAGTCCTTCAGATGCTGGATGGGGCCCAGATACTGGGAAAGGCAACCTGCTTAACTCAGTCTACTGATTGAAATGTTAGTGCATTGTACAAACACTTTCACAAACTCAGAATAATATTTGACTAAATGTCTGGTACTCAGTGGTCTAGTCAAAGGGATATATAAAATAAACCATCATGCCTATTGAAATGAAGTATGTGACTTAACAGACACCAGTGGATACATACTTTGAAATGTGAAAAACACTGCACCGTAATAACAATTCCAAATTTTTTTATCCTACTGACTCCTTTGTATTCTTAAAACTTACTAGGAAGCAGGGCTAGGGAGATAGTATAATGAAAAAGATCTTCATGTCTGAGACTCTGAAGTCTCAAGTTCCATCTCCAGAACCACCATCAGATAGAGCTGAGCAGTGCTGTGCTCTGCTCCTTCTCTCTCTCTACATTTCTCTCTCATTAGAATAAAATATTAAAAATTGTTATGAATCTAAAATGTTTAGGCTTTATATGGTTACAGCTATTTATATTTCATATTTGGAAATTAAAACTGAGGATTCAGTATCATCTATTTAAAGTATCAGTCACAAAGATATGTTAACATAGTAACATTTGTAAATAAGATTGTGAGGAGTGTGACATTATTAAATTTTTTTTAATTTTCTTTCTTTATTTATTGGATAGAGACAGCCAGAAATCGAGAGGGAAGGGTGGGATAGAGAGGAAGAGAGGTAGAGAGACACCTGCAGCACTGCTTCACCACTTGTCCCTGCAGGTGGAGACCAGGGACTCGAACCTGGATCCTTGCACATTGTAACATGTGCACTCAACCAGGTGCACCACCACCCAGCCCTCCATTATTAAAAATTTTTACAAGGGTCTTTATTATAAGCAGTTAGCAAAATATCTCAGTCTGTTAGAGCACCAACTTTCATGCCTGAATTCCCACAAGTCACAGGTTCAGTCTCCAGCATCACTTTGTGCTAGAGCTGAGCAGTTATCTGGCCTCCTCCGTTGTTCTCTGTCTCTCATTATATATAAATATATAAATCTTGGATTTTTCCTCAATGTCTGGTAAATAGAAAACAACCATATCCTACTTGTTTCTGAATGGTGTATTGCAATAGTGCATGTCATGTAGATTCTGGAAAACTGCAATCTATTCTCATTTGTTAATGAGTGGAAAGGATAAATAGCATTGAACAAGTATTTTTTACTTTGAAGGCCTAACAAATATTTCTGGAACTTCCAGGGACCAAAGACCACACTAAGAGACTGCTGTTCTAAAGAGAATTTAAAAAAATCTGTATAACTCCTTCCAAAAGAGTTTCCCTCCAATCTTAAATCTGAGAAGAAGCTTCAATGCTGAAAAGCATTGTTTTAGAATAAAGAAAACTAGTGGTAACTCTAAGAGTCATGATGTCGGGCTCTAATGTTTCTTTTCTTTGTTTATTTCTTTTATTTCCCTTGGGAGGTTAGTAGTCTAAAGGGCAGTTATTGGCACATGGGTACAATTTCTTAACTCACCAAGATAGATATCTATAAAACACTCTCATTCCTAAATTAGGTTCATCATCATGTACCAGGAACAGAAAGCCCACTCCCCAGTTCCCTTCTCTGTCCTCCTTCTCAGAGTTCTTTGTTTCAGTACAATATACAACCAGTCCAAGTGTTACTTTGTGTTTACCCTTTTTCTTCTTGTTTCTTAAGTGGTTGTTAATGACTTCAACTGGAGTAGGAAAAAAAAGTCTTGAGAGGAAAAAAACAATAAATTAAAGTTCGTAGTGTTGGTTTTGAAGTATTCAAGAGCTATCACTGCATAGTTAGAACATGATTTATCAGGGAAACTGCTATCAAAAAACTAATAGCAAAGGTTCTCTAAAGTCATACTATACTTCTGCAAGAATGTTTTGGATTTAAACATCAAAAAACACTTTTATATTCCATTTATCTATAAGGCCTTTTTAAATTACTAGTATTCTAGTTAACATGAATCTTTTATTGACTGTAGGTTGAGAGAAGTTGAATAACAGTTCAAAGTAAAAAATAAACCTTAAGTGACTAAGTTTTTTCTGACTCTAAAGTCTAATGACTTTATAAAACTTTCTTTCCTTTCTCACTCTCGGCTCTACTTCTTTCTCCTCTTTTTCTTCTTCCTCTCCTCCTCCTTTCCTCTTTTTATTTCTTTCATACTTCAAATATAATGGCTACCATAAGGCTCCAGAGTAGACAATAAGTAGTCACTGTCTTTGTCCCATGTGGCACTTTCTTTTTTAATATTTTATTAAACTTTATGTATATCATTTAATAGGACAAAGAGAAATTGAGAGGGAAGGGGGATAGAAAGGAAGAGAAAGACACCTGCAGCATACTTCACTGTTGTGAAACTCTTCCCCTGCAGGTTAGGGCCAGGGGGTTGAAGTCAGTTCCTTGTGCATGATAATATGTGCACTACCACACAGCCCCACATTTTCAACATAATAGCAAAGAAAGAAAATTAAAAAGTGAGTAACAGCATTATACAATAACAGTGTCACAAGTTCCCAAGAAAAAAGTCATGAATTTCACCTTCAAAAGGAAATGTTAGAAAAAGTTCTGTACCAATATTTCAAAAATTATTCTAATCTGAGGGTATACTGTGTGTGAAGAATACCTCTATTTAATTATTTTATTTGTAATTGATTTTATTTGTAAATGATTATACTCATTGATTCCTTTTAGTATTTTATGCCAGTGATATTTATGTAATTTTTGCTAATATATAATCTCATCAAGCCATTTAAATATGTGGTTTTAATTGTTAAAATTATCTTTCTCTAAAATTCAATTAAATTGTATCAGGGAGCATAAGTTAGTATTATGAAGCTATGAAATATACATTCAAATGTCAGATCTGTAACTTGATAAAAATCTTTGAAAGATGTTTATCTCCTCAGTGGCATTTTTCACATGCAAAATGGCAATAAGCTACTATAAAGATCATATAAAATATATGTATGGTGATGCAATTTCAAACATAGACTCTTACGAATAAAAAGACTTACCATGTCAGATAAAAGAATCACCTTGAGTAGCTTCAAGACATGTGAATACAAGAGATATGTTTGGGGAAAAGCAAATGATCCATATTAGTTGGAGCTTTGAGATATGATGCAAGAAGTAAATAGTATCAGGAAAGTTTAAACAGTTTGTGGTGGTGAAAGTTAAATGCCAGAGGGAGGAGTTTACTGGATTAAAGAGGCAGTTCATCTCATGTAGATTGTCACTCTTTGCTGTTTTACAGCAGAATAAGAGCAGGAATTCTCTGGGGGAACTTTAGAGCATCTGAAAATATCTAAGAAGCATTCAGATAAATAACTGCATATTACATGCTGTTATTATCATGGCTGATTCAGAAGCAGTTTAAATATTTCTGCAATTTCCAAGTAAGATTGACTTGAAATGAGCTCCATAAAGTTACTTAACAGATGCAAAAACATTTCTAGAGTATAGAACAAGAAATATAAATATTAGACTAAATTTAGAACTATCTTTGTGCCTTCCAGACTATGAAATGTGGTTCTCTAGCCAAGCATTTTGTTTGTACATGGGAGTGAAGGGTTGTAACCACAGAAGAAATGTCTCCAGAGGAAGAATGTGGCCTTAGTGAAGGGCACTGACATAGCTTGAGATTTTGGGCTGAATATCTGCGGTGATTTTCAGTAAGCAGTTTTATTATTATTATTATTAATTATATTTATATTTATATGGAGGTTGGTAGTTTATATACAGTTGTTGGTACATGGACACAACTTCTTTCTCACCAGATAGGAATCTGCAAAACACTCCTTCCCTCAAGAGAAGTCCCTTTCTATGACCACCCCAGGACCTCAAAGTCCCCCTCCTCCCAACTCTCTCCTTGTCATCCTTCTGCAGAATTCTTTATTTTGCTGCAATACAACAAAACAATCCAACTTTTACTTTGTGTTTCCTTTTCCTGTTCTTGTGTCTTAAATTCTTCCTATGCTTGTGTTCATCCCAAATTCATCCTTCTCTTCCTGGTTTATCTCACTTAAAATTATCCCTCCAAGCTCCATCCAAGATGAGGTGAAGAAAGTGACTTCATCATTTTTAATAGTTAAATAACATTACATTGTGTGTATATACCACAATATTCTTAGCCACCCATCTGTTGTTGCACACCTAGGTTGCTTCCAACTTTGAGCTAATACAAATTGTGCTGTTATGAACACAAGTATACACGGATCTCAGTGGATGGGTATGTTTGTGTCCTTAGGATATATCCCGAGCAGAGGAATTGCCAGGTGATAGGGTAGGTCCATTTCTAGCCTTCAGATTTCTTCAATTTTCTCTCCACAGGAGTTAGAACAATTTATATTTTCATTAGAGTATAAAAGAATTTCTCTACCTCCACAATTCATTGTTGCTATATTTTTTGATGCATAATATTCTCACAAGAGTGAAGTTGTATCTCTCATTTGTATTTCTCTAATAATCAGTGACTTTGAGTGTTTTTTCATATGTCTGTTGGCCACTTCGATTTCTTCTATTTTTTTAATTTCTTTTTTTTTTCCAGAGTTATCACTGGGGCTCAGTGCAGCACGAATTTACTGCTCCTGTTTCCCTTTTTTTTGCCCTTGTTGTGGTTGTTATTGTCATCCCATATTCATCCTTCTGTTTCTGATTTATTTCACTTAACATGATGTTTTCAGGCTCCATCCAAGATTGGCTGAAAACAGTGAAGTTATCCTTTTTAATAGCTGAGTATTATTCTATTGTGTATATATACCACAACTTGCTCAGCCACTCATCTGTTGTTGGACACCTGGTTTGCTTCCAGGTTTTGGCTATTACAAACTGTGCTGCTATGAACATGGGTATACACAAAGATTTTTGGATGGGTGTGTTGGGTTCCTTAGGATATATCCCCAGGAAAGGAATTGCAGGATCATAGGGTAGGTCCATTTCTAGCCTTCTGAGAGTTCTTCAGACTGTTCACAGAGGTTGAACCAATTTACATTACCTTCCTTCTTGGGAAGGTTTTTGATAACTGTTTCAATTTCATTAGCTGTGATTAGCCTGTTCATATTATCTAGTTCCTCTATATTTAATTTTGGAAGTTTTTAGATATGTAGGAAATCATCCATTTATTCCATGTTCTCTAGCTTGGTGGCATATAGTTGTTCATAGAAGCTTCGCATGATATGTTGAATTTTGGCACTGTCTATTGTGATATCTCCTCTTTCATCTATGATCCAATTTATCTGGGTCTTCTCCATGTTTTGTTCTGTGCGTCTGGCTAAAAGTTTGTCTTTTGTTCACTCTTTCAAAGAACCAATATTTACTTTCATTGATCTTCTGTATGGTTTTCTCATTTTCAATGTTATTTATTTCTGCCCTAACTTTAGTGATTTCTGTCCTTCTGGTTGCTTTAGGGTTCCTTTGCTCTTCTTCTAGGTCTTTAAGATGTACAACCAGGTTGTTTATTTGTGTTTTTTCTTGTTTCCTAATGTGTGCTTGTATGGTTATAACCATCCTTTCAGTACTGCCTTAGCTGTGTCCCAAGTATTTTGATAGCTCGTGGCTTCATTTTCATTGAACTCTCGAAACATTTTGATTTCTTCCTTTATTTCCTCTTAGACCCATAGTTGTTAAGTAGTATACTGTTGAGCTTCCACATTTTGGAACTATCACTCATCTTTTGTTTATTGTTAAGTGTTAGTTTAATTCCACTGTGGTCTGAGAAGATGACTGGGATGATTTCAATGCTTTTGAATTTGCTAATCTGTCTTTGTGGCCTAACATATGGTGTATCCTTGAGAATGACCCATGTAGACTTGAGTAGAATGTGTATTCTAGTTTCTTGGGGTGAATGACTCTGAAAATGTCCTAATTTATCTATTATGTAGTCCCTCTCTCAGTACTTTTCAAATTACTGATCACTCTTGCTTGGATTGACTTGTGTCTAAGTAAAATACTTAAAGAGCTTACAGTTGTGGAAATTAACAGTTGTGTCAATATTATTTCAATCCCTGAGTTGGAGCACAGAGGCTGTTAAAAGCCTCTTTTGCTCTTTTCTTCCCTGTAGGCTATGGGAGCCCGAGGGCTTTTAAACTATAAGTAGACTTCTTAGGTTAATCCCTCACTCCTGATGAAGAGATCAAGCATGGCTGGGGAGAGATAGCACAGTGGTTATGCAAGGGAACCCTCACACCCCAAGGATCCAAAGCTATGGGCTCAATTCAGTTTCTCTGCCAAGCAGGGCTACACTGCTGGACCCTGTGAGTTTCTAAACAATCCCGTTTATAGTCTGTAGGTTCTGAGGCAACTATTCACTATGTTCTCATCAGGAGAACAACATCTTAAGGCTCCCTTCACACAGCCCTACCCCTAGACCACTAAGATATAGATCTTCTCCTGAGTTTCCTGGTTAGTTCTCTGTCCTCTGTTGTCACCACAGGGCCTCCCCACTGCTGCTCCAGCCTCTGAAGGCAGTAGCAGTGGAGACTCTCAGGTGAATTTGTTGAGTCTTAGGGGAGTCCTCTCCTTCCTTCAGCAGTCTTTTTCTTGGTGAAACAGACTCGAGGTGGTGCCTCAACTGGTAAACTGCTGGACTGTTACCAGCCACTTAATCTCTCTAGACTCCTGTCTCCTTGAGCCACATGTGTTTGTTTGCACTCACCAGTGATTTGGTGGGTTCCTGAATTTGTTCTAGTCCTGCCTTATTGTGGTCCCAGATGATCTCCTTTGGTATTCCTAACTGACTCAGGAGACCATTTTGACTTCTTCTTTGGTAAATATTCTGACCACATTCTCCCCACTTTTGGATGGGGTTGTTTTTGTTGTTGTTGCTAAGTTTGGCAAGCTTTGCATGTTTAAGTTGATAGATATGATTATATCTCTTCTTCAATTTTGGGGAAATTCTTGGCTGTAATTTCTTCTATGGATTCTACCCTTTACTTACTCTCTACTCATTCTGGTTCTCCTAGGTTACAAATTTTGTTCAATTTTATATTGTGTCATAATTCTCTTATATTTTCTGCATTTATTTTTATCTATTTTGTTGTCTACTTTTTGAGAAAGAGAAATTGAATAGGATGAGTTAGATAAAAGGGAGAAAGATACATGCATCACTGCTTCAGTGCTGGTGAAGTTTCCCCTCTACAAGTGGGAACCAGGGGCTTGAATACAGGTTCATGAACTCGGTAATGTGTGCTCAACTAGCTGTGTCACCACACAACTTTTTTTTTTCTTAAATGGTTCACTATACCCTTTCCTCACTACTTTTACTTATGTCTTCTATCTCTCTCCGGATGTTACCTAGTACTAGATTTTTTTTTTTTTTGCCTCCAGAGTTATTGCTGAGGCTCAGTGCCTGCACTGCAAATCTACTGTTCCTAGAGGCTATTTTTTCCCCTTTTGTTGCCCTTGTTATTTGCCATTGTTATTATTACTGTTGTTATTTCTGTCATTGTTGTTGGATAGGACAGAGGGAAATTGAAAGAGGAAGGGAAGACAGAGAGGGGGAGAGAAAGTTAGACACCTGCAAACCTGCTTCATCGCTTGTAAAGGGACTCCCCTGCAGGTGGGAAACCCGGGACTCAAACTGCGATCCTTGGGCCTGTCCTTGGCTTTATGCTATGTGCGCTTTAACCCTTTGCACTACTGCCTGCTCCCACCCCCAGTACTAGATTTTTTAAAAGATCACCTACTATATTCTTTATCTCTCTAATGTCTAGTATGCTTTCTCTCATATCTTCTCTGGAATTGCTGATGTTTTCTTCCATTGAACTTCTTATTTTGATGAGCATTCTTAGTACTATTTAAAAAAAAAAAACACTTACTGATTGAATAATGATAAACAAGTTAATTATTTATTTGATAGAGACAGGTTGAAACAAAGATGGAAGGAGACACATAAAAGGAGAGAGATAAACCTGTAGCACTGCTTTACCACTTATGAAATTTCTGCACTGTAAATTGGGATTAGGGTTTTGAACCCAGGTCCTTGGATGTGTTAACATGTGCACCAAACCATGTGTTCCATAACCCACACCCAGATGTCTTTTCTAGGAAGTTTATATAACAGCTGAATTTAGATTTTTATTCAGGCTGCAGTTTTGGTCAACCAGCATAGGTAATTCATTCCATTCTCTGACTATGTCTAATTCTCCTTGAGAACCAAAGTCATGAATTTGTGCTTGAACAAGCTTGATCAGTGACAATGAGTTCATAGTCACAAGTGCCCAACTGAGGCTTTAGTGAGATTGAGTCAACTTGTGAAGCAACCAGAGTGTAGGGAGGTTGTGGGGATGTGGTGGAGCCTGGCAGGGCTTGACCTGAGAGGTGAGTCCTCCCTGTTAGTCTCTCTCTCTCTATGGAAGGTTGAGCAAAAGGGGGGACACATGAGCCTCAAAATGTCGCTGGCCATATAAGCCTTCCCTGCCTCACAAAACATCCTGCATCTTCCTGCCTCTGGGAGCCAGCATTCCTTAAAACATTAAGCCTGCTCTACCCTGCATTCCTTTTATCTACATATCAATCTTCTGCTTTGTCTTACCAATGACTAAAGGTATCCTTCCTAATTCCCCACAGTGTATTGCTAATCCTACCAGTTGAACCCCTAGCAACAGTTGCTGGGGGGGAGGGGCTGTCCATACCATTCCCAGCCCCCTTTGCCTTTTCTCTGCCCCTTTCCTAACCATGTATGGTATTGTCAAACCACTTCTGTTTCTGTCTTGTTTCTTCCATGTCCTGACCTGGAGAAGGTCAGGTGTGCAGACTGAGAGGCAGATGTCAGCCATTGTGGCTTAACCAGGTGTGCTACCACCTGACTCTGGGACGCTCAAATGAATAAAGATTTGAATTGCCTTGCCACCATGAGCTTAGTTCCTGGGTCATCTCTCTCTTGCAATGCTAGCCTGACACCAGAGCTTTAATATTTCAGGTGCATCACAATCTGGTTAAGAACAGAAACTTGGCAAATAGTAAATCTCATACTCTTAAGGTCTGTTACTAAGGAGTTGTATATTCCAATATGGCTGTATCCACTAGGGTGTATTCAGCAAGCTACCATGGTATTCAGAAAGACTATTTCTGTGACTTCCACCTGGTTTTTAGCTTTTATGTTTCTATCCCCCATTATTGTATAGTTGTAGGCACAAGTTGTGATAGTATTGTCATCCTAGAATTTGGTTCAGTCTGCCCTTTGTTTGCCATACTGAAATTTTACACCTTAAATATCTCTTCTAAATACAGCTCCTGGTGACATAGAGAAACTTTTATCTCTTGGAGGGTAGACCTCAGGTCTTTTTCTTTGCAGATATGTCCTTATTATTATGTTTCATTGTTTGATGTTAAGGGTCTTGAAAGGATTCTTCTTAGACAAATGCTATAAAACATGTTTAGAGTCAAGTTGATCATCAGAAAGTTTTGATTATTTTAAATTCTCATTAGTAGTTCCAGGAGAATTCAATTTATTTTTATATGTTTCCCACTTATCTATATTTTCTATCTGAAACCAAAAAACTGAGTCATGTCTTTTTTTAAAAACAGAAGCTACATAAATGGACTTTTATTGTTATCTTATATATACTCATAACTAAATGATTATCACCTAGAAAAAAATCATTGACAAGCAGTCACTGACAGAAACATTTAAAAATGTAAACAGATATAGATTACTGTTGTTAAAATTTTCGGAGGCTCTTGCCGGCCGGGTTAGCTTCACGGGCAGGTAACAGAGACGCGGAGACAATGGCTGGGCAGGGAAGCTGTATTTCTTTATTCAGGAACAACGATTCATAAACTAAGACAAACTAATCACCAAACAGAACTCTGCTGTCTCTTTGCGGCAGTGCAAGCACTCTCTCTTACTCTGGAACTCAGGAACCCTCTCCAACTCTGTCACTCTGGAACTCTGGCGGGTTTTCTAAGGGCAGGGCCAAGCGGGCCCACGAAATTAACAGGACTGATGCAATTCTCTTGGCGGGGGAGAACTAGAACCCAATGTAAAGCATACAACAGATTACACATAATCATTTTATGCATGTTCATTTCCTCTTCTTTATTAAATCTAGCAAACTTTCTTACAAATAAAACACCCTAAATAAATCCTTCCTAAATTAATTTTATTGATTGCAGTGAAGAAAACAAAATAATAACTATCCTTTAAAATTTTTTTTTCCTCTCTTGTTGCCCTTGTTGTTTATCGTTGTTGTTATTATTGTTGTTGTTGCTGCTGTCATTGTTGTTGGATAGGACAGAGAGAAATCGAGAGAGGAGAGGAAGACAGAGAGGGGGAGACAAAGATAGACACCCACAGATCTGCTTCACCACCTGTGAAGCGAACCCTCTGCAGGTGGGGAGCCAGGGGCTTGACCCGGGATCCTTACCCCGGTCCTTGTGCTTTGTGTCATGTGAGCTCATCCCACTGTGCCACCGCTTGGCTCCCACTATCACTTTTCTTATACAGAATAGATGAATTAATTGAAGTGTATGAGGCAGAGTCATCTACTCAAGTAGTAAGATTAAAGGTGTGTGAGAAAAGTTCAAATTCTCTGAAGCTAATTATAGAATTCTTTCTAAATTCCATCTTCCAGTGGAAAAATGATCCTAGAACACTTAACTAGAGTAGTCATAAACAACAACAACAACAACCTAGTGACCATGTAGAGAGGCAATTACAGAAGCCAGACCTCTTTCCTTCTGTACCCCCAAAAGGATTTTGGTCCATACCCCTAGAGGGAAATGTTAGCGAGAGATGACCAGAGAACTCTAAACCTCAGTTCCACTGGGATCTGAAACACTTGCTACCAGACTCCTTTCTTTCTTTCTTTCTTTCTTTCTTTCTTTCTTTCTTTCTTTCTTTCTTTCTTTCTTTCTTTCTTTCTTTCTTCCGCCATCACTGAAAGGGAATAGAATCTGGAAAATACCAGAGTAAGTCAAGTACTGTTTCACTTATCTGAGAGAGAAGAGGAAAAGGGAAAAATACTCGGAAATAGTAATAGGCAGTCATGTGATTTGGAAAAGAAGTAAAGGCGCAGTTGTATAATTGAATAAGTTGGGATATCAAACCATATCTGTTACCTTGGAAGAATTACCTTGCAATTACCTTTGGAGGGGGAGGGGACACAGTACTCTGACAGTGGGAATGGTAGGGAATTACACTCCTATCACCTTATAATTTTGCAAATCACTACTAAAATTTTTTTTTTTAAAAAAAGAACTAAGTTACCAGAAACTTAGACATAATGCAACAGTGCATAAAAAATGTTGTGAGCCATTAACCCCAAAGCAAAGGTTTTTGGGGTATGGTGGTGGCACGCTGGGTTAAGCCACATAGTACTAAGCTCAAGGACCCACGCAAGCATCCTGGTTCTAACCCCTCCCCCACCGCCCTCCTGCTGCAGGGGATCACTTTACCTGCAGTTGTCTATATTTCTCCCTCTCTATCTCCCCCTCCCTTCTCAATTTCTTTCTGTCCTATCAAAAAAAAAAAAAAATGGTCACAGGAGTAGTGGAGTAGTGCAGGCACTGAGCCCCAGCAGTAATCCTGGAGACAAAACAAACAAACAAACAACAACAACAACAACAAACAGCAAAGATTTTCAAGGTTAACATTTTATTTGCTTTTAATTACATAAGATAAAATGTTACATTCTCTTTGTTTTCCTTGAGTTTAAGCTGAGGGATAGGGTAATAAACAGTCTATAAACCTCAAGTCTTATGGATTCAAAGAAATTATAAACAAGTCAAATGTTTCACAAACAAGAATTGACTCATGTTCAATTTGTACAATATTTTATACTTATTTTAAGAGAAAATATTTCAGTGTAGCTGTGCAAAACAGATGAATATAAAATTTCTACCACTTTACAAGTTAAAAATAATACAAAGTTTAGACAGCAACTCAGGGTTAGAGTTTTCATTCAGTCTTCAGACCTTTCCTTGGCTCACTGAGTTGGAAAATGGAACAAAGAGCTGTCCTATGCTAAACTTCCTCTTCAACCTAGACTGCTTGGAAGATGTTATTCTGTGCAATGGAGTGTATTTATTCAGAAATATCTTTAGAACATTCTGAGATGTTCTTTTAAGAAAAATTAGAAATCTCAGTGTTTCTTGATTAGCCACAGACTTCTAGTCTTCAAGAAAAACCCTCACATTAAGGTCAAGCAACTCACTTCATCACTACTCTCACAACTGTTTCTCTCAACTTAATTGCCCCATCCTACTGCAACTCTTAAATTTGTTATGTAAGTAAACTAAAACCCAAGAACCTATTTAGGAACCATCTTAGACTTTCCCCCACCATAGCCAATATTGCACAAAGCTTCTTGTTCCTTAGGACTTAACCCCTGGAATATACTCCTTCTTCCTACTACAGTGTGAACTGATTTCTATCACAATATTTCTGTAGGGCTCTTAGTTTCCAGTCCAGTCTCATTGCAATTAGTTAAACACTGCCAGAGCTGAGCCAGGATATTCTAAAAGATAGATTGTTTCTATTTCAATTCCTTTTTTTTTTCCCTGCTGATTTACTTTCTTCCCCTGTACTTTGCAGCCAATCTTTTTGACTTAGACTCTAGGATAAAGAAGACCCTATTTTCAAATTCTTTCTCTTTCATCTTTCATTCTCTTATTCTTTCTTTTTTTTCTTTAATTCTCTTTCTTTCTTTCCTTCTCTATTTCTTTTCCTTCTTGGACAGATAAACATTGAGAATGGAAGTAAAGATAGAGAGGGAGAAAGGGAGAGAGGAGACACCTGCAGACTTGCCTCACTGCTAGTGAAGCTTCCCTCCTCCCAGTGGAAGCTCAAATGTGGGACCTTGCCCATGGTAATGTGTGCTTAACAGGGTACTCCACAGCTCAACCCCTGCAATTATTTACTAAGAGATGCAGCATGAAAGATAGCACAGCAGGTAGAGAAAGATGGTGCCAAAACTATATTGAAACAACTCTACATTTACTTGTTGAATGCCTACTGTGTCGCCAAGTATTGAATTACATGAGATTCAGTCATATTAGGTATAATTAATGTTTGGGACTGCAAAAATCAGCACCCTGGGAGAGTTTGCTAATTTACCATGTGCATGACCCAGGTGTGAATCCCTGTTGAAGGAAGCTTCAGTCTTTGGTATCTATAACCTACCTATCTACCTATCATCTATCATATATTTATCTATCTATCTATCTATCTATCTATCTATCTATCTATCTATCTATCTATCTATCTGTGTGTCTATCTAAACAGTGCTATCTCTGCTCTAACAGTGCGAACTCTTTCTCCTAGAGCCAGAAAACTGACACTTGTAGCTGAAACTGTGGTACAGACTACTGTTGTTGAGACAGTTATTTCAACTCCACTAAAGTGCAGTTTGTGCCTCATGGGCAAAAGGGAATTGTAATACATTCATGAAGGACTTCAAATCTTATCTTAAAGTACTTGTACAATCTGTTTCATGTGTAAGACAAGTATTTGAAGTGAATTTCATTAAAGGCTTCTTGGAACACTAATAGCAATTTCTGACAGTAATTCCCATGATCCTATGGATAGAGATTGAGACAAAGAGACTCCTGAGGTGATTGCTTTGATTCCAGCAAGAAGTGATGAGAGAATAAGGGGAAATGGGAGTAAAGTACAAGGCTAGAAATGGACCTTCCTCCTCCTCCTCCTCCTCCTCCTCCTCCTCCTCCTCCTCCTCCTCCTCCTCCTCCTTCTTCTTCTTCTTCTTCTGGCGTTTGCCCTTCTTCCATAGCCAGTCAACAGCGTCAGGTTGAAAGCTGTCAGGAGCTGTTTGTTGCTGGCTTTGAAAGTGACTGGGATCCATGTGGATTCAGTTGGCTAGGAAGGATCGTCAGTTTCCCCAATGAATGGGTACTCACAGGATGCACCACGAGAAGGTCGATCCGGACCTTCCTTATGATTCAGTAATTCCTCTCCTAGAGATATAGCCTAAAGACTCAATTACTCCCATCCAAAAAGATATGTGTACACCAATGTTCATAGCATCATAATTAGTAATAGCCAAGACCTAGAAGCAACCCAGGTGCCTAACAACAGATAAATGGCTGAGAAAGTTGGGGCATATATACACAATGGAATACTGCTCAGCTATTAAGAATAATGAACCCACCTTCTCCAACCCATCTTGGATGGAGCTAGATGGAATTATGTTAAATGATATAAGCCAGAAAGAGAACAATGAGTATGGGATGATCCCACTCATAAATAGAAGTTGAGAAAGAAGAATAGAAAGAGAAATAAAAGCAGAATTTGACTGAGTTTGGAGTATTGCATAAAAGTAAAAAACTGGGGGAAGGAAATGGGTATATTTTCAACTCCACTATAGGGGGAGTAGGGTAGGGACACATACTTTTGGTGGTGGGAATGGTGTTAATATAAACTCCTATTAACAAATAGTATTTTAAATCATTACTTAATCAATATGAAAGGGGAAAAATAGAATGGATGTCTTGAGCTTTTTAATGCATAGACTTCAGCCTGGAGTATATTATTCCTTTAATCTAAGCAATAATGGTCTCAATTAGTAACATGATTAAATATCAACACTGGGCTGAAGTTGTTAATGTATTTCTAATAGTAACTTTTTTTGATATATTAAATCACCTACAATCTTAGACCAGGGAGAACAGAGGCAACTGGTCTTTTCAGTATATATGATATAGTTATTTGTAAATAGCATTAAATGACATAAATTTTGGTAAGATCTTATTTGGAACCTCAGGGGCTTTGCTCCTTTTCATTCATGATTCTTTTGATCCATACTGTTTGATACTACATCTACTGATCTCAACCAAACCAATGCAACCAGTGCTACCTTGACATGTTTCACTCCAGACTGTGTCCAGAGATACCAGGCCTGGGATGTCAACCCTCCAGCTCCAATACTCTGGTGAAAACTTTCCTAGCTCATAGAACTCCTTAGATCCATTTCAGGTGGCATACTTCCTAAAAAAAAATATAGAATCTATATGTAGACAAGGGCCCATAAGACAGTGTGCACGTGCACATGTATCTATAAGTTAGGGGAAAATATATATCTTAAAGTGAAAGGGTGCAAAAGTCTACAGTGACTCAGTAAGTATAGCAAGAATTTAGAAAGACCTAAAAAGGACAATGTAAAGTACTTAAGTATTTTCTACTTAGACTTAGATAACCCCAGCACCTACTTCCTATTTCACATCCTTCAAACACTCTAAGTCTAACCCTGTAAGATAAAGTAAGGACTACAAAAGCTGGATAAAGGCAAGAGACTGGCATACTTCAATGGTGGCTCTTGTGAACACTCCCAGGCCACTCAATCATCTGGGGCCCTAGTCAGAGAATCCTGGGATTCCCACAGAGACATGATGGGCCTAGACCTCTCTTAGATCCTTCTCTACACCATAACTGATCATTTCTACCAGTAACAACACTGTAAACCCTCTTATGGGTCTCTACAGGATATTGCCCTCAATGTAGAATAACAGTGGTAGAAACTGCCCCACTCTTTGAAGGGAGGCTGGGTCAACATACTCTGCCACTCAATGAAGACAGTTGCTGGAATGAGTGCAGCCAGCCTAGAATGTTCCTAGTTATGACCACTGAATGTGAACTCAGACTGACAGGGATGCAGAGGTTACACAGGTTCCTATGCTGAATATGAATAGACATGGACCCCAAGTCAGATAAGTGTGTGGAGGGTGTTATACACTTGTCCCAAATTTGGGAGATACTCTCTACCTTGATTCAGCTTTTCAGTCCTATTCCCAACATTGACACAATCCTCCAGACAATACTTTTAGGTCACCTGCATGTTATCAGGCTCAAGGCAAAAATTGGTAAAATCATGGGCCCCTTGGAATATACCTAAAGTATACTTTCTAGCTTCTTCAAACATAAGAACCCAAAATCTCACCTGCTACCTTCTAATTTTTAGGTTCCTGATTACTATGCAATTTGTTCTGCTTTATGTTTTAATGCTTTTTAGCCACCAAGTTGCAGATACAACCATGATAACAACCTGATTTCCCTGGCACCCTACCTCCCCAGAGCACTACCCCACTAGAGAAAGATAGAAACAGGCTGGGAGCATGGATTGACCTATCAATGCCTATGTCCAGTGGAGAAGCAGTAACAGAAGTCAGACCTCCCACTTTCTGCACCCCATAAAGATCTTTAGTCCATACTCCTAGACGGATAAAGAATAGGGAAGCTTCCAGACAAAGAAAGAGATAGGATGTGGAATTCTGGTGATGGGAATTCTATGGAATTGTACTCCTTTTATCTCACAATCCTGTAGATCATTATTAAATCACTAATAAAAATAGAGAGATAGTACCCTTCAGGCATAGTAATAGAATTCCTAGGATATATGTAACAAGGATTTTAAGACCCTATGTAAATTTTGTAAACTATTTTTTGGCTTTTTCTTCATATTGAGATAAAAGAATAGATTAAGTCAATTTTATTTATTAATATTGTTCCCAACTCCTAATAAATCTGGCACATGCAAGGCATCACATAAATATGTAGTGACTAACTGCCAAACTGAAAAAGACTCTAGGTGACATCTAAATTTATATTTTCATCATCTGTTCATAAATGGTGAAACCGAGGCCAAAGAAAGAGAGGGATTGATTAAAATTATACATCTGGTTACCAGTGAAACAAGGGGTAAAACCCACATGCCTTGAGATCCAGTCTAGTGCTTTTTAACAACACAAGTACCAGTCAGGTTTCTATTAAAATTGATACTGTGTTAGCCATAACGAGCTGCTTCTACATGACCTCATTGTTTTCTGTTTGTCTGCCACATGCTGTGATCTGGCAGACAGCCATCCACTTATGTCATCTTCTTCCAGCCAATGGCATCCTTGACTAAGGCAATAAAATGTGTTTTTCTCTCATCTGCCCTATTCCAAGTAGCATGTGTGCTTCTAGTCTGTCTTTCACTACAAATGGATCACAACTTAATTCCATGCATTTTCAACTAGAGAAAATTAAGTGGTTTAATAAATGATAGTCACTGAGAGAGATTATATCTTCAAGCTGCATCTTCACATGGAAAACACAACAGGATGTATTGACCAAGTCTTGTGAAATGTCTCTGTTATGAATGTTTCTGGTCATGTCCCCAATAAAGCTCCTCAATAAATGCATTGTCTTGGCTTCAGAGTGCATGTTCTGGAGAGAATAAAGAGGAAATGAGCAGTAATGTTATAACTCCCAAAGGGAAATTGGCCAGGGTCCTACCATTTCAAGTTCTCCATCTGTGCAATGTCATGACTACTTATGTGCTTCATAGTCATATAGAACTTCTTGTGCCTAAGATTAGAGTAAGCATTGACTTAGAAGACCTGGATGGTCGTCACTACTTAGAGGGTATGTGACCACAGATGCACTTTGACTGTCTAGATTAGTCTCCTCATCTGTGAAAGAAAACAGTAATATCATACTGATTTGCTGATAGCATTTATGAAGAAAATGTATATGAAACTACTGGGAAAGTTCTGACACAATGATGTGTTTAAACATTTACCAAGAAAAATTATTGCCTAATGGCATCATTGATTTATGGTTTTTATGATCATATGGCAGCATGTAAATAATAGTGGTCTTTGTTAGTAACCTATCTATCTGGAATAATCAGCTTACATTTATATTTGGATCTAGATATAATGTGTGTCATAGTCCCCATTTGCATAGGGAAAGCTTCACAAGCAATGAAACAGTGCTGCAAGGTCTGTCTCTCTCTCTCTCTATCTATCTTCCATTCTACTTCCCTTTTTCTTCATGATTTATTTCTGTCTCAGCAGAAAAAAAATGTGTGTGTGTTTGTCTTGTGCTACAGAATCCCACTTTTTAAAATTTAATTTCAATATCACTTTTTGAAGAAATTGTTGAAGAAATATTGACTTACAGAATATTTGTTGTCACAGGTACATTTCCACAAGATAGGTATCGGTACATTTCACACTCAACCAAATCATCATCTTACTCCAGGATAAGGACATAGGTTTCTGACTTTCCCTTTTTATTTAAAAAGCTTGTTTATTTATTTATTTAGTTTTTATAAGTTTATTTTAAATTTATTATTATTTTTTCTTAAACTTCTTGTTGGTTTTCCTTGTTAAACATTTATTTTACTTGCTAGAACAGAGATAAATTGTGAGTGAGGGAGACATAGAGGGGAAGAGAGAGACAGAGAGACATCTGCAGATCTGCTTTATAAGTGGTGAAGCTTTCCTCTGCCAGCTGAGGACAGGCTCTTCAACCCGTAAAGCATGCAGTTAACCAAGTGCTCCTGAGCACCCCCCCCCTTCCCTTCCCCCTGCTGAGTTCCCAAGCCTCCTGTGATGGATTATAGCCCATTATGGAGAATACCATTTTAAATATGCTCTGGTGAAATTCAAAATTATTTTTAATTTCCTTTTTGAAATCTTCTGTGATTCTGTCTGCTAAGAAATATGTTTTTGAATCAAGTTAAAATTAGGCCATTTTAGTAGGACTTTTCATGACTTGTGTATGTAGAAAAAGAGAAAAATCAAGGACAAGAGAGAAGACCATGTGAAGGCACACAGAGAAAAGGCCACATGGAAACGGGACTGGAGTGATGCACATATACGACGAATATCACAAGATGGTACCAGTAATGAGGAGAGGGCCATGGAATATTTTTCTTAGACATGTTCAGAGGGAACATGATCCTGCTGACACATTTATTCCAGACATCAGTTCTCCAGTACTATGAGACAAAAACAAAATCCTATAAGTTTTTTCCTTATCCAATATTTAAAAATATTAATTTGTTAGTTAATTAATTTTAGATACAGACAGAGATTTAAAGGGAGAGGGGAGATAAAGAAGGAAAGAGTAAGAAAGATCTAAAGCATTACTTCACCACTCATGAAACTTCCTTCCTGCCCCTGGGCCCTTGTGTGCTAGAATGTGTGTTCTACCATATGTGCCATCATCTGCTCCATGTCTAACTGTTTATTAGAGAGAGGCGGGGGAGGGAGAAAGAGCAAAAAAAGAGCACCACCTAGGCATATGCAATGCTGGACATCAAATTCAGGACCTTATACTTATGGGAATAAGATATTTTTATCCACTGTACCACCTCTGGGTCATAAACACTGTAATTCTAAGCTACATGATACTTTGTTATAGCAGCTATTGAACACAATACTCAGTGTTTTTGTATTCATATAAAGATTCTCAGGCTTTGCTTTGAAATGTTAAACTATAATATTTGGAAACAGACTGATTCTTTTGAGACTTCAACTTTTCTAAGAAAGGAAAAGTAGGAGAGTATCCCAGGTCTACTACACAGATATGACTGTTCTTCTGAGCACCCTGTTCAGTACTCTATAAATTACATTTTCCCTTTCTGATTTATGGTGCTATTTGTCCTTCTGTAAGTGCGCAGTACTGTTCTGGCTAGTCATTTCAGGTTGTCCTTTCCCTAGTTTAGATGCTTTTCTGGTCAAGATTCCCATGTAGGTTCTATGCAGATCTCTGGAGTTATCTGTGTACAGCTGTCAGCTAGGGCCCTGGCATTCTGCCATGTGGACACTGTCTGCCCATAGATTCTCACCCTTGCAGCTTGGTCTCCTCAATCATTGAGTCAGTCAACTCCTTCTATGTCGTAGCCTGGAAATTTTCTCTTCATGGTCAGCTGAGGCAGTTGTAAAGCCCAATTGTTTTCCCTTTCACAGTGATTGATACTTTTTTTTTCTTTGTAGTATTTATTCCCTTTTGTTGCCCTTGTTTTATTATTGTAGTTATTGATGTCGTTGTTGTTGGATAGGACAGAGAAAAATGGAGAAAGGAGGGGACGACAGAGATGGGGAGAGAAAGATAGACACCTCAGACCTACTTCACCGATTGTGAAGCAACTCCCCTGCAGGTGGGGAGCCGGGGGCTCGAACCCGGATCCTTATTGTTGGTCCTTGTGCTTTGCGCCACGTGCGCTTAACCCACTGCACTGCCGCCTGACTCCCCGATTGATACTTTTTTTTTTTTTTTACTTAAGTCTAAGTGTGTTGAAAGCCATTGCTTCACATTTTCTGTCTTTTTTTTTTTTTTGTCTCCAGGCTTATTGCTGGGGCTCAGTGCCTGCACTATGAATCTAATGCTCCTGGAGGCTTTTTTTTCCCCCCTTTTGTTGCCCTTGTTGTGTATCACTGTTGTTGTTATCATTATTGTTGTTAGTATTATTGTTGTTCGATAGGACAGAGAGAAATCGAGAGAGGAGGGAAAAACAAATAAAGGGAGAGAAAGATAAGACACCTGTAGATGTGTGTCAATGCTTGTGAAGTGACTCCCCCCCCGCCCCCCCCCCCCCCCCCCCCCCGGCAGGTAGGGTGCCAAGGGCTCAAACCAGACCTTATGGCAGTCCCTGCGCTTCCCACCATGCGCGCTTAACCTGCTGTGCAACTGCCTGGTGCCCTTTCTGTCTTCTTTGTCCAGCTCTGTGCTTATTTCAAATGCACATGGTAGGTAGGTAGAGGGAAAGTATGTCTAAACCTTGTAACTCAATGAGTCAGATGCAGAATTCACTTTGAGCATGACTGATTAAAGTTTGTTTTCATTATTGAGTGTTCAGAAATGTCTTTTTGATTTGATAACTCAGTGTCAGATATGTCATGCAAGAATGGTTCAAATGCCTTTTTAATTGCCTAATATGTTCTCTTGAGTCACATAATTATGTGATCAAACAATTACCAAAGTGATTATACTGGTATGTGGCTGGGAAAGATATAAGAAATTTGTCACTGGAACATTTTTTCTTCAGGCTATTTCACTCTGTCAAAGACAATTTTGCCTTCTACTTCACCTGAGGCTCCTGACTTGTCAGGGCAAGATAGAGCAGATGTGCTAAGATGTGAACCCATGTGTTGAGCTGTGAGACATGACTATTCACTCACAAATGTATTTTTCATTATAGTGTGACTTCAAGTTTACTCAGTTAAATATATATATTTTGTTTTGCACAGTTCCTAATTATATTTTTTAAAGAAAGACTATGTTTATAATTGCATATCCTGCAGTGTGAAGCATATTTTTTGTCAAGAAATATTCCCTCAGAAGTGGAGAGAAAGTTCTTGCCATACTTTCTGGCCAGATTTAAGATACAGCGCTATAAGGGTGTGTCACTGCACTATGGAAGCTCTGGCGATGAGAAGACAGGACTCCTTCTCTCTCTCCCCTCTCCCATAATGAAAAGGCTGTCTGCAAAGGGTGAGATTAGATTGTGCATACATGAGAATACCACTCTGAAAAACAGAATTTCCTTGATCAGGTGTTAATATGAACACAAAATGTCTACTTAGAGTTTTTACATGTGGTGTTTGGAAGAATTTCCCACTCCCTGTCTTCAATATCAATGCAGTTCAAAGTTTGTTTTGCTTTCTGCTGACATATTTTGCATGCTAGTGTTTGCAGAACTCTTTTTTAAAAATTCACAATATTGTCTCTATCCTTGTTTTTTTTTTTTGAGGGGGTAATGCTTTACAGTACAGTCACTGACATATGCATACAATTTCATTATGTATCAGGGCCCAAGAGTTTTTTTTTTCCTTTTCTCCTTTCCCCCCTTCCTTCTCTCCCTCCCCAGAATTTTAGTGTAATATACAATGTCCTTTGCTTCAGTGTAATATACAATGCATGTTTCATGTTGTGCTCTCCCTCCCCATCCGTACATTATTAACTCATACTAACAAGTGAGATCATTTGATATTCATCCTTCTTTTTTTGGCTTACCTCACTTAACATGATGTCCTCAAGTTTCATCCAAGAGGATGCAAAAGAGACAACTTCATTATGTTTAACAGCTGACAAATATTCCATCATGTATATATATCACAATTTTCAGCCATTCATCTGATGTTGGACATCTAGGTTGCTTCCAGGTTCTGCCAATTACAATCTGTGCTGCTATGAACATAGGCATACATAGATATCTTCTGATCTAGATGTTTCTGTTTCCTTTGGGTAAATCCCCAGAAGAATTTCTGGATACTATTGTAGACCCCTCGCTAGATTCCCAATACATCTCTAAATTGCTTTCCAGCTTGGTTATGTACTCCCACCAGCAGTGTATAAGTGTCCCTTTTTCTCCAAATCCTCTCCAACATTCGTCATTTCTGTCCTTTCTGATGTATGACATTCTCACAGTTGTAAAGTGGTTTCTCATTGTTGTCTTTACTTGCATTTCTCTGATCAGTGACTTTGAACACCTTCTCATATATATGTTGGCCATTTGGATCTCTTCTTCAGTGACATTTCTGTCCATGTTCTGGCCTCATTTTCTAATGGGGTTGCTTATTTATTTGGTACTTAGTTGACTGAGGTCTTTATGTATTTTGGTCATTAGTCCTTTGTCTGATGTGTGTTGTGTAAAGATCTTCTCCCATGCTATTGGGTATCTTTCTGTTTGGATAGTGGTCCCCTTTAATGCGCAGAAGCTTTTCAGTTTGATGTAGTTCCACTGGCTTATTTTTACTTTTTTTTTTTTTTCTTTCTTTGCTGTTGGATTTGAATCCTTAAAGGCATTTTTGAAACATAGGTTAACCTTGCATTTTTATGTCACATACTATGGGTGAAAATACTAAAAGACAGAGTATTATTGAAATCTTTCCTTGGGAAACATTAGCATCAGTCTACTTTTTAAAGCTTTGAATTTGGAAATAAATATATTTATTTATATAATTCATTTTACAAGAGCACTGCTCAGCCCTGGATTCTAGTGTTGTTGGGATTTAACTTGGGACATTTGTTGAGCTGCCTGAGTCTCTGAGGTCCCAGGTTCTAGCACCACCTTAAGCCAGAACTGATCAATGCTTCTCTCTTTCTCATGCACACTTCCTCAGTCTCTTTTCTTCTCCTTCCCAACCCCATCTTTTTCTTTGTATCATACCTGAGACTCTAAGGTACCAGGTTCCACAGACAGCAAGAGAGAGAGAAAAAGAAAGAAGCAGAGAGAGGGAGTGTATCACAAAACCATAGCTTTCTCCAGCACCGTAACACATCCCATGTGATACCAGGGTTTATTTCTTGTATTATTATTTTTTAATTTAAAATATATTGTATTTACTTTTATTTCTACTGGGTAAAGACAGAAATCAAGAGTGGGAGAGGAGACAGAGTGGGAAAGAGAAAGAGAGATACACTCAGCACTACTTCACCACTCTTGAAACTTCCACTCTGCAGGTGAGGAAAGGGGACTTGAACTCAGGTCCTTGCACATGGTAGCATGTGTGCTCAACTGGGTGTGCCACCATCTAATACCTATTTTTTTTAATTTATATTTTTACCATTAGGGTTATTGTTGGGATCCATACCTGTACCACTCTACCCCTTCACAATGAATGTGAAAATATGTATCTTAAGAGATCAAGACACACCTATGATTGAATTATGACAACCTAAATTTGGAATCAACCCAATGAACAGATGAGTGGTTAAGGAAGTTGTGGTATGTGTACATGCAATAGGATACTCTTCAATTATAGGATATTGTGAAATTTTCTCTTTTGCTAAGATAAACTTTGAGGGAGTCGGCCGGTAGGGCAGTGGGTTAAGTGCACTTGGTGCAAAGTGCAAGGACTGGCTTAAGGATCCCGGTTCAAGCCCTAGGCTCCCCAGCCGCAGGGGAGTCGCTTCACAAGCAGTGAAGCAGGTCTACAGGTGTCTATCTTTCTCTCCCCCTCTCTGTCTTCACCCTCTCTCTCCATTTCTCTCTGTCCTATCCAACAACAATGAAATCAATAATAACTACAACAATAAAATAACAAGGGCAACAAAAGGGAATAAATAAATTAATTTAAAAAGATAGAATTTGAAAGAATCATTACATTAACTAAAGTAAAAGGAGGAATAAAATGACATCATAAATAAAAATACACAACATTCTAACAGAATAGTTTTATTTTTCTGGAAAGATAATAAAACATGGGTTCTGTAACTTGCATATATTTGTCTAGTAATGATTTTATTTATTTATTTCTAGTAATGATTTATTTTTTTACCTAAAGTATTGATATATGGCAGCTGGTAGGAGGGTGGGCTCAACCCCAAAACTGGTTTTGCCCACAAAAATAACAGGACCATATGATCCACAGAAGATATATTTTTCCACTACATTCTATCATTTTAAGATTCTAAAAAGGTTAGTTCCACAATTGTTCAACTCCCTCTTCCCTCTAGACTATGCAATCTATAAGAGTATAGAAAAGCATTTTTTTTTTGCCAGATTTCTTGTATTTGCCAAATAATTTATATTATGAAATGTTGTCTGGACTAGTCACCTAGCAGATTATTCAGACTAGTCCAGACAAAATCAGAAAAGGAATTATAAGGCTGGCTTTGGTGTGATGCAATGAATAGAGCACATGCTACATTTCCAGTTGTTTCAGAGAAAACTTTCTTTAATTCTAGCTCAGAAAGCATTGCCAAATTTCCATCAGAATCTACTCATTAGTGTTAAATACAGAAGTAGTGGAAAGGTATTCCATATGATTATTATTCCATAATGACGTTGATTACAGAAGACTGAGATGATAATGTACTCTAGCAATTAATAAATTAAAAATAAGGAGTCAGGGCATAGCTCAGTAGGTTAAGTGCAGGTGGCGCAAAGCACAGGGACCGGCTTGAGGATCCCGGTTCAAGCTCCTGGCTCTCCACCTGCAGGGGAGTCACTTCACAGGTCTGCAGATGCCTATCTTTCTCTCCTCCTCTCTGTCTTCCCTTCCTCTCTCCATTTCTCTCTGTCCTATCCAACAATGATGACATCAATAATAACTATAACAATAAAACAACAAGGGCAACAAAAGGGAATAAATAAAAAAAACATTAAAGAAAAGAAATTAAAAATAGGAGATCGGGCTGTGGGTCACCCCCAACTGCGGGGGGGGGCACTTCATAAGCAGTGAAGCAGGTCTGCAAATGTCTGCTTTTCTCTCTCCCTCTCTATCTCCCCCTCCCTTCTCAATTTCTCTCTGTCCTACTGAATGAAAAGAAAAAAAGGGGTGGGGAGGGGATGTCCACCTGGAGCAGTGGATTTGTAGTCCTGGTACCGAGCTCCACTAATAACCCTGGAGGCAAAAATAAAATAAAATAAAATAAATAAAAAAGAAAGAAATTAAAAATAAATGTACAGGCCTGGGAAGTAACTCATCTACTGGAGTTCCTGCATTATTTACATTTGAACCCATAATAGCCACATGGGAGGACCACACATGGATAGCAGAAGAAGCTCCATGAATGGTGGAGTAATAATGCACTGTCTCATCTTCCCTCTCCATCTCTCCTCTGCTTCTTTCTCCAAAAGTCGGGGGTAGCGCAGCGGGTTAAGCGCACGTGGCACAAAGCACAAGGACCTGCGTAAGAATCCCGGTTCGGGCTGCCGGCTCCCCACCTGCAGGAGAGTCGCTTCACTAGCTGTGAAGCAGGTCTGCAGGTGTCTAACTTTCTTTCCCCCTCTGTCTTCTCCTCCTTTCTCCATTTCTCTCTGTCCTATCGAACAACGACGACATCAACAACAATCATAACAACAACAATCATTACAACAACAATAGAAAAAAAAAAGGGCAACAAAAAGGAAAAAAATAAATATTTTTAAAAAATGACCAGAAGTAGTGGAATCAAGTATGATCAAGTTCCTGGTATAAAAATAAGTAAATGTACAGATGTGAAATCTAAAATAAATGTATAGATATTTATACGTGTATAACTAAATCAAACAGATAAACCTAAATGATCTCCATTCCCAATGACCTGTATTCCAAAAGGATCTTGTTTTCTATATCTCAAAGGGAACACTTTATTCTCTCGTAAGGCATTTAAAGAGTGATTGACGTATATGGCACTAGAAAACCAGTACTTGGGGCTAGGCAGTGATAAACTCGGCAGAGTGCACAAGGACCTGGATTTAATCCCGCTTGGGAAAGCTTCACTCTCAGGTGATGCAGTACTGCATCTTTCTCTCTCTCTATGCCTATGTCTCCCTTTCCATTCAGTTTCTCATCTGTCTCTATCAAAGGGAAAGGAAGGAAAAAAGGGAGGGAAAAGCCAGTAGTTATTTAAGAAAAATAGTAAAAGTAATTTAAAGATAAACATATTTTAAATTATTTTTAAACATTGGAGCACAAGGTGAAATACCTAAAGGTAATAGCTTTTTGTGAATCACTGACAAAATGCATTTCCTTTCTCAGAGTAGAAACTGGTACAGACTATATAGCTGTTTCCTCACCTTTTTTTTTTTTTTTGTTACTTACAATTTTCACTGATTGAGCTTTAAATCACAAACGGATTAAAACTATCTAAGGATGAAACTATTTGCTCCCAAGTTAGTTCTGGTTAGCAAAACATTTGCTAATACTGGGTGAGGTTGGAATCTCCATATAAAAGGTCTATTTGGGGCCTGGGTGGTCGTGCAGCAGGTAAAGCACACTTGGTGTGAAGCGCAAAGAATCACAAAGACCGACTTAAGGGTCCAGGTTCAAGCCCCCTCCCCCCCACCCGTGCGCGTGTACATACACACACACACACACACACACACACACACAGAGAGACTTGCAGAGGGTGGCACTTCACTGGCAGTGAAGCAGATATGCAGGTGTCTATCTTTCTCTCCTCTTATCTTCGCATCCTCTCTCGATTTCTCTCAACAATAATAACAGCAACAATGATAAACAACAAGGGCAACAAAAGGAGAAAAAAAAATTAGCCTCCAGGAACAGTGGATTCGTAGTGCTGGCACCGAGCCCCAGCAATAGCCCTAGAGGGAAAAATGAAATGAAATAAAATTTTAAAAAGTAAAGCAAAGGTCTATTTATATGGTGTTTTCTATAATTCTGATGATTATTGTCCTTTGTTGAATTATGGCATAATCTTTATTTATAGAATCATAAAGGAAACCTATATCAAAACCCTCAAACATTGAAATTAAGAAAGTAATAACAATAATATTCATTTTTCTTATGTAAAACTGTCTTTTAAAAATTGGTTTGCTACAGCTGGAATATAAGCCCAGGTTCAAGTCTTCCATCTCTCAAGTCCAGATTTGGAAGCCCTTGGTAAGAATAAGAATCTTGATTCTGAAATCAAGGCCTATGAGTATGATTTTTTTGCTGCCAGGTGTTAGAAACATGAATCATAATGAAGTCTAAGTGATAGTCAAATCATTTTCCCTGGGAGAGATTTTTCAGAAAGCCTAGACAGGCCAACACTAATGAGAGAACCACACGATACAGAGTTCTTAGCTCCTTCGGGATCAGTTGAATTATACTCATCCAGGTGACTTTTGTCTTCCTGCTCTGTCAAACCCTCTGTAGGTCATAGATCACATTAAGGTCATTTTTCCGTTCACAAGTTAAAAGTCCTATGAAGTGTTTTTGAGACACCTCCAGAAGTGCATTCACTTTGCTTTGGTTAATTAAAAGGGTTTGAAAGAACTCTGAATTAGCCTGATGAGCCAAGCTACTGAGTAGCATAGTTATTTTCTTCACAGTAAAATACATTTGACGGAAGTAAATCTGTTTTCAGATGACAGCCCTGGAACCCATAATGTGAAGCAGTTTTCTAAGTGAGTCATATGATTAATGTGTGGAACTGAGATATCATCAACCATCTTTGATGTCCAGAACAGTGTTCTCTGGACAGTTTGGAGAAAGTAGGAGATCAAAGCAAATTTCTTTTTTTTTAATATTTATTTATTTATTTATTTATTTATTTAATTTTTCAGAGAGATGCAGAGAAAGACACAGAGAGAAACACCAGAGCACTGCTCAGCTCTGGTTTATGGTGGTGCAGGGGATTGAACCTGAGACTTAGGAGCCTTAGGCATGAGAGTCTGTTTGCATAACCATTATGTTATTTCCCCTGTCCCAAAGCAAATTTCTGTTACAGCCAGAATGTCACTCCAATCAATACAATATTGTTCAAACAAGTCCTTTCAGGGTGTCCAATGGCCTGTTAAGAATTCTCACTTTTCCTATGGAGACCCGGAAGAGCCAATCTGTGTTGTTAGTTCAACCAAGGCGTCAGGTTTACCTGAATCTTAAGGGAACAGGTACAAAGGCCCCCTGTTCACAGAAACATTGAAGAAAATCTGGTTTCACTTCACAAAAAAATATGCCCCTTTTGCCCACAAAGTATTGATTATGTATTTATTTACTCTTTATGATGCAAAAAAAAAAAAGTCTCCCTTCAGGCTGAAGAACAACACCCTGCTTTACTTTCTTCATTACTTTGAAATACAAGAGGAGATTCCTTTTAGTTCTGACATTTAGCTCACCCCTGACCTTTAGTTCAGCTCTGAAATTCTAAGGCTATAATTGTAATACTGTGGAAGTGACTAAATAGTATCCATCATCTCAGCTGTATAATGAGTGTCCTATACCTGGCTTCTTGAAATCCTTCCTCCAGGCTCATATCAATTCAGTCTATCCTGGGTGGGGTAGATAAGCTATCAGTAGCACAACAGGCTTGTAACCCTGTTTTGTATATATGTGATATATACATTCTGTCATGCTCCATGTATCCTCTTGAAAGCTATTATGTCAATTATATGTAAATTCTCATTCCAGTTGTTACTTGACATTTGATGTACCCATATATATGAGTGTGTGTATATTTATTAACAATAAATTCAGTAATTTTTCAACCAATAAAATTATTTCTTAATATGTTTCACAATCAACATAGCTTCATGCATGCATGTCTAATAATTTCTCTACTAGCTACATCTACAACTAAATTTGCTGTTATGTTTTTTTGAGTAGTAAATGGGGTCAAAGTGTTCTTCAAGGGGATTTTATAAGTTAGCAAAGTGTCATAAGCTATACCTCAATAATTCTGCTAATACAGCATTTTTTGGATTGTTTGAGGATGGCATCAATAGTATAACTAATTTCTTTCCTCTGAAATTTTATGGTCTATAACTAGTAACTTCATGAACCTGAATCTATGAGCTGAATCTCTAACAACAAAAGTTCTCTCAGATACTCCTTATTCATTTGGCCTCAGCAAGTGGTGTTTTTGTTTAATTGTTCTGTTTCAGTAGCATGGGGAAAAACAGAAGGATGATCCCTTCACATTGTCTGCTACTACCTTATGTTCCCTATTGCCTTATCATTATGCATAATTTTCATAGTTCTAACATACTCAAGCAGCTTGATTGAAAAAAAAAAGTCTTTTTCTACACTGGATCCTTTTTCTCCTCTATTATTCTGTGTCCAGATTCTGATTCTCTCCCTTGTGCCTCATTTCCAATTCCTAATCAGTTTACAGTTCCCCACCAAGAGCATCAAGAGATATTAGTCAGATTCTTACCATGGCCTTCCATGCCCTAACAAGCCTCTAGTCATTTATCTTTTGTCTTTATTCCCCTTATGTTTCCTACCCTATTTTTCTGATCGCAATTTTGCATGCTCACACTGGTTAGTTGACTCATCATTTCAGTGTCTGTGTTTTGTTGCCTCTAGGCCATGGCCTATGAGTGTGATTTTTTTTTGCTGCTTCCATGCCCTGGTAGTCCTCAACACACTGTTATATCCGGTTCCCACAGTTCTCTGACACACTCACAGAGTTACAATAGTTTCAACCACTGTGATTTCCAGGGGTGTTCGCGTTTCAATACCTGCATGCAAACTGTTTATCTCAGACAAAGAATGACAAATACCTCTAGTGCAGTTATCTGCTAAACATTCAGTCCCTAAATGAAATGACCTTCTGTATAGTTTCCTTCTTCCAACTATTAACAAGTCCCAGAAAAAAAAAATGGGTAATAAGATATATACCACTTATATGGCCTCACCTCAAAAGACTTCTAAAGGTCATTGGTTTGCAATCCCAGTTGATCAACGTCACAATGGAAAATTTAAAAATGTATAGATTCCCAAGCTATTGTCCTAAAAAGAAAAATTTAATATTACAAGGTGGAACAAGTCTATGTTTTTGCTTTGTCTCTTTAGATAGGGGGTGAGTTACAGTGGGGGAGAAAGACACCATAGCAGTACTCCGCCATTCCTGAAGCCTCCCCTTTGCATGATACTCCTATGTAGTCGCCGGAGGTTCAAAGCCAGGTCATCACACATAGTAAATAGTACACTCTAACCAGTGAGCTATCTCCAGAATAATAAAAGTTTAGTACTCTGAGTACAAAAATGATACCAAAAAAGGCCTGAGCTGAGAACAGAAAACCATTAAAACACACAGTACACAGTCTACATTAAAATGACTCTAGTAAACTCTAACCCAGGAAAATGAAGTTTCAATGACTACTATCCCAAGAACTATCTCTAAATTTATTTATCAGAACAATAGACTATTTGACCATTTCTCTCAGGTTCTTCTTAGGAAAATAAAGTACCTCAGTAAAGATTTTTCACTCAGAAATCCTATCTTCATTGTGCCTAAACTCTAAACTATGTTACAAATTTCACCAATACAAATTGGCTCCAGTATTGAAATAATTACCTTTCTTCTTCTTTTTTTCCTTCATTTATTTTGCCTTGATAACATTTTAATTGAAATAACATTCAGTTATAATGCTATAGTAGCAATGGTTTCACATACACGCACACACATAAATATAACTCATCGTACCCACCAAAGTAGCTGTGTCATCACATCAATTGAAAATTTTACTTTATGGGGGCCTTACAGTGTCACACCTGGTAGAACAAACATGTTAGCACACATAAGGACTTCAGTTCAAGCTCCCGCTCCCCACTTGTTGGGGAACAGCTTCATCAGTAATTAAGAAGTGCTGCAGGTCTCTCCCCAGCCCCATCCTTTTAAATTCTCTCCTATCAGAAATGAAAGAATGACATCAGGAATGGTAGACCCCTGGTGGCAAAAAGAGAAAGAAGAGAGAGAAGAGATTTTTTTAAAGATTTTATTTTAGGGTCAGGCTGTAGCACATTGGGTTAAGCCACATGGCGCAAAGCGCAAGGACAAGAGTAATGATCCCAGTTCCAGACCCTGGCTTCCCACCTGAGGAAGGGGGGTGGGGGTCGCTTCACAAGCAGAGAAGCAGGTCTGCAGGTGTCTATCTCTCCCCCCCGCCCTGTGCCCACCCTTTCTCTCTTGATTTCTTTCTGTCCTATCCAACAACAATGACAGAAATAACAACAACAATGATAAATATGCTTCTAAAAACCCCTTCTGTTTCATTAGTTTAATTCCCCATGCTTAACACTGTATTCTATTTACATAACTACTGTATTCTATTTACATAACCACTGCAGGGCATTGGTTCAATCCCCACGGTTCATGATATGTCTTTGCTCTGCCCCCTCTCCTTGTCACACTCTGATTTTCACCAGTCACTTTTCTCTCCACCCTTTCTGCGTCGCATCCTGTTCCCACCCTACTGGGCTAGTATATTTATAAGGACAAGACTGTAGTTTTTAGTTAGTTTAGTTTAGCTCGGCTTAGATTGTGCTGTGTCCTGCATGAATAAAGAGATACTGCGTACATCTCCAAATAAAGATTTGTGTTTCCTCTTCGCTCCGGACCACATCTCTCCACTCTCCACGGCCCGCACACAACAACATCTGGCTCAACAACAGTAGCACATCGGGTTAAGCCACATGGCGCAAAGCGCAAGGACAAGAGTAAAGATCCCGGTTCCAGACCCTGGCTTCCCACCTGAGGAAGGGGGTGGGGGTCGCTTCACAAGCAGAAAAGCAGGTCTGCAGGTGTCTATCTCTCCCCCCCCACCCCGTGCCCACCCTTTCTCTCTTGATTTCTTTCTGTCCTATCCAACAACAATGACAGAAATAACAACAACAACAATGATAAATCAAGACAACAAAAGGGAAGAATGGCTTCCAGGAGCAGTGGATTCCTAGTGCAGGCACCGAGCCCCAGCAATAATCGTGGAGGCAAAAAAAAGGAAGAGATTTTATTACTGATTAATGAGAAAGATAGGAGAGGAGAGAGAAAAAGAACCTGACATCACTCTGGTACATGTGCTGCTGGAGACTGAACTCAAGACCTCATGTTTGAGGGTCTAATGTCTTATCCACTGTGCTACCTCCCAGACCACAGAAAAGACCATTTTAAACTAGACCTTCAAATCTTCATGTGTATGCTTTCCTTGCTATCCCTCCCTTTTGAGGGAGGCTACTAGCACACTATCAAAACAATGATCACTTACAGTAGGTAAAACCACTAATATAGGCTAGCATTATAGTGTTTCTGACCACTATAATGGTCAGAGGTCCAGAGACTATTAGATGAAGGCAAGTGCGGGACCTAACATATCATGTTGTGTCTAGGCTGGGATAAGAACCTTCCACTTGGGAGAGAATTAGAAAGGAAGAACACAGGATAAAACTTGGACTGGGGATGATGTACTGCACTAAACAAGGGACTCTGGAGAGGGAATGGAATAGGGGGCTGGGGTCCATGATAGGGGGTGGGGGACAAAAGTATGTAAACACATACCTGTTATGCAGAGCTGGGAAACCATGCACATGTGTAGACAAATGTGCTATAATTCATGAGCCCCCTCCCACCTAAAATAAGGCCATCTTGAATCAAGCGCAAGGTGGATATGCAGTAGAAGCTGAATAATTAGGAGGGAGGATTCGCAAGCATACATGACAAAAAAGCAGTGTGGGCTTTGAGTCTTTTTAGTACCTGGCACATAGCTCTACACCTGTGAGTATAATATTCTGTTACTTCACTTGAAAAGCTGGTCTCATGCCTGTTGTAACCAGTCAGGGACACTTCTTTTGAGTCATAGATTTTTTTTTAATATTTTTGTATCAACATGATATTTTTATGTTTAACCTAAAAATTCAGAAGGTCATTAAAAAGGTAAAGTGTTTTAATCTGGGATCAAAGAATTGCAGTTCAAGGCATACAGATTCAAACAGAAGCCAAAAGTGTACCTCACAGGGAGGATAAAAGTTGGGGACTTCACCAGCAAAATTGACTCAGTAAGTAAAGGGCAGAGTTTGAACCCTCAGCCACATATACAAGTGCCTGCAAGGGTGAAGCTTCACAGGTTGTGATGCAAAGTCTTTCCTTCTCTTTCTTGTCTTTCTTTCACTCTCTATCTCTCATCCTCTACAAAAAAAGAAAAGGAGAGAAAAGAAATAAGAAAGAAGAAAAGAAAAGGATTATATGCAGGCGCAAAGTCACTGCAATGAAATCCTGGGCAAAAATAAATATGTTTAAAAAATTTTTTAAGATGAGGTAAGTAGTTAAAGAACTCTTAGCAAGACATAATTAAGCACTGATTCTATCTTTTGTCAATTTCTCTGTGATGGCTTCCTGGCAGTCTTTTTGGAAAATGACTTCATGTATATTGACTCTTCACAGTTTGTGCTTACTTTTGCTTTTTTATCACTACCCCCCCCCGCCAGCCAGATTTCAACTTTTTTTAATTAAAAAGGAAATAAATCAATTTCCCTTTGCTATAGAGGCAAAGAGAAGAAAATATATTTGCAGTGTCTTGACCCTATCCTGCCAATGAACGTAAAAGCAGCTGTGTGTGTTTGTGTTGCTTTTGCTTAGTCATAAAGTTCCATAATCAAGTAATAGGCGTTAATTGGTCAATAAGTTCATGAGGGACTCGAAACTGACACAGTTTTTGAAAGAAACAGATTATAAAAAGATGGGTCACACTGGGAGGTAGCAGAGTGATTATGCAGAAAGACTTCCATGCCTGAGGCACCAAAGATTCCAGGTTCAATCCTCAGCACCACCAGAATTCAGAGTTTAGCAGTGTTCTAGCTTAAAAAAAAAAAAAATCACGTAAGCAGAAAGGACCTAAGGTTGTTTGTAGGCTCCATCATTTATAGTGGGCAAAAGATGTCCTAGAAATTAAAAACCAGCACGTACTGAGGGCCTGAAGAAAGACTACTGAAGTGGTCAGAGTTGCTTTCAGCACAAATGACTGACCACCTTGACCAGCTATTGTTTGCTTATGAAAAGCCTATTCTTCATCTCAGACATTTCTGTTACACTGTTACCTTCCTTGTGCTTTAAGTCTTCATGCACCAGATAAATGGTGTTATACCCAGGAGTCATGTGGTGGAGCTCAACGGCCCGAGTTCAAGCTTCAGATCACCAACTGCAGCCGAAGCTTCACAAGGAGTGAAGCAGTGCTGCAGATATCTCTCTTTCTCTTTCCCTCTCTACCTCCACGTTCCCTCTCAATTAATTCTGTCTGTTAATGTTATGTAAACAAATAAATGTTAAAAATGTGCTTATACCTATTGAGTCAAGGGGTAAGCCCCTCTGAATTGGGTTGGAGCATATTAATGCACATCAAGCTGATGACTGAGGACAGGACTTCCACAGAAAAAAGTGTTGCTCATGGAACCCTTTATTTGAAGTAGCTTCTAGTCCTTATAAATCAAAATCTATTACTAGAGCGATACTTCTGTTTCTGGGGCTGAAAAAATTAGTTTACATGGAGAGTATACTGCTTGGCCATATTTGCAACCCAAATTCCAGCCTGTCCCCACCATTCTGAAGGAAATTTCAGTCCTGTAGTCTATCGATCATCAATCACCTATTTACCTGAAACAAAGCAAAAATCATTTTGTTTCAATAGCATATATAAAAATTTATGTCACTTAGTAAGCATTGACTATCTTAAGTTTTAAAATAACCCTGGAAAGTAAAGGTATGCATCCCTGACTTACTTGTAATTAAATGTCTCAACTATGAGCACCTTTTATAATTAAAATTGAGCTTGAATAACTTGCCTAAAGTCCAATAGCAAAATAAAAGCAGAATGAGTCTGTAGAAAGTCTGCATTCCTCATATTACTATCCAGACCTTTATAGGGTTAATTATCTTACTTCTTCTTCTAGCGTTTGCCAATTATCTTACTAAAACTCATAGACAAGTATCTTGGTACTGTGTGAAGAGTTGCCTGAAGGAACAAGTAAGGATAACAGCCCCTCAGGTAGAGTTCTAGCACATCTTCCTGGGCAATTCTGAACATTACAATATAAAGAGAAAACCATAGAGCATGATGAAGGCTAATATATATCTCTACTTTCCATGGTTCAAAACAGTCTCAAAAGCTTCAGGTTTTGGGGTAGATAGCATAATGGCTATGCAAAAGACTCTTATGCCTGAGGCTTCAAAGTCCCAGGTTCAATCCCCTGCACCACCAGGACTGAGCAGTGCTCTCGGAAAACAAACAAAAAACTTCATATCTCTTGCAATTAAGTAAATTAAAAATTCTGTCTTAATAGGAGAAAACAAAGTAAAAAAATGCACTGCTATTTTATTTTAATGAGCACTTTTTTTAGCAGCTACCATCTACAGCTGCATAAAGTATTCAAAAATAAGTAAAGTGTCCTTGAACATCAGTAAGTGCCAAATTTCTTTTAGGTGAATCCCAGTTAACCTCATAATAGTTTAAAGGCCTTGGTATTATAACTTCTTTGTGAACCAAATATGTAGTATCATTTTGTTATATGTAATTATTTATTGTAGAATTTTGTCCATACTCATTAGAAGAATCCATGATAATAATTACAGATCACTCCTACTTCTATGACACTCTTCAGTATTAATATTCAGCCATTTCATCATCTAGTGAATTTGATCAGTTATGAGTTTGTATTGCCTCACTGAGGCCTAGAACATAATGATCAGCTATAATCTCCTCAAAGCAATGGGGAGCCATTTTTTAAAGGACATTTTTTAAATAAATTACCTACATTTGTTTGGCTTTGTGTGTTAACTCTCTTTTCAGCCAGATGTTCCAGATCTTGATGAAGATGCCGGCCAGGCTTCCCTGGACTGAAGACCCCACCAATGTATCCTGGAACTCCGCTTCCTCAAGGACCCACCCTACTAGGGAAAGAGAGAGGCAGACTGGGAGTATGGATCGACCTGCCAATGCCCATGTTCATCAGGGAAGCAATTACAGAAGCCAGACCTTCCATCTTCTGCAACCGACAATGACCCTGGGTCCATGATCCCAGAGGGATAGAGAATGGGAAAGCTATCAGGGGAGGGGATGGGATATGGAGATTGGGCGGTGGGAATTGTGTGGAGTTGTACCCCTCCTATCCTATGGTTTTGTTAATTTATTCTTTCTTAAATAAAAAATAAATTAAAAATAAATAAATTACCTACATGGAATAAAGGTATATGTGCTCTTTTCCAAACACAGCCTGGCATCACAAAACATCTACCAGAGTCTAATGCTTCCTTACTCTGTTTTTATTATGCATTCTTACTGTTTGAATGGGAAAACATGGCCTGCTCATACGTGAACTGTAAATATGTCAGTGCTCTTTTATGGGCTCCCAAAGATTCATTTGCTCTTTAGTGTTTATTGTTTAATCCATTCACCTCATCTAAGCTGACAATGTACTGACTTAAGAAAATTGATCTGCTTATGAGCATCTAGTAATCTCTCCTGAAACAAAAATAAATATCCCTATTGTTCATCTGTCACACATACTAAATGTTTGAGAAGCAAAAATAAATAAATAAAAGTGGTTTAGGAAATTAAAGGAGGGAAGACATACAAACACCTATTTGTAGGAATTTGATTTGAATTTGACAAGCAAAAAGTTACATACCTAAAATGCTTTGGGAACACAAGGGAAATTTAATTATCACAGAAATGGCAAATAAAGAAAAAGCATTAAGGAAACGTAAACTTATAAGGTAAATGATAACAGTATTTGGTGAATTTTCAATGATCAGTCATATATATATATATATATATATATATATATATATATATATATGATCACAACAACTATGTGAGTTAAGTATTGTTGTTGTACCCTTGCCTCATTAGCTCTTCCTTTTAGATGTAGGGAAATTTCAGAATTATTTCACCAGGTAACACAAGACATTAGCATGAATTTTTCTCAGCTTTTTTTCAGACTCAAGTCAAATAAGATAAATAACATTCAGCAATGTGTAAAAAGTAAATAAAAGCCTTCCTACAAAAGGTGTTCTGTTTGTTATTGTTGGGGTCTTGACTGCTATAAACTGATTTTTTTCCAGGTAGAAGGAGAAAAAGGGGGCCCAGCTGTGGCACACCAGATTAAGCGCACATAATATGAAGCACAAGGACCCGCTCAAGGATCCAGATTTAAGCCCTTGGCTCCCCATCTGCAGGAGGGTCGCATCACAAAGGGTGAAGCAAGTCTGCAGGTATCTTTTTCTCTCCCTATCTCCCCCTCCTTTCTCAATTTCTCTCTGTCCTATTAAAAAAAAAAATTGAAAAAAATGGCCGCAGGAGCAGTGGATTCATAGTGCAGGCACTGAGTGAGCTTCAGCAATGATCCTGGAAGCAAGAAAAAAAAAGGGTGTGGGAGAGAAAAACAGAGAGAAAGGGAAATATTACTTTTTTTTTTTAATTGAAGTGGTGACAAGCCTATGACATGTTCCAAGTAAAGAATAAAAACAAAGACTAAAGAGAAAATGTGGTTGGGCTATTTGTTGAAAAAAAATGTGTTTGGAAACATGTTGTCTTAACTTAGAGTTTTGTTCCAGATGTGTTATACATACACAGTGGGATGTTACTGAGCTATAAAGAGAGATGAAATCCTGCCGTTGACAATGACATGAATAGACCCAAACGGTATTATACTAGATGAATGGTGGGTGGATGGATGAAAACAGACACTCTGATTTTATACATACCTGCTATGTAACTATATAAAGAAAGCAAACAGATGAAATACACTTCTGGACTATGAGATAAATCAATGGTTATCCCAGTTGAAGACAGAAGGACAGAGGGAGACAGACAAAGGGATGTTCCTGTTGGTTTTTAACGATGCACGCCTGAATCTTAGTTTTCCTTTTTTTTTATTTTTTAAAAATATTTATTTATTTAATCCCTTTTGTTGCCCTTGTTGTTTTATTGTTGTAGTTATTATTGTCGTCGTCGTTGGATAGGACAGAGAGAAATGGAGAGAGGAGGGGAAGACAGAGAGGAGGAGAGAAAGATAGACACCTGCTGCTCTGCTTCACCACCTGTGAGGCGACTCCCCTGCAGGTGGGGAGCCCTGGGCTCAAACCGGCATCCTAACGCCGGTCCAGTCCTTGCACTTTGCACCATGTGCGCTTAACCCGCTGCGCTACCACCTGATTCCCAGTATTCTTTTTTAAAAAATAGTTTTTGTATTAACTTTATTTATTTATTTGATAAAGACAGTCAAAAATTGAGAAGTGAGGGAATGATAGAGGAAGAACGACAGAGAGACACCTGCAGCACTGCTTCACCACTCGCAAAGCTTTCCCCCTGCAGGTGGGGACCAGGGTCCTTGTGCACCTGGGTCCTTGCGCACTGTAACATGTGCACTCAACTAGGTGTGCCACCACCTGGTCCCACGCACCTGAATCTTAATTTTTTTAAATTCCTTTTTATGTATTTTTTTTGTTATTGGATAGAGACAGAGAGAAACTGAGAGAGAAGGGGGAGATAGAGGAAGAGAGACAGAGAGACACCTGCAAGCCTGCTTCACTGCCTGTGAAGAGACTCCCCTACAGGTGGGGAGCTGGGAGCTTGAACCGGGATGCTAACCAGTCCTTGCGCTTTGCGTCACGTGCACGTAACCGGCTGCACTACCCACCGACTCCCTAAATAATGTTAAAATGACATAATAACACCTCAGTAAAATATTTTGAAATATGTATTTAATGGTAAAAATGAAGTTGAATTGCTGACAAACAAAAATTAAAAATAAAGGCCAATGGGTAATAAAACTTACCGAGGAGTGTATCTGTATTGTCATATATGACCCCTAGGTTCAAGTTCCCTGTAAATCATATGAGAATACTAAGGCTGTGATCGCTTCCTCTTTTTTAAATTTCATTTTATTGAGAGAGATACAGAGAAAAATACAAAGAGAGAGAAGGGAGAGAGAGAGACCAGAACACTGCTGCTGGGTGCTGGTGTTTGACACTGGAACCTCAGAGTCTTAGGCATGAAAGTTGTTTCGCACAGCCGTTGTGCCTTTTCCCTGGCCTAGTCTCTTTATTTGAAAAAGTCCACCTAAGCACCTAACTAATAAAGCACAGGTGTTGATAAATAAATAAATATGAATAAACAAGCAATCCTCATTTCGTCCATTCTGTGGGAAGTATTTGTTAACTTACTACCCTGTACATAAAAAAAGGGGGCTCGGGAGTCGGGCGGTAGCGCAGCGGGTTAAGCGCAGGTGGCGCCAAATGCAAGGACCAGTGAAAGGATCCCGGTTTGAGCCCCCGACTCCCCACCTGCAGGGGAGTCGCTTCACAGGCAGTGAAGCAGGTCTGCAGGTGTCTATCTTTCTCTCCTCTTCTCTGTCTTCCCCTCCTCTCTCCATTTCTCTCTGTCCTATCCAACAACAATGACATCGATAATAACTATAACAATAAAATAACAAGGGCAACAAAAGGGAATAAATAAATAAATAAATATAAAAAAGGGAAAAAAGGGGGGGCTCAAAACATAACTAAGAACACTTTGAGATGTGCTCTCAGAAACTGTGTCATGCAAAGTGCTGTACGTGTCCCTCGGGAGAAAGCTTCACCAGGTTCTACAAGTAAACCTACAGGACAAAAGCAGACCTGATCTGGGGGTGAGAGGGAGAGGGGTGTGGAGAGCCTAAAGAGAAAATCTGCGTGATTCACTATTCCACGTCGTCTAAGGGACAGTTGAATGCTCCCAAGGCTAGAAAAGGATTTTGGTCCTATGTGAAAGAGATGCCTGACACAGGAGTGGAAAGGAGATTTCACAGAAAGAGACTACAAATGTAATCTTGGATAAACTGGTGCTAACAAAAGTAGAATTAAACTGAAGGCAGGCATTTTGGATGAAAGTTGTCCACGGAGATAAATAATAATAATTGCCATATCCATCCAACATGTTTGTAATATAGTGCTTAAATCCAGACTGTTTATCTCTCTCAGTGTGTGCGCGTGTGTGTGTGTGTGTGTGTGTGTGGCGTAAGCCTTTTACAATGTATAATTTCACCACTCTCAGTGAAAGACAACACACCAGTGATTCCCACCCATCTACCGAGTCATTGTATAACCCCCATGAGGTACTAGGGCTCAAGATTCAGCCATATTCTTGGCAAGGCAGGTGCCCTACTCAGTGAATTCCATGGCCCCAGACTATCTATGTTTATATTTAAAGTTACTATAAGACTCTAATCTAAGGATAGGAAGCTATGAGGGCGGAGGCAGTGGGAAGGCCACAGAGGGTTTAGGTTTACTCAATTTAAAATTTAAAGAATAGTGAGATACTCATATATTTATAAAGAAATGTAATATATATTTCATCATTAGTTCCACTAGTAAAAATCAGTCATTATTCCAATTCTGTTGGACTCTCAAAAAAAGAGGCAAATTGGTGGCTGTGGAGTCCAAGCTGTGTCGAATCATGCTCCTGATAAACTAGGAGAAACAACAACAACAACAACAAAACACTTTAAAACACAACAAAATAACCCACTAAACCACTTATTCAGAAACCCACTAAACCATAACCACCAAGTTGCAGGTGCTACCATGATTTCATCCTGAACTCCATGGGCAGATGATCTCACCAATGTGTCCCAGAACCTCACCTATCCAGAGCCCTTCCCCACTATGGAAAGATAGAAACAGACTAGGGGTATGGACTGACCTGCCAACATCCATGTCCAGTAGAGATGCAGTTACAGAAACCAGACCTCCTATATTCTGCACCCCAAAATGAATTTTGGTCCATATTCCCAGAAGGGAAAGATGACTAGAGGGCTTAGGACCCAGAGAGAAGAGAAAGAGCGAAAAGAAAACTAAACCTTTAACTTGGGTTAGAAAACTCCGGTTGTTTCTTATCTTGACAACTCATTAATAACTCACTTATTAATCAGGATAAAAAATAATTGACCTTGTTACATTATAGAGTTATTTGAAGAGTAAATAACAAAGTATTTGCTACACCTCTCATATTAATTAAGTAGTGATTTATATGACTACAAATTAATAGGAGTGTACATAAACACCGTTCTCACCACCAAAAGACTGTGTCCCATCCCATCCTCCCCCTCCCCCCACCCTGTGAAGCTGAATATCCACCCTCACCCTCAAACCCAGGATTTTTACTTTGGTGCCCTACTCCAAATTCAGTCAAATCCTGCTTTGAGTTTCCCTCAAAAAAAAAAAAAAGTTGTGGTATATATACATAATGGAATACTATGCAGCTATTAAGAACAATAAACCCAACTTCTCTGACCCATCTTGGATGGAGCTAGAAGGAATTATGTTAAGTGAGCTAAGTCTGAAAGATAAAGACGAGTATGGGATGATCCCACTCATCAACAGAAGTTGAGAAAGAATAACAGAAAGGGAAACTCAAATAACAATTAAATTTATAGTTCACACAATGGAACAGCATATATGTATAGCATATGAAATTAAAAATTAGCCCCCAAGAAAAAAAATCTAGAAAACACCAGGAGAAGTCAGACACTGTTTAGTTTATTGGAGAGAGAAGAGGGAAAAGGAAAGACACTTAGAAGTAGTAATGGTTGTAGGTGTGACTTAGAAAGGAAGTGAAGGCAGGATCATAAAGGTCCAGGTCAACCATCCCTTATCTTTAGAGTTACATGTTATAGAATTCAAAATTTTAAGACTTTAGAGAGACTTTCAAGTTACATGTAGCATTCACTAACTGATATCTTTCTTTAGCTATAAGGGAAACACTTCCAATCAAACACATTAATACATACTGGGCAATGTGTATTTACGTTCTAAGTTTGGTATTGGCTAGATCGTGTATTGTAGAAAAATCAAAGATTTTTACTTTGATCTCGATTGCGATGGAAAATAACTGAGGAATAGTAAATTTTGAAATTCCATCATTTTATTCACATTACTTTAAAAGAACATTTTGGCTGTTAGATGGAGAACAAGTTTGAGAGGAATAAGAGTAGCTAGGAGACCAGAAAAAGATAAAAGATTCTTATCACTAAGTGAGAGACATTATGGTGGTTTGCTCAGTACTAATAATGTAGAGTGGAGAAAAATAACGTTGATTAAATACATACTTTTTCAGTAGACAAAACTGAATACTTGGCTATTGAAAACAAGGAAAAGTGGATCTAAAGGATAATTTTAAGAATTTTATTTTAGCAACTAAGTGAATTTAATGATATGAGAAAAAGGAGAAAAAACTGAGGTGGAAGGAAAAGGGTCAAGATATGGTGCCATTTCTTCCTGTCTCTAGTTCTAGGGCAGCTTTGTTAGATAAGACTCCTCTCTCTCTAGGGAGTCGGGCAGTAGTGCAGTGGGTTAAGTGCAAGTGGTGCAAAGCACAAGGATCAGCTTAAGGAGTCCCTTCACAGGTGGTGAAGCAGGTCTGAAAGTGTCTCTCTTTCTCTCCCTCTCTCTGTCTTCCCCTTCTCTGTCCATTTCTCTCTGTCCTATCCAGTAACAATGACATCAATAACAACAACAATAATAACTATAACAACAAGGGCAACAAAAGGGGAAATAAATAAATCAACAAAATTTTTTTTAAAAAGACTCCTCTCACTTTCTTCAAATTTCTTCAAGTTGCCTTTTGTATGTAAATATATTGCTCCTCATTAAGTTTCTATTGTGTGAAGATTCATCTTCAGTTTCTAAGAGCTGCGAGTTCAGATTTTGACCTACTGTTTTTGTTTTGCTTTGTTTTGTTTTTGGTCATCCTGACCTGTGTCCTAAAAGTAAATAATATTCTCTGCCACTGAAATCTGAGTACCTCACAAAATACAATGGAATGTAAAAACAAAAACATCTTTAAAACCTTGTGCAGTTGAACAATATTGACTAAATCTTCCATTTAGAACCCTTGAGACATCTTGTGTATGTATTTGTTCTGAGGAATGTTTTCTCAGATTTTGTTGAAAATTTTATTAGGATGTGTTAGTTGTAAGTGTGGCATATTTGAAAAAAAATTTTAAGTTTCAAAACCTTTTGTTTTTAGTTTTTTTTTTTTTAAATTGTATTGCATACAAAGAAAAGCCAAGAGTTTTAGTCGACATGGAATTAGGGGACCTAAAAGATTGTGACTTTAAAGTATTTTTACACGTTATAGTCTAAGGGTGATTTTAAAGAAATCAGCAAGGAAGTGTTCAAACTATGATTTTTCAAGCTAATTCAAACAGCTGTATGCTTGTATGTTAATAATCACATTCCAATCTAGATCTGGAGGTCTTCAAGTCAAGAATCTACACTAAATGATCTAAAAGTTTCTTATAATAATTTTCATAATAGAGAATTTTTTTAACTTGACTGCTCAAGTACATTTTTATTGAGGAGATTCATGCTCAAGAAAACTGAAATTTCAACTTTCCCTTTGAGTGATGGAGGAGGGGTAGTAGTAAAAAGATAGCATAAGTATGGAAATAGGAGACTGATCTATCATTTTCAGATACATAGTTACCAAACTGCATTCACATTAACTCTGGATTTAATGTGGGATTAAGAATAAAGATAGAGTAGGGAGTCGGTGGTAGCGTAGCGGGTCAAGCGCACATGGTGCAAAGCGCAAGGACCGGCAAAAGGATATTAGTTTGAGCCCCTGGCTCCCCACCTTCAGGGGCGTCACTTCACAAGCAGTGAAGCAGATCTGCAGGTGTCTGTCTTTCTCTGCCCCCTCTGTCTTTCCCTCCTCTCCATTTCTGTCTGTCCTATCTAACAGTGACAACAACAACAACAACAACTACTACAACAATAAAAAAAAAACCAAGCACAACAAAAGGGAAAATAAATATAAAATTTTTTTAAAAAAAGAATAAAGATAGAGTTTAAGGCAATACTCAGGTTTTTTTTATAAAGCATATTTGAAAAGTTTTGAGCTATGTTAAAAAAACATTATAAATATATGATACATGTTTTGATCTCACTGTTCTTACATATCAGCTGAGCGAGTCACTTAAGGTGAATATCACTGAAGAAAAATAAATAAAAATATAATCTCTGCCCACTAGGGAAAGAGACAGGCTGGGAGTATGGATCAATCTGTCTATGCCCATGTTCAGTGAGGAAGCAATTACAGAAACCAGACCTTCCACCTTCTGCACCCCATAATGATCCTGAGTCCATAGTACTGGAAGGATAAAGAAAAGGAAAGCTTTCAAGGGAGGGGATTGGATACCAACTTCTGGTGGTGGGAATTATGTGGAATTGTACCTCTCTTATCTTATGGTCTTGTCAATATTTCCATTTTATAAATAAAAATTTTAAAAAGGTTATCTCTGGCTTTAAGTGTCTTTAAGATTTGTTTAAGAAAAATTTAGTCAATCATGACTTAATCTTTTAAGGAAAGGATTACAGATTTTTCCAGTTAAAGTGAAGTTGCAAGGATAATACAAAGATAAACTCTTTTGATGTGTTGTTTCCTGTTATACTGCAATAATACAAAGCTGATCTGTAGAGAAGTTCATGTTTATGAGCAATACATCAGAGCTCTAGTAGTCTTTCAGCCAGAGAAAGTGGCAGTAAGTTACTCTTATTACCTTGTGTTTATATTAGGAATTAAGTGGGTGTGAACAAAAGGGACATTTAATAAAGAGTGTTTCACATATCCCAAAAGTTGAGACTTGTTTTGTTCGTTTATCTCTTAATGTGAAGCAATATATCTAGACAGATTTTAAAACTTTCATAAAATGGTTGCTCTCTAAAGGTGTTGTGGACAACTGAGCATCAGTCATCAAATGGTATGCAAGTTATTTATTTAAAACTGAAACACAAAACTGAGATCCTCAAGAATAAGTCAAGTTCCTTTTTACTTTAAACGAGATCAGCAACCAAAAGGAAATGACTGAGGGTTGTCTGTCACCTCTCTCATACACAATTCCTCTCTCAACTCCTCAAATTCCCTTAAGGCAAAGCTAAACCACCTTCATTTCCCTAGTAAACCAAGAGACCTATAGACCATTATACTTCCTCTGAGTACACATTTTTATTAAAAAAATAATAAAAATAATACTTTTCCCTTGCTAACTAGATTGATGTTTAAATTACCCATCCATTTCATGAAGAACTGAGAGGAATGAGGATTTATTTTCCTAGTGCCCGATTCATGAGGGTTTTTATTTTATTTATTTTATTTTATTTTATTTTATTTTATGTTTATGAGAAAACAAATGAGAGAAAAACCAGAGCACTGCTCAGCACTGCTTGGGGATTGAGTCTGCGACTTCTGAGGCTTCAGGCATGGTAGTCCTATGTGCCAGCACTGATTTACCCTCAGGCTTAAAGTTTTCAATGGAGTTGTAGAGAAAACGGGTGTGACCAGTCGGTCTGGAGCACCCATTTTGCAGGGGGTTCACTTCACAAAGCAATAAAGCAGATCTGCAGGTGTCTATCCTTCTCTTCCCCTTCTCTCTCATTTCCTTTCTGTCCTATCCAGCAACAACAACAATAACAATAAAGGCAACAAAATGGGGAAAATGACCTCCAGGAGCAGTGGATTCAAAAAAAAAAGAAAGAAAATAAAAATAGCCAGAGAGGATGAGTAGGAGGAGCCTTAATTTTTGCAATTCAACCCAAAATCCATACATGGGACAGTACAGTTGAACAGACCAAGTATGGAGACATCTACTATTTTACATTTTCAGATAAAAATCATCTGAAAATGATCAAGTGTTATAAAAATTAAAGTCATGTTATTTTTTGTCACTCATGTGATTCCTGGGATTGGTGCCTACATTACTCTACCATTCCCAGGGAGAGAGACTGAGAGAAGAAGAGACGCCTGCAGCACTGCTCCACTGTTTGCCATGCTTCCCTACAGCAGGTGTGCACCGAAGTCTTGAACCTGGGTCTTGACACATAGTAATGTGTGCACTCTAACAGGTCAGCCACCAGCAGGCTATCAAAATGTTGTTATTTTTAAGTTATTACTATCAAATACAAAATGACTTCATGAATTGAGAGGAACATCTCTGCAACAGGTTTAATGAGACTGGTTAACTTTTAAAGTTTGAGTTTGACTTCAGTAAGTATTTAAATGTTACTATTTCATTCTCCAAAAGTAAAGGGACCCGGTTAGTCTACTTCTTATAATCTAGATTATTCCCAGGGTAACCTGATAAAGAATTTTAGTCAATGGAAAAGAGTTAAAATAATGACTCAAGTATTATTTTGTTTAATCATTTAATCATTATTTTGGAGTATTTACCTTCTCCATTTAGTTAAGGTAGGATTGCAGAGTTGGGGAGCTATATCTTTATTATTTCCACATATCCTGTTCTCTCTTCCCGATTCTTTACTGTGGGTGAAGATAGATAGAGATTCAGAAGGAGAATACACATGCTAGACAGACTCAAAAGAGGGTTCCCCTAGAGAACAGAGTCATAGGGATCAGCTCCATTTTCTACAAGTGTCATTATGTCATAGATTGTCTCAATACAATGGCAGTCTCCCTTTCTACCAGGCTAGGACTGCCTGAGGTTTTAGGCAAAATCAAGTTCTGAGTAAGATGAAACTTCCAATGACCCCAGAGGGAACTGGAAATTTACATGAGAACAAAAAGTTTAACTTCATTCCTAAGACAGATGCAAGGAAAAAGACAGTAATGCTTTAGGGGAAGCACTAAGGATGTGGTAACATTACATTTTTTAAAATTAAAAGAGTCAGGAAACTTTAAGTTGGAGCATGTCTTTGGGGTCAAAGTAGAAGTTGGAGGTTCCTGATTCCCTGTTCAGGGTTATTTTATGTGAATGTCTTATTTAGAATTAAAAAAATCATTTTGTTCATTCATTTAAATAGCATTCACTAGAATATAGTATTAAGATTTAGGAAATTTCTTTCTTCCTGAGAAGGAATTGGATGTTATACAGGATTTATGCTAACTATGACTATAGATATGGACCATGGGTCAGATCAATGTAGTAATCAGTTCATTGTACTTACATATTTCCCTCAAGTTTGAGAGATACTCTCTGCCCTAATCAAGCTTTTTAGCCCTATTCTCAACTCTGACACCATCTTCCCAGACAATATTTTTAGTTCACCCACATGTTAGCTATAAAGCTAAGGCAACAGTTACTAAGGTCATGGGACTCTAGCAACATACTAAAATATAGACAACAACAACAAAATAGACTTCCTAGCTCCTTTCCACCCTATGAGCCCTATCTTCTCTATTCCTACTTTTTGGCTCCTATTTATTAAGCAATTTGTCCTGCTTTATATCTTACAGCATTTCAGCCACTAAGTATCAGATACTATTATCATTTCATCCTGATTTCCCTGGGCAGATGACCTTATCAATGTGTCCCAGAACCTCACCTCTACAGAGCCCTACCCCACTAGGGAAAGATGGAAACAACCTGGGGGTATGGATCAACCTGTCCATGTCCATGTCCAGCAGAGAAGCAATTACACAAGCCAGAACTCCTGTCTTATTCACCCCAAAGAGAATTTTGGTCCATAATCCAAGAGAGGGAGAAATGTTGGGAGAAGTTGATAACCAGAGGGCTCTGAACTCCAACTCCATCAGGACCCAGAGAGGGAAGAAGAAAAAAGGAAGGACATTTAGAAGTAGTAATAGGTGTGACTTAGAAAGAAACAGAAGACAAGACCATAGAAAAAATGGCCCAGGGGCCAAGGGGTGGCACATCTGGTTAAATGTGCACATTAAAGTGCACAAGGATCCAGGTTCATGCCCCTGGTCCCCACCTTCAGAGGGAAAGCTTCATGAGTGGTAAAGCAGGTATCTTTCTTTCTATCATCCTCTCCACTGTTAACTTCTCTATGTCTCTATCAAATAATAATAAATAAAATTTAAAAAATAAAAAGAGCAAATATAGATAGTTATAGAAATAGTAGTCAACCCTATCTTGTGATCTTAGGAGAACTACTGCAGTTTTCAGTGGAAGCAAGGGAGACACAGAACTCTAGTGAACTCTAGTGATGCAGTTTTCAGTAGAAGCAATGGAGACACAGAACTCAGGACAACTCTAGTGAATGGCGTGGAGTTTTATCCCTGTTATATTATAATTTTGTAAATCAATATTAAATTACTAATAAAAATATTCGTTTCAAAGAGTTAGTTGTTGGCACATTCACTAGAGTGAACATGTTGGGAGTCTGATGATTCAGATTCAAGCCACCTATCTCTACCTACAGAGGAGAAGCTTCACAAGCAGTAGAGTGGTGCTATGTTGTTTCTCTCTCTCTCTCTCTATCCTTTATCCTAAAAAGAAAGAGGGAAAGATGATTTCTAAGAATGATAAAGTATTGTAGGCACTGAGAACCAGTGACAACCCTGGTGTCTACAAAAAGAAAAGAAAAAAGAAAGAAATCTTTAAATAACTTTCATCATCCCAATAAAATTAATTTAACTGTGATAGATATTAACCAGACATATAGTGGTAACTGTTTCTCAATAAGCTCAAATACTAAATGACCATGTCGTATCCCTTAGAGCTAATACAGTGTTTGCCAATTATACCTCAACTATTCACGAACAGAAACTGGTAACTAAAGACAAAATGTGACCTGCAAAACACCAACTCAAAGGGGAAATATCATAGGAGCTAGGAAGATGTTTAAGTCTGAGATAGAGTTGGTGTAGCAGGAGAGGATCTAAATAGGCTTCAGTCTTGGCTCTATCACTTGTCAACTGCTCTTTGGCAAGTCATTTCTCTTTCACAAGCCTCACTTTCCTCACTGGTAAAAGTGCAATAATAATACTATAACAAAAGAGACCCCTGAAATTTAAAGAACTAAGCATTTGTGGAAAAAAAATTGTCACATATGTAGGCTCAATTCTCTGCTTTTCAATCTGAATTGTATTTTCACATGACATTATTTAGAGAATAGTTAGCATTCTCTGCTTTCTTTCAACACTTTCCCCTATTCAACTAGTTTAAAAAAATTAAAATAACTATGAGTAGAGAGTGGGGGGGACAGTGTTTGCTGTGTGTTTTATTTGATTTGGAATTTTAAAGCTTGAATTTTTAAATCAGATATTAAGGTAAGCAGGGGGATGGTGTTATTAAGGAAATTGGAAGGGCACAAACAGTTCTGGAATGTGGCGGCTTCTGTTTGATTTTTAAATGTAAGTTAAATATTAATTTTTCTAAAAAACAAAAATGAAAAAAGCCTCTTTCTCCAGGGCAAGCTTTTTCTCTCTCCCTGATGTTGACAGATTGCTAGTGACTTGCCTTTTACACAAGCTTACAGGGGAAAAAAAAGTTTTGATCCTATTTGCGTAAGGAAAAAAAAAGTCTTCAAAACAGTTCCCTTGTTGCCAGCATCAACAGAAGTTAACAGGCTTGGGTTGTTGAGAATTTAATCCTTTCATTTCAGAGGAATCAAAGAATTTGGGGGCAAGTAGGAGACCTGGTTACACGTGCTCAAAATAAACTGATGTTAGGTCTATTAAAGGGAAGTGTTTGTTGAGGTTACTGCTAAAATTTGAGTATAACTTTCATTGTTCCCTACAAATTTTGTAGAAAAGAGTAGTTTTGAAAAATTAAGCTATATGTGGTATAAAAAGAAGTATGTGCAAATCTCCCTTCTGAGTTCCTTCCTACTGAAGTTTCCCCAAATCAAACCAGTATGATGATGCTGTTGACTTGTAAACAGAAGTCAAAAGGAAATTCAAGCTTCTGTCAAGATTTATTCCAAATATAATAATAATAATAAAGGAAGTGACTGAGTCTCTCTTAAAGGTTTTGGATGGGTTTCCTTGTGTTTTGACTGTTCTCTGAATTTTTAAGGAATGGCAAACAAAAGCAAAATTGCTGACTCCCACTTCAGCATCTTCTATTCTTCTACTTGCAATTACTCTTTTTCTCAGCTCATTTCTTTCTGTGTTCATGCATCTTGCTTTTTAATTTTTTTCCACAAAGATATTGTAAGGTGACAGGTGGTGGCACACTTGGTTAAGCGGGCATATCACCATGCAAAAAGATCTGAATTTGAGCCCCCACTCCCTACCTGCAAGGCGGACGATTCATGAGTGTTGAAGTAGGTCTGCAGGTATCTATCTTCCTCTCTTCCTCTCTATCTCCCTTTCACTCTCAGTCTCTCTCTGTCTTGTAAAATAAAAATAAAGAAGAAAAAAAAAAAAAGGGAAGGAAGAAAAAAATGTCTGCCAGGAGCCATGGATTCATAGTGCCAGCAAGAGTCCCAGTGACAATCCTGGTGGCAACTAAAAAATAAAATCACAAAGCTACTATGACATTTAATGTGCACGTGTTATGTTTTGGTATCTAAAATTAAGCACAGGGTCAGGGCAATGGTGCACCTAGTTAAGAACAAACATTCTATCACAGAGCTAGGTCACCTAGCTTGGAACCCCTACTCCCCACCTGCAGGAAGAATGCTTCAGGAGCAATGAAACAGGTCTACAGGTGTCTTTCTGTCTCTCTCTCCCTTCTTAATATCTCTTTGTCTTATCAAATAAAATAGGAAGAAGGGGGAAATTTCCATAATGGATCCATAGTGCCAGGCCCAAGTTCCAGCCATAACCTGGTAGAAATAAAATAAAATAAATAAATATTTTAAAAAATAAGCACATAACTTCCATCACCTATTGTAAACTGTGTGTCTACTTTTCTCACTGTATAATAAACAAATGGAATGCAGTGTGTTGTGCTCAAACTGTGTCCTATTCCTTGCAAATCGTCCATCCTTGGGCTTAATAACCTTTGTTGTCATCAGAAACTATCAAATACTTAGGGGAAAACACTGGAAGAACACTTTTCCATCTAAATGTCATCAGTATCTTCAACTATATAAATTGAATTGCAAGGAAGACTAAGACAAAAAGAAACCAATGGGACTATATCAAATAAAAAAGTTTCTGTACAGCAAAAGAAACCACCACCCAAACAAAGAGACTACTTATAGAATGGGAGAAGATCTTTACATCTCATACATCAGATAAAAGTCTAACCAAAATATATAAAGAGCTCACCAAATTTAGCAACAACAACAAAAAAAAAATGACCCCATCCAAAAATGGAGAGAGGATAGGAATAGAATATTCACCAAAGAAGAGATCCAGAAGTCCAACAAACACATGAAAAAATGTTCTGAGTCATTGATTGTCAGAGAAATGCAAATAAAGACAATAGTGTGATACTACTTCACTCCTGTGATAATGTCATACACCAGAAAAGATAGCAGCAACAAATGCTGGAAAGGTTGTGGGGTCAAAGGAAGCTTCCTGCACTGCTGGTAGGAATGTAAATTGGTCTAACCCCTATAGATAGAAATCTAGAGAACACTCAGAAGGCTAGAAATGGAACTACCCTATGACCCTGCAATTGCTTTCCAGGGGATATGTCCTAAGGAATCCAACACACCCCTCCAAAAAGATTTGTGTATACCCATCTTCATAGCAACACAATTTATAATAGCCAAAACCTAGAAGCAACCCAGGTGTCCAACAACAGATTAGTGGCTGAGCAAGTTGTGGTATATATACACAATGGAATATAGTACTTAGCTACTAAAAATGGTGAATTTACCTTCTTCACCTCATCTTTGGTGGAGCTTGAAGGGATCATGCTAAGTGAGATACACCAGAAAGAGAAGGATGAAGATGGGAAGATCTCACTCATAGAAGCTGAAAAACAAGAACAGAAGGGAAAACACAAAGCAGATTTTGGACTGGAGTTGGTGTACTGAACCAAAGTAAAAGATTCTGGGGTGAAGGTGTGTGTTCAGGTCCTGAAACATGATAGCCTAAGAAGATGGGGGGGTAGATTAGTATTTGGAAAACTGAGAAGTGTTGCACATGTACAAACTACTGTATTTTACTGTTGACTATAAACCATTAATCCCCCAATAAAGAAAAAAATGAAATCTTTGATGTCTTATTTATGATGGGTGGTTAATATCATCCCTGGCCTCTACTTATCAAATGTTAGTAAGTGCAGCTGTGCTCTGCCCCCTTACTTGAGACAACCATCAATATCTATAAATATCACTGGTTTTTCTGGAGGGCAAAACCACTAACTAAAGCAGTGGTGCTCAATCTTTGGTAGTTAACAGAACCCCTGGAGAACTTAATAAAGACATAAAAGGCTATCATAGATTGTAATTCTTACTGTTGATACTATAAAACTTGAGAAATACTACTCATGAGGAATTGTGTATGCTTTTCAATATATTATTTTGTCCCAAGAGTACCAACATCACCAAGTAGCTTGTTAAAAATACATATTCGTGGGTTCCATCCCAGACTTAGAAATGCATATTTGTGGGTTTCATCCCAGACTTAGTGAACTGGAAACTTTTGAGATGGAACACACTTATCTAAGAAATGACCCAGGTAAAGATAAAGTACATTCTGGGCATAATTAACAAGATGTTCAAGAGGCTGGGTGGTAGCACACCTAATTGAGTACATATATTACAAGATGTTCAAGAGTACATGAAGCCCATGGAGATCTGTTTCTCTCAGCAGAGCAGATGACATTAGACAGAGCATTGTGCGGAATCAGTTCCTCTGGATTTCATGGGCCTAATGACTATATGATCAGAAACTTTTGTTCTGATCTAGTCTTTATCAGGTAGATCAGAATGACATTCTTGGAGAAGGGAGACCTAAAGGATGGCACAGCTCAGACTTGTGAATCCTTCATAGAATTATTCTTTGGACTATATCAATGGCTTTAGAATAGTGGTTTTCAACTTGGTTTTAGAATAGAATCACTTAGAGAACAAACAAAATATCTCAAAGGTCCATCCAGGCAAAGAAGATCTGGTAGTAGGAATCAGATATAGGAATCAGTTTTTAACTTCTTCAATAATTCCAATATTTAGCAAATTTGAGATAGCAGTTAAGTGCTTTCTGAAAAATCAGTTTAGGTTTTTACCGGAGGAAGATATATAGTTGAACATACAGAAGATTTAAAAAATACATAGCTAAATTGGGGATCAGGAGGAATTTTTTTTTCTGGCTACAAGTAAATTATTGACTGTGTACCACTGTCAATTCATTCCTAAGTTTTTCCAACCCTTTCTCCAAAAGTCCTCTTAATAGGTTTTAAACTATATTAGTTAATTCCTATGAGATAGAGTTTAGTTGAGAGGGAGAGAGAGAGAGGAGAAAAAGAAGTCAGAACATCACTCCAGTATATATGGCACTGGGAATTAAACCAGGAACTTGAGGTTTGCAAGTCCTGAGCTATTTTTCTGGTCCAGCTTTTATATTTCTAAAGCACTTTTAATCTAATCCAATTTATCATGTTCTACTTTGTATTATTGACATACACTATGCCCCCACCCTGCAGAATATCTTCTTTGAGGTTAAGCATTCAAAGGTACAAAATTAAAACTATATATATTTGCCACCAGAATTATCACTGGGACTTAGTGAGGGGAGGACAGAGAGGAGGATAAAGAATGATAGCTACAGCATTGTTCCATCACTTATAAATATTCCCTGCTGCAGGTAGACTGGAAACTTGAACTCAGATATTTGTGCATGGTAAAGTGTATTCCACCACTACATGCTAATTTAAATATATTAAATGATGTGAAGATGCAATATAGAGATAGTCTGTAGCAAAGTTTCTTGTCAACTTGTCTTTAGTCATGCAGCAGAACTTTTCACTCTAGTGAGTTTCAAAAATTCCAAGTGGATTGTTATCTCTGGACTCCAAAAATCTTCATCTGAAAACAAAGACCAACAATGCCTAAGCAGAAAAGTTTGGGCAGGTGACTCAAGTATGAAGTATAGAACACTGAATAGCAAAGACATTTAGTATGCACTCAACTCCAAAAGGAAGCCTTTCTGTCAGTGGAAGGAGTCAAATATGTATGGTTTGAAGGAGAAACGTAATGATAATACGATTTTTAATATCCATTGGAATTACACAATCAAGGATGTTCATGGTCAGAGTGATCAAATGCCAACGAGGTAAGTAAAGGAATAAGTACAAAACCCTGACAACTTTCTCAGCATGCTCAGCATAGCAGTGATTCCACACAAGAAAATTTCTTTGGGTAAACTCCTATCAGATGCATGACACATTTTTCCCCTCCCCTCCTGCACTCCTCTATTGCCTTTTCTTCTCACTTTACTTCAGGAATGAGAGAGATCTTGGTGAAATTGCCACAGGCACCAGGAGGCCACAAGAATGCCAGGAAGAAGTCAAAGATCCAGCTTGTAGCTCCTAGGAATCTTTTAGAGAACATGAAGCCAAAGAAAGGGGAAGAGGGAACACCTTGGCTCAAAAGGTATTTACAAGAAGCATTGAAGCAGGAAAGCCTCCAGCTAGTCCTTTGGAGTCTGGCAACCATTTCTGTCAGCTTTCCCATTCCTAGATTGATGGTCATTGCTTAAGTCCCGGGGGTACTGGGTGTATTAAATTGCCTGTTTGTTCGCCTCTTACAATATGAATTTATATCTGAAAACCATTTGACATGTTGGAACATTTGGCTGTTGTAGGAGATGAGGAAACTGAGACTCAGTTGCACAAGGCCAGAGCCTGTAAACTGAGAAGCAGAATGCAAGTACATCTGCTCCTTCCTTCAACAACTCTCTGTTGTCTAATAAAACAACCATCTTCATAGAAAGGCAGACTGTTTATTCTTCCTTACTCCTACCCTCTAGTCCTAACAGACACACACTGATACAAAGTGGGAAGAGAAGTCAAGGGAGAGATCTTTTCTAAATAGTAATAAGCTTTGATTTCAAGGACCCAAGTTTGAGCCTTTGTTTTAAAAACACACACACACACACATACACACACACACACACACACACACACACACACACACACACGGGGGTGGGTGGGGGGCAGAGTGAGCGAGAGAGAGAGAGAGAGAGAGAGAGAGAGAGAGAGAGAAACCAAAACACTGTTTAGCTGGGATATGGCAGTGCCACAGACTGAATCTGGAGCTTCTGGGACTTAAGGTATGCAAATCTTGTGATCTAATGTTGACCTTTCTTGATCCATTCATTTACCACTCCACGGTTCTGTGAACTTTGCCCAATCATCACTTTTCTGCTAGTCTTTGAAATCGGGCCAATCACCAATCGACTGTATTTCTCCTGGAAGGTGGAATTACAGTGGCTCCTTCTGAGTCCATGTTCAAATTCCAAAACAATGGCTATAGAGGCCTTTCCTTTCTTCCTGTTGAAAGAGCTAGCATAATCATATCCATTCTGCAACATGGAAAGGGCCCTACATGTAAATTCTTGAGGGGGAACAGGTGGTGATGCACATGTCACAATGTACAAGGACCCGTGTTCGAGGCCCTGCCTCCCCCCACCGTCCCGATTAGTGAAGCAATGTTGCAGCTCCCTCCTCCTCCCCCTCTCCCCTCCCCCTCTCCTCCCCTCCCCCTCCCCTCTAGATTTCTGGCTGTCCCTATCCAATAAATAAGTAAAGATAATAAAAAAATAAAGGAATCTGTATTTTTTTTCTCCAGATTTGGCCTCCAGCAGCGTTCCATCTCGGACTGGAATCTGGATGCAATGCAACCATCGGCACCCGGTCGGCTGCAGCCTGGAGCCTGGAGTCTGCAGGGCGCGCGCTGAGCACCGGCTTTTGGCTCTTGGGCTCCGCAGCAGGAGGAGCGTGTGAGCAGTGGGCGTCCCTTTAAGAGCAGCCAGCCATTCAGGCCTCCGCCTCTCCGACCGCGCAGTGCCCGCCGCCACCTGAAGCTCGCGGGGCAGCCAGACTGTGGCGGGGCCGAAACTCTGAGCCTGCAAAGTGGGACTCGGGCGCTCCGACGCCGGCTGCCCGGAGTTGTCTGGAAGCGTAGCCGACCCACGCGTCTCCGCAGCGGAGGATGCGGGAGCATATCTGGGTGCCCTGGCCGCTGCTGGCGCTCCTGCTGCCCCCGCCGCTGTGGGGCGGCCACCCGGACGGTCCGCGCCGGGACCCGGAGCCTGACCCCGGGCCCCTGCAACCTTTCGACCTGCTCTACGCTAGCGGGGTGGCCGCCTACTACAGTGGGGACTACGAATTAGCAGTGCGGGACTTGGAAGCGGCGCTGCGCAGCCACCGGCGCCTGCGGGAGATCCGCGTGCGCTGCGCCCGCCACTGCGCAGCCCGCCGCCCGCTGGCGCCCTCCGGACTCGGTCCCGGGGCGGAGCTGCCCTTCTTCCGCGCGGTGCTGGAGCGGGCGCGTTGCTACCGCAGCTGCGAGACTCAGCGCCTCGGGGGCCCCGCGTCCCGCCACCGCGTCAGCGAGGATGTGCGCAGCGACTTCCAGCGCAGAGTCCCTTACAACTACCTGCAGCGGGCCTACATCAAGGTACTCAGCGCACACCTCACGATCGCCGTGCTCCAGGATGCTGTCCGGAGCAAACCCCCTCTCCCCCCACACCACTGCCCCTGTCTTCTTAGGTCGCTCTCTGCTCCATAGCATGTATGATTTGGGTTTGCTTTTTAACATTTCTGTCTTCTTTCTGTCTGCGGATTTCCTGTATTAGGTGGCCTGGGTTCTGTCGATCCACACTAGAAAACTGTGCAAGCCTATAAAGCTATGGCTTCTATTGACAACTCCCTCCAGGAATGAACTGATGAGCTAGATGACATTTTAAAGAGCTCATTCAACAGTGACTTTTGAGACTTTGGCGAGAGTCGAGTCTAATATCAGATGTCTTCTCTCATTTTTTGGTCTAGTCTCATCCTGTTTTCTGTTTCATTCCTTCATCAATCCCACCCACCAGTCTGCATCTTTTCCTTAAAATGTAAAGGAAAGCATGCTCCAAACAGCAGAGGTAAAAGTAGACTTTCCAGGAAAGTATGTCTCCGCGAGTCTGTATGTCTCTCTTACTCTCTACGCCTACAAGCACATACAGATTAAAGGTTAAAGGGAACGTATGTGTGGATGAGATGAAACTCTGTGAGGCAATTTCACTCAAAGTATTTAACCAGAGTGCTGACTTTTTCTTCTTTTATAGAGGGCTTCCAGTTTCACTAGGTCGGCTTTGAGCTGTCCCCCCCCCCCCCAAAGTCAAGTGTTCATTACTTTTCTGGCTTTATTTTTGAATTTTGCTTTGTTTGTCGGGAGGTATACAGCTTATATTCTCATTTTTCCCAAATTCACAATTTTAAAGATTTGTCTAGATGCCTGAACAGAGACAACTAACCCCCCTCAACCTCCCCTGCCCCCCCATATCTCAATACAGTGATGTCTTCTACAGTTGTTGGAAAAATGACAGCTTTTTGGATTAATTCGTCACTCCAAAGTACCAGTCTGCATTCCTGGTGTGGCAAAAATACACAACTCTTGAAGCTTTCAGTTGGCTTTTGCAGCTGATCTTCACCAAGACCTTTGCCCTTAAGTGACATGACTCTAGAGTTTGCAATTGCCAGTAGAATTTAGGAAGTTTTTACTGAAAATAACTTTTAGTCCCCACTACTGTGGCTAAGGAGTTCAGTAAACCTAGGTCTTTGACAAGAATGAGGAGAAAATTTGACTCTTCTTTAGGATTTGTCTAGTAGATTTGCTAATGTATTTATTAAATATAAACCGGATTTTAAAATGAGTGATGGTCTTTGATCAGTTCCGAATTGTCAGACAGGGGATGTTGAGTGCCTAAGTAGCTGAAGGTATAGTAAGCTATTTCCCAGAGCAGAATGTGGGTGGTCTGGTTAGGCTGAAGTGTGGTCTTCTCAGGAGTCTCAGATGTGAGGCGCGCAGTCCTGATGATAGTTCTGTCACACAACTTGTAGAGTTTTCTTTTCTCAGGTCTGGAAAAGGAACACATATTTATGCTCAGTTATATAAAAATAAATAACCATGTGGTAGCTTTCAAAATGTGAGTTTCTTCAGTTCTGTAATTAGCCTTGCTGTATCAATCATTCTCCTGTTCCTTTCCCCTGACTGGAGGTCAGAGGAGGTGAAGTAATAGGTATAGCATGCCTCAAAGTTTGACTAGATTCCAGGAATTAGTCACTCATCGTTACCTCTATGAGTGAACTAGTAGGTGTGGTCTGATGAGCTAATGAAGTATTGGAAGTTTCTTCAAAAATATGTGAAGTGTGTGTTAGTTTCCACTTTACCAGCAATGTTTCTAAGCACCGGACAAGTCTTGTCTCTTTCTCCCTACTTTCCTTCTCTCTGATAGGAAGTTTCTTGTATCTCCATGCTTAATACTCTTGTAAGGAGAGAATGATTACATCATATTGGGAATTAATTTTCGATGACTGGAACTTGCAGTAATGCCATTATGGATATCTAATAGATTCCTCATGATTTTGGACTTCACTCTCCCAGGAAGTTCCATAGTCTTGTTATTTATTCACTAACGTACTTAGAGGAGTGCAGTTTCATTGTTTTAGGCTGATCTTTCATCCAGGTAGAGAAAGAATTAGGGGTAGGGAGAGAGACACCATAGATTGGCACCCCCCCATTGCCATAGCACCACCAATGCAATGCCAAGATTAAACCTGGACCTTATGCCTGGCAAGGTTCAAGCCTTACCCAATGAACTAGCTCTCTGACTCTGAACTCCATAATTTATTTACTCCACTTGGCTTCTTGTGAGCTACACATGCACACACATACACATACACACACCATTTTTAAGGTAAAAATTTATTAACAAAACCAGAATGTTACTGGTTCCCAGCAGGTGTGGATGGATGATGGAGTGTTCACTTTCTGATGAGAGGAGTTGTCTTCTACCCAGATATAACCATGATACCCTGGGTTTGTTGAATTACTATTATTATTGCAGAGAAAAAGTTCCAGGTGAAGGAGAGACAGAATGAAAGAAAGAAAGGGAGAAAGAAAGAAAGAAAGTGAGAAAGAAAAGGAGACACCTGCAGATCTGCTCCACTGCTCATGAGACTTCCCCCCCCTGCAGATGGAGAGCCGGGGCTTATACCTTGGTCCTTGAGCATGATAACATGCATGTTCAACCTAGTTTGTCACTACCTGGCCCTACTTGAATTATTTTGGTATCAGCTATTCAGTTTGTACTTGAAAAGTTCATTTTGGACCAAATGGAACTGATTAAAATCTTTGCAGCCAAATTTGAGACATTGAGAGCTGTGAGGCAGTCACTACTACTGTGGTTCTTAGTGATAAAACAGTACAGTTTTTCTTCACTAGGGGTTTAAACACTGTGGAGACTCTTGAAAGATGCTGCTTCTTCCACAAGTCCCCATTATTGTGCCACAGATGCAACTAGACCCCTTATGCCGGTGCGTTGGAGAGGGAGGACAGAAAATGGTAAAATCGTAGCTGCATCAAGTTTAATTCCTCACTTCACAGATGAGGAATGGCAGGTCTAGAGTGGACAAGAGCTCACAGTGTCATAAAAGAGAGGATTGAATGAGATGAGAACAGGACAGAGAATCAGGAGTCTGGGCTTTGACCATAATGAGTGCCTGTTCTCTGTGTTCCCACTGTTTTCTGGGGTCCCCTCTGATCCCAGAGAAGACTGTAATGACTAGGACTATGCATGAGCCAGATTTGGACAGCTCCTGGGATGAGTAAGTTCTTCTTGTCCTGTAGAGTAACAGCAGTAAGGCCTGCTCTGTGGAATATTCCTTCAAGTTGGGCCTGTAGGGAATTTAGATAGACCAGCTGTGGGGCAGCAGTTCCCCGTGGCTTCTAGCCATACTCTTTTTGTTTAAAGACTGTATGAGACTCTTCAAACTTGACTTTATCCTTTCAGTTTGTGTGATATGATTTATGATTCACAGCCTGAAAACCACACTAGAGTTTTTAGTACGTTTCAGCATATTCTCTGCTCACAAACCTTCAGTGGGTTAGTCAACTACTACTATGTGAAGTTTAACATAGTGTCCACAACCCGATCTGAATGTCCCCCTATTCTGCTACTCTCTTGTCAAAAGGAGCAGTGAATGCCTGGTGTCACATGTTCGATACTTTCTGGTACTTTGGTACTTTATTAAGTACTCTCTAGCCTTTATTCATCTTTGGGAGAAAAGTAGGCACTGCAGTGGGGTAAGCCTGGGGTTGAAATTTAGCTTCTCAATCTCTTAGCTCTGTGGCTATGAACAGATTGCATAAGCATTTTCTCATCTGATGGGATGTGGATGGATGGGTTATGGTTAGGTATAAGTGAGGGTTTATATAAAACATGCAGGATAAGGTTTGGTTTTTTGTTTCTTTTCTTTTCTTTCTTTTTTCTTTTTTTCCTTTTTCTTTTTCTTTTTGCCTCCAGGGTTATTGCTGGGGTTCGGTGCTGGCACTATGAATCCACTACAGTGGCCATTTTTTTCCCATTTGATTGGCTAGGACAGAGAGAAATTAAGATCAGAGGAGCAGACAGAGAGTGAGAGAGAGAAAGATAGACACCTGCAGACATGCTTCACTACTTGTGAAACGTTCCCTCTGCAGGTGGAGTGCCAGGGACTCGAATCTGTATCCTTGCAACAGTCCTTGAGCTTAGTACTATGTGCACTTAACTGGTTGCAACACTGCTTGGTCCCCAGGTTTGATTTTTCAATAACACCTAAGATGTATTTGACATTAGTTATAAAAACAGATTTTTCTTCCTTTTTCTCTGTGTTCAAATGGTAGCTCTCCACTGTGAATATATCTATTTCTGTGAATCTCTTTTTTTTTTTTACTCCCACTGAAACCTCCATAAACATCATTTCTCCCTCCCTGAATATCCACTAAAAGATTTATTCCTTTCATGACATTTTTTTTTTTTACCTCTGGCCCTGTTTTGGAGAAATTCATATTCTTGCTTGTTACTTACCTGAATTCCTGGAGATCAAGAATTACATTGTTGTTATTATTATTATTTTCATATCTTGTAAAGTAGAAATTTACAGGTCTCAATAGAAGTTAGTGATATATTATTTTAAATGAAATACTTAGGTATATTTACTGTGTCTGAGTTGGGCCCAGAGTATATATATATATATCTCCCCAGTAACTAAAACAAGGATTTCAGATGCTGAGCATTTTTGTCCTGTGAATAATAGTTAAGTTTCATACACACGGAATATTGAAAAAGATTTCTAAGTGATGTTTGAAGAGTTTCTCACATTAGTTCTTTGATTTCCTCACTGGTCAGTTGGGAAGAAAGTGACAGAAGGACTACAGAGCTTGACTTTCTAGCCAAGTTCTGGCAGGTTTTTCAGAATTCCTTGCCTTCCTTCTCCATTTTTCCCCCTAATTTAATTCTTATTATGGAAACTGTGCTTCAAAAAAAAATCCTTGGTAGTTTGTGCCTGCTTTGTTTATATTTTTTTAATTTGAACAACTATAGGAGCTAAGCATTTTTCCCTATGACCTATTTATTTTGTAACTAGAAATTTGTACGTTCTGGTCCTCTTCATCCAAGACAGATACTTTGTGTTTGTTTTTGTATGCCTTATAATCAGATATATTTGATAGTGTCTGGTTTACTCTCACTGTGCTCAGACCTTAAATGGAAAAAAAAATCATAACTAGTACTACGTATTTTTGCTCAAAATAAGCTTGCTCTTCTTTCATGTTTTGTTTCTGCATTGTCTCTTTGTGCCATTTGGCCTTTGTTTTCTTTTCAGAATTAAAGAGGGAGGAGAGGAAATGAAAGCAAATTAGACAATTCTGTATCCCTCCTAGAACCATCTGTCTAAACTTTATCTTCATTAGCCTAATTTTAGTTGTTTCTAGAAACTAAAAAAGTCAGCTCAGGAAGTTCCTTTATTGTTTTTCCATTTTATCAACTTCTTTCTCTTTTAGAATGAGTGATTTAATGATAACAACAGAAATGAAATGCTAGACCATAACTGGTTTTTTGGTTGTTATTTATTTGGCTTTTTGTTGTTGTTATTGTTCATTTTGTTTTCTTTTCTCTTTGCTTCTCACAAATGTATTAATGTGTGTGTGTGTGTGTGTGTGTGTGTGTGTGTGTGTGTGTGTGTGTGTGTTTGAATCATCAAAATTCAGTAGTTAATATGTCTATGACTCAATCCTTAGGAAAGAAAGCTGGGGAGTATTTTGACTAGTCTGTTCCTGACTTTCTTTGCTGAGGAATTAGCATATCAGTAGTAACTACTCTTTGGGGTTGCCCATTTGAAGACCCAATAAGCTCCTTATCAGTCATTGGTTAAGTGCCACAGAGGCTTAAAATTCAATTAGATGAGGGTTGCTGCAGTTTACAGGTTTTCTTTTATTGCTGTCTGGTGAATCTGGAATTCCTTTATATGGTTTAATAAAGTAAGTAACTGCTTGTCTCCACAAATACGAAGTCTGAGATTTATTCTGTCAGTAATAACTATTGCTCAGATAAGCACTAAAGTGATAGCTTTGTGGAATGAATATGGAGATGTTTGATAAAGTTTCAACTTGTTTTATGGGTAATTTTGATCTATTCTGAACGATATGGTCACATAAAGGTCCTTTTGTCAGACAGCAACAACAAATGTTGGAGAGGCTATGGGGACAGAGGAACCCTTCTGCACTGCTGGTGGGAATGTAAATTAGTCCAATCTCTGTGGAGCAGTCTGGAGAACTCTCACAAGGCTAGACATGGACCTTCCAAATGACCCAGTAATTCCTCTTTTGAGGATATACCCCAAGGACTCCATAACACCCAACCAAAAATATATTTGTATACCTATGTTCATAGCAGCACAATTCATAATAGCTAAAACCTGGAAGCAACCCAGGTGCCCAACAACAGATGAATGGCTGAGAAAGCTGTGGTATATATACACAATGGAATACTATGCAGCTATTAAGAACAATGAACCCACCTTCTCTGACCCATCTTGAACAGAGCTAGAAGGAATTATGTTAAATGAGCTAAGTCAGAAAGATGAGTATGGGATGATCTCACTCATCAACAGAAGTTGAGAAAGAAGAACAGAAAGGGAATTTAAAAGCAGGATTTGACTAAATCTGGAGTAGGACACCAAAGTAAAAACCCTGTGGTGAGGGTGAGGGTGGATATTAGGCTTCCCGGGGCAGTAGGGGTAGGGGTGGGTAGGTGGGATGGGACAGTCTTTTGGTGGTGGGAATGGTGTTTATGTACACTCCTAGTAATTTGTAGTCATACAAATCACTTTTAATTAATATGAGAGGGGAAAAATTGATTGTATGTCTCAAACTTTTTAAAGCACAGACTGTGTCTTTTTAATACATAGGCTGAGTCTTTGATATGTCGACTCTCTCAAAAGCCTAGACCAGGGAGAACAAAAGCAACCAGTGGCACAGCTATATGCAAATAATGTCAAAGGACATAAATTATGGTGATGTTGGATATTATACAGCAAATCCTAACAAAGGGATGTTTCAAAGTTAAACCAACTACCAAATAATGTGATTATAACAATAACTATCTATTGTCTTCTTGAACCCTAAACAGCAGGAACCTCACATTTGCACTATAGAGTCTATTATTTCCCCCAGTCCTGGAACCTCTAGGGTGGGGCACACTTTCCTGCATGCTTCTCTCAATTCATACCAAATAATATTGCATCCGTCGATCCCAACCTAATCAACGCAACGAGTACCACCTCAGCATGCTTCACTTCAGACTGTGTCCAGAGACTTCAGGTGTGGAATCTCAGCTCTTCAGCTTCATTACTTGGGTGAGACCTTCCCTTTCATAGTATTCTCTAATTCCATTCCAGGCGGTTTACTTCCTAACAAGGTCCCAAAACCTAGATATAGACCAGGTCCCCTGAGATAGAGCATGTATCCATAAACTAGGGCAAAATATATACCTGAAAGCAAAAGCACACCATAGTCTGCAGTGAGTCAGTATGACGTTCCTAATGAAATAGTATCTACTAAGACTTAGATACCCTCCTCACCTACTTCTTATTACAGTTCTCTCACTCACTCCAAAGCTAACATTAGAAAAGCATGGACTGCAAAAGCTGAATAAGGTCAAGAGACTGGCATACTTTAAGGATGACTCTTGAGTCACTATCAGGCCACCCCATCAGCTGGGGCCCCATATGGGGAGTCCTGAGATTCCCAAACAAACATGATGGGCCTAGACCTCAAATAAATCCCTCTCTTCATTGTTACCAGTCATCTCTATGAGGAACAACAAAATAGACCCCTTTGTGGGCCCCACATAGGTCCTTGCCCTCAACTTGGATCAACAAAGGTAGAGAATGTTCCATCCTCTGAAGGGAGGAAGGACAACATACTCTATGCTACACCGGAGTAAGATGGGTCGATATTGGGGCAGCTTGGAATGTTCTTACTCATGACTACAGAATGTGAGCTCAGATCTACAGGGATGCAGAGGTCACGTAGGCTCGTAAGCTGAATATGGGCCCCAGACCAAATCAAATTGATGGGGTTCACAGTCAACAATATTTATACCCCTTCCCCATATTAGGGAGCTACTTTCTTCCCTGATCCAGCTTTCTGTCCCTTTTCCAGCCATGACATCACCTCCCCAGACAATAACTTGCATCCACCTGCATATCTGATTTCAGGCTCAAGGGAAAATAAAAAAAAAAAAAAAAAAGAAAAGAAAAACTAGTATAGCTACAGGCCCTTAGAAATATAACTTATAATATGCCTACTAGCTATCTACAAAATGGAAGACACCCCCCCCCCCCAACACTTCATCTGCAGTATTTCAGCCTTTAGGCCCATGAATGTTCAACAATTTGTTTGGCTTTGTATGTTAACTCTCTTTTCAGCCACCAGGTTCCATATGCTAGCATGATGCCTACCAGACTTTCCTGGACGAACAACCTCACCAATATGTCCTGGAGCTCAGTTTCCCAGAGCCCCACTCCACTAGGGAAAGAGAGAGACAGGCTAGGAGTATGGATCAACCAGTCAATGCCCATGTTCTGCAGGGAAGCAATTACAGAAGCTAGACCTTCCACTTTCTGCAACCCACCATGACCTTGGGTTCATACTCCAAGAGGGATAAAGAATAGGAAAGCTATCAGGGGAGAGAATGGGATAGGGAGATCTGGAGGTGGGAATTGTGTGGAGCTGTACCCTTCTTATCCTATGGTTTTGTTAATGTCTCCTTCTTTAAATAAATAATAAAAAACCCACAATAGCAGTATCCATATTAAAAGCCTATAACAGTGTGACAAAAAAGGTTCTTTTGAATTTCTAAGGAATTCAGTAGATAGTGGATTTCTCAGGATCACAGATCTGAAAGCTGAATGGAACTCCAAGAGAGATTCTCCACCAGCTCTCCAAGAAAATTAGCTGCTGTAGGGCCATTAAATAGGGGGTAATATAGAGAGTGATAAATATTTTCCTGGAAGAAATGTGGTTTAAACTTACTTTTGAAGAGGTGTGACAAAGTGCTCCTCAACTTACACCATGGTGTGAACTAATGTTACCTCAACTGGAAAAGAAAGACATGCATTTTAGTGAGGGTGATGGATGCTAGTTATAAAACTAAAAAATATTACATATGACATATCTTTAGCAATTTATTAAGTGTCTATCCCTGTCACTTAATAGATGATGACACTGGCTCCATGAACACTTAAGAAGGGTCAGCTAATGGAGTTGTGCCCAGAAGGTGGGGATTCTGATTTATAGAATAGTGTTCTTCCCAAACTCTAAGTAGCATGACTACTTGCCCAAAGACTGGCCAACCTGTGGTGCAGCTGAGACCTGCTGGGGCCTGCTGCCTCTTGAGAAAGAAAGGCCACAAGGCAGAGCTTCTCTGGACTGTTCTGCCCACCCTGCCGATTCATTCACATGATGCACAGTCCACTCAGCTAAGAGTCACAGTTGTCTGGTGGAAAATTTTGCATTTCTCATTAGGAAAAATGATCTCCTTTTTCTTTTTCCATTCAGCTTTTCTCCTGCAATTCTTTCTGTCCTTTTATTTATAAATCCTTCCTTTCTTACCATCTGACTTCCTAGGCATGCAGTTTTTATGAGAACTGTTCTTTACTTGCCAAATGGTACAAACACATCTTTAAAAAGTTCAGTCAAAAGTAGAGTGACAGCACTCCTGGTGAATCACACGTGTTACCATGTGCAAGGGACTGGGTTCAATCCCCTAGTCCCCAGCTGTAAGGAGGAAGCTTCACTAGTGGTGCTGCAGATAACTTACATTCTCTCTTCCTGCCCCCTTAGTTTTCTCTGTCCTTTTCCTTAAAAAAAATAAAGAACAAGGAAAAAAAAAGTTCAGAGACAACTTTCTGACACTAGTGTTATATGTATGGCTATCAGTTGTTAGTATATGGTTGGTACAGACTTGTAACAAGAAGCTTATTTTCTGCAACATTTTGTTTTATTTTTAATTTTTTTGTAAATTTACATATTTATGTATTAGGTGGAGTCAGAGAGAAATTGAGAGGGGAGAAGAAAGAGGTAGAGAGATTCCTGCTGCCCTACTTCACCACTCATGAAGCTTTCCCCCTGAAGGTGGGAGACCAGGGGTTTGAACCTGGGTCCCAGGCCCGTGGGCACTGTAGTGTGTGCAGTTAAGCATGTGCACCACTGCATCTCTCTTTTATTTTGTTTTCTTTACTTGTTTGTTTTCCTCTTTAACCTCTTCACTCTCTTCCTCCATTTTTCCCGGTACCATTAACAATCTGCACAGTAAAATCACATCTGAAAAGGAGATAATTGAGGGGCTCAACAGAGAGAAGGGGAAAGTTTAACATTATAAAACCTCAGGCCTAGACATCTACTTTTTGAAACGATGCTTTCCCCCCAAATGCTTTGTTCTAGACATAAAGTAATAGGTTTGGGGAAGTTGTTTCCTTCTATCAGCTTCCCATCTTTCTGTAATCTCTCTCCTCTCTCTCTCTCTCTCTCTCTCTCTCTCTCTCTCCTAGAACCATCTCATTTCACATATAGAGAAACTAAAGTTCCAAAAAGAATCAGTTTTTCTACACTTATTTAGTATTATAATGGAGGCGCCAGGATTAGAATCCAAGAACCATGAATCCCACATATATGATGATACTCTTAACTATTGTCTGTAAGACTCACACTGAAAACACAAACTCAGTTTGGTTAAAAGTGAACTTGATCACATACTTCTTACAGTATTTGCTAAGTGAAATATACCCCGTGAGAGTGAAAACTAATTATATATATCCACCAAGGTTATTGTTGGAGCTTGGTGCCAAGTGCTGTGAATTCATTGCTCCTGGCAGCCATCTTTTTGTTTTTTTCTTTCTTTCTCCTTTTTTATTTTTATTTGACCAGACAGGGAGGAATTGAGAGGGGAGAAGGAGAGAGAGGGAGGGAGAGAGAAAGATAGACATCTGCGGACCTGCTTCCCTTGTGAAGGATCACCCCTGCTGATACTGGGATGTGGGGGCCTCCAACCCGGATCCTTCTGCTTGATGACATGTGTGCTTCACCGGATGTGCTACCTCCCACCCCTAAAAACCACTATGTTCTTATAAACTTTTTTTTTTTACTATTGTCCTCTCACTTCTAAGAAAAAAAAGTTCAGATACATGAATGTTGGTTAAAGTTACTGTCCAATAAATCTAGTAAATGAATGAGGCAAAGACTCTCCTTTCGAAGGGAAATCAAGAGCTAAGCAGAGGAGGTCCAGGATATAAGATATCCACAAGTCTGGATCGACCTGTCAATGCCCATGTTCAGCAGGGAAGCAATTACAGAAGCCAAACCTTCCACTTTCTGTATCCCACAATGACCTTGGGTCCATAATCCCAGAGGGATAAAGAATAGGAAAGCAATCAGGGGAGCGGAGGGGATATGGAGTTCTGGTCGTGGGAATTCTGTGGAATTGTACCCTTCTTATCCTATGGTTTTTGTCAGTGTTTCCTTTTTATAACTAAAAATTGAAGAAAAGAAAAAGATATCCGTAAGTCCAGGGCTATGAAAATGATTCTGTTCCAATTTATTATTTGTAAATAATAGAGTCAGTTTTTCAGCAAATAATGAGACACTGGTGAAACTGGCAGTGTAATTACATTGCAACTCTGGAAAGGAATGGAGAGAAACAAAGCAGAATAAAGTAAATAAGTCTGAAACAAAACAGAAAAAAAATTGTTAGTAAACCCTAGCTTCTGTAACTGCTTCTCTGCTGGTCAGGGACATTGACAGGTCAATCCATACTCCTAGCTATTTCTGTCTTTCCCTTGTGGGATAGGGTTTTGGAGAGGTGGGGTTGCCTGCCCAGGGAAGTCAGGTTGGCATCATGGTAGCATCTGCAACTTCATGATTGAAAAGCATTAAGATATAAAGCAGAACAAATTGTTTAACAATCAGGAACCTAAAGGTAAGAGTATAGCAGATGAAATTTGGGATCTTCATGTTCGAAGAAACTAGGAAGTCTATTTTAGGTATTATTTCAAGGAGTCTGTGGCCTTACACATATTTGCCTGATCCCAACAGCTAACATGCAGGTAGGCTAAGAGTATTGTCTGGGAAAGTGGTGTCAGAGTTGAGAGTAAGACTAGAAATCTGGGTCAGGGCGAAGAATTGCTCCCAAATATGGGAAAAGTATATAAATACCATTAACTGTAGACCCCATGGATCTGACCTAGGACCCATGTCTATTCATACTTAGCACGGGAGACTGTGTAACCTCTGCATTCCTGTCAGTTTCTAGTATTGTGCTAAATAATTTTGTATATATTTTCTCATCAAGTTTTCACAGTAACTCTAAGATCTGCATCTAGTATAAATATAACTTTCAACATTGTAGCTTAAAATGTTGAGAAGTATATCTGCGATCACAAAGTTAGTAAGTTACATAATCAGAATTTGAATTTAGATTTTTTTCATATCTTGAGTTCATAATCTTGAGTTCTCAGTTGCTTTGCAATGCTTGGATTCTCATGTCACACATAACTCCTTCAAGAAACTGCCCTGCTTTTTTTTTTTATAAATTATATTAGCCTGAAAAAGTTTGCCTATATGAATCTGAGTTTTTACCCCTGAAAAATGAGATTCATAATAATTCATAAGGCACTTGTGAGAAGTTAGTACAAAAATGTATGCATGACTCAGCTAAGTCAGCACTGACCTAGTCTTGAATACAGTTGCTTTATGGCTTCTAGGCAGGAAGTAAATTTATGAGAGTAAAGGAACAGTAAAAAGAATTGGCAACTATTTCATAATAAACTGAGATGGTGGCTACATATACTAGAGGTACAGAAATCTTGGATACACAAATCAAGAACTTGACTATGAGGTAGCAGCCACTGGCTTCAAGTTCAATATGCAACTTGAACATAAGAGTTTGAAAAAAAAAATGCCTACCTCTGTCTAAGACTATGAGAGAACTATAGTGGTTATCCATGGGGGTTGGGTGTGGGGACACAGACCTTTGGTGATGGGAGTGGTAAGAAAAAAGTGGAAAAAAAAGACTGTCCTATAAACCATTAACCCCTCAATAAAAAAATTATATATATATATATATATATATATATAGAGAGAGAGAGAGAGAGAGAGAGAGAGAGAGAGATGCTAATATGTACTCATATACTCTCATTCAGGCATGCCACCACACAGCTCCCTTCAAGTTCAAATTTCCTTCCAAGTTTATTGGGGTGTTTAAGTGGCTTCTAGAATGGTTGTTTACACATGGGTACATCTTCCTGTAGTAGGAGTCTTCAGAGCACTCTCACCCTTAATTTAGGATCTTTTTAATATCAGAGATCAAGAACCCAAGTCCTTCTTCACGCCCAAACCTTCATTCCTCAGTCTTTTGCATGGGGGCAGTATACCCACCCAGTTCAAGTTTTGCTTTATATTTTCCCTTTCTCTCCCGCCCCTTTTAAGTTTCACCTATAAATGAGATAATGTGTCCTTTCTGGTTTATCTGACTTAACATAGTGCCTTCTAGTTCCATCCAAAACTAAGCAAAAAAGATGTTCGAGTTTAACTCTATATACATTGGATGCAAATTTTTCAGCTTCTGTTAATCACTCTAAAACAAAGATTATCTTCTTGATGGGAACTAGGGACTGCATATTTGTTTGTTTATTTGTTTTTACTATGTTGAGAGAACTATTTCTGCTTTGTCCTTCACTATACTCTTTGACCTTCTGGTTTCATAATTTCCTTGAGATAATGCCCTCTTCTTTGTATTTTTTAATAGAAATATTTTTTGGACTCTGTTGAAACACATTCCACAACATTTCTGTTTTATATTAACAGATAAAATCTTCTTCCCACAGACCAACACATCTTAGGAATTTTAATCTTCTTTAAGACTTTTCTGCACCCTGATCTTAAGTATGACCTTAGAGATGACCTAGGTTTGTGAATCAACAAACATCTTACCACAGACAGCAAGTCTTGTGCAGTCATCAGGTAAATAAATAGGAGAGTAAACAAGTGGGGTGGGGGAGAAAAGTTATGAATCTAAGAGTCAAGCAGTGAAGACTGTGTCCCTAGTTTTGTCACTAATGCTTCTCTTCCAGTCTTGAGGTCTCTATTTGCACTAGGACAGCCTTGGGAAAGATGGTTTTTAAAGACTCTACTGTCAAACTCTAGCCCAGAGGCCAGGAAATATCTCACTGGGTTGGGTGCTTGACTTGGTGTGTTGGCTCAGGTTTGAGTTTCAGTACCATATGAATACCATGATATCACAGGGAAAATCTGGTACTGTGTTGACTCTCCCTCTCTCTATATATATCTCTGGTTGAATGAGAAAAAGTTGACTTAGGAGTTTTAATTGTGTGTGCATAAGGCACCAAATTAAAAACTAACATAAAACAAAACAAAACAAAACAAGAAAACAGCTTTACTACTTTTACCAACCTGAGTTTCTAAAATCCTTTTGAGGAGATAATAGTGTAATGGAATGCAAACTAAAATGGGAATAAAAGGCATTTTATTTTATTTTATTTTATTATTTACTTATTTTACCAGTGCACTGTTCAGTTCTGGCTTATGGTGGTGCAAGGGATTGAACCTGGGTCTTTGGAGCCTCTGGCATGAGAGTCTTTTTGCATAACCATTATGCTATCTACCCCTGCCCTATAAAAGGCATTTTAAAGATCACAGAGCAGGGCCAGGCAAGACACACCTGGTTGAGCAGGTATGTTAATGTGCACAAGGAACTGAATTCAGGCCCTTGGTACCTGCCTGCAGGGGGGCAGTTTCACAAGTGGTGCATCAGTGCTGCAGTTGTTTCTCTATTTCCTTGCCTCTCTCAATTTCTCTCTGCCATATAAAGTAAAATAAAAGAGAAAAAAATGTCACAGGGAAAGTAATTCCAGTATATCTAATGATAGTCTACATCTTTGACAGCTACTCACTTTAAAACTTGAAAGAATACCATACTAACAATTTATTTAATGGTACTTTAAGAGGTGCTTCTTACCAGGCCATGTTCAGGAAGGATAAGAGAGAGAGAGAGAGAGAGAGAGAGAGAGAGAGAAACTGTATTATATGAGAAACAAAAGTAAAATATAAAAAAAAAGAAAAAGAGAGAAAAGGAAGGAAGGAAGGAAGGAAGGAAGGAAGGAAGGAAGGAAGGAAGGGGAGGTTTCAGCAAGATCATCATCTGATTTTTACTATTGAAGAATTATCTAGTGAAGACAAGAGGAATCCCTTCATTAAATAATTGAAGACCCTTGAACAAGCAAGATAAATCACAGAGAGCATGATCTTAACTCAAATAAGGGAGACAGTTTTAACACTAGTAGCTGCTCAGATCTAATCTGGAGTTCTAGAAAGAGGTGTTGAAGATAAGTCAGATAAATACTAATGTGGAATTTGTGTTCAAGGTTGGAGCAGTAAAATCATCTTGAAATGGATAATATTTAACATACTTTCCGATTTAGAGTATGTCAGACGGCATGCATGACTTTGTGAAATGAGAAAATTTCATGCCCACAGATGGGATTATTGAAGATGTCTGCATTGAAAGAGCCCTACAGTGTGCTCTGTATATTACTTTTTAATTCCGGTGAATATAAGAGCAGTATCATCAGCCCACTCACTATAAATAACTTATATGTTGCCAAAGAGGAAGAATTAGTATTGTTGTCACTGTCTGGATTCCCACCCCTGGTGAAAACCCTCTGAGATGTGGATTCTTGGTGTCTTCAGAGGAAACAATTCACCTATACAAACAGAAGTTTTACAGTTTGATTCCAGTGAATAAGCAAACAGTCTGACAATCTTCAAAGAGAAAACTGCCAACTACAGAGAGACAGAAAGAGAGAGAGAGAGAACAGCACCTGTTCTGCATCTTGCATTTCATAATATGCCTGCAGTTTAATCAAAGGGTGTTGTAGTCAAGCTGTTTCAAGGAAAAGAAATGGGGGTTTCTTATAGGATGAAGACACCCTCCTTTTCTAGCTGTGTTTGGGCATGTCTGGGGGTTGACAGGATACTCAGTTCTGCCTCATATTCTGGCTTCACTCTGTTTCTTATATCAGACCAGGGTCTTAACACACATACAGGAAATGCATTCACGGAATATTTAGCAGTAACAACATCCACATGTCTGATCATCATCAGTCCTCTGGTTTCTGGCTCGACTATCTTTGCGATAGCATCTGAAATGGATTTAGCTGTGACTGCAGAGTGCCACTGAGGGTTTAGGTTACATTTGTAACAACTGACCAGAACATCGATACATAGAAATGGAAAGTGAGTCCATCTCTCTCAACAAGTTTATGACAACAGATGTAGGAAAAAGACAGTTGTTTTGTAGTGCTGTTCTGATTTGCTGCACTGGCGTGCTGTTCCCAGGACAATATGAAAACCTGGTAATATCCATACTGTAGTTCAGTTCTCAGAACTTTTGTTCCTGTAACTCTGGTCAGTTTCACCTGTATGTTGTAAGGTAGTCTGCATAGAATTTCACACTTAATAATATTTAAGGAGTATTAGATATTCCTAAAGAATACTTAAAGAATTCCTTCCTCTGGCTTTTGTGTCCTCTAAAATTCCTTCCTTCCTCTAAGGTTGGGAGAGCAGACTTACCTACTACCCGGGATGAAGAGGGGTGTTAAAGTATCAGCTCCAGGCTTAACCTAATGAGAATATGTTTTGTTTGCCCTTGGTATTTAACTAGAAGAGGATATGTATTTTCACAAATGCTATTTATTTTCTGCTAGACCCTTTGTCTAGCTTGCCCTGTCTTAACTAGAGAAGACAGTCTTGGGGAACCTTTTTCCTTTTTCATTAGCTGTTTAAGTTGTGAGTTTTTCCAGAGATTAATCTAGAATGTTTGGGTGACAAAAAGAAAATCGAAGGAATTGACCACTACATTTATACGCTGGGCCTTCACTCATCCCACCTTCCTGCCACTGTTCAGTCTTTCTGTATTTATCTAGTGTACTAGTTCTGGAGATTCTAGGCATACTTTTTTTTTTGGGGGGGGGGGAGATTTAGGGAGAAATGAACTTACTACATTTTGTACAGAAATACAAGACCTCATACAGACTCTTTGAGTGATTTTCAATTATAAAAAAATATGATAGAGGCAGAGAGAAATAGGGAGAGAGGAGGAGAGAAAGCAAGCAAGAGAGAGACCTGCAGCTTGTTCCACAGTTCTTGAAGTGTCCGCTTTGCATGTGGGGACCAGGGGCTTGAACCTGGGTACTCACTCATGGTGATTTTTCTATTTTACTGGTTGTGCCAGGAACCAGCACCAATGGTCTTTCAATTATGATGCTGATTATCATCATCTATTTGGAGTGGACTTGATTTCAACACTGTTGGAGAACTATGTTATCAATACTTTAATGCAAAATGCTACAGAAAAACCTTACTGAACTCTAATAAAAATTCTCCTGTTGATTTTCTTTCACCACCACTAAATCAAATCTAATGGATTATCCTGTGGTTCATGACAAGGTGTTATAAACCTATTCTCTGCTACTCCTGCTTGAGGGCTATAAAAAAAAATCCCAGCACTTTTATTGAGTTCACATCAGCCTCCCCTTTAACTTATTTATTGGCTCATGGGAGAGATCCCTTTGGAACACTGTAATTTAACTCTTCACAAATAAGTATTTGATGATGCTGATCCACTTCCCAGATCGGGTAGTGAAACTTCTGCTTTACCTACTATGACATGTATGGGAATCTCTGATGTCTTAGTATTTACTTATTATTACTATTTTTGGCATTGCTCTGGGATGACTTTTTTTTTTCCTAAGAGAGAGAGGAAGGGGTGGGGGAGAGAGAGAGAGAAGAAAGTGAAAGAAACCATAGCACTGAAGCTTCCTCCAGTGTGGTGCAGGGCCAGTCTGGAACTTGGGCCATGTACAAGGCTAAGCAGTGTACTATCCAAGTGAATTCTTTACTGGACCATCCTTAGTATTTAGAATGAGAAGGAAAATCTCCTAATGATTCCCTTTCTCTATCCTATTGTGCTGGAGTAAATATAATATTACCATAATCAGCACCATCCTAAATTGCAAATTATCATGTCAGTATCTTTGATTTAAACATTCATGCATGGGTGAAATCATTCTTTGTGTCTTTACATTTGGTAGGTATTTAATACATGTTTATTAAATGTTTTCCTTATAATGAAATATTTCACACTTGATCATAAATTAAAAAAAAACCTTTTCATGTTTTCATGGGAGTATCAACTTCATAGTTCAGTTTTAGGTTCATAATATAAAGTTGTATTGATACATTGCACACAGTATTAGAGTGAAGAGTTAGGGAACTATTTCTTTTATATTTTTCTTTTGATTTCCTCATTGGGGGATTAATGGTTTACAGCTGACAGCAAAATACAGTAGTTTGTACATGCACAACATTTCCCAGTTTACCACATAATAATTCAACCCCTGCTAGGTTCTCTTCTGCTATCATGAGGGAACTATTTCTTATTATAACTGTGCCACTAGTGCCAAATGGCTTTGTGCTTATGAACTTCCCTTTTCTGGGTCAAGTTTTCTTCATTTATAAATAAGGTCATTGAAATCTATAGCTTTAAAAGTACTCATTTTAGTATTTGGCAAAATTTTCCACTGATAAACAAATTCATTAAATGTTACTAAATTGTGAAATTCCCAGAAGTTGAATGGCTTGCTTCTCTAAAAAACTTTCTAAAATGATAGGGTCAAACAGTATAAAATTCCTAATATTTTGAAGTGCAAAGTCAAATAGACAAGCACTTTGCAATCAGAGAAAAGGTTTTTTTTGTAGCAGTATCAGTGTACTGAAGAAGTATTTTGACCCCATTATTCAATTTTAAAACTGTATCTCTCTTCCCTAAAGTATTAGAAGAATCATCTTACTTGCTAAATAATTGGGTAAACTTCTCTTTGCAGTTTTATAAGGTAATAGAAAAAGGCTCATTTCACTAAAAATTGTCAATATTTCTTGCAATCATAAATCATTATCAGGATATAAGTTGTTAACAGTCTTTCTCTATGAAATTAACTCTTCCCAGTGTCATTTAAACATATGTGGTACACAGTTTAATTTAAAACTACATAATTTCACAAAACTATGGGCACATGAACTTTGGTAATGTGTATGGTGAGTTGTACACACACATACACACACACACACACACACACACACACACACACACGTGAACTATATCCCTGAAATCTTACAGTTATGTAAAGCAATACTAAAGCACTAGTAATGATCAATTTAAAAAGATTTTATAGATTCCTGAAATAGTCTTTAACTTCTTTCAAACACAGTTTCCTTTGTGTAAGATGAGGATGTTAATGTCATTTATCTATGACACAATTTGTTATAAATATTGAGGAACATTTTCAGAATGTTCAAATTCTTAACAAATGTGCTCTAAAAGCAAGGTAATTCTTTATTCACATAAGGACATACTGAGTTATTGGAAAAGTCATGATGTATTTTTTTCGATGTTATTCTATGCAAAATGCATCACATCTTTTCTGACAACTCAATATAGACATAGACATACTGTTTGTAAATTGTTTTGCCTTATAAAATCATCAACATATTTATATATTCTTTATTTTTATCCCATAAACTACTCATTTTTACTTGAATAATGACAATATCTATACTGACAATGAAGTTCTATAATATGACCCATTTTTTTCCAAGTGCTTACATACAGGCATAAGTGAGCATATGTTGAGATTCTTTTTTGGCCCTTGACATTTTTGAGATCTTGGACTTTCTTTAATAGATTCCAGGCCCTTGCATGCCTTTATCCCTGGGGGGATAAAGAATGGAAGCTGTTGCTTAAAAAAAAAAAACACTTGGAGCAGGAATTGTTTGATAAGGCCAATGGTTAGAGCATTTGCAGCTTCTTGTTTTGAATTCTTATGATAATATCAGCTCTCTAAAATTATCTGCCAATTTGTGAAAAGCCTAGTAATAAACATTGGGCCTTGTAAATTCTGATACATATCTAGAAGTGAAAGAACTCTGTCTGATTTGAAAGTCGGAGTTGGCTCCAGATTATAGTAAGTGAGAGTCTTATTACTTTTCAAGTTGTAACAGGAATGATGTAAAGCTGAAATTGTGTCTGTGTTGTGCTTTCCTAGGTATGCATCTTGTTATTAACTGTTTGTTTCCCAAATAAGGCTCTTACTAACTTCTTTACTGAACGGGATGCCAAGCAGTATGTTGATATTCAAGTGTATGGAAAGAATCTGTGTTGGAAAGACAGAACAATTATTCCTATATCAGTCAGCATCAGGACGTAATATATCCCAGTCCCAGTATTGTGGACTGCTTCCTTTTGCTTTTGCAGGGTGAGAAATACAATGGGAATGAAGATAATCATGCCTAGTATTGTCATCTTGCGTGGAAACTTGTGAAGTACTTTCACTCCTGTCTTCACTTCCTCAGGAGCATTACTATGAGGCTCAGTGACTTGTTCAATTGGATACCATGGAGAGGCAAAGCTGTGAGTCAGTGGAGGTTTTTTTTTTTTTTTTGGCTCCAGAGCTATTGTTCTTAACAATATGTTACAGTTGTTGTCTGTTTAGAATTGTCAAGGTCTTTATTGTGACCTTGTAAAGCCAAGTTTTCATTTTAAATACCCTAATGGTTTTGCCTGCTATTATTTACCGTTATGTTTTCTGATATGTGGTGGTTCTAAACCCACGAGGTTAGAATTCAATCATGTGTCACTCTCTTTAATAGATTGGAGCTTTTGGCTCTGCTGGCCCTCTGTGCTCAGTGATCTATGACAGCACTGGACACGTTGGGTTTGAGAATACTGACTCTAGCCAGTGGCAAATATAATGGTACAGTTGAATGTGGGATTACCCCAAAGCTTTTTCCATGTGAGACTGAATACATAGTCTCTGCTCTTTGTCTTCAGTTTTTTTTTTCAGATTAGTACTTCCATGGATCTGTTTTATCCAAAGGAAATTACATTTGCATAGAACTAAATTATTTCTCCAGTAGTTGATGTACGTTTGTGTCTCCTTTGTAAACATTCTATTTGTGCTTGATATAAGCACTGATGAAGAATGCTGATCGTTTTATTCACTGATAAGTTAAAGAATTATATGATTTTCAAAATTAATATACTACATTGAAAGAACTGGTTTACAGCTAGACATTTTCATGCCTTTTGCATGTCCTTTTTTGAGATTAATGATTTAGGATTACAGCTTTTAGTTTGTCCCTTAGTTTTCTTCAAAGATGATCTACCTACATAGACTTCGAGTCTTGTTGCTGAGCTTAAATTTATTTATTTTTTTAACTCTTAGGTGGGTAGGTGACTTCCTCCTATATATCACACATTGCATCATTTTGAAGAGTATTTCTTCATATTTGAGAGATTTTCTTTGAGGCTATTCAACTTCAAGCTCCTGTGTATAGCATTGTAACTTTAGGTAGGTCATTTGATATCTTAAACAACCAGTTTTATCATCTGAAACTGAGCATAATATTATCCCAGTGTCTCATTTGTGAAATGAGCAACTAAGAGGAGTGTCCTGCGGAATGATTGAATACATATAAGATGTTTAAATATGGCCAGCAGGTCACAAGCATGAATCATATGCAAACTTTTTTCATAAATCTAATTTGTTACACTTTGGGGAAAATGACATTATTCTTTTAATATTTTTTTCAGACTTGTGAGATAGATTAGATTAGGCTTGGCTATAGCACAGTTATTTTGACATAGTCAATAGTAGATAACCATTCAGGACATCTATTAGTAGATGGTTGTTCTATTCATTCCCTTTTTAAGTTGCATGACTTTCAATAAATCATTTTCTCTCTTTAAGGCTCATATTTTTCTTATATTAAAGAAAAGAGCCACACTTATATTTAAACCCTTTAAACCAATTCCTATATTGAATTATTGAGAAGTAGTTTTTTTTAATTGACTGTATGCTTTGAAAATTAGAATATGCATATGTCTTGGTACTCAAGTTTTAACAATCCTATTTTATAGATTGTGCAGAATATCAATAGATTCTAGTATCCTTCTATTGTTGGTATGTTACACTCAGACACAACCCAATGTTGAGTCAACTTTTCCAAGGCCACCATTGTCCCACTGCTTATGGAACTTTTCCTGAGTTCTGTGGAAATTTCAGGGAAATAGTGAATCAGTAGACTGTTTTATTTGGCTGCTAAATTTGGTTCACTATCATTAATGAGGACAGATCCGTCTCAAATGCTTCTTGTTGCCCTGGGCAACAAGGGTCCTAGAATTAAAGGGCATCAGATATACAAGAGAAGTAGAAAATAACTTTCCAAATTAATGTCCCTGCAAGGATCCCTAGACTACTTGCAGTGTTGAAGAAAGCTAAAAGGAAACTAACTCCCGACTTGGGATTTCCTGCTTGTAATTCAAAACAGACTTAAATATATATGTGAGGATATGATTCAAATTTTGCTTTCAAAAATTTCATTTTGCTTTCCTGGGTGGAAGGGATAAAATTTGTATAATATTGTTGATTAGTAGTGTCCTTTCCCCCTTTTAATGTAACTAATCCCACAGCTGCAAGCAATAGAACAATTTATTCAGATGAACTCATTTTAAATTCTGAATTGTATAGTATATTATGTTGTCAGTCATTGGTTTCTATCAGTGCCCATGAAATTTTCAGAATTATTCTAAATTACTCTGGCTTATTTTACACAGTATCATTTATCTTCTCAGAAGGAGAAGTGATAATGGAATAAGAGTATGGCATTTACATCATGAAGGGAAATCTGTACATAATCTAGTGGGCTATTTCAGGGAATTATATACATTTGTAACATTTAATCTTCAATGAACTTTTTATTAAAGACTATATGGAGTACTTTACAAAAGTTAAAAGAGCTAGCAACTCTTCCAATGTATGTATTTATTTATTTGATTTCTTTTAGGAGAATTAATGTTTTATAGTTGACTGTAAACACAGTAGTTTGTAAATGCATAACATTTCTCATTTTTCCACACAACAATGCAACCTCCACTAGGTCTTCTGCCATCCTGTTCCAGGACCTGAACCCCCACACCCCCCAACCCCAGAGCTTTTACTTTGGTGCAATACACCAACTCCAGTCCAAGTTCTACTTAGTGTTTCTCTTCTAATCTTGTTTTTCAGCTCTGCCTGTGAGTTAGATCATCCCATATTCATCCTTCTGTTTCTGACTTATTTCACTTAACATGATTTCTTCAAGCTCCATCCAAGATGGGCTGAAAATGGAGAAATCACCATTTTTAATAGCTAAGTAGTATTCCATTGTGTATATATACCACAACTTGCTCAGCCACTTATCTGTTGTTGGACACCTGGATTGCTTTCAGGTTTTGCTATTACAAATTGTGCTGCTAAGAACATATGTGTACACAGATCTTTTTGGATGGGTGTGTTGGGTTCCTTAGGATATATCTCCAGGAAAGGAATTGCAAGACCATAGGGTAGATCTATTTCTAGCCTTCTGAGAGTTCTCCAGACTGTTCTTCACAGAGGTTGGACCAATTTACATTCCCACCAGCAGTGCAGAAGGATTCCTTTGGCCCCATAACTTCTCCAGCATTTGTTGCTGCTATCTTTTCTGGTGTAGGACATTCTCACAGGAGTGAAGTGTTATCTCATTGTTGTCTTTATTTGCATTTCTCTGATGATCAATGACTTGAAGCATTTTTTAATGTTTGTTGGCCTTTAAGATCTCTTCTGTGGTGAATATTGTGTTCATGACCTCTGTCCATTTTTGGATAGGGTCATTGGTTTTCTTGTTGTTGAATTTGGCAAGCTTTTTATATATTTTGGCTATTAGCCTCTCTTCTGATGTATGGCTTGTGAGGATCTTCTCCCGTTCTCTGAGGGGTTTCTTTGTTTGGGTATTGGCTTCTTTTGCTGTGCAGAAACTTTTTAATTTGATGAAGTCTCATTTCTTTATTCTTGACATAGTCTTCTTTGTAATTGTATTCGTTTCATTGAAGATGTCTTTGAAATTTATGCGGAAAAGAGTTCTGCCAATATTTTCCTCTAAGTATCAGATAGTTTCTGGTCTGACATCCAAGTCCTTGATCCATTTGGAATTTACTTTTGTGTTTGGTAAAATATAGTGGTTCAGTTTCATTCTTCTGTATGTTTCACCCCAGTTTTCCCAGCACCATTTGTAGAGGAGACTCTCCTTTCCCCATTTAATAGCCAAAAATTAGATGTCCATAGGTGTGGGGGCTTACTTCTGGGTTCTCAGTTCTATTCTACTGGTAAGTATGTTTAATTATATTCCAGTACCCAGCCGTTTTGATTACAGTGGCCCTGTAATACAGTTTGAGAGCTGGGAGTGGGAAGCCTCCAGTTCTGTTCTTTCTTCTCAAGATTGTTTTGGCAATTTTAAGTCTTTTCTGATTCTAGATAAACATTTGCAGCTTTTGTTCTATTCTCTTGAAAAATGTGGTTGGGATCTTGATGTGGATTGCATTAAATTTGTACATTGCTCTGGGTAACATATTCATTTTAGTGATATTTATTTTTCCAACCCATGAATATGGAATGTCTTTCCACTTCTTTGTTTCTTTTTCTATTTCCTTGAATAGTGACTCATAATTTTCTGTATACAAATCTTCCACTTCTTTGGTTAGGGTTATTCCTAGATATTTTATTGTTTTTGTTGCTATAGTAAAAGGAATTAATTTCTGAATTTCTTCTTCCAACTTAGCATTTGCATAAAGGAGTGCCACTGACTTTTATCTGTTAATTTTGTATCCTGACACTTTACTATATTTACTATAACTTCCAACAGCTTCCTGCTGGATTCCTTAGTTTTTCCATATATACTATCACATCATCTGCAAATAGGATGAGTTTGACCTCTCTTCCTGTCTGTATCCCTTTAATTCCATGCTCCTGCCTGATTGCTATGGCAAGAACTTCCAACACTATGTTGAATAATAATGATGATAGTGGGCAGCCCTGATCTAAGGGGAAATGCTTCCAGTTTTTAACCATTGAATATGATGTTGGCTGTAGGTTTGCTATATATAGACTCCACTATCTTGAAGAATTTTCCATTTAGTCCCCTGTGTTTTGTAGTGTTTTAATCATAAAGAGATGTTGGATTTTGTCAAAGGCTTTCTCTGCATCTATTGCTATAACCATGTGGTTTTTGGTCTTGCATTTATTGATGTGGTGGATCCCATTGATTGATTTATGAATATTAAACCAACCTTGCATCCTAGGAATAAACCCTATTTGGTCATGATGAACTATCTTTTTCATATACTTTTGTATCTGGTTGGCTAGAATTTTGTTCCATATTTTAGTATCTATGTTCATCAGAGGTATTGGTCTGTAGTTTTCTTTTTTTGTTGTATTTATGTCTACTTTTGGTATAAGAGTGATGTTGGCTTCATAGAAGTGGGAGGAGAGTATTCCTGTGTCTTCAATCTTTTAGAAGAGTTTTAAAAGTAGAGCGACTAACTCTTCCTTGAAGATTTTACGGAATTCATTTGTAAAACCATCTAGTTCAGGATTTATATTTTGGGAAGGTCTTTGATAACTGTTTCAATTTCTTTAGCTGTGATTGCCCTATTCATATTTTCTAGTTCCTCTTTATTTAACTTTTGAAGTTTTTAGGTATCTAGGAAATTGTCCATTTCTTCCATGTTCTCTAACTTGGTGGCATATAGTTGTTCATAGAAGCCTCACATGATATGCTGAATTAATGTGATGTCTATTGTGATATCTCCTCTTTTGTTTGCAATTGGGTTTATTTGGGTCTTCGCCCTGTTTTGTTTTGTGAGTCTGGCTAAAGATTTGTTGATTTTATTTACTCTTTCAAAGAACCAATATTTACTTTCGTTGATCTTTTTTATGGTTTTCTTATTTTCAATGTTATTTATTTCTCCCCTAACTTTAGTGATTTCAGTCCTTCTGGTTGATTTAAGGTTCCATTCTCCTCCTCCTCCTCCTCCTCCTCCTCCTCCTCCTCCTCCTCCTCCTCCTCCTCCTCCTTCTTCTCATCCTCCTCCTCCTTCTAGGTCTTTAAGGTGTGCAATCAGATTCTTTGACTTTTTCTTATTTCCAAATGTGTACTTGTATGGCTATGAACTTCTCTTTAAGTACTGCCTTAGCTGTGTCCCAAATATTTTGATAGCTCGTGGCTTCATTTTCACTGAACTCTTGAAATGTTTTGGTTTCTTCCTTAATTTCCTCTTTGACCCAGTAGTTGTTAAGTAGTGCTCTGTTGAGTTTTCATGTTTTGGGACTTTTAGTAATTTTTAATTTATTGTTAAGTGGTCTGAAAAGATGCTTGGGACTATTTCAGAGCTCTTGCGTTTGCTGATACTGTCTTTGTGTTCTAACATATGGTCTGCCCTTGAGAATGACACATGTGGACTTGAATAGAATGTGTATTCCAGTTTCTTGGGGACAATGACTGAAAATGTCCAATAGTTCTATTTTATCTATCTCTTCATTTATCTCCCTCATTTCTTCATTGATTTCATTCCTGAATGATATGTCAAGTTGCGGGAGTAGAGTGTTGACGTCCCCTACTATTATTGCATTGCTGTTAATATATTGCTGTGGCTCTTTTAGTAGATGCTTGATGTATTTAGATGGCCTCTCATTGGGTGCATAGATGTTAATAATCGTTGTGTCCTCTTGATTGACTGATACTCTGAGCATTAAGTAATGTCCATCCTTAACTTGTTTCGTTATAATTTGTTTATTTTAAAGTTTATTGTGTCAGATATGAGAATAGCTGTTCCTGCCATTTTTTTTGTGGGCCATTGCCTTGTATGGTAGTGTTCTAACTTTTCACTTTGAGTCTGTTTTTGTCTAGTTGAGTTATCTGGGATACCTTTAGACAACATATGGTTTGGTTGTGTTTTCTGATCCATCTTCCTACTCTCTCCCTTTTAATAGATGAATTCAGGCCATTGACATTTATTGATATTATATAAATAAGATATTTTATGCCATTATTGTAGATTTTGAGAGTGCTCTGATATATGACATGGTTATGGTGATCTGATTGTTCATAGGAGACCTTTCAGAACTTCTTTCAGGGCAAGCTTGGTAATAGTTGATTCTTTCAACTGTTGCTTGTCTGAGAAGGTTTTTATGCCTCCATATATTCTGAATGACAGTCTATCAGGATGCAGTAGTCTTGGTTGAAAGTCTTTCTCATTTAGCACTCGATAGATATCTTGCCATTTTCTTCTGGCCTGTAGTGTTCGTATGGAGAAGTCTGCTGCTAATCTTATGGGTTTTCCTCTGTTTTCCTTTGTTTTTCTCTTGCAGCCTTCAGGATACTTTATCCTTATTCCTTTCCATTCTAAATATGATGTGTCTTGGTGTCTTTAAGTCTGGGTTAATTCTGTTTGAGACTCTCTGGGCTTCTTGAACCTTTATGTCTTTTATGTTGTCTAGATTAGAGAAGTTCTACTATGTCTTGAAGAATGTTTTCTTCCCCTCCCTCTTTATCTGGTAAGCCAATAATGTGTATATATTTCTTTTGAAGTCATCCCATAGGTCTCTGTTGTTGTTTTCAGTATCTCTTAATGTCTTTTTGAGATCTTTTACTTTTTTCTTAGTTTCCTCTTTGTTTGTCCCCAGTCTTATTATTCAGTTTTCTGCCTCATTTATTCCATTTTCTCTCCCTTCTGTTGTTTTATGTAGCTCAGCTATTTTGCTACCCTGTTCTGCTTCTGCTTGTTCAACTAGTTGTGATCTTAGATCAGCTATTTTGGCTTTCAGCTCTCTAATTACCTCGAGGTAGATAGTGTTTTCTTTCAGAGTCTCATTTGCTGTTTTCCTATTTCTGATGGAATTTCTTTCAAAGTCTTTCCTCACTCCTATGAGTATTGTTTCAATTACTGTTTGGATGTTGTCCTCATTATTTATTTATTTATTTATTTTTATAAAAAGTCATCACTAACAAAAACCACAGGATAAGAGGGGAACAACTCCACACAAGTCCCACCACCAGAACTCTGTAGACCATTCTCTACCCTGATAGCTTTCCTATTCTTTATTTCTCTGGGGTATGGACCAAGGGTCATTATGGTGAAGGTCTTGCTTCCCTGCCAAACATAGGTATTGGCAGTCGATCCATACTCCCAGCCTGTCTCTTTCTTTCCTTGGTGGGCCAGGGTTCTGTGGAATGGGGTTCCAGGACACATTGGTGGAGTCATCTGCCTAGGGAAGTCTGGTTGTCATCATGGTAGCATATGGAACCTAGTGGCTTAAAGAGTTAACATATAATGCCAAAAAATTGTGGAGTAATCATGAACCTAAAGGCTGGAATAGTGCAAACAAAGTTTTGTAGATAGCTAGTAGGCCTATTTTAATTATATTCCTGTGGCTATACTAGTTTTTTGTTTTTCCTGAGCCTGACATCTCACATGCTAATTGATCCATGTTATTGTCTGAGGAGATGATGTCATGGCTGGAAAAGGGGCTAGAAAGCTGGATCAGGGAAGGGAGTAGCTACAAAACATGGGAAAGGTGTATAAATATTGTTGACTGTAAACCCCATGGATTTGATCTGATCTGGGGCCCATATTCAGCTTAGGAGCTTATGTGACCTCTGCATCCCTGTAGATATGAGCTCACATTCTGTGGTCATGAGTAGGAACGTTCCAAGCTGCCCAAATTCCGGTACCCATTTTCCTCAGGTAGATGATAGAATATGTTGCCCTGCCTCCTTTCGGAGGATGGAATATTCTCTCCTGTTGTTTCCAAGTTGAGGGCAAGGTCCTATGTGGGTCCAAAAAAGGGGTCTGTTGTTTTGTTCCTGATAGAGATGACTGGTAACATTGGGAAGAGGGATTTATTTAAGGTCTAGGCCCATCATGCCTGTTTGGGAATTTCAGGACTCCCTGACTAGGGCCCCAGCTGATGAACTTGCCTGATAGTGACTAAAGAGTCGTCATTAAAGTGTGCCAGTCTCTTGCCCTTATTCAACTTTTGCAGTCCTTGCTTTGCTAAGGTTAGCTTTGGAGTTTCTGAGGGAAATGTAATAGGAAGTAGGTGAGGAGAATATCTAAGTCTAAGTAAACACTATTTCTTTAGGGACTTTATGGTGTCTTTTTGTCTTTCCACTTGCTTGCTGAATATATTGACTCACTGCAGACTATTGTACATTTTTGTTTTGAGGTATATATTTTGTCCTAATTTATAGATACATGTGTACATATGCCCTATCATGGGACCTGGTCTATGTCTAGGTTTTGGGACTTTGTTAGTAAGTGAACCACCTGAAATGGATTAGAGAATCCTATGAAAGGAAAGGTCTCACCTGAGTAATGATGCTGAAGGGTAAACATTCCATACCTGATGTCTCTGGATACAGTCTGACGTGAAGCATGCTGAGGTGGTACTAGTTGTATTGATTAGGTTGGGGTCAGCAAATGCAGTATTAGTTGGTATGGACTGAGGGAAGCATACAGGAAAGTAAACCTCACCCTAGAGGTTCTAGGACTGGGGGGTGGACATAGACTCTATAGACAAAACAAGAGATTCCTGTTGTCTTAGGGTTTAAGAAGGCAATATATAGTTATTGCTATAATCAAATTATTTGGCAATTGGGTTAACTTTGGAAATCCCATTGTTAGGATTTGCTATATCATACACAACATCACCATAATTTATGTACTTTGAAATTATATATACATATAGCTGTGTCTTTTAAAGTAATGCCACCAGCTGCTTCTGTTCTCCCTGGTGTTGTCCTCATTCTTCTACCTTTGGGGGCTTTTAGTTGGGCTTTTGTCCTTGTTTATTTCTCCAATGTTTCTTCTTGGTTTAACCATTGTATACAGTGTATTATGAGGTCCCTCTCTCTGTACTTTTCACTCTTGCCTGCATTGACTTATGTCTAAGTAAGGTACTTAAAGTGTTCATAGTTGTGGAAATTAACAGTTGTTTCAATGTTATCTCAATCCCTGAGTTAAAGCACAGTGGGTATTCAAACTCTTTTGTTCTTTTTCTTCCCGATTGGCTATGGTAGCCTGAAGTCTTTTAACATATAAATAGGTCTTTTAGCTTTATCACTCACTGCTCCTAACCAATAGATAAAGCAGGGTGGAGGAGAGATAGCACAGTGGTTATGCAAAGAGAGTCCCACACCCCAAGGATCCAAACTCCCAGGCTCAATCCAGCTTCTCTGCCAGTATCTGAAGCCAAGCTGGTTAGCACTGCTTGGTCTTGTGAGTTTTTAAACACATCCTGTTTATAGTTTGTGGGTTCTGAGGCAATTATTCACTGTGTTCTCATCAGGAGAACAATGTGGAAAGGTTCATTCTACATAGCCCCACCTCTAGAACACTGGGGTGTAGGTCTTCTCCTTAGTTTCCCAGTCAGTTCTCTGCCCATGGATGTCAGCAAAGGGCCTCCTCACTGATTCTCCAGCAGCAATAGGATTCATAGTTGCATTTGGTGAGCCTTAGGGTCCTCTCCTCCCTTCAGCAGTCTTTTTGTTGGTAAATCAAACTAGAGGTGGCTCCTCAACTGACAAACTGCCAGATTGTTACCAGTCGCTTGGGAGTAGATATGGGCTTCAGCCCCAGTAATCTCTCCTTAGGCTCCTCTCTGTCCACTAGCCACACATGTTTGCACTCACTGGTGACTTGGTGGGTTCCCAAAGTAGTTATAGTCTCATCTTATTGCAGTCTTAGGTGATCTTTGATATTCCTAGTTGACCAGACAGAGAAGAGAGAAACACAGCTGTTGCTACTCTCTCCAGTGTATTTATTGCTAATTCTGGTAACACAGATATAAACCAAATCAGAACAGACACATAGGGGCCAGTGAGATAGCTCTCTTGGGAGAAAGCTTTATATGCCATGTTTGTGACCCAGTTTGATCCCCTGATATACCACATGGGAGTTTTCTGGTAGTGATGGAAGTTTTAGTGCTGTGTATTCTCTCTCTCTCTCTCTCTCTCTCTCTCTGTCTCCCTTCCTACCTCCCTCTCTCTTTAACAAAAAAGATTTATCCCAAAGCAGCAGTGGGTTCTAGACATGGCCAAAGGAAAAAAAAGACACATTTATAGCTATCAGTTATAGTTTCCATACCCTATCATGTTCTCATCAGTGTTATTTACTGTTCCTCACTCTACATCTCCTGGATACCTCTCATCCTTCCATGTAGACTTCAGTTCTGGTTTGTGACTTTGTCATGCTCCTTGATTTTTTTCTAATTGCCAAACTCTGTGAATTCACTAGCCATGAAGAAAATGCTTTGGTAGTTTTCCATTAATCTCCCAATATTTCTTCCTGATTTTGTTCTTACTGGCTGCCTGGTGTTTCAGAACATTTCAGAACTCTTTGTTTTACCTTTTGGTCCAAAGCAACACCAAGGCTAGCCCATTTTCCTTAATTTACATCTTATCAAGCTTGCTGTGTTCCTTGTGTCCCCTAAGCATTACAGACAAATTACTCTGAATTGTGACTTTGTGGTCTAGTAGTCATTATCACTGTTTTTTTACAACTAGTACTGTATAACAGTTTTTTACTGTTGTGTCTCAGTATTTTTTCTTGTAGTTGGTTTTCAGAATCATTTAAGGTCTTCAAATCTGCTTTTCAATTTCATTTAGTTTAATCATCACATCACTACATCATGCTTTAGCAAGGAACATAATTTAAGGTGCTGTTTTGGGAAAAGAGAAGAGAAGGCATGTAGGAAACATTGAGGTGGATTTAACAGTCATTTTGTGAATAGGATGATGAAATTTTAAAAGGAAGATCAGAATTGACCCAGATGTTTGCAGGGATCTAAGTTCAAACCTCTACATTTCCCATGTGTCTTCATAAACAGATGCCACTCTCTCCCTATCTCCCCACTTCCATCTCAATTTCTCTCTATTTCTATCCAAACTAAATAATTTTAATTAAAATTTTATTTTTTTATTATCTTTATTTACTGGATAGAGACAGCCAGAAATTGAGAGGGAAGGAGGTAATAAAGAGGAAAAGAGAAATAGAGACACTTGCAACTCTGCTTCACTACTAGAAAAACTATCCCCCTGCAGGTGAGGACTGGGAGCTTGAAATTTCATCCTTGTGCATTTAACATGTGTGAACAACCAGGTGTGCCACCACCTAGCCCCATAAATAAAAATTTAAAAAAAGAATTAGCCCAAATATTTGGAGCCAGAGTAACTTGATGGGTTGTGATTCCATGAACATAAGCCAACAAAAAATTAATAGAAAATAAGGATAGGAAGGAATGTTTTTGTTTTTTCTTAACACTATTTTTTTCACCCCTTTTGAGAAGTCTAATTACTTGTGCTTAATTGATTTAACTAAAACAGAGAAATTAATTCCTTGAAATGAGCAAGCTTTCAATATAAAAGGGCACATTCCAAAAAAGACTTAAATGAGTTTATGTTCTGGCTGCCTGAAAGAATAATCCTTATAATAAGTCTAATTTATGTTCATTAATGTTAGATAACTAGCACAGTATTCTGTGTTGGAAAAATGGCACAAGTCCTTTGCCCTTTCTCTTCTTTTTAAAAATAGTCATGTGGGGAGTCCGGCAATAGCGCAGTGGGTTAAGCGCATGTGGCACAAAGTGCAAGGACCTGCATAAGGATCCTGACTCAAGACCTCAGCTCCCCACCTGCAGGGGAGTCGCTTCACAGGAGGTGAAGCAGGTTTGCAGGTGTCTATCTTTCTCTCCCCTCTCTCTCTGTCTTCCCCTCCTCTCTCCATTTCTCTCTGTCCTATCCAACAACAATGACATCAACAATAATGACATCAATAACAACAACAATAATAACTACAACAAGGGCAACAAAAGGGAATAAATAAATAATTTTTTTCCTTTTTTTTTTTGGATAGGACAGAGAGAAATGGAGAGAGGAGGGGAAGACAGAGAGGCAAAGAGGGTGAGAGAAAGATAGACACCTGCAGACCTGCTTCACTGCCTGTGAAGGGACTACCCTGCAGGTGGGGAGCCAGGGCTCGAACCAGGATCCTTATGCCAATCCTTGCGCTTTGCGCCACATGGGCTTAACCCGCTGAGCTACCGCCAAACTCCCAATAAATAATATTTTTTAAAAATCTTTAAAAAATAATGAAAAAATAAAAATAAGCATGTGAACGAAATGTAGCTCTTAAATGGAAATATTTACTAGATTTTATAGTTTGCCTTAAGCAATAGCTATTTTTGTTAAGTGGAATATCTCCTCAGAGACATCTTGCTTTCTAGTAAGTCAAAGATTGACAGAGTTTGTGAGGAAGTGACTCAGGACATGGAGGTTATTTTTGTGGTATCTTTTCCTGAGTATATACTTGAAACTTGCTGTTTTCCAGTTCTAGTGTTTAAACAATGCTCTTTTTAAAATGACTTTTTTTTTTTACTCTAGTGTTATTGCTGGCACTACAAAATCTGCTGCTCCTGGTGGCCAATTTTTTCCTTTTTTCTATTTTTTTTATTAGATAAGACAGAGAGAAATTGAGAGAGGTGATGGAGGGAGACAGAGAAAAGGAAGAAAAGATAGATACCTGCAGAACTGCTTCACCGCTTACGAAGCGGACCCAGCTGCAAGTGGGCAACAGGGGCTCAAACCCAAGTCCTTGCCACTGATGATATGTGCGCTTAGCCTGGTGCACCACTGCCCAGCCCCCACAATGCCATCATTCTTTGTAGAAACACCAAGCAACCTATTTAGCAGGGGCTTGGCTCCTGCTAGTGCTCCTTTTATTATTTTCCAAAAGTTATTTAACTTTTACATTTAATTAATTTATTTTTATGGCCACCACAATTATCACTGGGAATTGGTGGCTGCACAACAGATCGACCTATGCTGCCAGCCATTTTTTTCCTTTTATTTAGTAGGACAGAAAGAAGTTGAGAGGGGTGTAGAGAGAAAGAGTAAGAGGGAGAGAGAGAAAAAGAGGCATCTGTAGCACTTGGTTTACCACTTGTGACGGACCAGGGGTTTGAACTCGGGTCCCTAATCATGGTAGCATTTGTACTCAATAGAGTGTACCACTGTCCAGCCTCTCTCTCTTTTTTATTTTCTAAAGATTTATTTATGAGAGTGAAAGAGAGAGAAGAGGAGTGCATCACTCTGGCACCTACAATTCCAGGGGTAGAACTCAGGAACTCATGCTTGAGAGTCTTCTGTGCTACCTCCTAGACCAGCTCTTTTTTTAAAAAAAACTTTTGTAAATGATTATTTTACAAAAACTTTCATCACAGTCCTACGTAATTGAGCCTAATACCCACATGTAAACATCAAGTTGCGTCTTGCCCTAGCCTAAATTAGCACTAACAGTGCACATATGCTGTGATCACGTTTCTTTTCTTTTTGTACCAAGACTGGCAAATAGCCTGAGAAAATGATTATATGATTTCACTAATTTGTAAGTTAGAGAGAAATATAAAGTTTCATTAAATCATTTCCTGTTAAGCTAACAGATATGTTCATTTAGTGTTGACACATGGCAAAATATGACTCTTGGATCCACTTTCATCTGTAAGAATACTCTGCCAGAAGGCATTCAGCAATTAGTTCAGGGTTGTCCCTTAGTATATATTACATAGAAGGCAAATTTTGTTTTCATAAGTCAAAATGCCAAAGTCAGTGCATAATATGTGAATTACCTGTTTCCCGATTTTTCCTATTATTCTTTATATGCACAATAAGAATTAGCTTTTTAATATTTACTTCATTTATAGAAATAGCATTGTATACTAAGCATGAACCTGTCTTCAAGGTTCATAATTTTGAGAGGAGATGAGAGACACGTGTCATCTCAGTATTAAACTCAGTATGTGGTATGATCATGACAGTACTGTTCAGGGAGCCGATAACTCTGGGTAAGACAAGGACGACTTTTCAGGGAAGTTGATGTCAACTCGTGCTTTTAAATGAATTGGAGGTACACCATGTGAGGAAATAAGGTAACCTTATACAGACTCATAGAGTTTTCTTTCTATCTTTTTTCTTTCTTTTTTCCTTTCTCTCTTTTTCTATTTTAGTACTTGACAAATTCTATGGGTGTATGGTCCATCTACTAAGGCAAAGATCATTTGAGGTTGTAATCTGCTTAGTGAGAACTGAAAATATTGTGTCTATAAAATGTTTTCAATGTACCAGATCAATATCTTGATTTTAGTAAGCATTTTACTCAACATATTTATTGAGTGCCTGTCATCTGGTGAATTCCAGAAGGAAAAAGAAATATGAATGAAACAAAAGCTGTCTTTTAAAGAAACATTTAATTAGTTGAGGACTTAGCCATATTTATTTAGGTAAGAAGCATATTTTACTGATGCATAATGAAAAGTGAAAAGATGCTATTGATACACAAAGGAGGACGTATTTCTAAAGACTTCTGACAAGCCCCTAAAAACATCTACCAACAGAGAGGATCCATTGACTTCACATTCTTTCCACTTGATGGCACAGACATCAGACCACAAGTCCTTTACCTCACCAACCACTAAGACATTGCCAGCCCCAGAAAGCTCTTCCCACAAAGGCCTCCATTCATGATTTCTTCACTTTGTGATTAAAATGTGATGTGGCATCAGGCAATACTAGAACTAAATATGGGATTGAAAACCTAAATTGTACTAGGGTGGTAGCTTTGTGGTAGCCAAACCTTTTTTTTTTTTTTTTTGGACAGACCTCACAAATTGGACATGCATCTTGGCCTACCCAACTTATTATCACTCCATGGAGTTACATACCCCCAGTATAGCAACTAGCACCTGTCTCCTGCTTTCTGAAGTGTTTCCTCTCATCTCAAATGCTTCCATTCCTTATTCCTGTGCATTCTGTGTTCCTAAAATGAGAAAATGCAGAAAGAGGATAAGTAGAGACTGGGGCATAAGCTAAGTATTTGTGATCATAGTCTAGTGTTAGATTTATGCTAAACCCTGTCTCTGGTATGGAGGGCAGAGCAGGTCACAGGGAAGGAGAGATAAAGTTGTTTTTTAATAACCTGAAAATTGACTCTTTTTTAAATTTTTATTTATTGGAGAGAAATTGAGAGGGGAAGGGGAGATAGAGAGGGAAAGAACTATACTTCACCATTTATGAAGCTTTCCCCCTGCAGGCGGGGAGCAGGGGCTTGAACCTGGGTCCTTGTGCACTTGTAATGTGTGTGCTTAACCAGGTGGACCACAGCCTGGCTCCTAATACTCTGAATTTTGGATATGCTGGTCTCATGTTGCTCTGGTTTCAAATGTCTACACAGGAATTTTAATTAACTTCAGTTAATTCACTTGTCTGGAAGATTCTTTGATCATTTTTGTATGAGCTGTGGTTGGTAGAAGGTCTCAAAGATAAAGGACTAGTGTTTCCCATGTGAATGTGGAGCAACCAGCATCTGCCTAGGAACAATGGGGGGCCAATGAGAAGACTTCTAACAAAATTAGATTTGACTCTCATGCATCCTGAGTTCTCCTTTCTGAGTGGTATAAGTGTGAGGAATTTGGGGGTGGTTTAGGTGAGGAACAAGTACTACTTGTTTTGTGGGTAGAATGAGGATTATTGCTGAACATCTCAAGCATTTTAGGGACGGTTTTCTTTTATTTTTTAATTTATTTTTTATTTAAGAAAGGATAAATTAACAAATCCATAGGGTAGGAGGGGTACAACTCCACACAATTCCCACCACCCAATCTCCATATCCCACCTCCTCCCCTGATAGCTTTCCCATTCTCTAGCCCTCTGGGAGCATGGACCCAGGGTCCTTGTGGGTTGCAGAAGGTAGAAGGTCTGGCTTCTGTAATTGCTTCCCCGCTGAACATGGACGCTGACTGGTCGGTCCATACTCCCAGTCTGCCTCTCTCTTTCCCTAGTAGGGTGGGTCTCTGGGGAAGCAGAGCTCCAGGGCACATTGGTGGGGTCTTCAGTTCAGGGAAGCCTGGCCGGCATCCTGATGGCATCTGGAACCTGGTGACTGAAAAGAGAGTTAACATATGAAGCCAAACAAATTGTTGAACAATCATGGACCCAAAGCTTGGAATAGTGAAGAGGAAGTTTTTTTTTTTTTTGGGGGGGGTACTCACTGCAAACTCTAGTGCACTTCTGCTTTCAGGTATATATTTTGCACTTGTTTATGGATACATGTGAACATATGCTCTCTCTCACAGAAACTGGTGTATAACTAGGTTTTGGGTCTTTTGTTAGAAAGTGAACCACCTGGGATGGAATTAGAGTATACTATGTAAGGAAAGGTCTCACCCAAGTAATGAAGCTGAAGGGTTGTCATTCCACACGTGAAGTCTCTGGACACAGTCTGAGCTGAAGCATGTTGAGGTGGCAATCATTGTGTTGATTAGGTTGTGATCAGCAGATGCAATATTATTTGATATGGATTGGGAGAGGCATACGGGAAAGTGGGCCCTATCCAAAGTTTCAAGGACTGGGGGAAGTAGAGGCTCTATAGTGGAGATGTGAGATTCCTGTTGTCTTAGGGTTCAAAAGACAATGGAAAGTTAATGTTATCATCGCATTATTTGGTAATTGGGTTAACTTTGAAAAGTCCTTTTGTTATGGTTTGCTGTACAGTACCCAGTATCTTGTATATAGTTGTGCTATTGGTTGCTTCTGATCTACTTGGTCTAGGCTTTTGAGAGAGTCCGCACATCAAATACATATCCTATATATTAAAAAGACTCAGTCTGTGCTTTAAAATCTTCGAGACATACAATTAATTTTCCCCCTCTCATATTAATTATCTAGTGATTTATATGACTACACTTTACTAGAAATATACATAAACACCATTCCCACCACCAAAAGACTGTGACCCATCCCTCCCACCCACTCCCACCCCCCACTGGCCCAGGAAGCTGCATGTCTACCCCTCACTACAGGGTTTTTACTTTGGTGCCCTACTTACAATTTGGTCAGGTCCTGCTTTTAGTTTCCCTTTCAGAGCTTTTTCCTCAACTTCTGTTGATGAGTGGGATCATCCCATACTCATCTTTATCTTTCTGACTTAGCTCACTTAACATAATTCCTTCTAGCTCTGTCTAAGATGGGTCAAAGAAGGAGGGTTCATTGTTCTTGATAGCTGCATAGTATTCCATTGTGTATATATACCACAGCTTTCTCAGCCACTCATCTGTTGTTGGGCACCTGGGTTGCTTCCAGGTTTTAGCTATTATGAATTGTGCTGCTATGAACATAGGAGTACACACCTCTTTTGGTTGGGTGTTATGGAGTCCTTGGGGTATAAGCCCAGGAGAGGAATTACTGGATCATATGGAAGGTCCATGTCTAGCCTTGTGAGAGTTTTCCAGACTGCTCTCCACAGAGGCTGGACCAATTTACATTCCGAGATCAGATGAGATTGGGCATGTTCAGGGTGGTATGGCCGTAGACCAATTTACATTCCCACCAGCAATGCAGAAGGGTTCCTCTGTCCCCACAGCCTCTCCAGCTGTCCCCACAGCCTCTCCAGCATTTGTTGCTGCTGTCCTATTTGATGTATGCCATTCTCACAGGGGTAAGGTATCTCAATGTTGTCTTAATTTGCATTTCTCTGACAATCAGTGACCTAGAGAAGTTTTTTATATGTTTGGTAGCCTTTTGGATCTCCTCTAAGGTGAATGTTTTGTTCATATCCTCTGCCCATTTTTGGATGGGGTCATTTGCTTTTTTGGTGCTAAATTTGCTGAGCTCTTTATATATTTTGGTGATTAGTTTCTTGTCTGATGTATGGCATGTGAAGATCTTCTCCCATTCTGTGAGGGGTCTCTTTGTTTTTTTAATAGTTTCTTTGGATGTGCAGAAGCTTTACAATTTGAGGTAGTCTATAGGGATAATTTTCATGGCAGTCATAAAAGTAAAAATATTACTGTTTAGGCCAAAGAACTAAACAGACAGTTTTCTAAAAAGATATACATGGTCCACACATACATGAAGAAATGCCTCACTTCACTTATCATTAGAGAAATGATATACTGAGATACCACCTCACACCTGAGAGTATGGCTTACGTCAACAAATCAGGAAATGATAGGTAATAGAGAGTTTGTGGAGAAAAAAGAACTCTGCTACACTACTAGTGGGAATATAAACTAGTGCTACCCTTTTGGAAGATGTATGGAAAGTCCTTAAACAAATAAAAATGGAATTACTTTATTATCCAGTGATACTACTCTTAGGCACTTATCCATCAAAACACTAATTTGAAGGGACATATGCACTCCACTAATTTGAAGGGACATATGCACTCCTATATTCATAGATTCATTATTCACAATAGTCAAAGATTGGAAGCAGTCATCAACAGATGACTGGCTAAATAAGTTATGGGATATATATTGCGTGGACTACTACCTCTACAATCAAAATATATACATACGATATTAGATATTGTGTCCTTTGGGACACAATGAATGGAACTTGAGGTTATTATGCTTAGAGAAATCAGTAAAGAGGGGGGCTAGGCGGTAGTGCAGCAGGTTAAGTGCACATAGTACAAAGACCAAGGACCTGCACAAGGAGCCCTGGGCTCCCAACCTGCAGGTCTGCAGGTGTGTACCTTTCTCTCCCCCCTCTCGATCTCCCTCTCCTCTCTCAATTTCCCTCTGTCCTGTCCTCTAAAAAGTGGCCTCCAGGAACAGTGGATTTGTAGTGCAGGCACTGAGCCCCAGCAATAATCCTGGAGGTAAAAGAGAGAGGGAAATCAGTAAAGAGGTGAAAGACAACTAACAGATGGTTTCACTCATGTGGAATCTAGATAACGCATATACATGAACTTGAGGCAAAACAAAAAAAAAGCAAACATTCTAAAACTTGTGAGGACTATAATGGTTATCTTTGGGAAGTGGGAGTGTGGTGATACAGAACTCTGGTGGTAGGTGAGGTATAGAACTATACACTGTAGTCTTTCAATCTTGCAACCTATTATTAAAAACATATAAATTAAAAAATTAAATGTTATCATTAAAAGAAAAGAAATAATCTTGCAGCTGGGGAGTTGGTGCAAATGTAGAACTTATTAATAGATATTGAAGCATAAAGTCCTGAGTTTGATCTCTGATACTGCATGTGTCAGTGATTTTTTTCTTTTTATTTTTTATAACATTTTAAAATTTATTTATAAAATGGAAATATTGACAAGACCATAGGATAAGAGGGGTACATTTCCACCCAGTAACCACTTCCAGAACTCTGTATCCCATTCCCTCCCTAGAAAGCTTTCCTATCCTTTATCTCTCTGAGAACATGGACCCAGGATCATTATGGGGTGCAGAAGGTGGAAGGTCTGGCTTCCCTGTTGAATGTGGGCATTGGCAGGTCAATCCATACTCCCCACCTGTCTCTGTCTTTCTCTTGTGGGGCAGGGCTCTAGGGAGGCAGGGCTCTAAGACACATTGGTGGTGTCATCTGCCGAGGGAAGTCAAGCTGTCATCATGGTAGCATTTGGAACCTGGTGGCTGAATAAGAGTTAAGATATAAAGCAAAACAAATTGTTGAGTAATCATGAACCCAAAGACAAGAATATTTCAGATGAAGATTTGAGGGGTCTCTGTTTTGGAAAAATCTAGTAGGTCTATTTTAGGTATATTCCACAACTTTGCTAGTTTTGGCCTGATTCTGACAGCTAACATGAAGGTGGACCCATGGTGTTGTCTGGGGAGATGGGGTCATAGTTGGAAAAATGACTAGAAATCTGGGTCAGGGAAGAGAGTAGCTCTCAAGAACAGTATACAGATATTGTTAACTGTTAATATTGATTTGATCTGGGGCCTGTATTCAGCACAGGAGCCTATTTAAGCTCTGCATACCTGTAGGTCTGAGCTCACATTCTGTGGTCATGGCTGGGAACATTTCAGGCCACACTAATATCAGGACCCATCTTCCTTGAGTGGTAGAGTATGTTGCCCACCCTCCCTTCAGAGAATGAAACATTGCCTACCATTGTCGATCCCCTGTAGGGGCCCACAGAAGGGTCCATTATGTTGTTCCTGATGGAGATGACCAGTGGCAGTGGAGAGAGGGATCTGTTAGAGGTCTAGGATCATCATGTCTGTGGGAATCCCAGGACTCCCTGACTAGGGCCCCAGGTGATGGGGTGGCCTCGTAGTGACCGAAGAGTTATCATTAAAGTTTTCCAGTCTCTTGCCTTATCCAGCTTTTGTGGTCCTTACTTTATCTGATAAGGTTAGCATTGGAGTGATTGAGGGAAGTGAAATAGGAAGTAGGTGAGGAAGGTATCTAGGTCTGAGTAGAAATTATTTGATTAGGTGCTTTATGGTGTCTTTTTTGGGTCTTTCTACTTTCTTTTTCCCTTTTTTTTCTTTTTTTAACCAGAGCACTACTCAGCTCTGGCTTATGGTAATACTGGGGATTGAACCTAAAACTTTGGTGCCTCCGGCATGAGAGTCTGTTTACATAATAATTATGCTATCTACCACTGCCTTCTTTTTCTGTAGCTAATAGATACATTTTAAAAGTTTTATTCTCCCCTTTAGAATTTTGATTCATTTTGATGACCTTTAATCCTGCTACAAGTGTAATCTCCATTTTTTACAAATACAGTCTGAGAAAACTGATATACTTCACTAACATAAATTTTAATATTGAGAAAGAAACGTGGAACTTTTGTACTTAACAAATAATATGCCTTCTCTCCCTTTCTCCCAAGACATTAAAAGTTTCTAATGAGATCTGCATAATTCTTTCCCTCACTATTGTCAAGGAACTTACACTACAACATTACTCATCCAGATGAATATTTGGAGTACTAATATTCTTTTTTAAATTATTTATTTATTTATAAAAAGGAGACATTAACAAAACCATAGGATAAGAGGGGTACAACTCCACACAGTTCCTACCACCAAATCTCTGTATCCCATACCCTCCCCTGATAGCTTTCCTATTCTATAACCCTCTGGGAGTATGGACCCAAGGTCATTGTGGGATGCAGAAAGTGGAAGGTCTGGCTTCTGTAATTGCTTCCATGCTGAACATGGGCATTGACAGGTCAATCTATACTCCCAGCTTGCCTCTCTCTTTCCCTAGTATGGTGGGGCTCTGGGGAAGCAGAACTCCAGGACACATTGGTGGGGTCATCTCTCTAGGGAAGTCTGGTCTTCATCGTGGTAGCATCTGGAACCTGGTGGCTGAAAAGAGATTAACATATAAAGCCAAACAAATTATTGAACTGTCATGGACCTAAAGGCTGGAATAGTGCAGATGAAGTGTTGGGGGGGGGGGCCTTCATTTTGTAGAGCTAGTAGGCATGTTTTAGTTATATTCCAAAGGGCCTGTGGCTATACTATTTTTTTGTTTTTTCCTGAGCCTGAAATCTGATGTGGATCCAAGTTATTGTCTGGGGAGATGATGTCATGGCTGGAAAAGGGTCAAAAAGCTGGATCAGGGAAGAAAGTAGCTCCCTAATATGGGAAAGGGGTATAAATATTGTTGACTGTGAACCCCATCAATTTGATTTGGTCTGGGGCCCATATTCAGCTTAGAAGCCTATGTGACATCTGCATCACTATAGATCTGAGCTCACATTCTGTAGTCATGAGTAAGAACATTCCAAGCTGTCCCAATATCAGGACCCATCTTCCTCAGGTGTAACAAAGAGTATGTTGTCTATCCTCCCTTCGGAGGATGGAATATTCTCTACCTTTGTTGATCCAAGTTGAAGGTAAGGTCCTATGGGGGGGCACAAAGGGGTTTATTTTGTTGTTCCTGATAGAGATGACTGGTAACAATGGAGAGAAGGATTTATTTGAGGTCTAGGCCCATCATGTCTGTTTGGGAATCTCAGGACTCCCCAGATAGGGTCCCAGCTGATGGGGTGGCCTGATAATGACTAAAGAATCATCTTTAAAGTATGTCAGTCTCTTGCTCTTATTCATTTTTGCAGTCTTTGATTTGCTAAGGTTAGCTTTGAAGTGAGTGAGAGAACTGTAATAGGAAGTAGGTGAGGAGGTTATCTAAGTCTAATTAGATACTATTTCATTAGGAACTTTATACTGACTCACTGCAGACTATTGTGTACTTTTGCTTTCAGGTATATATTTTGCCCTAATTTATGGATATATGTGAACATATGCTCTATCTCACGGGACCTGGTCTATATCTAGGTTTTGGGACTTTGTTAGGAAGTGAATTGCCTGGAATGGAATTAGATAATACTATGAAGGAAAAAGTCTCACCTGAGTAATGAAGCTGGAGGGTTGTCATTCCACACCTGAAGTCTCTGGACACAGTCTGAAGTGAAGCAAGTGAAGGATGGTACTCATTTCATTGATTAGGCTGGAATCGGCGGCTGAAATATTATTTGGTATGAATGGAGAGAAGCATGCAGGAAAGTGTGCCCCACCCTAGAGGTTCCAGGACTGGGGGAAATATAGGCTCTATAGTGGAAATGTGAGGTTCCTGCTGTCTTAGGGTTCATGAAGACAATAGATAGTTATTGTCATAATCACATTACTTGGTAATTGGGTTAACTTTGAAAAATCCCTTTGTTAGGATTTGCTGTATCATACCCAACATCACCATAATTTATGTACTTTGACATTACTTGTATATAGCTGTGCCACTGGTTGCTTTTGTTCTCCCTGGTGTAGGCATTTGAGAGAGTCAACATATCAAAGACTCAGCCTATGTATTAAAAAGAGACAGTCTGTGCTTTAAAAAGTTTGAGACATACAATCAATTTTCCCCTCTCATATTAATTAAAAGTGATTTATATGACAACAGATTAATAGGAGCGTACATAAACACCATTCCTATCACCAAAAGACTGTGTCCCATCTCACCCCCTACCCTCCCTCACCAACCCAGGAAGCCGAATATCCACTCTCAGGTTTTTACTTTTGTTCCCTACTCCAGATTTAGTCAAATCCTGCTTTTAGTTTCCCTTTCTGTTCTTCTTTCTCAACTTCTGTTTATATTGGATCATCCCATACTCATCTTTATCTTTCTGACTTAGCTCACTTAACATAATTCCTTCTAGCTCCGTCCAAGATGGGTCAAAGAAGATGGGTTCATTGTTCTTAATAGCTGCATAGTATTCCATTGTGTATATATATCACAGCTTTCTCAGTCACTTATCTGTTGTTGGGCACCTGGGTTGCTTCCAGATTTTAGCTATTACAAATTGTGCTACTATGAACATAGGTGTACAAATATCTTCTTGGTTGGGTGTTATGGAATCCTTGGGGTATATTCCCAGGAGAGGAATTACTGGGTCATTTGGAAGGTCTATATCTAGCCTTGTGAGAGTTCTTCAGACTGCTCTCCACAGAGGCTGGACCAATTTACATTCCCACCAGCAGTGCAGAAGGGTTCCTCTGTCCCCACAACCTCTCCAGCATTTGTTGCTTCTGTCCTTTTTAATGTATGCCATTCTCACAGGGGTGAGGTGTTATCTCAATGTTGTTTTTATTTGCATTTCTCTGACAATCAGCAACCTGGAGCAATTTTTCATGTGTTTGTTAGCCTTTTGGGTCTCTTCTGTAGTGAATGTTCTGTTCATATCCTCTGCCAACTTTTGGATGGGGCCATTTGCTTTTTTGTTGCTAAGTTAGCTGAGCTCTTTGTTAATTTTGTTGATTAGTCTCTTGTCTGATGTATGTCATGTGAAGATCTTTTTCCATTTTGTGAGGGGTCTCTTTTTTGTGTGATAGTTTCTTTGGATGTGCAGAAGCTTTTCAGTTTGATGTAGTCCCATTGATTTGTTTCTGCTTCAGTCTTCCTTTCAATTGGGTTTGTATCATCAAACATGTCCTTGAGGTTTAGGTGGGTAAGTGTTCCACCAATGTTTTCCTCTAAGTATTTGATAATTTCTGGTCTAACATCCATTTTTTTGATCCATTTGGAGTTGATTTTTGTTTCTGGTGAGATAAGGTAGTTCAGTTTCATTCTTCTGCATGTTTCAACCCCATTTTCCCAGAACAATTTACTGAAGAGAGCCTCCTTCTTCCATTTAATACTTTGGGCCCCCTTATCAAAGATTAGATGTCCATAGGGGTTGGGGTTTAGTTCTGAGCTTTCAATTCTGTTCCACTGGTCTGTGTGCCTATTTTTGTTGAGTACCAGGCTGTTTTGATTCTGATGGCCTTATAATATAGTTTGAGATCTGGAACTTTGATGCCTCCATTTCTGTTTCTTTTCCTCAAGATTGTTTTGGCAATTCCAGTGTTTTCTGGTTCCAGATAAATTATTGCAGTTTAGGTTCTATTCTCTTAAAAAAGCTTGGTGGAACTTTGATGTGTATTGCATTTAATTTGTATATGGCTCTGGGGAGAATATTCATTTTGATCATATTAATTCTTCCAATCCATGAGCATGGGATGTGTTTCCATTTCTTGGTATCATGTTGGCCTTTTAGCTCAACTATTTCAGCTTTCACTTCTCTAATTACCTCCAGGTAGCTTTTATTTTCTTTGAGGATTTCCTCTTTTATTTCCCTAATTCTGATAGCCCTTTTATCCATAGTTGTCTTCATTTCTGTGATTACTAGGTTTATTATTGCTTGCATGCTTTTCTTTTCTTTTTTAATTTTTTATTTAAGAAAGGATTAATGAACAAAACCATAAGGTAGGAGGGGTACAACTCCACACAATTCCTACCACCCAATCTCCATAACCCACCCCCTCCCCTGATAGCTTTCCCATTCTCTATCCCTCTGGGAGCATGGACCCAGGGTCATTGAGGGTTGCAGAAGGTAGAAGGTCTGGCTTCTGTAATTGCTTCCCTGCTGAACATGGGCATTGACTGGTCGGTCCATACTCCCAGTCTGCCTCTCTCTTTCCCTAGTAGGGTGTGTCTCTGGGGAAGCTGAGCTCCAGGACACATTGGTGGGGTCTTCAATCCAGGGAAGCCTGGCCAGCATCCTGATGGCATCTGGAACCTGGTGACTGAAAAGAGAGTTAACATATGAAGCCAAACAAGTTGTTGAGCAATCATGGACCCAAAGCTTGGAATAGTGAAGAGGAATTGTTGGGGGGGAGGTACTCACTGCAAACTCTAGTGTACTTCTGCTTTCAGGTATATATTTTGCAGTAGTTTATGGATACGTGTGAACATAAGCTCTCTCTCACAGAAACTGGTGTATATCTAGGTTATGGGACTTTGTTAGAAAGTGAACCACCTGAGATGAAATTAGAGTATACTATAAAAGGAAAGGTCTCACCCGAGTAATGAAGCTGAAGGGTTGTCATTCCACACGTGAAGTCTCTGGACACAGTTTGAGGTGAAGCATGTTGAGGTGGCAATCGTTGCGTTGGTTGCATGCTTTTCTTATCTATGGTTACTTCTGACTGAGTTGGAGTTTCTTCTGTACTCCTGTCCTAATTCATTGTGGTAGCAGTTTTATTTGCTCTTGATTTGACCATTTTTTTTTTATTGATGTGGTTTTTATTTTTCTGTTCTGTCATTCTTCAGTTGTTGTGTTTTGAGTATAAGCCACGCTATTCTAAAGAGATTTTTGACAAATGCAGTCACCAACCTCAGAAATTACAACACTAGTAACTTAGGCAAGGATTGGTGCAGTTCAGCTAATACCAGTTAGCCAAACAACACCTCCAGTCCACCAACCAAACAAAAGAAAAAGAGACAGGAAAAAAGGGAAAACAAGAATAGACAATTAGGCAAATATACTATCCACTACAAATTCTAGGGATACAAAGGGGAGAAAGGGAAGTAGAGAAGACACACACACAGAGTCCACTGTGAGTCAGATTTCTTCCCCAAAATAATTTGCAAGTGAATATCAGTGATTTCAGAAAACAAAAGAAGGAGGAAGGATGAAAAGTATAAAAAGAAAGAAAGGAAGGAAGGAAGGAAGGAAGGGAATTGCAGTGAAAGGACAGAGTTTTGTGTTTTTTTTTTTTTAATTAGCTAGGAGGAGGGAAAAAGGAGAGTGGAGAGAAGAGGTAGAAAGAAACAAGTTCCTCTCACAATGGATAAGACACCCAGTCACCTAGCAATGGAAAAAACAATGGTTAATTTTGGTCAGTCTGAAGAAGGTGGATAGAAAAGGGACATGTGTATATAATAATAGTAGTAATAAAATAAAATAGAGTAGAAAACCCCTAACAGTCAGTCTGCAGCTTGAACTGCTTGATTGACTGCAGGCAGCCTGAGCAAAGACAGCCAATTGAGAGCAAAGACAGCCAATTGTAAGAAGTATCAAAAACAAACAAACAAACAAACAAAAAACCCTCCAGGTAGTCTTTCCCAGGCAGGGATGAGGCTCGGATTGGTCAGGTATTTTGTCACTCAAATAGAGCTCCAGCCACTTAAAAAAAAAAAAAAAAAAAAAGATAAGTTAAAGGAAAAGGCTTGAAATGGTACCCCTGGTGAGCCATGAATCTTGGTAAAGAAAACAGCTCAGTGGGGAGCCTGCTAGGAATAACTGTCCCACCCCTAGGTTCTTAGGTGGTGGTGGGGGTTCTTAGGTGGGGGGGGGGGGTGAGCTCAGAAGTAATCACAGGATTTTCCTTTGTCCCCCTGGCCTCTGTTTGTCAGCCCAAGAAAAAATTATGGGACTGTATTTTGGTGTCACTCTGACCAGCCTGTGTTCACCCTCCTACAGACAGCCCAGTATCCTACCCTATCCAGAGAACCCAGGTTTCGAGCTGCTGCCTCTTGGAACTTATTGCAACTGCAACCGAGCTTCCAAAGGCGCCAACTTGGCTCCGCCCCCCCCAGGAGTACTAATATTCTAAAGAAATAATCTTTTTTTTAAATTTAAAACACATTCCAAAGGAATTCTAATTTCAAGCACTTTTTAAAAAATGACTCCAGCTTTTATGCTTGTCATCATGTGAAATTTAAGATGTTTTGAAATAAAAATAATTTTTATGTGTTCTATGTGGAATTTTGTTTGATCTTCGTTATCCTTACCATTAAATCGAAAATAGAGCTCACAACTTTTGATAAGAAAATGCTCTCATGGTATAATTCATATGTTGAAGAATCATGTGCTGAAAAGTGAAGCAATTGCTATAAGACTGTATTAAAAAAAAACTTGGGCCTTTTATTTTTTTTCTTTTCTTTTTTTATTTGATATCACAGAGATTAATTGAAAAGGGAGGGGGAGGTAGAGGGGAAAGAGTAAGAGAGACACTTACAGACCTGCTTCACAACTTGTGAAGCTTCCCCCATGCAGGTGGGAACATGGGACTCCAACTTTGATTTTTTTTTTTAACATGTTATCTTTTAATGGGGGATTAATATTTTATAATCACCAGTAAATACAATAGTTTGTATATGCATAACATTTCTGTTTTCCACATAATAATACAGCCCCCACTAGGTCCTCTGTCATCCTTTTCCAGAGTCTTTTACTTTGTGCAGTATACAAACTCCAGTCCAGGTTCTGCTTAGTGTTTTCCCTTCTGATTTTGTTTTTCAGCTTGTGCCTGTGAGTGAAATCATCCCATATTCATCCTTCTGTTTCTGACTTATTTCACTTGATTTCTTTCTCTTTTTTTTTAAATTTCTTATTGGGGGATTAATGTTTTACAGTTGACCATAAATACAATGGTTTGTACATGCATAACATTTCTCTGTTCACCACATAAGAATACAACCCCCACTAGGTCCTCTGTCAGCCTTTTCCAGGACCTGTATTCCCCGCACTCCAGAGTCTTTTACTTTGGTGTAATACACCAATTCCAGTTCTGGTTCTACTTGTGTTTTCTCTTCTGATCTTGTTTTTTAACATGACTTCAACTTTGAAGTTTTTTCTCTTCAAGAAGTTCTGCATTCTCTTCAGGCTGAGGAAAACAGGAAGTCTGCTATACATTGGGAGATAGAGAGAAAAGTTGGGCAGTGTACCCAAGGAACCCCTAGTAAAAAAAAGTAGATAAGGGTTGGGGAGACAGCATAAAGGTTATGCAAAAAGCCTTTCAAGACTGAGGCTCTGAGGTCCCTGGTTCAATCCCCGTCACCACCATAAGCCAAAACTGAGAAGCATTCTGGTCTCTTCTTCTCTCATGGTATCTTTCCCTCTGTATCTACTCTTTCTCATTAAAATAAATAAAATATTTTTTAAAAAGCATATACCTCATGATGGTAATGTGGTCCTTAAATAGTTTTCATAGAAAATATTTTATTTATTAGACAGATACAGAGAAAAATTGAGAGCAAAGATGTAGATAGAAAGGGTGAAAGAGAGACTCCTTTAGTAATGGACCTGAGGACTTGAACTTGGGTTCTTATGCAAGAAGTGTGAATTTTTAAATGCAACACCTGCTAAGTTCAGAAGAAGGTTATTGACAAAGTAACATTTCATCATATTTTTATAGGTTATATTAATGAATGGAGGTAGCACCCACAAACATGTTAAATATGCCAACAATACAGAAGTCAAGTTTGTACATAAGCATTAGTGCTTTATTCCTCTGTATTTTCTAATTTGTTTCAAAAAAGGAACTAACGCCATTACCACTAAACAATGAAAAAATACTACAATAAGGAGAGATGTAGTCAACACCAACAAAAACAGCAATTCTAAGGACTCATCTATTTATAAGGAGAGTATTTCATTTGGTAGATTGCTTTAAGCTACAGAGGGATTCATAAATTTGTACAAGAACTTCTCAAACATTTGGGAAATTAATCACTTTATTTCCTGCAGTGACAATATTCCTGCCTTGATTTAAATATTTGTTTATTTGACTATATATATATATATATGTACAGAATTGTAGCATCTAAGATGTCTAGCTATCTTTATGTCTGTATCAGCAGATACAGATATGTCATCATAGTACCTTTTTTGGTTAGGATCAAGCTTACACTAAAGTCTCAATGGAAACAACAGACATCACAAATGACTGCATGATTAGACAATGTTTTGCAGTAGCAAATGCACCGGGTTCAAGCTCATTCTCTCTGACTAACTTTGGTCTAGGAAAGTAAAGTTCTCTGGGCTTCACTTGTTACATCTGTGAAATAAAATTTCAACTGTAGCAACACAAGATCATTCCAAAATTTACTGTCTACTCAAAGTCTTAAAACTATGCTTGCATACTTTTTCTAATTCAAAGTTTGGGATTAATGAATTCTGTTTTTTTCTTCTAAAACTTTATGGTTTTGTTTGTTTCAGGAAAAGCTATGAGAGATATCACTGAGTTTGTTTTAAGGTCTATGGAGGAAAAATCTAAGGAAAAAGAATTGTGGAGGTTGAGTGGTGGTGAAATAATGTCTGCTTTACCCTAAGAGTAACTTGGCTTCCAGATGCACTGAAGGAAGTTTCAATGTTTTGCCATTTTTCTCTCTAACACACACACACACACACACACACACACACACCTACATATATGCACATATATGGCTGGAATGGTGAAGCCCCAGTGATGACAACAACAAAAGTCTGGGACTGAGGTTTGTCTGATTCAGAGTTGTGTATTTTGCACCGTTCCACATTTTTCACTAATCGAGCCCCAGCAATAACCCTGGAGGCAAAAAAAAAAAAGGTGACTATGGGTAGGGGAAATAGCACAAAAGTTTGCTCAAAATATAATTATACCAGAGGCATCAGTGGTAACAGTTTCAATCTACAGTGCCACCATAAGCCAGAGCAGTGTTCTGGTAACAACAAAAATCTAATTATATTAATTGCCAAATTCATATATAGTTTGCTAGTGAGAGATTTTGTTTTTGTCATTTTCTTAACCTGAAATTTATTGGCTGAAAATACACTGAAGAATTCTTACTACAGGATCAGGGGAGTGAATGGTGAGCAATTATTCAGGAATTCTAGCTGTACACGCAGCATACAGAGTCTGTTCATTTGAGTCCTAACCTTATCACCTGATTGTAGATTGATTCACATTCAGACACCATCTTTTACAGATTGGTCATAGGAAAGTCATTGATGGAACACATAACTCATAGAATGCACTGACTACTTATGTTATCTTTATAAATACTTTTTGAATTAGAGACCATTTCTTTAATCAATTAGTGAGCACAAAGTATTTTATAAGACTCGTAAACCTATTAATTTTTGTTACAATGTGAAGAGATGAATTCTCACTAGCATGTAACAAAGTTTGTGATTTTTAGTTATTTGTTCACATTTATTTTATGAATTTTTTTTTGAAAATGTGTTATTTCATTTTTATGAGAGAGAAAGACCAGATATTTGTTTGGTATATGTAGCATGGGGTATCAAACCTAGGGCTTTATGTATGTTAATTCCTTTCCCCCCCAATATTTATTTATTTATTTATTTATTTATTTATTTATTGCCTCCAGGGTCATTGCAGAGGCTTGGTGCACTATGAATCCACTGCTCCTGGAGGCCATCTTTCCCATTTTGTTGCCCTTGTTGTTACCCTTTTTGTTGTTTTTATTATTGTTGTTGTTACTGCTACTGTTGTTGTATAGGACAGAGAGAATTCAAGAGAGGAGACTGAGAGGAGGAGAGAAAGATAGACACCTGCAAACCCCCTGCAGGTGGGGAGCCAGGGCCTTGAACTGGGATCCTTATACCGGTCCTTGAACTTCGCACCATGTGCGCTTAACCTGCTGCACTACTGCCTGACCCCCATGTGTATGCTAATTTTGTGTTGTATTTGTTGAGTCACCTCCTTAGTTATTAAGTTGCTCATTTTTAAACAAACTAGTCACTTAGTGTGAACACAGCTACCGACCAAGTGCAGGCCACACAGTGGATTTCTCTTACATGTATATTGCTTAAGGTTGTTCTTGGGTGCAATTGACTAAGAAGAAAAAGAGTTTGGTCTAATTGGAAATGTTTCTGAAAGGCAACACATGATTTAAGAAGGGCTTGGCTATCTATGAGTGCCTGGGGAATTTTTGGACATAGGTAATTTTAGAAAGGCTTTCATTTACAACTGTCCTTGTGTCTGCAGTAGGGCAGGGCACACCAAAATTACACATTTTTTTTTTGGAAGCAAGGATCCTTTGATGACAGATATAATTTCTACCCTGTCATTCTCCCCCTCAGTTAAAAAAAATTACCACTTCAAACTCCTTTGAAAAATAATTTGATGTGTATGTATGTGTGTGTATGCAAAAAGAACTTGATGACATTTATGTAGACTACGGTTTTTAGTGGAAAACTACACACCAGGAAGTTAAATCCTTTCCCTTACCCCAAATTAAAAGGGTGTGGACTTTCTTACTTTGATGTGCATGAGGCTTACCTCTTATTTTACACTGGAGTTTAATGTCTTCTGTTCTAGGGAATTGATCTCGAGCATCTCGTCTGTTCTCCCTGTCTTGCCCTGCGCAGTGATCTGGCAATTCCTCCCTGGAAGTTGCCAGTTGTTTACTTGGAATCACTTCAGGCATCATGCTGCCTAACTGGGTGTGAAACTCAGCAAACTTGTTAATGTAAGCATGGTCACCTAAGAGTGGAATGTTGTTAAAATTTGGTGGCTCCAGCTGGCCGGGCTAGCTTCACGCGTGGGTAACAGAGACGACCAGAGACATACGGCTGGGCAGGGAAGCTGTATTTCTTTATTTAGGAACAACGATTAATAAACTAACCCAAACTAATCACCAAACAGAACTCTGTTGCCTCTTTCCCCCGCGGCGGCGCCCAGCATTCTCGAACTCTGCAACTCTGGAACTCTCTCGGGGTTCCTCGGGGCGGGGACAAGCGGACCCGCGAAAACTAGCAGGACTGAACCAATTTTCTTGGCAGGGGGAGAGCTAGAACAACCCAATGTAAAGCATACAACAATTCCCCCTTTTCTTTTTAACTAAATGACCACAGTATCAGGGGTGTGTGGTGAACAGAAACCTATATCATACAGGCATTTTTAAAAAAGAAACTGGCACAAACATGGAGAAACATGTAAGTAAGTAACAAGAACCAGTGTGCTGCCAAGGGAAGGCCTGAGGGGGCCATTTTTTGCCTCTGTGGGCAAAACTTTATCAGCTTAAAAAAAACATTTATTGCCTCTGGGGGGCGTACATGTCTCGACGGACATTTGCATGGGGGCAGGGAACGGCCTAAAGTCCCAAAGGCAGCTGGCTGCAATTTACTTACTATGAAACAAAACTTGTTATTAGCATAACCATAGCGCAATCTAACGTTTCTAATAGAGAAGGAATTTGAGTCTTTTACATATCAACAACGTCTTTTTAACCTTTTGTTACACCCATTTAAGATGGAGACACACCCTAGGTGTGCGCACGAAAGAAAGCCTCAGGCATGAGAATAATTAGCATAGCCATTGTGTAATCTACCATTTCTAATAGAGAAGGTAATGGAGAATTTTACATATCAACAAGTCTATTTAACCTTTTGTTCCACCCACTTAAGATGGAGACACACCTTAGGTGTGCGCAGGTTTTGTTTAGACCAACTTAGTTAAAATATATTGATTGTTAACTAATTTTTATCTCAGACTTTAAATGTAAGTTAATTTTATCTTTATGAGAATTATGTTGAAAACCTTTTTTATTTAACTTTGTCTAGTAAGAATTTAGCCTTAAAGTTACTGTTTACCAAACTTTAAACAGACACATAAACATGGTCATTTATACACAAGGAGAGAAACCTTTGTTACGAAGACATATCATTTTAAACACGAATTTAGATATGTACTGTCTTAGTTGTTGGGGGGGGGGGTCACCATATGGAGATGGCCTCCCACGCAGCTCCACTTCTAGGAATTGCAGGTTGCGATCTCTGCACAAATCTCTGCGTACTCCAGCTTGTCTGCCTTCAGACCGGAGCTGGAGATCTTGGCCAGGGTGTCCAATTTCAGCAGGGAGCCCGGGAGGTTCGGGATCTGTCCAGAATTCATAGCACAAGGGCGGGTGGGCCAGCCTTGTAGAAGGTGCGGGCTGAGGTATCCAGGGGTGGCGGCCATGATAGGCCACCGCGACCCTGCCCCATGGCCCTGCCATGTCTGCTGTCCTGCTCGCAGTGGCCGAGCAGCGTGGAGGGATCACGCGTCCAGTGCCCTGCGCCACGCGGTGGAGAGCCGGCTCTTGTGGGCTGGCCTCGGGCTCTTGCGTGTTGGCATCAGGCTCTTGTATGTTGGCATTGGGCTCTAGCGTGTTGGCACTGGGCTCCTGTGTGGTGGCATTGGGCTCCTGTGTGCTGGCGTTGGGCTCCTGCAGGCTGCGGGGCTGCGGGCGCAGTGCGCGGGGGTTGTCCGGGCGCAGCTGGCTGGCTGGCTGCTCCACCAGGTGGAAACGGCAGCTCCGTGCCTCGCCTCTTGCCCGCTGGCTCTTCCCGACTCCGCTGGCTGTTCTGAGTGCGCCCAAGTGAGTGGAAACGACAGAGTGGTCCAGAGATAAATGTTCCAGAAACAGCAAAACAGTCTCATGAAGAAAGAGCAGAGGCCTTTGGAGATCTCTTCACAAGCAGAAGTGAAGGCTGCCTAACTGGGTGTGAAACTCAGCAAACTTGTTAATGTAAGCATGGTCATCTAAGAGTGGAATTTATTTTGAAGTAAACTATTGTCTTATAGAAAAGAAACACCTTTATTTTTTTCCCTTATTTGGGAGATTAATGGTTTATAGTTGTCAGTAAAAATATAGTAGTCTGCACATGTGTAATATTTCTGAGTTTTCCACATGACAATCTAACAAACACCCCCCCCCCCAGGGTCCTCCTCTGCCATCATGTCCCTGGACCTGAACACCCAGCCCCCACCCCAGAGTCTTTTACTTTGCTGTAATAAGCATTTTATTTATTTAAGAAGGTGTAGGAAAAGTATTTAGATACAACACAGAGATCATCATTTTTCTATCTTATATCCCTACCACAGGTATTGCCTAAGTATATATATATATTATTTTATTTTTTACTGTTTAATTTTTTTATTGATTTAATTATGAACAAGTTTGTTGGATAAGAGGGATACAATTCCCACCACCACCAGAGTTCTGCATCCCATCCCCTCTGTTTGAAACTTTCCTATTCTTTATCCTTTTGGGAGAATGGATGCAGGATCATTATGGAGTACAGCAGGTGGAAGGTCTGGTTTCTGTAATTGCTGTCTGTTAGACATGGGTGTTCACAGGTTGATCCATACTCCCAAGCTGTTTCTATCTTTCCCTAGTGGGGCAGGGGCTCTGGGGAAGTGGGGTTCCAGGACATATTGGTGAGGTCGTCTACCCAGGGAAGTCAGATTGGCATCATGGTATCATCTGTAGCTTGGTGAGTAATGAAACTTAAGGGTTGGCAATCCAGGCCTTTCGTCTCTGAACACAATCCAAAGTGAAACATGTTGAGGTGGTACTGGTTGTATTGATTTGGTTGAGATCAGCAGATGCAGTATCAAATGGTATGGACTGAGAAAAGTGAGAAGGAAAACAAGACAAGCCCCAGAGGTTTCAGGACTGGGAGAAATATGGGTTTTATAGAGAATGAGGAAGGTTCTTTGCTGTCGTAGTTTAAGAAGGCACTGGATGGTTATTGTTATAACCAAAGTTAGCATGTTTTTACCTAAATATACCTAAATAAATAGCACTACTTCACTGGTTCATGAAGCTTCCCCTCAGGTAGGTATTCCTATGTGGCTGGGGACTTGAACCCTGATCCTCAGAATTGGTATCATACTGACTCTAGCTAGTGAGCTATCTCCTGCCCTTTTAAATGTGTTTTTTAAAATGGTATTTTCCTTTCATAATTAAACATGTATGTATATCATGATTAGAAATTGGAAACATTGCTCAAATCTTACTTTCTTATTGCTTCGCCATCATAATCATCTGGGGACAATGAGGTAAAGGTATTTTTATTCATATCATGACACTCAAAATCCTTCACACAATATAGCCTTACTTGCTTTGAAGCTTCATTACCACCTACTTATGCCCATTACATTAGTCTCCAGTTTTTATCAAAATATCAGCATTACTTGAACTCATCATGCTTACTCAAGTACCACTGATTTTGTCTGTGTTCATCTGTTTGGCTGTCAGAGCTTAACATCATCTCATAAACAGATCTTCCAGACAATATGGTGACTTTCTTAACCCTACCTGTGAAGTTTCTAACTACTTGATTTTTCTGCTGTTACTAAAAGTATAATATATAATCTAATATAACATATTTATTTATTATTTTATAGTGTATGCTGTGCTGTAATAACTTTTTATACATTGTGTAAAATACTTTTCTTAAAACTTTTAATTAATGCTATTATACACTCCCTTTCCTGATAGATAGAATTGACTATGTAGATCCATAGTCTACAGTAGACAATATTTTTAATTCAGAAAATCAAAGGTTTTAACTATTAAGACATAATTAAGGGGACTGGATATGGAGTTCTGGTGGTGAGAATTATGTGGAATTATACCCCTCTTATCCTCTGGTCTTGTCAATATTTCCATTTTAGAAATAAAAATTAAAATAAAAAAGACATAATTAAAATGGAGGAGACTCAGTGTTTTGTCCATTCTTACATACCGGTTTCTGGCCCTGTGTACAGTGCTGGTGGATACTAAGTGACAAAGGTGTAAAATGTGGTGCAAAAGGAGAGTTACCTTTCTGTGCCTTTGGGCCATTTGTGGACTCAATCTGCGGATTGCTAAGGATTTGTTAAGGAAATGAGTTATATTTAAAGCAAAAGCATGGCCAAAATATACCTTACTAAAATAAAAATTTAAATTATTTCTCAGTTTACTTGTACTAGCTCAGTTTTCACAAAAATTCGTTGTGGTAGGTGCAGTTTTGTTTCTGTTTTATGAATGTGGGTTATTTAAACTCAGAGAGGTTAAGCCGTGTCCAAGGTCATATAGCTAACGAATGACTGAGCTAGGACTGGAACATACTGAACATCTGGGTACTAGAGCCCCTCCCTTAACTACTGTATAAACAGTCTCTCACCCATTTTCATCTTCCAGTATAGTATCAAACATATTGGACAGCAACTGCACCATTCGACTGAAAACATACTAGTGTACAAATACTGATTTCTCTGCTGCTTCACTCAAGAGCAAAGGGGGGGAATGATGCTCTTAGAAAGAATGAAAAAACAAATGGAGGGCGCTCAGCTGTAGAGCACCAGGTTAAGCACACATGGTACTAAGCACAAGAACACACTCAAGGATCCGGGTTCCAGCCCCCAGCTTCCCACCTGCAGGGGGGTTGCCTCACAGGCGGTGAAGCAGGTCTGCAGGAATCTATCTTTGTCTGCCCTTCTCTATCTTCCCCATCTCTCTCAATTTCTCTCTGTCCTATCCAATAAAGTGAAAAAAAAAAAAAAAAAGGCCTTCTGGGAGCAATGAATTTATAGTGCCGGCACCGAGCTCTAGCAATAACCCTGGAGGCAAAAGAAAAAACAAATGGAAAATTTGTATACACAGAACTGAGGAAACTAAGGTTATTTATTTATTTATTTATTTATTTTACAAAGTTAAGGTTGAAGATGATTACACTTCTACAGTCTTTTCCATTTTATGAATCCTATCCCATATGGTCTTAGCATGTGCCCAGTTGTTTCATTGGTTGTATTGCTTGCTGGTATCTTTCGTTGTGTTGTAAAATTCTTTGTACATATTTCACCTTCTGCACCCTTAATGACCCTGGGTCCATACTCCCACAGGGTTAAAGAATAGAAAAGCTATTAGAGGAGGGGATGAGATACAGATCTCTGGTGGTGGGAATTTTACCCCTCTTACCCTTGGTCTTGCCAGTGTTTCCATTTTATAAATAAATTAATTAATTTATAAATTAAATTTTATAAATTAATTAATTAATTTAAAAAATTAATCCCCCAATAAAGGGGGGAAAAAGAACAACAAAAAACCCACTTTGTACATAGTTTTCCATAGTCACTTACCTCTAGTAAGTTAAAATGAATGATAACTGAATTGAGCAGTAGCAAAAGAAGCAGTAACAACAGGCACCAATTACTGAAATCCTGTTAAGTGACAAATAATTGACACATAATTTTTAGTAATTATATTACTTTTAATCAAACTCATTAAATATGTAGTAAGATATTAAAAAGCAATTTCAGAGTGCTAATTGCTAAATTTCTCCTAGCTTTCAACAAATCTCTTGAAATGTTACCAAACGCTAGATGCTAAACTAAGTAGTCGAGTTATAATGATACATCAAAATGTTTTAAAAAGGGAATAAGCCTTTGGTCTCTGGATTTATAAGGCTTACAGTCCAATCATGATAAGGGTTGGTCAATTCCTTTCCCTGTAAGACACCTTTTAAATGTTCAACTTAGTTGTTATGTGCTTGCCATGACCTTCACTTTGTGCTTTTCTACACTGTCTTTACTTTGCTATAGCAACTAAAAAGGAATGTTTTTCACTAATCCTGTATGTATAGCTGGTAAGCCTGGAACCCATCACAGATAGTAAATGGAGAACAGACATGGAATTTCCTGATGCCGGCCAAGAAGACCTCCAGATATAAGCCCTGCATATTAACGTTATCTTAACGTTTGCTTTTAACAAATTAGCAAGCAAAATTCAAAACAATGACAACTGACACCAGAGAGATGATCATGCAACTGGCCGTCTTTACCCGCTATTAGCATCCTACCCATTTTTATGATTTCCTTTTATGTATAAGTTCCAAAGTTCAGCCTAAATGAAGATGGTTTTTTGAAACATGGCTGTGCTAGTTTCCTTTTACCTGAGTAAACCTTTCTGCTCACCAGCCCTTGTCTCGCAGATTTGCTTTCTAGCAGCAAGCACCTGAACCTTGACATTTGGTATCTTCATCATTAGGTATTCTGCACCCTGACAGTCCTACAAACTCTAGTCTACTTTCTTGCCTGTTGAGGGATTTCAGAAGTCAGTTATCAGTTCTTTTGTGATATTTTTAGCTATGTTGGGGGGAAAATTCAAAGGTTTGATGGGCTTGCTTTGGGTCAACAAGAATAGTTTTGAATCATCTGAAATTGTTAGATTTTGTGTCATTGTTCATTTCTTGGCTTCATATTCCCAAACATTTGCATACAGAATAATCTTTAGACTCCTGGGAAGCTCTTATTAAATTTGAAATTTCGGTGATGGAGAGGATAAGCTCCAGTCATATCAAGCTAGGAGCTTTACTCTTAAGTGAATAGTAAATGGAAAGTTTTGACAGGCCTACTAGGTTGTGTCTGTTCTTAAATGTGACAAATAAAAGACAGTTCCCTTTGCTTATCATTAAAATTAATCCAGCTAATGTAGTAATTAAAATCTATGCAGATGCTATTGTTTCAAAACCTTTATCATTCATTATGGCTTTTCTCATAGTAATATTGTGACGTAGATATTTGTCATCTCTAAGCAAAGAGGTGAACAGGTTCTACCACTCAGAATGCATTTCAAGTCTATTCAGCGAGGGTGTGTGTGTGTGTGTGTGTGTGTGTGTCAGAGAGAGAAGAACTGATTTTCCAAGTCTGCCTTCAGACTGCAGGCCCCTGTCATCACAGATAAAGAAAGTTTTTAGTTTTGTCTACATAGAGGTTGCAAGTAGTATGGCCATAAAAAAGAGTCAGTTGCTACAGATGACTAGGCAAAGAAAATGTTTACTGTTGCTAGGAGACTGGTTCTGCTTCTGACTCAGGAATGAGAAATTGTTTGATGGAGGGTACTAGACTGGAATTCATGTTTGACACAAACCATTGAATCACACATACCAATGGGACTGAGTCACAATCAACCGACACTAGCAATATTCAAGAGAGTTTTCCTAACTTTTTGTTTCCCGACCTGTGTGTTACACTTTATTTTTTTTTGTACAGAAGCTAATTAAAAATTCAGTAGTGGAAAGCTGAGAGACAGAACATAGAGGCATACACTGTTATATGTGAAACACTGGATTCGAGTACTATGAATGGTACCTTGGAAGCTCCATAGATGGCAGAATTGAAATGTGGTGTCCTTCCTTCTTATGTCTGTCTGTCTGTTTCTCTCTCTCTCTCTCTCTCTCTCTCTCTCTCCCTCTTTCAGAAAAAAAATAAAGAATGGAGAATTCAACCAGGCGGATTGCTTGTTAGTATTATATGTTCATATAACCCTGAGTGTATTCCTCAGTACTGTAAAAAAAAAAAAATAATGTATGGAAATTAGTTAGAAACTTTTAGTGTCACTTTCATGTAGATGGTACTGTTTTAAGTGACCATTTAGAATAAGAAACATTTGAAACTAATAAGCCCAGATTGTGTTTTATAGCAACAGACTCTCTTAACGATTTATTTATTTATGAGAGAGAAACTGGAGCTCTGCTTAGCTCTGGTATGAAGTGTTGCAGGGGAGTGAACCCTCACCCTCTGGGGCTTTAGTTTGTGCTATGCTGAGCCTCTGCCCCCAAGGGGAATTTTAACTTCCCCATTTTCAGTATTCCTTTGAAGTCGTTACTTTTCATATGGATTATCATTATTGATTAAAATCCAGATTTTGCATTGTTTACAAGTTGCATGGGGAGAAAGCAGAATTTGACTGAATTTGGAGTATTTCACCAAAATTAAAAACTCTGGAGGGAGGGTAGATTTTCAGCTCCACTATAGGGGTGGGGGTAGAAACACTGATCTTTGGTTGCAGGAATGGTGTTAATATCCACTCCTATTAACTTATAGTCTTATAAATCACTATTTAAACAGTATGAGAGGGGAAAGTACATTGAATGTCTCAAATATTTTGATGCATAGACCTCAGTTCTGAGTATATATTCCTTCCATCTAAGTACTTAAGGTTTCAAATTAGTAACCTAGTTGAATTTTAACACTGGACTTAAATTGTTAATACATTTCTAATAGTGACTTTTTCCTGAAATATTAAATCACCTATAATCTTAGACCAGGGAGACCAGAAGCAATTGGTCTTGTCAGTATATAAGATACAGTTATTTATAAATGACATTAAATGACATAAATCATGGTAAGGTCTTATATGGTACAATAAATCCTAACCATAGGATTTTCAAAGTAAACCAAATTTCTAAATAACTTGGTTGTAATAATAGCTATCTAATGTCTTCTTAAACTCTAAGACAGCAAGGAACCTTCCTCATTCTCTATAAAGCCCATATTTCTCCCAGTCCTTAAACCTCTGGGACTTGGCTCATTTACTTTGTGCTCCCTTTATCCACACTATTTTGATACTGCATCTGCTGAGCTCAACCAATCAATGCAACTGGTACCACCTCAACATGTTTCACTTTGCACTGTGTCCAGAGATGCCAGGATTGGGCTATCAACCTTCAGCTCCATTACTCTGCCACTCAGTTGCTACCATGACACCAGCCAACCTGACATTCCTGGGAAGATGATCCACCAATATGTCGTGGAACCCCAACTCTACAGAGCCCTAACCCACTAGGAAAAGATAGAAATAGGCTGGGATAATAGATTGACCTGCCAACACCCATGTCCAGCAGAAAAGAATTACAGAAGCCGAACCTTCTACCTTCTGCACCCCATAATGATCCTGGGCCCATATTCCTAGAAGGATAAAGAATAAGAAAGCTTTCAATGGAGGGGATGGGATACGGAACTCTGGTGGTGGGAATTGTGTGGAATTATACCCCTCTTATCCTACAATCTTGTCAGTTATTATTAAATCAATAAACAACAGCAAAATACAAGTTGCATGATGAGTCCTTCCCTGTCCTTTATAAAACTCCAAACTGATCTTTTGAATACACCAAGTCATTGGTGTAGTCCCATTTGTGGGTTTCTTTATTTTCTCAGATCAAGAGAACTGGATTTGTCGGTTGCAATAGCTTAGGAAAGATTCAACTTTATTTGATTCTGGACCCACAGATGGAAGTCAACAATCTGTATCAGTATTATATTTCTCTTATTTAGATCACAAGGTAAATATGGAGAAAGAATATTCAGATTAGTGAGTGAATGCCTTCACGCTGCTGAAGTTATAATGATAGCTGCCTCATTTTTGCAAGGTTGGGATATCATTTCACGATGTATAAGGGTTGCTCAACATGCAGAGAGCTAGGTAACTTCTTCAGGGAATATTCTGACTTTCGGTAATCAGATTTTTTTTTAAGATAAAGATTGTGTGTGTGTGTGTGTGTGTGTGTGTGTGTGTGTGAGAGAGAGAGAGAGAGAGAGAGAGAGGAGAAGGGGGAGAGGAGGAGGGGGGATGAGGAGGAGGGGGGATGAGGAGGAGGGAGAATATGGGACCGAAAGAGACCACAGCACACCACATTACATCTTTCAGTGCAGCGGGGAGCAGGCTCAAACCCTGGTCACAAATGTGCCAAAGCAGCACACTATCCAAGCATATTTTCTTTTTATCAAGTTTTAGGTAACCAGGAACACTTGACTCTTGAAGTTCTGAATATGTTCCTGAGAAAACACAAAAACATCTCAAAATTAAGGACATCTGTTTTTCATGGCTTCCGTTTTAACACACCCGCACATGCTCACGCACACGCACATGCACACACACACGTGAAATTTTATAGCATCTAAATGCCTGGAATCCATCACTGATAACTTGTTGACAGTTAAAATTGAATACAAGGAGGGGTCCGGCGGTAGCGCAGCGAGTTAAGCGCACATGGTGCAAAGTGCAAGGACCAGAGTAAGGATCCGGGTTTGAGCCCCCTGCTCCCCATCTGCAGGAGGGTCGCTTCACAAGCGTTGAAGCAGTTCTGTAGGTGTCTGGTCTTTCTCCCTTCTCTGTCCTCCCTTCCTCTCTCGAGTTCTCTCTGTCCATTCCAACAACAACAAGAATAATAATAACAAGGATAAACAACAAGGGTAACAAAAGGGAAAAATGGACTCCAGGAGCAATGGACTTGAGTGCAGGCACCGAGCCCTAGCAATAACCCTGGAGGTAAAAAAAAAAAAAATTGAGTACAAGGAAAAACAAATCTATCAAAGAGACATGAACTGAATAGTTGAAATACAATCAGCTGAATTTAACTTCAATTCTGATAAGGATTGATAAGCCAGCAAAGCAACAGTTTATGTAGTTTGAGTTGAAGAACACAAAAGTCTGTTTATATTTTCCTGGAGGATTGTACTTGAAAGTTAGCTGACATAACTTTAGAAGAAATATTTTAGTATTAAGAAGTGTTACTTTGAGTCAATCTAAAATACAATACGAATGCATTGTAAAGCCTCTGGTGACTATGCTCTTTCCTGCCACAGAGAATAGTGAAATAGCAAGGGAGTAAAAAAAGAAAAGAAAAAAGTCTCAGTGGAGTAATTTGGAATAAGTGAAGTTATTCTATTTTCAACTTTCATTATAAAGTTCAGTGCAACCCATTAATACCTGATCCTTGATGAATATAATGAAGTTGGGAGTTAGAGAAGTAGATAAAATTTATATGTCTCAAGAACCGCAAGCAGATTTAATAAAATTTCCAGGGAAAATAATTCGGTATTTTATGCTCAACTCAGTATTTATTCTTGGGGACAGACTTTCTAGGAACTGGTACTGTAAATACTGTTTACTGTGACTTTTTTAAATTGTTTAATAGTAAATTTCAAAATTAATGCAAGATTTCATTGAAGGGCACATATTTCATTTAACAACAAATATAAATACTGTCTGCTTAAAAGAAGACAATGCAGGGGGAGGGCGATAGCGCAGCGGGTTAAGCACACGTGGTGCAAAGCGCAAGGACCTGCATAAGGACCCGGTTTGAGCCCTTGGCTCTCCACCTGCAGGGCACGAGTCGCTTTACAGGCTGTGAAGCAGGTCTGCGGGTATCCATCTCTCTCTCCCCCTCTCTGTCTTCCCCTCCACTCTCCATTTCTCTCTGTCCTATCTAACAACGATGACATCAAAAACAACAACAACAACAATAATAGTAACTACAACAACAATAAAACAACAAGGGCAACAAAAGGGAAAATAAATAATAGTAAAAAGAAAAAAGAAGACAATGCAGCTAAAAAACAATGTTACGGGTTTTGCTGAGCTCCTCAATGCCATTGCAAATGTATCATCCTGAAATGTGTTGGCATTCATTGAGGAAATTAGACACTTAAGATTTGATGGCTTTCTTTGTGAGTGCTGGAACAACTTTCTAAAAATCCAGAATTAGAGCCAAGATTTCTATAATTTCTATAACAATCTTTTTCCTCGATATAAATTAGTCTGCTTTAAATTATTTAGAAGACCTTGTGAGTTTTACTTGTAAGATGATTATGATGTTCTGCTCTGGTCAGCTGATAGATCAGTTTTTTTTATGCAATTAACAGGAGTTCATGAAGTGAAGGCAGTGCATACGTGTGAAACATGATACTGTATTAAGAAGTTGGAAGTTAAGACAAGTTTGAGGTAATGGAAATTCCTTTTCAGGCAGTGTTTTTACTAAAAACAGTTTTTTTTTTTTCAAGAACACTAGATGTTAATACTGCTTGTTAGACATAGAAGTGTTTAATAGGGCCAGGTTGAGTGCACAGATGAATAAGCTGTAGGACCAAGACTTGGCTTGTAGGACAAGTTCAAGACTTGGCTCCCCACCTGCAGGAGGGAAGATTCACAAGCAGTGAAGTTAAGCTGCAGCTCTCTCTCTCTCTCTCTCTCTCTCTCTCTCCCTCCCTCCCTCTGTCCCTCTCTCTCTCTCTTTTTCTCCATCTACCCCTCCGCTTTCATTTTTTTTCCTCTGTCCTATCTAATAAAAAGAGAGGACAGAACAAAAAAAAAAAAGAAAAGAAAGAAAAATAAAAAGGAAAGAAAGGAAAAGATGGCCACCAGGGCTGGTGGATTCATAATGCCAGCACCACTGAACCCTAGCAAAAAACAAACAAACAAACAAACAAAACCATGAATGGGGGTGTTTAATGTAGGGGAAGGAAAGTAATTATATAGTCTGTCAGTCTTATAAATTCTTGTCTCCTTACTTTACTTCCTTGGATGGGGTATTCTTGATTGCCACTTTTGGTTCAGTAGCATGACTCACCAGTCTTTCAAATGTACATTAGTTTTTTGTTGTTGTTGTTGTTTTTTAACTACAGAAATTCACTTGATGTGCATAGAACTCAGCTAGCACAAATGCAAGACACTGCAAACTGAATAAGATGCAAATTGGTTAATTCTAGAAATATGTACATCTAGATGACCATCTCAGTGAAGTCAGGGCTCTGCCAGTTTTTGCTTTGTTTCCATTCTTGGTGTTTATTAGAGTGATTAGTATGCTCTGAGTCTCAGTGCCAACAAGTTAAAAATAATTATGTGACTGCACAAAAGTTTATATGAATATAATATATCAACTTTATTTATGTCAAGCTGCAAAGCATGTCCTTTCTTGAGCTTGTCAATTCTGCCCTCTCAATATTCATGTTCTGATAGGATTCACTTAATCCTCTGATATTGCCCTGTGTTCTTACTCACTCTTCAAATAGAATCAGAATAAAATGACCCAATTGTGTTATAGATCTTTGTTTCTTACTGATAATGCTCATTCGAGTCTTTTAGGTTTTTTGCTTAGGGCTTATTTAATATTTTTTACCCACTGGGGCGTTTCACCTGTGTGATGCCACTGCTCTCAATGGACTTTTTCATTTCCCTTTAATTCAAAAGTGAGACAGAGACAGAAGGAGAGATGCCATAGTACCTCCCAACATCTGTGGATTTTCCCTGGGTACTCTGTATGTTGTTCCCATGTGGTGATAGAGGATTGAAATTGGACCCTTTCCCATGGCAAAGTGTGTGCATTACTGTGTGTGCTATCCTCTGGCCCCTATAATAGGCTTAAATTTGTGTGTGTGTGTGTGTGTGTGTGTGTGTGTGTGTGTGTGTGTGTGTGTGTGTGTGTGTGTGTATTTGCCACCAGCTTCCTGGGTTTGGTGCCAGTACTATGTATTTACCATTAGTGATGGTCATTTTTTCATCTTATTTATTTATTCTATTTGATAGGACAGAGATAAATTGAGAGGGGAGGGGGAGAGAGAGAGAGGGAGTGAGAAATAGACATCTACAGGCCAGCTTCACTGCTTGTCAAGCATTCCCTATGTAGGTCTGTAGCAGGCCCTCAAACCTTGGTCCTTCCCCATGGTATCATGTTGCTCAGCTGGGCACACCACCACCCAGCCTTGGATATATAGTTAAGTACTAAGTTGCATCTTGAACTTAGTGCAAAAAGAAAACATAGAGGCTCTTCTGTTTCCTCCCATGTAGAACAAATAAGAAGTTGGAGCGAGCTCCGCTCTACATCTGCAGGGGTGGAGAAGCAGGCCTACAGGTGTCTCTTTCTCTCTTTCTCTCTGCCTCCTCCACTTCCTCTCAATTTCTGTCTGCCCTTTCAAATAAAAAAAAAGTAAACTTTATGGAAAAATTGCCACTGGGAGTGGTGGATTAGTAGTACAGGCACTGAGCCCTCATGATAAATTTGGTGGCAAAAAAAAAAAAAAGTTAAGAAATTGTCTGCTTCCTTGTGGCCTCTCCCAGAAAAGACTTAGGTAACAACTTAAGTTCCAGACACAGCTCAGAGGCCCCTGCTAGTTGTCACACAGGATTCTTTTCTTTCCAAGAATAATATTAACTAACTAATAACATCAACAACTGTGACAATGGGCAGAAAGAGGAGACTTGGACACATTTTTATTATTTTTATTGATTTAATAATCACTCACAAGATTGTAGGATGAGAGGGGTACAATTCCATTTAAATTTTACTGAACATCAAGTGTGAGAACTTTATTGGGGAGATGTTACTTCAGTCTCTTGACCAAGTACATAGATACAGATAATAGCTATGTCTAAATAGCTCAGTTTAAACATGTAAACTGAGACTTTCAAACTTCATAATACAGAAGTCTGGAAATAGCTGCATATATGACAATTTTTTTTTTCTCTTATACAAAACAGAATGTAGTATGCAGCTCTTATTTAAAGAGGATTAGTACTGCAATCTGTCCCTAATGTATTGATTAGTCAAATGCTTTGACAGGAATAAAAGTGTAATCAAATACCTTTGTCTCTGTTACTTGCTCTTGTTTTTGGGGATCTAATATGTAGAGTTCTATGTTCAGATATGGAAATGATTAATTCTATGTGTCTCCATGTCGGAATTACTGTTTATAGTTTAGTAACCCGTAGCTTATACTATCTTCAGATTATCTACCACTAACTGGAAGCAGGCTGCCCTGCACAGTAGTCACATTCCACTCATAGTATCATATTTAAAGACCATGAAGCAATTTGAATTGGGAGGATCCTTAGCCAGAACATAAAACATGTCATTTATTGCAGAATTGATTTTAGGTCTTAGTAGGAAAATATCTTGACATGACTCCTTTAAATAACTAGAGATAGTGATAGAGGAAGCTCAAAACTAATGGTACATAAAACTGTATTATAGCATGTAATGGTCTTTCAACTACTGCTATGTTCCACACTCTTATTTTTACTCTAAATTATGGTTTTATTCCTCACCGATGCTAATTGAATTGTTATCTGCATCAAGAACTGGGGGCAGGAAGGGATATAGGTGTCACATACATTTGCTTAAGGCAGACAGAACGTGTCAGAATGCAGTTAAACTGAAGAAGTTATGAGATTCACTGGGAAAAGACTGGGGTCTAAGAGGATAAGGAAGACATTGAGAACAAAGATAGAGTGTCATAGTTGAATTTTGAAAGCTAGGAGGCATTCACATACAACTGATACAGGGTATTGGTCATGAGGGATGAAGGGAATTCTAGAAAGTGAAGGAAAATATGTGAAGGGGACAATATGGTTCTGTTTGACTCCTGCCCATTGAGAAGTAAAGATATGCTGAGACTGGAAATGTGTAGTACCTAGCACATGCTAACCATTTTATATGTTTTTCTCTTGTATGTCTTACAACCATGAATATTGTAAAATATTTTCTCTATTTCAAAATAGAAATAACTGAGGCCTTGACAAGTGAAGGAACTTGCCCACTGTCAACTCTTTTTAATGTGTTTTTTTTTCAAATTTATTTTACTTATTTTATTTGATAGGATATAGAGAGGGAGAGAGACAGACATCTACAGCACTGCTTCACCACTTGTGAAACTTTCCCCCTGCAGGTGGAGACTGGGAGCTTGAACCCAGGTCCTTAATACACTGTAACTTGTGCACTTAACCAGATGTGCCACCGTCTGGTCCCCTTTAATAAGCCAGAATTTGAATACAACTTTTGACATATCCCAGTATGCATATGTGTTTTGCATCATATGTTTTCCTTCTGGCTACACGAGAAACTAATGAATATGACATGTTGATGGAGGCTATGTTATGCTGACACTTAGGGGCAGATATTAAAATGAACACCTATGAAAACAATAGTCTTATGAGTTAATATTTTTCCCAATAAATTAATGTAAAAAGATGACTTCTTAGGAGAATATATGAGCACAATTAATTCATTATGTACCACTTTTCCTAGTTAGTAGGAAGAATGCAAAATTAGGATGTATTATAACCTAAATTAGGCCATTGACAGGGGAGTGAAGAATAAGAAATGTTCTGAAAGATACTGTGGCATTAAACATTTGGTTTAGTATTTCTTAGATTTTGCAGAAGTACAGTACAAGGAGTTGGTAAACAAACTGGGTGACCTAATTCAGTCTCCAAATTGGGTGGTTAAACCCATATATTTTATCTTCCTACTGCTAGTCTTTGTAATTTCTGGTTCTGAGTTGTCTTTACTTCTATCTGACTATAAGGTTTTTTTTTTTTTTTTGTTCTTGTTCTTCAGTACAAACAGAGGAAAATATTGTACTACATAAAGTCAACCCATAAGTTACTGGGTTCAATAAAACATGACTTTTACAGGGTATCGATTTTTCTTTGGTTGTAATTAGCATACAGTGCACTTCTAAACATAGAAGTCTATGTGAGTGATGTCCTAAGGCCCAGATAGAGGGAACCAGAGGAGGGATGCTCAGAAGACTGAAGGAGAAGTAAGAAGAAAGGAAAATTAATTTTTTTATTTTAAGGCAATTTCACTTTATAAATGCCTCATAGTTTTCACTGTGATAAGATCCTGCTGTTAAGTATGATCCAGGCTCTTGGTGTTCTATGAGGGTGATCAAACTAAGGTATATAATCTTTGTGTAAGTCTTCTCTTCCTCTACATTTATAACATGTTACTGTAGTTTTTATTTTCTGCCAGCAGAGTTAACTTCAGGCCCAAATGCCTGCACAAGTATTCCATCTCTCTCATTGATCTTGTTTTTCTTTTTCTTATAGAGGCAGAAAAGCATAGGGAGGTGAAAGATGAGGGACAGAGACATAGGGAAGTAGAAGGAGAGAGAGAGAGAGAGAGAGACAGAGACAAAGACACACACAGAGAGACCAGAGACCCCTACAGCATTGCACCACTGCTTGTGAAGCTTTCCCCACAGGTAGGGGCTAGGTCCTTGTGCATGGCAACACATGGAATCAACTGGGTATACCAGTGTCTGGTCTCCATTAATAGGAAATTTTGATTGATAATCTACTTCTGTTTCTCTGATGTTTCTGTATCTATGGGTATTGTAAAATCTTTGCTTTGTTCCCCAGAAAGCATAGTCTATATTAAGCCATTGTGATTAAAAGACAGTGTATAATCAGTTATTTTAGCACAGAGAAATGATGAACTGATCATTTGTGCATACAACCCCTAGAAAAGTTGAAACCAGAGCAATTCAGAAGGAAATGACTCTATGACTCACTGACTGTTTAAAATATCCAGGAAAATTTTCTCTTAAGTCTGATTTGGTCTTCATAATCCTTCTAATTCCCGTAAAATTAGTATGTGAACTTGAGCAGATTTTGTGCTCACTTGTAACATTTAGAAACTTGGCAGTGTGGATTGCTGAAAGAGTTGCAAATTAGATATGAACATCTATAAAAATCTCAAGAGTAATCTAAAAATAGATGCCTTCATTAGGTTTTACCCATGTTTCACTATTGGTAGCTATTGCTTTTCTTTTCTTTCTTTTGTTTTAGTGGATACTTCTTTTCCTTAATTTTTGGAGTCTCTAAAACAGTGAATCTTAGGAAATGTGATGCTTCAAATGACTTTTAAAGAATACACATCCCTGGGGGCAGCAGATTAAGTGTACATGGTGCAAAGTGCAAGGACCAGCAACATAAGGATCCCAGTTGGAGCCCCCAACTCCCCACCTGCAGGGGGGTCACTTCACAGGTGGTGAAGCAGGTCTGCAGGTGCCTGTCTTTCTCTCTTCCTCTCTGTCTTCCCCTCTTCTCTCTATTTCTTTCTGTCCTATCCAACAAGAACAACAGCCATAGCAACAGTAACAATAGTAACAACAACAAGGGAAAAAAAATGAGAAAAAATGGCCTCCAGGAGCAGTGGATTCTAAGTGCAAGCACTGATCCCCCAGCAATAACCCTGGATGCAAAAAAAATATACACACTTCTATTTGTTGTGAAACCCAGTCATTGGATAAGACTTAAGGTAGATGTTTTATTCAAAACTCTTAAATCCGCAGCTAGTTTTGAAAATCCGCAGCTAGTTTTGAAAATAAGTTTCTAAATTTTGACCAAAGCCTTACTGCCTTAATTCAAGCGTCTGGGGGCCAGGTGGTGGTGCACTTGTTATAATGCACAAGGACCTGGGTTCACACCCTGGGTCCCTACCTCAGGGGAAAAGATTTGTGAGTGGTGAAGAAGTGTTGCAGGTGTCTCTGCCTCTTTTCTTTTCTATCAACCCCTTCCCATTTGATTTCTGGCTGTCTTTATACAATAGATAAATAAAGATAATTAAAAGAAATTAAAATTCAGGGTTTCTTTGAATTTCTTATTAACTAACCTGCCATACCTGATAATTTCTTTATCATTTGTCTAAGAAATGAAGTTATAGATGTTAAGGTTTCCAGTAAAACTTAGTATCATAATAATGTACTTGGCCTGAGAAAAATCTCACATTTGAGCAGAAATCTTTACTTTCACACTATGAAAAAGTTATGAAAAGCAGTTAGACTTATGAGCAACAATATGATATGACAAGATAAGAGATTTCCACGTTAAGAAACTTAGAGAATATATTTAGACTGGTGTTCAGTTTTCCTTTATATATGAAAGAATCAGAAGAGGTAAGGCAACATTAATAAAACAAGAGAGGAGAGTTGTTAAAATGCAGTAAAGACTGAGAAGTTCATGGATTTTCCATCATGGGTCAAAGTTCTGAGACGGATTGGAATGGAGTTCTAAATGACTCCAGGAATGTGAGAAACAGCTTGTTAACGGAGTGGGAGTGAGGGAATGATCAAGAATGGAAAGGCCAACATGTTTATGTCAACTTAAAAGAGGCTTCATTGCATTCTAACAGAATACTGGGATCTGAGGACAGTCTGGAACTTAAGGGAAAGCAGTGATGTAAGGGTACCATGGTGAACAGAAAAATGTCACCTTTTCCCAATTGTGGTCATTCATAACTCTTTCATTCCCTTAACCTTTGCTTCTTTCCAGATGACACTGTGGCTGAAAATGTAGAGGAGGGAAGAACCTCCATGGCAGAATCTAGTGGCCTTTACAATTTTCCATCCTTTACTGTTAGCTGATGATTATGTGCTATTGATGCCAACCAGTGCAACTGTGCTTAGAATTAAGCTCACTGTTGGTGCACAGTTGGGCTGCGAGTACTATTTGCGGTCAATGCTGGTGACAGTACTCCAATTTTTGGAGAATGTCTTATTGTAATAGTAGTACCAGCCTTATAAATGTGTAGTGAACACAGACCAGCTGCTCAATGGACAATTAAAGGGAAAGGCAAAATGCCTTCCTCAGTAAAGATTAGGCTACTGTGGCCCAGTGTGGGAGATGATAAAAACTGTGCCCTCAGCACCACAGAAGCATAGGGTAGGAAGCCACTGCAGCCATGCCAGCTGCCACAAATCAGGTGCTACCAGTCTGTGCTGCCTTCTCTCTGGGCCATCCTTTCTCCAAGGGAAAGCCATGAGGCCATCAAGAGAAATGATTATTAAAGCTGAACTTCTGTAGCTGGATCTGCCTTGTTGGCAGCTAGTGACAATGTCTTGCTCCCCAGTCCATTAAGGTAATGGGACAGAAGGAGAAGTAGGAAGCCACATTTTGTCACTACAAAGACTGTCTGGCAAAAAGGCAGTTGATCCTCTGTGACTGAAATCTGGCCTTTGTGTGGTGAGTTTCCTGTGCAAGCCTGTGTCTCTGTTTTCTTTTCCCAAAATTGTTTGATTATTTGGGCCAATTTGCACAGGGTTAAAATAACAGTGGTGATTCAAATGAAAGCCCAGTTCTGCTGACAGTTTTACATCCTTTCAATAACTTAACTCTCTGTGTCAGCAAAGTGTGGGGGTGGGGGTTGCCCTGTCCCCAGCTTCCAGCATGCTATTGGAAAGCCATCAAGTCTCTTGCTCTTTTAAGTTGACATAAACACTTTGCCCTTTCCATTCCTACTTACCCTCCTTCATCCTCTCACCCCCACTCTGTTAACAAGCTGTTTCTAACATTCCTGGAGTCATTTACTCCCCATTCTATCTCAGAACTTTGACCCATGTTGGAAAATTTAAAGAGCTTTTTTCAAAGTTTCTGTGAGACCTAGCAGATTTTATCTTTGTTTATAGCCTACTGTTACTTCCTCTGGGGTCTCTAGTCATTAAAAACATGGTCCAATCAAGAACAAAATGAATAAAAATGTTAATCTATAAGGTATTTCATAATTGTTTCTCACCTGTCTGCAGGAAATTATAGCTAGTCCTATTTTTGTTGGAAAAAGACTTACTCTTTAACAATCCTGATAACACGCTATAGACTCATCTGTGTACAAAGCATTTTGCTAGCCCTTAAAGGTATATGCAAAAGAAGTGCATTCTTTAAAGCTAGAAACTGCTGGGGTGATCTTGGGAATGGCCATCTACTCTTTGGTCTTAGGCCATGGAGCAAGTGAGAATGAGAGTGTAGAGAAGACTTTTCAGCTTGTCTTAATCTGCCTAGCTGCTTTTCTGCTTCAGCTACCTCCCCCAGCCCCCATTTACACTGCAGGATTCCTAATTCCTTTCCCATCTCAGGTGAAAGGTCAACTAAGCATTAGCGCTGGTATTGATAGAAAGAGAAGGAAAAAGAGGAAAGGAGTCCCAACTTGTGACCTGCCCATCTTCCTCACATCCTGAAAGTAGGTTTATAGTTCTGGATATATGTCCCATTCCTTTTTACTTTAAATTTATCTATTGGATAAAGACAAAGAGAAACTGGTGGGGGGGTAGAGAGGGAAAGAGATGAAGAGAACAGCCCTGTTTCACCTCTTGTGAAGCTCCCCCCCCCCACACAGGTGATAACCAGGTGCTTGAACCTGGGTCCTTGTGCACTGCAGTGTGCTCACTTAACCAGATGTGCCACAGCCTGGCCCTTGTTCTATTTTGTCTTTCCCTTCATTCCCATGTTTCCATGAAAAGAGACTCAATAGCCAAGTTGGATTTTTAATAAAATGCATGTGAGCTTAAAATTCTGCCTAAAGGACTGGGCAGTACCACACCTGGTTGAGCACACGTGTTGCAATGCTCAAAGAGCTGGGTCTAAGATCCCAGTCTCCACCTGTAGAGAGAAAGCTTTGCAAGCAGTGAAGCAGTATGATAGGTGTCTCTCTATGTTGTTAAAATTTCGGATGCTCTTGCCGGCCGGGTTGGCTTGCTTCACGGTGGTGAACAGAGACGCGGAGACAACGGCTGGGCAGGGAAGCTGTATTTCTTTATTCAGGAACAACGATTCATAAACTAAGACAAACTAATCACCAAACAGAACTCCGCTGTCTCTTTGCGGCGGCGCAAGCACTCTTTCTTTTACTCTGGAACTCAGGAACCCAGGAACTCTCCAACTCTGGCACTGTCGAACTCAGGAACCCTCTCCCGGGGTTCCTTTGGGGCGGGGCCAAGCGACCCGCGAAATTAACTGGACTGATCCAATTCTCTTGGCGGGGGGAGGGCTAGAACAAGCCAATGTAAAGCATACGACATCTCTATCTTTGTGCTTCTATATCTCTCCCTTTATTCTTGATTTCTCTCTGTTTCTAGCCAATAAACAAATAAATAGATAAATAAATATTAAAATTTCTGCCTAAAACATAGAGATATTATATACCATCTCTGTTTGCCTCACTCTTAGGCGTCTTTGAACATTACCTCCTGTAGGAGGATTCTATGCCATGAAGGGGCCTTTGTTTCCATGTTATGAACCTAGATAACACCCATAGCCAATGCTCAAGGCACCTTCCTTCTGGCAGAGCCAGGATGTAGGATTCTGTTCTGAAGGGAAAAGGAAAAGGAATTGCCTCAGTGGAAAAGAGGTCTCAGCAGAGAGTTTTAAGAGGGAGCTAAAACGTTGTTGGTGGCTTCAGTAAAGATCAGAACTCCAGTGAGTTTTAGTATTTCCTTAGGGGATCTAGTCTCCTTTAACTCTTAAACCTAACCCAGAAAACCTGTGCCCCTCAAATTTTCATGTGCACATAAACAAATAACTGAGATTAGCCCCTCTCTATTTCTCTTTCTCTCGCCCCCTCTTTCTCTCTCTCTTCCTTCTTCAATCCCCCTCTCTCATGCTTTCTCTCTTTCTCCCTCTCCCTCTTTCCTGCTTTCTTTTTCTCTGATCAGTCTCTGAGGGCTTCAAGACTCTGGACCACCTTTTTTTTTCCGTCTCCCTTTATTTCCAGATAGTGAAGGTGAGAGAGGAGAGACTTCAAAGCTTCTCCCCATACTATCCACTTGCTTGTGGTGGACTAGAGGTTTGAACTGGGACATTTGCATGGCAAAGTACACCTCTCCTTCCCTAAACCCTCCCCCTCCCCCACTGCCTCAGCTGTCTGGCCCAGATGATGCCTTCATTTCCAATCTGAGGATGACAACTTTCAGTAGCAAGACCCCAAGCCATTCAGCACTACCTACCTATAAAGAAGTAGAATAAAAAGATATTTCAAGTGAAACCTTGAAGACTTTCCCAAGCTGATTTCTAGATAGTGCTGAGTTAATGCCTTTCTGCTCCAGTTCCCTTCTCCCCCTTGTCTAAAGGTTGGCAGCAACTTCATCAGTCTTCTCTACTATAAATGAGCTCAAGTTATCCTGAGATGAGGTCACATTTTCCAAAGACATGTTTCTAGTCTGTGGTGAACTGGGAGGGCCTGTCTGAGCAGTTGAGGCCTGGGAAAGGTAGCCTGTGTGAGACTGCAGTCTGGGCTGAGTAAGGATTTGAGGACATTCACCAGGCAGAGGAAGCAGGGAGGCCTGAGCAACTGCATATGCTTTTTTCTAATCCAGCTTCCTGGATTTGCAGAAACAGACTCTGCCCTGGCAGGCCCAAGGCATTCCAGCAGCCTGCAGCTAGGAAACAGTTTGTCATTGCTGTTACTATCTAGTTGAAGACTTAAAGAAGAATGGGTGAATCCACATTATCTGCACAGTTTTTTTTTTAAATATTTATTTTATTTATTTATTCCCTTTTGTTGCCCTTGTTGTTTTATTGTTATAGTTATTATTGTTGTTGTTGTTGTTGGATAGGACAGAGAGAAATGGAGAGAGGAGGGGAAGACAGAGAGGAGGAGAGAAAGATAGACACCTGCAGACCTGCCTCACCGCCTGTGAAGCAACTCCCCTGCAGGTGGGGAGCCGGGGTTCGAACCGGGATCCTTATTCCGGTCCTTCCCCCAAATCACTTGAAGATAAATGGGTGGCCAGGAAGATAGCTCAATGGGGATATTTCATGCCTTGTATGCCTGAGGCCCCAGCCTTGACCTAGTTCCTCCTTTGACAGAGCAGTGCTTTAGTTCCCTTCCCCCATTCCCTCCCTCCCTCCCTCTCACAAAAAAAGGGATCATTTAATGAAAGAAGAGTCTAGTGAAAAATTGTAGAATTTTCACAAATATTTCTTGACTCTCTGCTCTGAATTTTCTGTGTTAAGCACTTCAAAGTATACTTGTCGACACACTGAAGATGGTACTGCTCCTTGGACTATGCACAGTCTAGTGTAGGGGATGAGCCACAGAACAAGATACATTTGTTTACTGGAGAGGGAGGAGTTGCGACAAAAATTACCAAACTCTGTCGTGCATCTATTTCCTTTGACACTTCTAGAGGCCAGAAGTTCAAGATCAGGATTCAGACTGATAGATTTTCTGGTGACGATGACCTGCCTAGCTTCTTACAAACAGTTATGCTCTCACTGTCTTGATTCAGCTCTCCTTTAGTCCATTTCCGGGGACGAAAAAGGAAGAAGACAAGAACAGTGGGAGAAGGTAGGAGGTGGAAGAGATGTGGAAACAAGAGAAAACTCTCTCATGTTTCTTAAAGTTGTGGGTATTTCAAAATACGCACTATATCAAGAAATTAAAATATAAACATTTGAGAAGTATAGAATGTAGCTCACCTGGCAGAGTGTGTGTTGTGTGTGAGGGTTACTAATTAAAATAACCTGTGTTTGAGTCCTGCCACCGCATAGAAGCATCACAGATGGCATTAAGGAATCTCTCTGTCTTTCTTTCTCTCTCTCTCTCTCTCTCCTCATCTTTTCTACCTCATTCTAATAAAAAGTGAAAATGACCCAGAGAGGCTTCTGAGCAGTGGTATGACACATGAAAACTCAGCACTGCATTAAAAAAAAATAGAGACTCTTCATAGAAATGTATTTTATAAAGCTGACTTTACCATCTACCAAAAATATAAATTCTACCATGAAAATAAAGTTTAAAAGAATACTGTATTCTGCATTTCCTTTCTGGACCCAAATTTCATTCATATTTGTTTACATATCTACACAGTAATCTTTGATTTCTTTCCAGATAACATGATTGTGTATGAAATGTAACTATAACCACTTCCTGATTGTTCCATTCTGCATTTTATCCTTTATTTTTGAACCTGTATTATTCTCAAAAAACCATGGTTCCCCTAATCCTACTATCTAGAATTTTTTATTTAAACCCAAGATCTGACTCTGGTACAAGTATGAATAATACAAATGGGTGAAGAAGCCTTTCAAAATGGCATTCTCAGGCTTAAGGGGAAAGTTTGTGCTCAAAAACTTTCCATCCTCCTCCTCAGCTTAAACGCCTCTTGGCTGAAATGACTCCCTCAGCATTTCTATTTTGAATGTCCATTCTTAGGGGATTCTAATCCAGCTGCAAGAATTCAATGTGGGATGAAACCTGGCAGATCAAGTTGTGGGGAGAGAAAGTTATTTGAAAGTAATATTTGTTCTTATAATGACAAGCACATATCACATATTTTTTATTGTTTTTGTTCCAAGTAAATTGTTGGGGATTCTTCATATGTGTGACAAGGCACTGGAGATGTCCAAATGGCAGATTTCCTTTGCTTCTTTTGTTGTACAAGGAAATGTACTAAACTAAAAGTAACATCACTATTTATTTATTTATTTGAGAGTGGGAGGGAGTCTACAAAATAGTTCACTTGGATAGTGCACCCATCCTGCCGTACAAATAAACTGAACCCACTTCACTGGTGGAATCCCTGGCACTGCTGTGTACCTCCTGCCTCTCTGTCTTTCTCTCTCTGTCTGAAAAAATTGGTCTTGAACCACCCCATCAGCTGGGGCCCTATTCAGGGAGTCCTGAGATTCCCAAACAGACATGATGGGCCTAGACCTCAAATAAATCCTTCTCTCCATTGTTACTGGTCATCTCTATTAGGAAAAACAAAATAGACCCCTTTGTGGACCCCCATAGGACCTTTCCCTCAACTTGGATCAACAAAGGCAGAGAATGTTCCATCCTCTAAAGGGAGGCTGGACAACATATACTATGCTGCACCTGAGGAAAATGGGTCCTGATATTGGGGCAGCTTGGAACGTTCCTACTCATGACCACAGAATGTGAGCTCAGATCTACAGGGATGCAGAGGTCACATAGGTTCCTAAGCTGAATATGGGCCCCAGATCAAATCAAATCGATAGGGTTTATAGTCAACAATATTTATACACCTTTCCCATATTTGGGGGCTACTCTCTTCCCTGATCCAGCTTTCTCTGGTCCTTTTTCTAGGCATGACATCATCTCCAGACAATAACTTGGATCCACCTGCATATCAGATTTCAGGCTCAGAGAAAAAAAAAAGAAAAAAAAAACTAGTATAGCCACAGGCTCTTTGAAGTATAACTAAAATATGTCTACTAGCTATCTACTAAACAGAGTCTCCCCCCCACACACACACTCTTCAACTGTACTATTCCAGCCTTTAGGTTCATGATTAGTCAATAGCTTGTTTGGCTCGTTGGCTCTTTTTTATGTTAGCTCTCTTTTCAGCCACCGGATTCCAGATGCTAGCCTGATGTACACCAGACTTCCCTGGACAGAAGACCCCACCAATGTGTCTTGAAGCTCTGACTCCCCAGAACCTAAACCTGTCCCACTAGGGAAAGAGAGAGGCAGGCTGGGAGTATGGATTGACCAGTCAACACCCATGTTCATCAGGGAAGCAATTACAGAAACCAGACCTTCCACCTTCTGCATCCCACAATGACCTTGGATCCATGCTCCCAGAGGGTTAAAGAATAGGAAAGCTATCAGGGGAGGGGATGGGATATGGAGTTCTGGTGGTGGGAATTGTGTGGAGTTGTACCCCTCTTATCCTATGGTTTTGTAAGTGTTTCCCTTTTGTAAAAAAAATATATATATTATATTATATATTATATATTATATATTATATATTATATATTATATTATATATTATATATTATATTATATATTATATATTATATATTATATATTATATATTATATATTATATATTATATATTATATATTATATATTATATATTATATATTATATATTATATATTATATATTATATATTATATATTATATATTATATATTATATATTATATATTATATATTATATATTATATATTATATATTATATATTATATATTATATATTATATATTATATATTATGGCAAGCTGGAGAAGTCGAAGAAGTGATTCTATTCTCTCACCTCTGGATGGAGCAGGGCACAGGAAGCACCTTGATTTTTAGCCTAGAGCTACTGATTTTGGACTTCTGGCTTCCAGAACTGTGAAAGAATAAACTTTTCTTTTTGTTTGTTTGTTAAAAAAAAAGTTGGCCTCGAATGGGAGGCCATGGAGACAACAAATACAGTGAAAGAGACACAGAGAGACACCACAGCACTAGTGCCTCTTTCAGTGCTGCGGTAGGGATTGAACCTGGCACCTCCAAGCCTTAGGCATGAAAGTCTATTATGGAACCTGTTAGAGGATAGAACTGAAACTTTCTCTTCAATTTTGTGAGATAAGAGGGGCACACAATATTGATAGGTGTTGTAGTGGCTTACCTTGTATACTTGTGAAACCATATCCCTGAAATCTTACGGTTTTGTAAAGTCCTTTTAAACCATTAATAAAAAGAATGGGGAGGGGGGAAGAAAATAAATATAAACTAAGGGACATCAGTGATAAACTTGCCTGACAAAAATTTATGTGATCTCGAACTGCCTCTATCAGAAGCATATTCTGAATTTCTGTTTCCATTTCTGACCTCCATCTCTTGAACACATTTAGAAATAGAAAGACTGGAACTTGTAGTTTGACACATTCATTTAAGAACTAGAGATTATGTTTTTCCTAAAAAAAAAAAAAAAATGAATACTGTGGATTATACATGTTGTATTCAGTATCTGAAAAGCTATCCCGGGAAAACAGAATGGTATGGCTATTGTTTTTGTTCTTGAAGAGTGTGGAGCAAGGAACAGTACTGAAAGCTGTTGGAGCTAGGTTATAGGTAAGTGTTGAAAAAAATTACACTTGTCCTAAGTCTTTTCTAGGACAGATTGGAGTTTTTATGGAAGTCATTATATCTATTGACAGATTAAATTTAACCAGAGACTGTGTAAACACCTCTGCTCAATGAACTACTTTTCTTTTTTATATAATAATTTTATTTGTTTTTGAAGAAACTTTGATTTATATCACTGTTGATGTTTTAGAAATACAGTTTAATATCTCTATAAAATGTGTTCCAACCTATATCCCACCAACCGACTTTACTAGCCCACACCACTTTAGCAATTCACTTTCCCCCACCCCCGTTCCATTCCCAGTCTCAGTTCTGTGGTCTAAATCTAAGTACTTGTCTTAATTTGATTTTACTTGTTACCATATTATAGAGAAGATTTAGTATTTTTCTTTTATGTAAATGCTTTTAGTATTTAGTGCCTTTGGTATTTCTTGTTAAAGCTGACTTGATGTTAGTGAATTTCTTTTTTAAAAAATGTTTTTTATTTGTTTTTTAAATTTTTTTATTTCTTTATTGGGGGATTAATGTTTTACAGTTGCCAGTAAATACAGTAGTTTGTACATGCATAACATTTCTCATTTTTCCACACAACAATACAACCCCCACTAGGTCCTCTGCCATCCCATACCAGGACCTGAACTCCAAACCACCACCCACCCCAGAGTCTTTTACTTTGATGCAATACACCAACAGAGAAGCAATTACAGAAGCCAGACCTTCCACCTTGTGCGTCCCCAGTGATCCTGAGTCCATATTCCCAGAGGGATAAAGAATAGGAAAGCTTTCAAGGGAGGGGATGGGATAGGAGCTCTGGTGGTGGGAATTGTATGGAGTTGTACCACTCTTATCCTATGGTCTTTTCAGTATTTCCATTTTATAAATAATTTAAATTAAAAAAATACCTCACATTTGCCAAGCTACCTAGCTGCTATGTTGATAAGAAGGTAACATCACAGACAGAAGAAAAAAAAAAAGTCAAATTTTCTAGCTTAAACATTTTCTTGTTTCCATCAGTTTACCTAAAAAAATTAAGCATTATTGTACTTTTTTTAAAAGCTCAACTACTTAATCTTTCTATGATTTTTGTTATGACTTTTTTCATAACTTCTGTCTTTGCTGAACTTTTCATCCACTAAACTTCTTACTTAATGAGCATCTTTGGGACAATAGCTTTGATATTTACATAACCATGTTGCATTCAGAGTTTTCTTCAAGTTATCAAGTTAATTTACTCCACCCTTTTACTATGTTTGATGTACTTTGAGGTGCTGATCCATATGTCAATGTTTGATTGGATCTGGGCAGTGACTAGAGTTTCATGGTGATAAGTGCCTGGCAATATGGTTAAGTGTCTCAGGGCTGCAGTAGGCTAACAATCATGGCCTATGGTTGAATGTAGCTTTAACTTTTTTGTAGTTTATTGGTTTTAATTTTCAGTTGTTGTGCATGTTGCAATAAAATTGGGATATTGGGATTTTAGTTAAGCCTGCCTTCTACATACATGATTAAAATTCCATATCTTATCAACTTTCTTTCAATTGCAGTTTGGTACATTATTGAGGGACTGTTGCCTGGGGTGTGGCAGGTGTGTGTGTGTGTGTATGTGTGTGTGTGTGTGTGTGTAGTGTTCTCTCTTTGTGCTCACTGGAATTTCAGATTTGTTCCTTGCTGTGGAAGCTTATTGAAATTCAGGTCTGTTTCTATGTGAGCATTTCCATTTATTATTATGAATTTGCTGTTACTGTCAATGAGGGAAAACACAGAGCCTCTTATATGGACATCCTGGCCTCAAGCCTAGCTTTGGGTTAGTTTAGATCAGCATGTCTGATGGTATGTCCTGCAAGTCACTAGTCACACAAGATAGTCTCATTTTAAGACTTGGTGACAGCTAGTATTAAGAGACAATGTACTGTTTATTCCTCAGTTGAATATTCATAAGATGTATCAGTATATGAATGTCTGAAAGTTTCACAAAAATAAATTGATTAACCTTGTATAACTCTGATTTCTTATTTTTAAATCGTAAAAGAAAAAAATCATACTTCTTATGAAATAACTCTGCTTCAGAACACAGGAAATAAAATTAATGGAAGTAGACCAGATGGCTTTGATTCCATGTCATTTTCTTTATATGTAATCACACATTCTTATAAATATACAATGCATGCGTGTGTGTGTGTGTGTGTGTGTACTTGTGAATGGATGTCCAGGTGTCAGGAGTAGGTCTTAAATTGTGATTCTATATCACGAAAATTCAAAACAATTTCATACACATTGATAAAATTATAACATGTTGAATAAGTGATCCTTTGCAGATCCCAAATGCCTCAAGATAGTCACAATTCTTAACTTTTCCTATGAGAGGTCTTGAAAGCCAAAATGTACTCACCACACATCACTGACTGCTCATCAACAGAAAAGTAAGACTGTAAATCCAGATTCTTTTTTTCTTTACTTTTCTTCTTGTATATCATTCCCTTTAGGAAAAAATAAGTCTCCTGAAAGTGCTAAGGGAGGGAAGGAATAGATGTGAAAAAATAAGAGAATAGAGGGTTTATCTAGATGTTAAACATCTGGTTTCATTTATGTGCAGGCATCACGCACAAGATCTTAATTAATGTGACTGAAAATAACCTTGTGTCTACTGAAAGATTAGGTATGCTTTGTGTGTGTTTCTCTTTCCTAAACACTTAAATTTCTTATTCCAGTTTTTATTTTCCTCATTCCTTATTACACTCTCAAGATTGAGTTAAGAGTTATGGATATATCTAGCAGGCTTTTTTCCTATTATCCTTTGTGACTTTGTTTTTCTTGTAGTTAGTTTTCTTCCTCGAAAACTACTACTTTGGCATGATCTGAAGACTGAGTCACAGATGTGGCCTTACTCATGCCTTCTGTAATTTGAAACCAGAATCTGAAGCAAATTCTAATATAGCTGTGACAGACAACCATTTAAATATTGAAATGTTATCCACACACACAAGAACCCACCTGCAAAGCTATTTTTCTGACTTCTTTTGGAAGGCTTTAGGGTAGGGATTATGTATAGACATGACGTATGAAGAAGAATCCTTTTTATTTTTCTTATGGGACTCTTCAAACTTGTAAATGTTAACATGCTGATCTAACAGAAACCTCACTTTCAGAATCTGTTGTACTGTATCTCCAGATGTTGTCTCTAATGTCCACTCAGACATTAAAAGCCTTCAGATTGTATCATCTGATCCAAGCAACTATTTTCTAGAATATTTTATGTAAATATTACATCCACAATACAGTTAATCCAAAGGATGGAAAGTTGTACTTTTAAAATAGGATAAAGACATATCAAACTTAAAATCTGTCTGCCTTTCATTCTCCTTCTAGTTCTTTCCTTTGTCCCTTTCTCCCTCCCTCCTTTCTTTCTCTCTTCCTTTCTTGACAAAGAAGCCGAGACAGAGAGTGAAAGAGACCACAGTAATGAAGCTTTCTTCAATAAGGTGGTGGTGGTGGGGGGGGGGGGGTCTGGCTTGAACATGGGCCATGTGCATGGCAAAACAGTAATCCTACTTTGTTCTTATTATACTTATTAATATTCCTGAATTCATAAAATAATCTATAAGGTTATAAAGTGGGAGCATATAATAAAATGAAGCTGAATCTAATGCTAATTTCAAATTATTTGGGGGCCATTGGGTGGTGTCACATTTGGTTGAGCCACATGTTACCAAGCACAAGGACATGGGTTTAAGCCCCTGGGCCCCACCTTAAGGGGGAGAAGCTTCATGCGTGGTGAAGCAGAGCTGCAGGTGTCTCTCATTCTTAGTCTCACTCTTCTTACCCTCTCAATTTCTCTCTGTTCTATCCAATAAAAGTAAGTAATGAAAACATGTATGTAAAATTTTATTTAATTAGTATGAATCACTTTCTGAACAAAATTTGAATAAATGTGATTAAAGGAAAATTTTTAATTTTTTATATTTATTTATTCCCTTTTGTTGCCCTTGTTGTTTTATTGTTGTAGTTATTATTGATGTCATTGTTGTTGGATAGGACAGAGCAAAATGGAGAGAGGAGGGGAAGACAAAGAGGAGGAGAGAAAGATAGACACCTGCAGACCTGCTTCACTGCCTGTGAAGCGACTCCCCTGCAGGTGAGGGCTTGGCAGTGAGTGGCACATCTTGTAGAAGCACACAGAATTGCTTTGTGCTAGGACCTAGACTTAAGCCCCCAGTCCCCACTTGCAGAGGGAAAACTTCTTGAGTGTTGTAGTAGTGCTGCAGGCATCTCTCTTTCTCCCTCTCTATTCCCCATCCCCACTCAATTTCTCTATGTGTCTCAGTAAGGTAAATAAGTAAATAAAAATAAATAAAAACTAGCTGATACTTTCTTTAAAATATGTTGTTTACCCAGTTACCAATATTGTCTTCTGTTAGGAAGGCCTTAAACTTATGCAAATTATCAGGGTGTTATTAGCACATTTTTTGTAATACATTAATGATAAATTCTCTTAAGAATTTCTGGGGGACAACAACAAGGGCAACAAAGGGGGAAAAAGAAATGGCCTCCAGGAGCAGTGGATTAATGGTGCAGGCACTGAGCCCCAGCAATAATCCTGGAATAAAAAAAAAAAAGAATTTCTGGGGGGCTGAGCAGTAATGCACCGGGTTAAACATACATGGTGCAAAGCGTAAAGGGCCTAAGAATCTCGTTCAGAGCCCCCCCGGACCTGCAGGGGGTTCGCTTCACAAGCGGTGAAGCAGGTCTGCAGGTGTCTATCTTTCTCTCTCCCTCTCTGTCTTCCCCTCCTCTCTCCATTTCTCTCCTATCCAACAACAACAGCTACAACAACTATAACAATGACGACAACAACAATGGCGACAAGGGCAACAAAATGGGAAAAGTAGCAGTGGATTCCTAGTGCAGGCCCCAGTGATGACCCTGGAGCCAAAAAAAAGAATTTCTGCATTAGGGATGGGGTAAATAGTATAATGGTTATGTAAAGAGACTCTCAAACCTGAGGCTCCAAAATCCAAATTTAATCTACTACACTACCATAAGCCAGAGTTGAGCAGTGCTCTGGTTAAAAAAAAAAAAAAAAAAAGAATTTCTGAATTGTAAATATGCTTCATGAAGAAGTCCACCAATGTCAGGGAAACAGCATAGTGATTATGAAAAAAAGACTTTTATGCCTGAGATTTTGGGCCTTTGCATTCAATTCGCCACACCACCATAAACCAGAGTCAAGCAGGACTCAAGTTAAGATGAAAAAAGAGGATATCACCAGTTCCTATTCTGATGGTACTTTAAAAAATGACCAAGATAAGCAATAGGCCAAGCATAATAGAGCTCACAAGTGATAATGACATTTACCATCATAATTAAAAAAGAACAAAGGTAAAACTTGTGATTTATGATTGCATTTCACAGAGGTGACTTCAGAAGGAGAAAGTTGCACCCAAATATTATTTGCTTTTATGACGTAATTCTTGTTAGTGAAATTTTCTGTCTGTATGCCAAGGTACCAAGACCACCTACATTGTTAATGTTATTTAAATTATGAAATAATTTAGTTGACTGGGTTTTCTTTCTGGAAAAACTTGCCAGCATAGATAAAGGCAGGAAAGTCGTTTTGTTTACATATGCGTGCTATTTCAGTGATTGACCTTTCGACCCATTATAGTTTTGCTGATGTTTACAAATTACAAAAGGAAAGTTTTCTCTCACAGGAGTTGTAAACCAAAAATAGTAAATGACAGTGACATTGCAAATGGACGTTTAAATTGAAGTACATTACTTACATATATTTTTGGATCATCGATTGAACAGACAGAAAAACTGTGATCAAATGTCTTATCCATACAGGTGTCCTGATTCTGTTTACACGGGGTCACTTGGTGTCATCAGTGACATAAACCTATAGTCTACATAAAACATAAATCATGGTAGTTATCAATAAAAGATATCAGGGGATTTATTTCATTCCAAGAAATGGGTACATTTACCTTAGAGGAAGTTAACATGGAGAGTTAAGAACAGTCCTTATGTCTGGAATGAACTTATGGTATGGTAGAAATGAACTTAGAAATGACTGGAGAAGACAGAGCCAGTACTTAGAAATGACTGGAGAAGAAAGTTGGTGGGGTTTTTTTGTCTTTTTTTTTAAACTGGGTTAATAGTATAACAGGTTAAATTAAATACCATGAGCTCATCATCCCTGAAAAAAATCAAACACACACACCCTGGATGGTCCAGGGACAGTGCAGACTCAAATATACTTGTGGAAACTGGAGTATTTACAAGGTCTTGGATTGAAGGTTTTACATCTCCTTTGGGCATTACCTACTTGGTAAATGCAAACACTGTTCTAAAAACTAAGACGTTGCTATAGGAGCAGATTAAATACATATATTGCATCCTAGTGAAGTTTAGATAAGCAAGTAAGAGTCATTGAGTTTTAGTAGTGAGACCTTGTTGGCATGTTTAATTTGTTTTTTTACTTTTTCCATCAAGATGAATTTGCTGATTTAGCAGTCAGATTAAGTATATTTCCTTTTCTCCTTCCTTTTCCTGCAGCTGCTAAACAAAGAAAAGGGGGACTCTGGTGTGTACAGAGAAGAAAATGTTATTGAAATAGTAGAAAATTTGAATTAAATTTAGGCCTGTTTTGGCTGTTTTCCCTTAAATTTGAAGGAAACTCCTAACTTCACTCATCCATCCCTAAGCTGTACTCCTCTCAAGAGAGGGTCAAACTGATGACCAGTGAGTGCTCCTTCAGTTCAGACACTGTGGTTCTCTACAACAGCTCCTCTACCTGCTTGTGGGAGGCACTGCAGTAGACTTGCGGTTCAGGACTGATTATCATTCTTGATTCTGATCTATAAAGACTTGGTTGATATCAAGAGCAGCATAAATGTTTGGTATATATATAAATATTAAAGATCAATTCCAGGAGATTGGGAG